>NC_134355.1:383766926-384966926 GCF_048569485.1 Anomaloglossus baeobatrachus | reverse complement strand
GAGAGTGTCGCTGATTCAGGGAAAGCTTTGCGGCCCTTTATAGCTTTTTCAGTTGCAGGGCTGCAAACAGTGTGACCAAAAGTCCTTCTCAGGACTATTCTAGTTGTATACAGGCAGGCAGGGTATAGCCAGGTCGGAGTACAGTAGCAGAGTCCTTCTCAGGACTATTGTTGCTATATACAGGCAGGGTATAGCCAGGTCTGAATACAGGCTAGTGACCAAAAGAGTCCTTGTCAGGACTATTGTACCAGTATACAGGCAGGCAGGCAGGCAGGGTAGTGGTGACCGTATACCAGCCTTCATCATATCTGGGGCTGGTGTACACAGTGTAAAACAGTCCAGATAGTGTCTGACTTGTCTGTAATTGTCGCTCCCCAAAAAAACCTGTTAGGTTCTTATTGCGTCCGTGCTTGATTTTTAAAACCGCACGTGTGTGCCTGTTGGTGGCAGCGTACAGGTGCACTTGTGTGCAATTTCCAGAAACTTTGATATAACGCACAAGTAGTGAATATACACGTCAGCAGTGCACAGCATTGCAAAATGCGCAAGGGCATTGGCAAGGAACAAGGAAGTGGACGTGATGGTGGTGCAGGCAGAGGCCGAGGTCGTGGGCAAGCTCTAATTTTGCCACAACAAAGGGCCACATCTAGTCGCTCGCACGTCCTGTCCCAAATTCTTGGGGACCACAGCAGTACACCGCTCTTGAACCAAGACCAGTGTCAACAGGTTGTTAGTTGGATAGCAGATAATGCTTCCAGTCAGATTGGCACCACCACAAACACTCTGTCTTCCACACGGTCAAGTGTCAGTAGCCGTGATACTGCACCGCACATTTGTGAACCTGATCCTCCTTCCTACCACCAGGCTGAGTACACGTCCTCCTCGGACATTAATGATCCCACACTTGGACACTCGGAAGAGCTGTTCACGTTTCCATTCACACATTCTGGCCTCTCGCCAGCTCATATTGAAGTGGGTCATGAGGAGATCGTCTGTACAGATGGCCAAATATTTGAGCAGCCATGTTCTCACGAAGTTGGCAACGTGTCTCAACAAGTGGTGGACGATGATGAGACACAATTGTCAGCAAGTCAGGAGGAGGAGCAGGGTGCGGAAGAGGAAGACGACGTGGTGGATGATCCAGTAACTGACCCAACTTGGCAGGAGGATATGCAGAGCGAGGACAGCAGTGCACAGGGGGAGGGAGGCGTAGAATCACAACAGGCATTAAGAAGCAGGGTGGTGGCCCCAGGCAGAAGTCAGGCAACCGTTCCCCGGAACAACACGACGACACAAGGTGCCTGTACAAATGTTAGGTCTTCCCAAGTCTGGCAGTTTTTTAAGTTGGATCCAGATGATTCAAAAAAGGCCATTTGCAACACCTGCCGTGCCAGCATCAGCAGGGGTACCAAAACTAGCAGCCTGACCACCACCAGCATGATCAGGCACATGTCAGCCAAGCACCCGACTTTGTGGGAAGTACAACAGAGTCGAGGAGCAGTGCTTGCTGATGTCACTGCTACGTCTTCGCTGGTTGTGCATGCGAGCCAATCCCCTGTCCATGCTGCCTGCGAACAAGCCTCCTCCACTCCTGCACCTGCAGTTGCCTACGCAGAAAGAACACCATCATCAAGCACGTCCTTGTCCCAGCGCAGCGTTCAGTTATCCATTCAGCAAACCTTTGAACGCAGGCGCAAATACACTGCCAACACCCCACATGCCACAGTTCTAAATGCTAACATTTCGCGACTGCTTGCGCTGGAAATGTTGCCTTTTAGGCTGGTGGAGACAGAAGCATTCCGTGACCTGATGGCGGCAGCTGTCCCACGTTACTCGGTCCCCAGCCGCCACTATTTCTCCCGGTGTGCCGTCCCCGCGTTGCATAACCACGTGTCACAAAACATCACACGTGCCCTGAACAACGCTGTTTCACCCAAGGTCCACCTAACCACAGACACGTGGACAAGTGCTTGTGGGCAAGGCCGCTACATCTCGTTGACGGCACACTGGGTTAATATTGTGGAAGCTGGGACCCAGTCTGAGCGAGGGACGGAACACGTCCTTCCCACACCAAGGTTTGCAGGCCCTACCTCAGTCAGTGTTTCACCCACACTCTACAGCTCCGGAATGTCATGCTCTTCAGCCTCCTCCTCCTCCTGCGCATCCTCATCCACTGTACCCTCCACACCAGTCCCAAGCTGGAAGCACTGCAGCACTGCCTCGGCGAAGCGGCAACAGGCTGTGCTGAAGCTAATCTGCATAGGTGACAAACCCCACAATGCAGAAGAGCTGTGGACAGCTCTGAAACAGCAGGCAGATCACTGGCTCACACCTCTGAACCTAAAGCCAGGAAAGGTCGTGTGTGACAATGGCCGGAACCTGGTGGCGGCTTTGAGGCGAGGCCAGCTGACACATGTTCCATGCGTGGCCCATGTGCTCAACCTCGTGGTTCAGCGGTTTCTAAAGTCATACCCAGAGCTGTCTGATCTGCTGGTAAAAGTTCGCCGCCTGTCTGCACATTTTCGAAAGTCACCTACTGCTTCAGCCGGCCTTGCCGGCTTTCAGCGCCGTTTGCATCTTCCGGCTCACAGACTGGTGTGTGATGTCCCCACGCGTTGGAATTCAACTCTGCACATGTTGGTCAGGATATGTGAGCAGAAGAGGGCAGTTGTTGAGTACCTGCATCACCTAAGCCGTCGGGAAATGGGTCAAACTCCACACATAACACCTGAGGAGTGGAGATGGATGTCAGACCTATGTACCATCCTCCAAAACTTTGAGGACTCCACCAAGATGGTGAGTGGTGATGACGCCATTATTAGCGTCACCATACCGCTACTCTGCCTTCTAAAACGGTCTCTGCTGAAAAACAAACATGATGCATTGCAGGCGGAGCGCGATGAGTTGCAGCAAGAAACAGTAGTGGGTGTGGGTGATAACGCACAGCCCAGCCTCGTCTCATCACAACGTGCAGTGGAGGACTATGACGAGGAGGAGGATGAAGACATGGAGCAACTCTCCGGCCAAATTGAGGATATGACATGCACACCAGTCATATCCTCGGTTCAGCGTGGCTGGCCAGAGGACAGGGTAGATGAGGAGGAGGAGGAGGAGGAGGAGGAGGAGGAGGACAGCATGTTCAGTCATCTTGTTGGTCAGGCTACTGAAGTCCTGGCTGTTAAGAGTCTGGCGCACATGGCTGACTTTATGGTAAGCTGCCTGTCTCGTGACCCTCGCGTTAAGAACATCTTGGCCGACAATCATTACTGGTTGGTAACACTGTTAGACCCACGCTACAAGGAGAACTTTTTGTCTCTTATTCCCGTGGAGGAGAGGTCAACCAAAATGCAGCAGTTCCGGAAGGCCATAGTCACGGAAGTAGGCAAAGCATTCCCCTCACAAAACGCTAGCGGCATAGGTCATGAATCAGTGGACAACCGAGGCGTACAGCCGAGAGAGGCACAAGTCCAATCCGCCAGAGGTAGGGGAACAGTCTTTAAGATGTGGGACAGTTTTCTCAGCCCCTCACGTACCACAGCCCCTGAGGTGCGGGGTAGTGCCACAAGAAATCCTAAGTTTGCCCAGATGCTGAAGGAGTACCTTGCAGATCGAACAACTGTACTCCGACATTCCTCTGTGCCTTACAATTATTGGGTATCCAAGCTGGACACGTGGCATGAATTGGCTCTCTACGCCTTGGAAGTCCTGGCCTGCCCTGCTGCTAGCGTTTTGTCAGAGCGTGTTTTTAGTGCCGCAGGTGGAATCATTACAGATAAACGCACCCGCCTGTCAACTGAAAATGCTGACAGGCTGACTCTGATCAAGATGAACAAGGGTTGGATTGGGCCAGACTTCACCACACCACCAGCAAATGAGAGCGGAATTTAAAGTTTGCCATGTACCTCCACTCACCCATGGGTACACACTTCTGGACTTTGGATAATAGCTGGACTGCTCCTCCTTCTCCTCATGCGCCACCATGATGATGACCGTTACAAATTGCAATACTTAGGCCTTTGTTTCAGGTATACCCCCAGTGGTAAATTTTTTCGCCCATTCTTTGCAGAATGGACATTACAACGACAGGAGACCCGCTCCTTTGCAATGGGAACAATGTTTTGAGGCCCTCATGCACGTCTCTACCCAGGGACAACGTGGAGCCTCCCAATTTTTGGCTGCCCTGCCTAAGGGCTATACTATAATACACTTACTTCCTGACAATGGACACTTAATGTTTTGAGGCCCTCATGCACGTCTCTACCCAGGGACAACGTGGAGCCTCCCAATTTTTGGCTGCCCTGCCTAAGGGCTATACTATAATACACCCACTTCCTGACAATGGACACTTAATGTTTTGAGGCCCTCATGCACGTCTCTACCCAGGGACAACGTGGAGCCTCCCAATTTTTGGCTGCCCTGCCTAAGGGCTATACTATAATACACCCACTTCCTTACAATGGGCACTTCAGGTTTACAGGCCATCATGCACGTCTCTATCCAGGGACAACGTGGAGCCTCCCAATTTTTGGCTGCCCTGGCAAAGGGCTATACTAAAATAGACCCACTTCCTTACAATGGGCACTTCAGGTTTACAGGCCATCATGCACGTCTCTATCCAGGGACAATGTGGAGCCTCCCAATTTTTGGCTGCCCTGCCTAAGGCCTATACTAAAATAGACCCACTTCCTTACAATGGGCACTTCAGGTTTTCAGGCCATCATGCACGTCTCTATCCAGGGACAACGTGGAGCCTCCCAATTTTTGGCTGCCCTGGCAAAGGGCTATACTAAAATAGACACACTTGATTACAATGGGCACTTCAGGTTTACAGGCCATCATGCACGTCTCTATCCAGGGACAATGTGGAGCCTCCCAATTTTTGGCTGCCCTGCCTAAGGGCTATACTACAATAGACCCACTTCCTTACAATGGGCACTTCAGGTTTACAGGCCCTCATGCACGTCTGTATGCAGGGGCATTGGTGAACCTCACAATTTTGGACTGCCCTGGCAAAGGAAAATACTACAAAGACTCACTTCCTCAAAATGGGCACATTAGACTCAAGAGGCCTTCATGTACGTCTCTTCTCAGGGACATCGGAGTGCCACACAATGTTTTCACGTAAAATCTTTCATGTATTAATCTCAAAAAGTAACATACACCAGCTCCATCTCACTATTGCGTATGTGCCCTTAACATTTCTGCCATGAAAAATCATTTTGGGGTCATTTTGGAAGGTTTTCTGGTGAGTCCGTAAAAATGGCGTGAAACGCGGACAAAATTGTTCACAGCTGTGACTTTTGAGTGATAAATGCTTCAAGGGGTCTTCCCCATGCTGTTGCCATGTCATTTGAGCACTCTTCTGAGACTTTTGTGACATTTTTAGGGTTTCTCCATGCTGCCGGGGGGTCATTTCACAAAAATACTCGGGTCTCCCATAGGATAACATTGGGCTTGTTGCTCGGCCCGAGTACACGAGTATCTTGGGAGGCTCGGCCCGAGCTTCGAGCACCCGAGCTTTTTAGTACTCGCTCATCACTAGTACAAATGTGTTCATAAAAAATTAAACATATCCATGGCATAAAACATATATGTCATCCGGCACTAAATATAATCACACATGCCTTTTTTTGTATTTTTAAGACTCTGGGTTTAAACATTTTTGGCAAACCCTATTTTTTTTTTTTGGGCCATTCATCATATTTGTTGGTTGAATGTAAAGATTAACAAAAATGTGTATCATAAGTCTACAAGATCTTCTAGGGAAGTAACCTGAGTGTTGCTGAGTATGTTGTTTTGGGTTGCCTCAGAAATAGTATTTTCAGGAATGGAAGCAGTTGTTTGCTGAACAACATTCCTATTACTAACTACAGTAGTGTGTGGAACAGTCTGTTGCATGCTTGTTTGGCCCAACACATTGCCTGTTGTTGAGTACACCTGTGGGTCTACATGGGTAAGTGGGTATTGTGTGTGTGTATGTTGTTGACCTTGAGGATAGTTGACTGATGTTTGTAAGTGTGGTGTAGGTAACATAGTTGAGATTGGATAATGAGGCATCATGAATGATTGTGGGTATGTTGAACTAGGAAACAAGTTAGGTAAAGCACCAATATTTGTGGGTTGAGTAAAGTAACTAGTACTTGGAGTGGGTTGTAAATTCATATAGTTTATGGGTTGCTGTGAGGTTGCACTTTGTACAGTGCTTAAGGCGCCAGTATTGGTTGAAACATACCCTTGTCTAATTGGTGTTGGGAATACCGTACTTGAAGCAATAGAAGGTTGACCAGATTGTTGTAATACTGGATTAGTGACAATTACTGTTGCCATTGTTGTTTGTGTTGAAATGGTATTTTGATTGTCTGTTGTGTTAGGGACTGTATGTTGTTGCATAATGGTACGCCAATTTTCTATGGCCTCATAAACTCTCACTGGTTCCTGTTCTGCCTGACTAGCTGAAAGTAGGGTCAGCATAGCAGCACGTACACGTTCCTGCCTATCGGATGCAATTTTGGTTAAGCTAGTAGATAAAGACCGACAAAAACGCTCGGCATCTGTTTCTGGAATTAAAGTGTTCATTATGTGAATAATGCGTGTGTCAATTATTTCCGGTAAGGATCTCATTTCCTCAGGTCTGCGGATTCTTCTTGCACGGAGAGGTTGTGGTGCAAAATGTGGAAGTACATTTGTCTGTGTTGATTGTGTTGCTGGTGTTGTTGTTTGTTGTGTTGATGTGCCTCGGTTGTTGGTTTGTGCACTCTCTGTCCCACCATCATGTGATTCAGTTGCTGCTGCTGCATCTTGTTGAATCTCTTGATTTTCACTGTCTTCTCTGCCAGGTTCTTGTTCTGATGCTGAGGTGGCTGTAGCAGAGGGACCAGCTGTTGGTTGTTCATCAGAATCGTCTAGATTATCCTCCGTTCTATATTAAATTAGATAACATATTACAATCATAACATTTATATTTTTAAAATTAACTTCAGAAAATAAATGAATTTTAAAGAAAAATTATTGTTAAAAAAAAAAAAAAAAGAAATATATAACAAAAAACTTACTGTGTTACTTCTAAGATGGGTGCTAGGAAGCTTATTTGTTCATAGTAAACATATCTGCGTTTGCGGCCTTGGCTGGATGATGATGTTATAGGGTTGTACTCCCTTCGGTACTGATCACGTGCTGAACGCCAACGCCTTTTTACCAAGTCAACTGTTGAATTTAACAAAATATGTCACTTGCAACATTCAGCATAATTCTGCACACATTAATGATAATAATGTTTGCTAAATGTAATATACAATTTTAAATAATAAAGGTGGACAAATACATTAGAGGAAAATTCATTATTTTAGATATTCTTCACTAAAAAGCATTTTTATACATTCACACATAACAAAATAATATTTCTCAGAAATTATCTTGGAAGTAATTGTGATATAGATTTTAAAAAGGTTTGTTTTTTTATTAACAAGAAAAATTTGCAAAAAAAAAGAGAAATATTATTTTATTAATTTAGGTCATGATATTGAAATGTTATTAAAAAAAAAAAAAAAAAAGAAAAACCAAAATTAACCAAACAAGATTAGAAATTGGGATACAAAAATTAGACTAATAAAACATGGAATTGAAATTCACATGACAGTTTTATCTGTTAATTAACTTCATGAAGAATTCAAAATCATATTACAAATTAAAGATTACTTTGAATTTTTGAACTTTAGAAATGTTAGGTAACCTTTTTTAAAATTTAACATTAACTCAATAAATAGATTAATACATATAACAATTCTTCACAAAGTTAATTTTAATAAAAAACAACATTACAATAACAAAACATTCACAGTTTGAAATTATAAAAAAAAAAAAAAAAAAAAAAATATTCAAAAAAACCTCTATAAAAATAATATAAAAACTTACCATATTTAGCACGCTTTGAAGGCGAACATCTATCCCATGCATTATTGGGGTACACTTCCTCAGCAACTTGAAGCCAATGGCGGTCAACTGTCAGTCTGTCATGGTAACCATCAACACGTGTATCCCATAATGGTGGGTGAGTCTCGACAGCTGATATCAGCTTCTCCGTATCCACCCGTGGAGCCATTATTATATTTGGAAGCAGAAATTGTGCTCAAAAAAGTTCTTTCACTACACAGAACTACAACTGCTTGCTTGCTCACTCCTTCTGCAAATGCAAAGTAAGTTTTGAGCAAAAAAAATATGTTAGCTACGCCACCTGAAAGTATTTGAAATTGTAACAACTTTGAATTTTAAAACACGGACACAGACCACACGGATAGCATACGGAGGCCATCCGTATCACGTACGTGCAAACACGGACCCATAGGATTTAATGGATCCGTGAGGACGTTATGCCGGGGGAAAACGGACATGTCAGCGCTTTTTCGGCACGGTCAAACGTAGGCACGGAACGGACACACGCTCCGTGCCAAAACACTGACGTGAGGCTATTTATATTAAAAGGACTGTGTCAACATAAGCACGTGTCTCCGGTACGTGTAAAAAATGCCAAACACGTACCGGAGGCACGGATGTGTGGCGCTAGCCTAAAGAAGCATATTTAGCTCAGATTCAGGGGAGTAGAGATGAGCGAGCCTCTGAAGGCTTGAGTTCGGTTCGTTTTTTTTTTAAAACAATGGGAGGCAAACACAAACACATAAAAACACATTATAAATGTACACATACAGTTAATAAACATTGCCATTACACTTACAGGTCCCCGCGACGCGTCCTGCACTCTGTCTTCCGCCACTTTTCCGTCCGATAATCGCTGCGTTCTCCCAGTAACCAGCACTGATGATAGGACCTTCCGTGATGTCAAAAAAATCATGTGACCAGTCACGTGTTTATTATCTCATTGGCTACAGACTGGTCACATGACTATTACGTCATTGCTAGGTTCTGTCAGTACATCTCTCCGGTACGCGGCGCTCGTTTGAGCATGTTCGTGTACCGGCGAAATGCTCTGGCACATGGGCGACTCCTCATTTCTGGGGTGTACTCCCCGTTCTTGCATGTGGGTGCTTTTTACAGAGTCAGACACATTCAGGGACTAGCTGTCACAGCCGGTAAATAGCGGCACTGGGAATCACGTGATCAGAGCACCGTTGCTATGGTAACTCGTCTGTCAGTGGTAACATCACCGCTTACAGCCCACAGCTTCTCCTCACTCACTGAGTTATTGGACTGTACGGGAAGCAGCAGTGTCTTCCTCCCATGCAGTGCTGTCTGATGTGGCAGAGCTGCATGGGTTGAAGGAGAAAAAAGACAGAAGAGCAGGATCGTGGAGGGATGACAGGGAGTAATAAACATGGAGTCTCTAAGTGTGTCTGTGTATTTATTTCTATTAAAGTATTTTTACTCTGTGTGGTGTCTTTTTTTAACCCTTTATTGGAGATTCTTAATGGCCGGGTCAAACTTGCCTGACATTAAGAATCTCTGGTTTAATACTAGCTAGTAAAACAAAGCTAGTATTAACTCATTATTACCCAGCAAGCCACTCGGCTTCAGGGCTGCTGGAAGAGTTGGATACAGCACCAGATGATGGCGCTTCTATGAAAGCGCCATTTTCTGGGGCGGCTGCGGACTGCAATTCGCAGCAGAGGGGCTTAGAAACCTCGGGCTAACTTGTGCTGCGGATTCCAATACCCAGCTGCCTAGTTGTACCTGGCTGGACACAACAATGGGGCAAAGCCCACATCGGTTTTTTTTTAATTATTTCATGAAATTCATGAAATAATTAAAAAAAGGGCTTCCCTATATTTTTAGGTCCCAGCCGGATACAAATAGGCAGCTGGGGGTAGGGGGCAGCCGTACCTGCCTGCTGTACCTGGCTAGCATACAAAAATATGGCGAAGCTCACGTCATTTTTTTTGTAGTTTTTTGGCAAATAAATAAAAAATGCTTCCCTGGATTTTCCATTGCCAGTGAAGGTAAGCAGTGGGGGTTAGCAGCCAGTAGCTGCTCGGATTACCCTTAGCTAGCAATACAAAAAATGCAGCGAGAGCCCAAATATATTTTTTTTAATTATTTATTTAAATAACTAAAAAAAAATGGTCTTCCCTGTATTTTGATTGCCTGACATCACAGTGCTGTAAAAATAAATCATTAAAAAAAATGACTTAGCGCTCCTTGGTATTTTGGATTCTCAGCACAGATAAAGCAGACAACTATGGGTTGCCACCCCCATCTGCCTGGCATTACCTTGGCTGGAAATCAAAATACAAGGAAGCCCATTATTTTTTTTATTTAAACAAATAGTTAAAAAAAAAATGACGTGGGGTCCCCCCATTTTTGATAGCCAGCAAGGGTAAAGCAGACGGCTGTATCCTGAAAACCACACCGTGGTTGGTGATCCAATGTGGAGGTCACCCCAGGCTCTTTTTTTATAATTAGTTTATACATAATAATAATTACAAAAAAAAAGTAGGGTCCCCCCAAAATTGGATCACCAGCCAAGGTAAAGCGGACAGCTGTGGTCTGGTATTCTCAGGGTGGGAAGGTCCATAGTTATTGGCCCTTCACAGCCTAAAAATAGCAGGCCGCAGGCGCCCCAGAAGTGGCGCATCCACTAGATGCGCGTCCACTAGATGCGCCAATCCTGGCGCTTCACCCCAGCTCATCCCGTGTCCTGTTGCAGTGGCAAACGGGGTAATAAATGGGGTTGATACTAGCTATAAGGTCACCTGACATCAAGCCCAGCAGTTTGTGATGTCATGGCATCTATCAGATACCCGACATCACAAACTGTCAGTACTAACAAAAACAATAGACAAAAAAAATGTATTTGAAAAAACACTCCCCAAAACATTCCCTCTTTCACCAATTTATTGTAAGAAAAAAAAATAAGGGGGTCCCACGACAACTCTGGTCCATCTAGAACAGGGGTCTCAAACTTGGCTGGGTGTATGGGCCGCACAGAGGAAAAAAATAATTTCGGGGGCCGCATTCTTTGCAGGTCAAAGTGACATTTTTATTGGTACCATATAATTTTTTTTTACACACCTTTGGATCACTGATTTTGAACATTTTTTCACTTGTTTATTATAGCAAACCTGCATATTCTTTGTTTAAATATAATTTTTTTTTTTTTACATTTCATTCCTTTCTTGAAACTAAAGGGTGCTTTACATGCTGCGACATCGCTACCGATATATCGTCGGGGTCACGTCGTTAGTGACGCACATCCGAACGCATATCGTTACAACGACGGGGGCGGGTGCTATCGCACGCGACATCGCTAGCAATCGCTAGCGATGTCGCAGCGTGAAAAGTACCCTTAAGTCTATCAATTAGCACTATATAGAAATTTTGACCAACATATTTTAGTAATGTTCCCCATCTTGTTGTAACGTGCCCATCCTTGTCCCCTTGTAGTAATGTGCTCCATCCTAGTCCCCATCCTACATTAATGTGCTCATCCTTGTACCCATCCTAAAGTAATGTTCCCCATCCTTGTCCCTATCTTGTAGTAATGTGACTCATCCTTGTCCCCATGTTATAGTAATGTGCCCATCCTTATCCCCATCCTATAGTAATGTCCCCAGCCTTGTCCCCATCTTATCGTAATGTGGCCATCCTCTACTAATGTGTTCAACCTGGTCCCCATCCTATAGTAATGTCCCCAATCTATAGTAATGTGTCCATCCTTGTCCCCCATCTTATAGTAATGTTCCCCATCCTTGTCCCCTTGTAGCAATGTCTCCATCCTATAGTACTGTCCCATCCTATAGTAATATCCCCATTCTATTGTAATGTGCCCACCTTGTCCCCATCCTATAGTAATGTCCCCAGCCTTATCCCTATTCTATAGTAATGTTTCCCATCCTTGTCCCCTTGTAGTAATGTCCCTATCCTGTAGTAATGTCCCCATCCTATAGTAATGTACCCACCTTGTCCCCATCCTATAGTAATGTCCACAACCTTGTCATCATTCTATAGTAATAATGTCCCCATCCAATAGTATTGTACCCGTCCTTGTAATGTCCCCATCCTATAGAAATCGGTGGGGGGGCCAGCAGTGGCGGCGGCTGAAAGGGGGCAGTGGCTGTAACTTACCGATCACTTTCCTCCGCTTCCACAGATGCCAGAGTGAAGGTGAGGGAGCGGTCTCTGGCCCCAGATCCACAGTGATTGGAGAATTCGGTCACAAGGCCAGTCTCGCCAATCAGAGCTGGGGGCGGGTGAAACACATCACCCAGCTCTAGCCAATGATCGGTGCTATAGCTGCACTGATCTTGGCTGGATTTCAATGTTTTAGCCATTTTCAATGGCTGAAACATTACAGTGGTTGTGATTGGCTGAGCAGCGTTCGACAGCCAATCACAGCCTCCGTAGGTCCGGAGAGGAGACACCACCCCTCCAGAGGTCAGGCTGAGGTCCCCTTCTCCCAGAATCTAAGGTACTTGCAAAGCAATCGCAGCCACCGGGGCCACGATTTCGCCATGACATACTGGGTACGTCATGTGTCCTTAAGTACCAGGGAGCCATGACATACCCTGTACGTCATAGGTCACTAAGGGGTTAAGCCATCCTTCACATACACACACAAAATAAAACCACCATTCTTCTCACTTGTTCTGCATTCCCTCCGCTGCCTCATCTCTGCTTCATGCGGCCCCCAGGCCCGTGCCCCCGGTGACTATCACGGCAGGGGCAGGGGCCACAGCTCCTCAGAGATTTATGTCAGATGATTGTATTGCCAGCGCGAGAGCGCAGCGCCAGCAATACATTCATCTGACATAAAGCGCAGACAGTGGCTGCGGCCCCTGCACCTGCCGCGATAGTGAACAGGGGCACGGGCATGGGGGCTGCACAAAGCCGCCTGAGGGGCCGCATGCGGCCCGCGGGTCGCGTGTTTGAGACCCCTGGTCTAGAATATGGAGGGACACGCTCAGGAAACGTATCCCCCATTTTTTAGGAGTGCAGACCCTCCATGTGAGGAGTGTGGGTGCAATGAATCTGCACCCACTCTCCCCGGGTGCACAGCAGCAGAGTCCATGTCGTAACTGTTGCTACCAAAGCTGCAATGCCCTGCTCATGAGGTAAGGGCATGCCTAATCAGGAGAACTATTCTACATTTCCATATAATGGTATTTGCTGATATTATTGCTATTCCACCTACTATATATTGGGGATAGGATCTTGGAGATGAAATACCCCTTTAAGTCCAGTTATCCAACTGAATGAATACAAAACAACAGAGCTCGCTATTTAGATTTGTTTTCTTGTGGCATATAGCGGCGGCCATGGAGGACAGTGACAGCGCTGACGTCGGGAGGGCAGGACTTCATCACCGCAGGTAAGGAACTTCACTAACCTGATGGCAGCGCTTGTCATCCCCGCGGCTGCTGTCACTGCAGTGTGGGCAGCTGCGGACACCATACAGTGTGGGTAGCTGTAGACACTGCTGAGCGGGCAGCCACTGGGCTGGAGCTGGAGCGGGACACAGACTGCAGCGCATCCGACGGAAGTCACACGGATGTGTTTCTGTGTGGCTTTCGGGGATTTTTGCACACGTAGCCAGAGTAAACATCGGGTTACTAAGCAAAGTGCTTTGCTTGGATACCCGATATTTACCCTGGTTACCAGCTAACCGCAGGCTGCCAGCGATGGCTCCCTGCACACGTAGCTGTAAAAAGCCATGCTTTTGGTGATCGAACCATTCTCGAACGTAACTCGAACTGTCGAGCTTTTAGCAAAAGGCTCGAGTTCGTCGAGCCTCTCGAACACCCCCCAAAATCACTTGAACATAAAATTGGTGAACCTCGAACCTGGAACATCATTCATCTCTACAGGGGAGTAACAATCACAGTCGCAGAGGGGGTGATTATAACCAGGCACGTGGAGTCAGAGCACCTCCAAAAACGCACATTCAGATAAGATGTAAAGCCGTGGAGGGAGCTGTCAGCAAAATGGCTATTCCGGCCCCCAATTGAGCTGGTACAGGCTGTGACAGAAAGGGGGACATTATTACAAGATGGAGGACATAATTACAGGAAGGGTCCACAATAGGGGACATTATTACAGGAAAGATCCAGGTCGGAGGACATCACAAAAGGATGGGGGCTAGGATGAGGGATATAACTACAGAAGGGGGAAAATTATTACAGAATTGGGCCAAGGATAGGGGATATTGTTGAAGAATAGGAGCAAGGATGGGGAACATTATAAGAGCATGTAAGACATTATTACAGGATTGTGGACACGATTACAGAACAGGGGCCAAGACAGAGGACATTATTTCAGGATAATGACCGGGACACAGGACATTTTTACAGGATGGAGAACATTATTAAAGGATGGGGCAGAGGATAGGGGACATTATTACAGGAAGGGGGCCAGGATGGAGGACGTTATTACAGGATTGGGCAAGGATGAAGAACAATAGCACAGGAAAGGGCCATAAAGAGAGGGATATTATTTATTGGTCCTTTGTGACTCTTATTTTGTAGTTTAAATTTGTATAATTGATTGGGTATAGTATGCACTGTATATCATCTCATTTATGTTTGTTGTTAATAATAATTCTGCATTATGTCAGTCTACAGGTATGAATTGCTTCACTTTCTAGGTAATTTGGTGATACAAATACATTTTTTACAATAGTGATTAATCTTAGTGGAAAAAGTATACTATAAACTCTGGAATGTGCTATTTTGGCTTCTTTTGAAACTTCATCCTTCTCACTCCTAATTACCATGTGTTTTTGATTTTAGACATCCTGATTTACTGGAATTAGCTAGATTAGCTTCTGAATTAGATTTTTTTTATTGTATCTATAAAAATAACCTAATAATTACATATACAGTATTTATAAAAAAAAAAAAAAAGATGTTCTGTAACCTAAATTATAAGAAAAGAAAGCATGGCTAAATTTACACTTAAAATTAATATTTTATCCATATTTATTCACAATAACTGAAATTAACCAAAAGCTACATTTGCATAATGTGTTAGATTTTGCTTAAATGAAAAACATATTGCAAATGAATCCCCATAGACTTGAATGGCCTCTTTTTATTTCAAAAAATGGATGAAAATACAGTAAATCATGAACTTATTTTAATAGAGCTGTCACACAGATCCGTTAGATGAAAAAAAATGAGAGCTCTGGTGAATTGTATGGGTCCATGTGCTGTGAAAATGGACAGAATATGGGTGAGAAATAATAAATAATCTCGTGTGAATACAGCCTGTAAGAAGGTCACCAGAAGAGTACAAGAAGGGAGATATGTATCATCAAGTTTGATAACCTCAGTGATGTAAGCCTAGAAGTAGGTTGCAGAAGTTTAAATGCTGAGAAGGTTAATAGGGCGTGACAGGACCAGGATTATGAACAGTCAGAGAGATGGGTGGTAATGACAGCTCACATATCCCTACCCTGAAGTATGGTCTCAGTCTGTGTCTGTATCTGGAGATGTGCAGACCTCAAGTGGTGTAACTCCTGTCAAAATCTTTGCCTAAAAAAAAGCAGCATGTTCATTCCTGTGGAGTTTTGGTCACATTTTGTCACCCATTGAAATTAATGAGGTGTGTCAAAACACAACCAAAATGTTAGCTGTGCTTTTGCACTGCATTTTGGTTGCGTTTTGGATGCATTTTTGTCAACAAAAACGCAGGTCACCAACTTTCTTCCATTTTCTCCCTCTCCCCCTCCCTCTCTCTCTCTATCTGTCTCTCTGTCTGTCTCTGTCTCTCTCTCTCTGTCTCCCTCTGCTTTATGCTCACCGATCAACGGCGTGGCGCAGCTGTCACACTGCTCTCGCGACCTCTCCTGCTTCTGAAAGTGCCAGTTGCTCATTAGGCTCATTTCATATTCACTGCTTCCCCCGCCCACCAGTACCAATGATTGATTGCAGTCAGATGCGCCCCCACGCTGGTTGACAGCAGTCTGACTGCCACCAATCACAGCCACCGGTGGGCAGGTCTATATCATACAGTAAAAGAAATAAATTAATAATTAAAAAAGAAACAGCATGCTGTCCCCCTTAATTTTGATACCCAGCCAAGATAAAGCCTCAAAGCTGGGGCTGGTATTCTCAGGCTGTGGAGATCCACATTATTGGGAGTCCCTGAGCCTAAATATATCAGCCAGGAGCCGCCTGAAATTGCCGCAGTCCCAAGACTTTACCCAGCTCATTCCAATTGCCCTGGTGCGGTGGAAATCAGTGTAATAAAGAGTTAATGGCAGCCCATAGCTGCCAATAAGTCCTAGCTTAATGATGGCAGGCATATATGAGACACCCCCTCATCAATAACCTATAAGTGAAAGTAAATAAACACAAACATTGAAAAATCCTTTATTTGAAATAAAAGACAAAAAAGCCACTGTCTTTCACCACTTTATTAACCCCCCAAACACCCCTTCAGGTTTGACATAATCCACATGAGGTCCCACAACGCTTCCAGGTCCATGCAGCAACTGAAGTGAATCGCGCTGTCAGCGGTGATGTCACTCATGTTAGCCACTGCCACAGCTGGAGTCCTCCCGAGTGACTGAAGTGAGTAGCCTGATCAGCGGTGCCCTCACTCAGGTGATTTCTGGTCACAGCTGGAGTTCTTCATCTGTGAATGCAAATCAGACCACAACATGAAAACAGAGCCACGTGATGAGAATGAACTCGGGTGAACCTCTGATGTCACAACTGCAGGCCCTGCACTACTGCCTGAGTTTATTCTCATCTTGCGGCTCTGTCTGCTGTCAGCAGGCAATCATGCTCTCTGGTGCTTGCTGTGGCAGGACAGAGATGTAGCAGAGCTGAATCGCTGTGGGACCTCATGGGGATTACTTCGGACCTGCAGGGTGTGCTGGGGTTGGTGACAGAGTGTATTTTTTGTATTTTATTCCAAATAAAGGATTTTGGGCGTGTATGTGTTTATTAACTTTCACTTACAGATTAGTGATGGGGCGGGGTCTAATAGATGACTGCCATCACTAAACTAGGACTTAGTGTGGGCTCCCATTAATTCTTAATTACCCCGATTGCCACAATGGAAAAAGCCGGGTCCAGAGTCAGAATTGGAGCATATTATGGCCACTCCTGGGGTGGCTGTGGGCTGTTATTGTTAGGCTGGAAAGGGCCAAATAATGATGGGCCTTCCCACCTTAATAATATTATCCCCCAGTTGTCTGCTGCACCTTGGCTGGTTTTAGAAAAACGGAGGGACCCCAGATCAAAAAAAAAAAATGAATAAATAAATCAAATAATTAAAAAAAGTGTAAGATCCCCTCTATTTTTCATAACAAGCCAAGGTGCAACACACAGCTGAGAGTTGCAGCCCGCAGCTGCTGTTGTTCCTGTGCTGATTATGAAAAATGGGGGGGACCCCACGTCATTTTCTTATCCAAATTTTTTTTTAAAAAAACATCTGTCCAAGTTAGCTATCTTTTTATTAAGCTATTCTGTTATTTCTTTCTATCTATTCTACCTGTTCTTTCTTATTATCTATTCTACCTGTTTTTTCTATCTATTATTTATATCTATTTTTTCTATCTCTCTATCTATTTTAACTATCTATTAATTATCCTGACAAAAGCACAAATCGAAAATATTTTCAAAACACATAAAAAACGCATACGTTTTCATCACCTTTTTTTAGTTTTTTTGTTTACAGTTGTCAAGACTGCCAGAGGGTGCATTTTTTTGTCAAATCAAGAACGCAACGTGCGGACATACCCTTAAAGCTCTGTTATTCACTGCACAAGGCTCTGTGTTTGGTACTCAGAAAAAAGGTTCAGTGTAAGTACTACTCAAAATGTGCTAAATTTGATGATGCAGAGCTCCCTTAACCCCTTTACCCTGGGTGGCTTTCCATTTTTCGTTTTCATTTTTTCCTCCTCTTTTTCCGATAGCCATAATTTTTTATTTTTTCCGTCAATATTACTATATGAAGGCTTATTTTTTGCGGGACGTGTTGTACTTTTGAATGAAACTATTAGTTTTACCATATAGTGTACTGGAAATTTGAAAAAAAAATTCCAAGTGCAGTGAAATTACAAAAATAGTGCAATAGCATGATTGTTTTGGGAATATTTTATTTATCGTGTTTACTATATGGTAAAACTAATGAAGCCTGAGTCAGTATGAGTTCATAGATACCAAACATGCATACTTTTACTTTTATCTAGGGTTGGAAAAAAATTCAGAAGTTTGTCCAAAAAAAGAGTAGTACTATTTTTGTGTGTATACTAAGTTTTGAGCCTGTTATTCCATTTTAAAAATTTTTGGCGGCAACCAAAAAATGTAATTTTGACGTTTGGATTTTTTTCTCACCACACCGTGTACCGATCAGATTCATTGATTTTATATTTTGATCGGGCATTTTTAATGCTGCGATACCTAATATGTGTAATTTTTATTTTTTTAACTGTTTTGTTTTCAATGGGGCGAAAGGGGGGTGATTTGAACATTTAAATGTTTTTATTTTTTCATATTTTTAAAACTATTTTTTATTTATTTTACTAGCCCCTCTAGGGAACTTTATCATTGCTCCTCTTCTGTGAGTGCCGGCGCTCAGTCGGCTCTCACAGGAAGTGAATCATGGTAGCATCAGCTGACCCATTGGCACCCTGTGATAATGTCACAAGGCAACGGAGAACAGCGCGATCCCCACCATGGCCATTTGAATAGTGCTATTTGACAGCGTCATTACCTCAGGCTCGCCATTGTAGCCTGTGGAAACCGAGATATGGGACCAAGAACGTACTTCTATCTCCTTGGTCGTAAAGGGGTTAAAAATTACCCACATATGTCAGAGCTGCTGCTGAAAATGTGTTTAGTCTCTACACACTTTCAGCATTCTCACTCAGTTGCTTCTTGCCTTCTCTGTACTTCAGAGTCACTGCGGCCCTCTCGCTCATCACACCATATGCGACAAACCATTTTTGCATATACTGTGGAGACTGGATTTTGCCTGTGAAGGTCAACCTAGAAAAGAGGCTGTTTAGGGGCCTTATAAAAAAATTGGTAAAAAAATTATAAAAATCAGTGGTGGATCTCGGCAATCCTGTGAGAGTCAACCAAGAAAAAAAACTGTTTAGGGGCCTTTTTTAAAAATTGGGTGCTCTTTTCTGCATCTCGGGCAATCTTGGCTGTTAGGGTCAACAGGCAAAAGAGGCTGTTTAGGGGTCTTTATAAAAATTGGGTCCTCTGTGGTGGAACTCAGGCAATCTTGGCTCTGAGAGTCAAATGTGAAAACAGGCTCTGTAGGGTTTAATGTAATAACAGCTGAATCTGTGGCGAAAACCATTTTGGTGCATGTCCTAACACCAGCAAGGATGTTTCTATTCCCACATTACCTTTCCCTACTACTCCATTTCCTACACATCTTCATCCAGTCAGCCTAACACCTGTATGACCATCCTCAGCATAGCCAGGGGAAAACAGCAGGCTGCTCTGAGACTCAGCTATATAGGGTTGAAATTCCCCATCATGCCAGAGGTGTGGAGAGACTCCATATCGGCCTTTTTAAAATTGTTGCTCTGTAGAGGAAATATTCACATTTTAGGTGTGGAGGGTTAACTCTGAAAAGAAGCTTTTTGGGTTCCTATTTAAATTTGTTTCTCTATGGGGGAAATCTTCAAATTTTAGCTGTGGGTGTCAACTGTGGGGTCAACTGTGGAAATAGGCTCTGTTGGGGCATATATTTAAAATGTGTGCTCTGTGGTTAAACTCTGGCAATCTTGGCTGTGTCGGCCAACTGTGGAAGGAGGCTCTTTTGGGACCTATATTTAAAATGTATGCTCCTTGGTTAAAGTCTGCCAATCTTGGTTGTGTGGATCAGCTGTGGAAAGAGGCTCTATAGAGGTCTATATTTAAAACTGCTGCTCTGTGGGGTAATTCTGCTAATCTTGTCTATCCGGGTGAACACAGAAAACAGGCTCAGTAAGGGCCTTTTTGAAAATTCCTACTCTGTGGGGAAACTCTTCCAAGCCTCGCACCAAACTGCCATCTCGATCCAAAATCCAATAACAAGCTTTTTAACTGCTGCAGCTATAGTGTAAGGTACAGGACTTTTGATTCCGTGGGGCAACTGTGAAAACAGTCAGTGTAATAATCTGATGGGCACTCTCTCTGTACACAAGCCATGTAATAGTCTGTACTTTTTTGGATGCAAAAAATGTGGAGAGCATCAAATAGGGGATGTGGCCATGGTACTGCTGCTAGTGATGGAGGTGAAACTGCTGCAGGGAAAGGACGTGGTCAATCTGTGCCTGCAATGCGCCCAAATGAAACACCTTCTTCTGGAGAACGCAAGAGGCATGAATGATATTTTTTTTAAACTAAATGCCTCGGGCCCCTGAGGTACTCAGCCAACAGCATCGGGGAGGTGCCTAAAGGCAAAGAGGCTGGGACTGGCATTAGCAAGCTTAGCTGATGGAACTCCAGCTAAATCCTAAATCCAACTAGGAGCTTTTTAAATGCAGCCGCTGTAGTGTATGCAACATGAGCTGAAAATTAGGTTCTGTAGGAGTAACTTGGAAAACAGGCTCTGAAAGGGCCTTTTTTTAAATTGTTGCCCTTTGGGTGAACTTTTCCAATCTTGGCTGTGTGGGTAAACTGAGAATACAGGCTATAATGGGGCCATTTGTTAAACTTGTTGCTCTATGCGGGAACTCTTCCACTCTTCCGCTTTTCGCTGTGTGGGTGAACTGTGAATACAGGCTATACAGGGGCTTTTTGATAAACTTGCTGCTCTGTGAGATAATTCTTCCAAATTTGGCTGTGTGAGTCAACTCGTAATATACAACCTATATAGGGTCCTTTTGATAAACGTATTGCTCTGTGGGAGAACTGTTCCAATCTTGGCTATATGGGGGAACTGGGAATACAGGCTATACATGAACCTTTTGTTAAACCTGTTGATCCGTGGGAGAACTGTGTCAATATTGGCTGTGTGAGTAAACTAGGAATACAGGTTGTAAAGGGGCCATTTGTTAAACTTGTTCTGTTGAACAACATTTCAAATCTTGGCTGTGTGGATGGACTGGTAATACAGGCTGTATAGGGGTCTTTTGTTTAACTTGTTGCTCTGTTGGAAAACTCTGCCAATCTTGACTTTATGGGTGAACACTAAAAACAGGCTATAGAGGGTCAATTTATTAAAATTCTTGCTCTGTGGGGGAACTCTGGAAATCCTAGCTGTGTGGGTGAACTGTGAAAACAGGCTCTGTATGGGGTTTTTTGTAGATTTATACTGTGTGGGTGAATTCTGCCCATCTTGACTGTGTGGGTCAAATGTGTAAACAGGCTATGGAAGGGCCTCTTTTAAAATTGTTGGTCTGTGGAGAAACAAACTCTAAAATCAGTCTCTGTGGGGTCACTGTTAATATTTCTAGTTTTTTTATTTACTTGCATAAATAACCATGTGTAACCATGATTGCTATCATGAAAGATCCCTGTTATGTAATTTCCCTATGCACATTTGTTTTCAGGCTAATTGCCATCCTCTTACCCCCATTTTGCTTCCATTTGCAGCCCCCTAGCCCTTACTACAATTTTACAGTCATTTTTCGGCACAGAATTTGTGTCCCCATTGACTTGTATGGGTTTTGTTTTCCAAGGTCAAGTTCTAGTCATGTCTGTTTCTGAACTGAACCTTTTTCCAATTCCAGCTCAACCTGCCTAACATGAACATCCACGGGTCCGCTCATCTTTTCTCCTTATATTAATTAACAGTTACCTAAAAATGTTTAAAGAAATTAATTTTTATAAACTGGAAAGTCAGTAAGAGAAACGTTTTCATAGGATCATCTAATTAGATGAAATCTTTAACAATAAGCTTCTACATATTGATACTCATGCATACAAATCCTATATACTTCATACTAAAGTCTATTTTTACACACAAAAAGTTAAATTTCAATTATAAATAACCATGCTGGTGTTCCAAAATCCCTATAACAACATTTCCAGTCTTGAGTTGTTATGGGGTCACTAGGAAGCAGGGGCGTAACTACTGCGGTCGCAGAGGTCACCACTGCGACTGGGCCCGGTAGTGCAGGGGGCCAGTCGGCCCCAGCCCCTGATTCAGATAGATGTGTGTCGGAGGCTGCGCATCCAGCTGAAATACATCGCAGCACGGAGACCCGTCAGGTACCTGTACTGTGTGCTGACCACCAAGTAAAGCCATGGATATTGCTCCCCACGCCCGCGATCCTGGGCATGGGGAACAGAGAATACGCTGATAACTGATGCTGCTGTAAGTGGTCGCACATCACACAGATGTCACGCGCTGCGTCGCTTACATGCTGGAGGGGATATACCAGGATGAGGGGCTATATATCAGGATGGATTACTATATACAGTACCAGAATGGGGGGCTTTATACCAGAATGGGGCCATGATGGGGACATATATACCAGGATGGGCAATGATGTGGACATATATACTAGGTGGGGCTATATATACCAGGCTATATTCACGATCGGGGTCATACACCAGGATGGGCCATGATGAGGACATATACTGGGGGGGCCATATATGCTAGGCTATATCCATGATCGGGGTCATACACCAGGATGGGGAAATATGCCAGGATGGGATCATATAAAAGTTTATTGAAATGCATGATTAAAATGACACACAAACAATCAGGGCCATGATTAAAAAGGGTTAAAACCACATGGAAGGGTAATAATTCTGGTGGACTCTGAGAACCCTGAAAAAACACTTGATGTACGGTTACAGAAAGGATTGAAAACCCATGGAAGGTAAGCACCGATATTCAGTATAATAAATCACAAGGCAATAGAAAAAAGGTGAGTCAGTGCTGTAAATAAAATGTACCTGGATATCATATCTACCTGCGGCGCCATTTTGTGAGAGTCAGAAGCTACATCAATGCATCTCTCTGAAAGCCAAAATTAGGCTTCCATAGAGATGCATTGAGGAGTGAACTCTGGCACGCTCCATGAAACACTGGAGCTGCCAGCTAGTCATTTTTCAGTGCAGATCCACTAGAGGGTTGCAGGAAAAGCATGAAGGTGATGGATGGTGAATATGTACCACCCCGGGGCTCGGACGGCTGCCGAGCCACTCGGATCCGTGCTCGTCGGTGAGTGGCTCGAGCTCCTCATGGACCCGGGGGTCACATCGCTCTGAAAGGGGCTTGGCTCTACGTATAGGGACTTCGGTGGGGAGGTCCACGGCCGGAGCCATGGTTGTTTGGGATTTGAGTTTGTGACGCCACCCACAGGTTGTGGTGAATGGATGGACACCACCGCTGCCGTTGACTAGGCTCCCGGGGACGGTGTTGTGCAGCTTGGTGTTGACCCCTCCGTGGGTAGGGGGGAATGTTGGTCCCGGGGGCCCGAGGGAGGTGCTGAGGCGGAGGATTGGATGCGTGCTGGCGTATCGTACTCACTATTACAAACATGCTGGAGTTTCTGGTAAAGCAAACAAGATGATGGACGGTGCCCGCAGCCGGCTGCGCTTTTCCACTTTTTAGGTTGGTGGTTTCAGCCTTTCTCCTGCACTTCACTTTTGTAGAAATAATGACTTCTATGCCTGAGCAATGGTAGTCCGCTCCCCAGCGTTGTGTATGCCGGTAGAGCCCTTTTGCCCGCAGACGCTGGCCCGTCGGGTCTCGATGCCTAGGCGGTGGCTTTCTACCCCTATGGTTGGGCTGTTGTCTGCAGTCAGGTCTTAGGTGGGAAAGGGCCTAAAGTCCAGTCGATTCGACTCGGTCTAGTTGTTTCTGGACCTCGTACTGGGTCTGAGTACCCCTCCTGGTGCTACGGTTTCCAATCGGCTCCCCGGTTTGGTACTGGCGGGCCACCACCCGAACCCGGTCCCTTACCGTTCCACTGGCTGTAATACCAGCTCCTGCAAGCAGCCACCACCTTCTGCCTCTTTGCCGGAGGTGACTGGGCTCCAACCCAGACACCTGGTGTTAGACTATGGCAGACTTGGGCACAGGTCAGCACTTGAACTCCACTCCACTTCACTGTCAAAACTAATCCCCACCGTTTTCCTGCCTCAGGGCCTGTAAACTCCTTGGTGGGTGGAGCCAACTGCCTGGCTCCGCCCCCTGGTGTGAACATCAAACCCGGAGGTAGGTGACAAGGGTTTTGTAGGTTGGCTGCTGTCACCTTATTAAGGGGGAACGTGTTTGTGTAAGGGCCTACCTGTGACTACCTGGCTAGTCCAGGGCATCACAAATATAGAACAGGAATCAGGGGAGTCACATTTAAAGCACCACTACAGTGGGGCAATAAAAAAAACAAAAAACATTGCAGTGGTGTTTTAAGGCAAGTAGGAGACAGCCAGTGTTTATATACAACCCTCTCACCTGTCTCCCCTATCTGTCTCCTGTTTCTCTCTCTCGTGTATCCTGCCTGCCTCTCTCTTTTTTCCTGCCTGTCTCTTGTGTCTGTCTCCTCACTGTCTATGTCTCTTGTTTCTTGCCTGTATCTTGTCTGCTGCATTACACTCTCTGTCTCCATCTGCCTCACTGTCTCTGGCCCCACTCCTTCAGATTAAGGTGGGCTTTGCACACTACGACATCGCAGGTTCGATATTGGTGGGGTCAAATCGAAAGTGACGCACATCCGGCGTCGCCGTCGATATCGTAGTGTGTAAATCCTTTTTGATATGATTAACGAGCGCAAAAGCGTCGTTATCGTATCATTGGTGTAGGGTCTGACATTTCCATTATTTGGCAGCAGTGACAGGTACGATGTTGTTCCTCGTTCCTGCGGCAGCACACATCGCTGTGTGAGAAACCGTAGGAGAGAGGAACATCTCCTACCTGCGTCACCGCGTCTCACGACGGCTCTGCGGAAGGAAGGAGGGGGGCGGGATGTTTACGTCCCGCTCATCTCCGCCACTCCACTTCTATTGGCTGCCTGCTGTGTGACGTCGTTGTGACGCCATACGACCCGCACCCTTAGGAAGGAGGCGGTTCGCCGGCCAGAGTGACGTTGCAGGGCAGGTGAGTGCATGTGAAGCTGCCGTAGCAATAATGTTTGCTACGGCAGCAATCACAAGATATCGCACCTGCGACGGGGGCGGGGACTATCACTGCAGCGTCGGTAACACATTGTTACCGATGTCGCAGCATGCAAAGCCCGCCTAACTGTGCCCCCTCTATCCCTCTATACTGCTCCACAGAATAAATGACTGTTCATGTCTCTGACCTTGCTCTGTGAGCCCTGCCTCTCCATTTTGCCCCACAGTCTGCCTGGCTACCTTTGTCACCTTCTCTCTGGTAAGCCCCATCCCTCAATGTCCCTCTAGAGTCTGCCTGGTTGTCTCTGGCTCTACCCACTCTTTTAGCCTTGCCTTTCCCAAGTGGCTCCAGTCTGCCTGTTGTGGCACTATGGAGGAGAGGGTTCAGCTGCTTGGCTCCTGTCTCTACTGGCTTAGGTCGGGTGAATATTTATACCCCATTTTAGGATGGCTCCTGAGCAGTTTGCAGTGTGATGAGTGCCATGTCTCAAAGGGCAGCACAGTTAGTGCTCCTGCTGCAGAAGGATTGTGCAGCCCTTGAAAGACAGTACCGGATTGGGGCATTTCTTGTTGCCGGGTCTGTTATGATTACAACTGATTCAGGAGGACCAGTAAGGACCAACTGAATCCCATCCCTCAGTATGAGTATGTCGATATCAAACATGGATAGTTTTTCTTTATTTTATTGGTGAAGCAAAAATTCAAAAGTTTGTTAAAAAAAAATAAAAAAAACTTTGGCTTTTGCACCATATGCCGAGACCCGTAACATTTTCCTTTTTAGGGATCCGAGGCTGTGTAGTAGTTTAATTTTTGGACACTTTTACTGATACCATTTTTGGGTAGATGCGATGTTTTGATCGCCTCTTATTGCATTTTATTGTAATATTGCAGGGGCCAAAAAAATGTAATTAAAAGTAATTCTGATTCTGATTTTTTCCTTTTACGCTGTTTACATATTGGATACATTTGTTTACATTTTGATACATGAGGCATTTCTGAGCACAATGATGCCAAATGTCTGCATTATATATATATATATATATATATATATATATATATATATATATATATATATTATTTATTTTTTTTTTAAAATGGAGCAAAAGGGGGGTGATTTGAACTTTTCTGGGGTTTTTATTTTTATTCATATTTTTTTAAAATATTTCTCACTTTTTATTGGATGTACTACTGGATGTACTAGTCCCCTCAGGGGACTTTAAAGCTGCTATCATCCGATCACTTGTGCTGTACAGACTAATGTATGGCAGTCACAGGAAGATCATCATGACAGACACAGGGAGTTTCAGCTAACTACTGGCTGCCATAACAACCCATGGGTGCCCCATGATCATGTTACAGGGCCGCCAATAATAGCAGGGAATTGCAGTGTTCAAGTCGGCGCGTGTTAACCCCTTCACCCCCGGATGATTTTCCGCTTTTCCGAGGGGGGGTTCCGCCCCTTCTTCCGAGAGCCGTAACGTTTTTATGTCTCCAATAATCTTGCCATATAAGGGCTTGTTTTTTGTGGGATGAGCTGTGCTGTACTGGAAAACAGCAAAAAAAATTCAAGTGTGGAAAAACTGCAAAAAAGTGTGATCACAATAGTTTTTGGAATATTTTATTCACCATGTTCACTGTATGATAAAACTGATGTGTTGGTGTGACATTTCAGGTCGGTACGAGTTTGTTGACACCAAATATGTAAAGGTTAACTTTTGTTTAAGGGGTTAAAAAAATTCACAAGTTCGGTCAAAAAAAGTGGCGCCCTTTTAGCGACATTTTTCAAAACCCGTAGCGCTCTTATTTTTTAGGATCTATGGCTCAGTGATATCTTATTTTTTGTGTCTCAAGCTGACATTTTTAATGGTACCAGGTTAACGCAGATGCTATGTTTTGATTTCCTGTTATTGCATTTTGCGCAAAATTTGTGCCGACCAAAAAATGTAATTTTGGCATTTGGAATTTTTTTGCCGCTACGTCGTTTACTGATCAAATTAATTGATTTTATATTTTGATAGATGGGGTATTTCTGAATGCGGCGATACCAAACATGTATATTTTTTATTTTTTTATCCCTTTAATTTTCAGTGAGCCGAATGAGGGGTGATTTGAACTTTTTTTTTTTTTATTTTTTTAATTTTTTAAAACTTTTTTTAACTCTTTTTTATTTTTCTTGGTCCCATAGGGTACTATAACAAACAGCAGTCTGATCGCTCTTTCATTTCTCTAGATCACAGCTACACAGCTGAGATCTGGAGAAAAGTGGCTTTACTCCCG
Organism: Anomaloglossus baeobatrachus; assembly: GCF_048569485.1. Classification (NCBI taxonomy): domain Eukaryota; kingdom Metazoa; phylum Chordata; class Amphibia; order Anura; family Aromobatidae; genus Anomaloglossus; species Anomaloglossus baeobatrachus. The sequence continues at coordinate 384,939,681 of NC_134355.1, read as the reverse complement.
CACACTGCCCTCTGCCGGCAGAGAGAGAAAGTGACTCATGATAGCTACAGGAGTCATCACATGACCCTGTGCTACCATGGCAACCACCGGAAGTCACGTGATCATGTCACGTGACTTCCAATGGGGGTGGGCAAATTACCCTTATGGCGGCGCACATTTACATCTCACTGTCAGATTTTGGCAGTGAGATGTAAGGGGTTAATAGGCGCGGGTGGAACGTGATTCCACTTGCGCCCAGCTTGAACACATCTCAGCTGTTGAAATCAGCTGAGATGTGCGTGGATCGCCGCGGACTGCCCACGGCAACCCGCGGGGATTAACCTCACATGATCCATGATGTACCCAGTATGTCAAGTGTCATGAAGAGGTTAAAGAGATTGGCAGTGGGATTTAACTAGTTAACAGAGGCGTGAGGATCTCCAATCTTTATCAGATGCTTTATTTGCTCTGAGTATTAATATACAGGGGACCCTAAAGGCGCTGTCACACACAGAGATAAATCTTTGGCAGATCTGTGGTTGCAGTGAAATTGTGGACAGTCAGTGCCAGGTTTGTGACTGTGTACAAATGGAACAATATGTCCATGATTTCACTGCAACATCAGATCTGCCAAAGATTTATCTCTGTGTGTGACGGGGCCCTTAGTCCTTTTATTTATTTATTTATGTATTTAATTATTTATTTATTTTTACACAACTATAGGGACGCAGATAGTGTGTGTGATTCCAAACAATCACAGACGTTATTACAGAGGGCAGAGTCTGGCTGTAACCAATCACAAAAGCTGAGATTGACAGTGGGCAGGGGAATTGTATACTAATTCTAGTCAAGCAAAATAGATGTTGGCTCAAAACTTATAGTCTTCACTACTTTTTCATAAAAATAAATTTTTATTAAATTATGTTAAATCACTCACATACACACATAAACACTTAAATTAAAAAGTGAGGAGGGAGCGGAGAGATAGTTTCCCTATCCTATTCCCTTCCTACACTACGGGGGTCGGCGTCCTAAGTCAGTGACGCCCCCGTTCAGCGATGACTAAGTCCCTATATTGAGCCCTCCCTGTGATAGATGTGGTGCACCCCCTCTGGTAGAATGAAACCCCAGAGTAGTATCACCACAGTGAGGAGAGCACAGTCCGGGGCGACTAATAGTACCACAAAGACTACAGGGCAGGGTTTAGGGGTCGTCTAAGGTTGTCAGATCAGTCAGTGTGCTCAGAAAACATTCTGGTAATTGTAAAGCACAGTTGAAATTATGATATGCTTCTGTGACGTCAAAAAAGCATGTGACCAGTCACGTGTCTATTATATCATTAGCTACAGACTGGTCACATGGCTAGACGTCATTGCTAGGTCCTGTTAGCGCATCTCTCTGGTACGCGGTGGTCGTTTGTGCATCCCCGTGTACCGGCAAGATGCTCTGGCACATGGTCGGCACCCCATTCTGCTTCCCCGTTCCGTTATTCACCGGCTGTCACAGCCGGTGAATAACGGATATCACCGTTGCTATAGCAACCCGCCTGTCAGCGGTAAGCTTCTGATCACTCACGGAGCAGCAGCGTCTTCCTCCCATGCTGTGCTGTTTGATGTAGCAGTGCTGCATGGGTTGATTCTCCTTTAACCCATGCAGCACTGCTACATCAGACAGCACAGCATGGGAGGAAGAACGCTGCTGCTCCGTGCAGTCTACTCACTCAGTGAGCGTCTTTCTCCCATGCAGTGCAGCCTGATGTAGCAGAGCTATATGGGTTGAAGGAGAAAGAAGACAGAAGACCATGGATCGTGGAGGGATAAGAGGGAGTAATAAACATGGAGTCTCTAAGTGTGTCTGTGTATTTATTTCTATTAAAGTATTTTTTCTCTGTGTGGTGTCTTTTTTTTAACCCTTGATTGGAGATTCTTAATGGCAGGGTCAAACTTGCCTGACATTAAGAATCTCTGGCTTAATACTAGCTAGTAAAACAAAGCTAGTATTAACCCATTATTACCCAGTGAGACAACCGTCACCAGGGTAGCTGGAAGAGTTGGATACAGCGCCTGATGATGGCGCTTCTATAAAAGCGCCATTTTCTGGGGCGGCTGCAGACTGCAATTCGCAGCAGAGGGGCCTAGAAAGCTCAGGCCAACCTGTGCTGCGGATTCCAATCCCCAGCTGCCTAGTTGTACCTGGCTGGACACAAAAATGGGGCGAAGCTCATGTCGATTTTTTTTTAATTATTTCATGAAATTTATGAAATAATTAAAAAAAAGGCTTCCCTATTTTTTTTCTTTCCAGACGGGTACAAATAGGCAGCTGGGGGTTGCGGACAGCCGTACCGGCCTGCTATACCTGGCTATCATACAAAAATATGGCGAAGCCCACGTCATTTGTTTTTTAATTATGTCATGAAATTCGTGAAATAATTTAAAAAAACGGGCTTCCCTATATTTTTGGTTCCCAGCCAGGTACAAATAGACAGCTGGGGGTTGTGGGGGCAGCCCGTAGATGCCTGCTGTACCTGGCTAGAATACAAAAATATGGCAAAGCCCATGTCATTTTTTGGGTGGGCAAAAAACTCCTGCATACAGTCTTGGATGGAGTATGCTGAGCCTTGTAGTTCTGCAGCTGCTGTCTGCTCTCCTGCATACACTAGTGAATGGAGCATGCTGAGCCTTGTTGTTCTGCAGCTGCTGTCTGCTCTCCTCCATACAGACAGACAGCAACTGCAGAACTACAAGGCTCAGCATACTCCATCCATGACTGTATGCAGGAGTTTTTTGCCCCCAAAAAAATTACGTGGGCTTCGCCATGTTTTTGTATGCTAGCCAGGTACAGCAGGCAGCTACGGGCTGCCCCCAACCCCCAGCTGCCTATTTGTATCCGGCTGGGAACCAAAAATATAGGGAAGCCCTTTTTTTAATTATTTCATGACTTTCATGAAATAATTAAAAAAAAAACGACGTGGGCTTCGCCCAATTTTTGTGTCCAGCCAGGTGCAACTAGGCAGCTGGGGATTGGAATCCGTAGCTCAGGGTGCCCAAGCTTTCTGCTTTCTTTCATAGAAGTGCCATCTTCTGTCGCTGTATCCAACTCTTCCAGCTGCCCTGGTGACGGGAGGCTCGCTGGGTAATAATGGGGTTATGGGTAGCTGTATATTATCAACTGGCCCTAAGCCCGAAATTCATGGTGTCATGCCAATATTAGACATGGCCACCATGAATTTCTAGTACAGATAAAAAAAACACAACACACAGAAAAATATTTTTATTAGAAATAAAACACAACACAATTAGTGACTCCATCTTTATTGAAATAAAGAACCCCCCTCCGCAGTAATCCTGGGTCAAGGGTCCCGTGCCGTCCAATCCAGATCCAATATCATCTGATTGGTTTGCTGGAAGGCAAAGCAATCAGATGATGTGTCAGGTTCAAGGGCCTGAATCAAATGACACAGCAGCTGATTGTATAAATGGCTTTTATACAATCAGCTGATGCATCAGTGCAAAAAAAACCCCCACAAACTACACACTTCAGTGCAGACTCCTGTCTGACAGCATCAGCTGATAGTTTAGCCGGCAGGGCGGTAAAAAGCCGGCCTCACCGCATCAGCTGATCATCACCAGGTCTGAGAAAGAGAGAGAGAGAGAGAGAAAGAAGAGAGAGAGACGATAGAGAAAAGAGAGAGAAAAGAGAGAGAGGAGAGAGAGAAGAGAGAGAATAAAGAGGGAGAGAGAGAGAAGAGAGAGGAGAGAGAAAGAGAGAGAGAGAAGAGAGAGGAGAGAAAGAGAGAGAGAAGAGGAGAGAAGAGAGAGACAGAGAGAGAAGAGGAGAGAAGAGAGAGAGAGAAGAGAGAGAGAAGAGAAAGAGAGGAGAGAGTGTGAGAGAGAGAGGGAAAAAGAGAGACTGAGAAAAAGAGAGAGAGAAAAAGAGAGAAAAAGAGAGAGAAAGAGGAGAGAGAGAGTTAGGGAGAGTGAGAGAGAAAAGAGAGAGAGAAGAGTGAGAGAGAAAGAGCGAGAAAGAGAGAGAGAGGGAGAGAGGGACAGAGAGAGGGAGAAAAGAGAGAAGAGAGAGGAGAGAGAGAGGAGAGAGAGGGAAAAAGAGAGAGAGAGAGAGGAGAGAGAGGAGAGAGAGAAAGAGAGAGAGAGAGGGAGAGAGGGAGAGAGAGAGAAGAGAGAGGAGAGAGAGAAAAGAGAGAGAGAGGAGAGAGCAATGCAGCCTCATTCCGTGAACTGCTCCGATTTTAGAGGTGTGTCCCGTGGCTCACAGCTGATGTCCGGCTCCTCCCCTCAGTGCATAGTTAAATTAAATTATAATTATAAATATCTAATAATTATAATTTAAAATTAAAAATAAAGAAAATTTAAAAAAAATAAATTCTTTACCGGGACTGGGATTAGAACTCGAGACCTAATGCTTATGAGGCGAGCCTTTTTTCCACTTCATTGTTACGTGGAGCTGATACAGAGCACTCGTGTTCTGTAGCAGAGCTGACAGTGTCATGTGAATTATGTCGGACCTGGAGGGGTATTTGGGGATTAATAAAGGGGTGAAACAGGGTGGTTCTTTGTCTTTTATTCCAAATAAAGAATTTTTCGCTGTGTGTGTTTCTTTACTTTCACTTTAATCATGGAAGGTGTCTCGGGGAGACGCCTTGCATGATTAAACTCATTATTACTCCGATTGCCAACGCAGGGCAATTCGGGATGAGCTGGGTAGAGTCCCCCGGGACTGTCGCATCTAATGGATGCGGCAATTCCGGGTGGCTGCTGGGTGATATTGTTAGGGTGGTGGTCTCCCGATAACGTGGTGGTCTCCACCCTGACAATACCAGCCTCCAGCCGTTCGGCTTTATCCTGGCTGGCATCAAATATGGGGGAACCGCATTTTTTTTTTTTATTACTTATTTATTTATTTTACTGCACGATATAGACCCGCCCGCCAGCGGCTGTGATTGGTTGCAGTGAGACAGCTGTCACTCAGCTTGGGGACAACCAATCATGGGCGCCGGTGGGCAGGGAAAGCACGGAATAACTAATTGACTAATGAAGCGGCAGCCATTTTCTAAAGATGAAAAGACAACGCAGATTTGTGACAGACGTGGTGCGAGGCACCCGTGATCGGTGAGTAGGAAAGGGAGAGGGATTGTGCTGGGGACACAGGACGCATGCAGACAACAAAGTGTGCACATAGCCTTACTGTGAAAAGCCACGTTTATGGTGATTGAACCATTCTCGAACGTAACTCGAACTGTCGAGATTTTAGCAAAAAGCTCGAGTTCGAGTTCGATCTCGAGCACCCCCCAAAATCACCCGAACATGAAATTGGCGAACCTCGAACATCGCTCAACTCTATTAAATACATAATTTTAAAAAACAACAAGCCGTACCCCACAAATTTGTTAAAAACCACAGCTGCCACTAAACCCTGGATTAGTAATAGATAATAGTCTATGAGACCCCCCAATACTAATCCTGAAAATAAAAAGAAATCGTCTCAAAACACACAACTTGGTAGCCCTTCCGCATATGAATCCGCCTGTACTTCCTCCCCTTCCTCTTGTACCACCCCCTGACTCTGAATAGTGTTTAGAGTGTGCTCCAGCATGTAAATGACTGGAAATGTCATGCTGTTAATGGCATTGTCAGCGCTAAACATATTCATCGCCATATCGAAACTGTGCAGAAGGGTGCATAGGTCCTTGATCTGAGACCACTCCTGCAGCGTGATCTGCCCCACCTCTGCATCACGTTGGCCCAGGCTATATGTCATAACGTATTGCACCAGGGTTCGGCGGTGCTGCCACAGTCGCTACAACATGTGGAGAGTCGAATTCCAGCGTGTTGGCACATCGCATTTCAGGCGATGAACCGGCAGGCCGAAAGACTTCTGGAGCGATGCAAGTTGGTAAGCTGCGCCAGTTGAACGGCGGAAGTGAGCAGAGAGTGACCATGCCCTATGCAGAAGCCCATCTAGGCCAGGATAGTGGGTTAAAAATTGCTGGACAACAAGGTTCAACACGTGAGCCATACAAGGCACGTGTGTCACCTTGCCCCGGCGTAGGGCCGCAGCCAGGTTTGCAGCATTGTAGCACATGGCTTTCCCTGGCTGCAGGTTGAGTGGAGACAACCATTTACTAAACTCGCTCTCCAGAGCTGACCACAACTCCTCAGCTGTGTGACTCTTATTTCCCAGAAATTTCAACGAAAAGACCGCCTGATGCCATTGAGCTCTGCTGTCAGCATAGTAAGGAGGTGTGCGGGATTCATTGTGCGCAGTTAAAACGCGGGTGGCCTGACCAGGCAGGCTTGGGGTGGAGGTGGAGGACCCAGACGAGGTGGAGGAGGCAGAAGCAGTGGAAGATCTTCCACATACAGAGGATTGACGCACAAGTCGTGGGGATGGCAAGACCTGTACAGCAGACCCTTCTCCATCTCGCACCATAGTTACCCAGTGCCCAGTCAGCGACATGTAACGCCCCTGTCAATGCTTACTGGTCCAAGTATCGGTGGTGAAATGCACCCTGTCACACACAGAGTTTCTCAAGGAAGCGGTGATGTTGTGTGCGACATGCTGGTGTAGCGCAGGCACACCTTTCTTGGAGAAGTAATGGCGACTGGGCATCTGGTACTGGGGCACTGCGACGGACATAAAGTCTTGAAAATCCTCTGTGTCCACCAGGCGGAAAGGCAGCATTTCTGTAGCCAACAGCTTGCAGAGGGTGAAGTCAACCTCTTAGCTTTGTCATGGCTCGGAGGAAATGGCCTTTTACTTTTCCACATCTGAGGGACCAAGATCTGGCTGCTGTGCGGAGACGGTGTTGAGTAGGGTGTCCCTGGAAAACTGCTAGTATGAGAGGAAAGTTCAGGCGGAGACATGATATTGCCTTCATCCAAAGTTGGTGCTCTCAATGTCTGGGAGAGCTTTACAACAGCACCTGTTTCCGCTCCCAAAACAACTGATGACCTGCCAAGCAAACTGCCTGTTGCGGTTGAAGAGGTGGAAGGTCTGTGTAGGAAAACATGTGTGACAGCTGTCCCCACAGTCATAGAGGAAGAAGAGCGCGCAGATGTACTTGAAGTGGCAGACAGTGGTTGGCCCGCTCTGCTAGGCTGCATTGTAGCACAGTGAGCTTCCCACTGGGACTTATGCTTGTTATTCATGTGTAGGTTCATGGACGAAGTAGTCAAACTAGTGAGTTTTTGGCCTCTACTTACAGATTGGCAACAAAGCCTACAGATCACATGAGTAGGGTGATCCTTTGCGATGTCAAAAAAGGACCAGGCAATGTAACTATTAGAGCCCATGCAACTTGCAGAGCTACCCCGACTTGTGCTCAGAGGCAGAGTTGGGGCTGAGGATGCAGTTGTTGACGTGCTTCCAGTACTCTGTCTTTGTCCAGGAAGGTGCAAGGTAACCCCGTAGTCAGTCTCATCCTCCTCCACCGCCTCTGTTGACCTCCTCGAGTTCCTGACTGTGGGTTAACAGTAAGTGGGATGTAGAACTTCATCATCAACCGTTGTGTTTGCACTCCCCTCGCCCTCAGACCTAACCTCTTCCTGCCCTGAATGAATAGTTAAGTTGTCATTCCAATCAGGTATCTGAGTCTCATCGTCATTATTATGTTCCTCATTGTCTCCACCAAGAGGTGTTACAGTTTGGGAATGAGAGTCTATATTATGCTCAGAAACGTGGTCATCAGTGCCAGAATCAGACTCACAAAGCTTCTGGCATCACTGCAGACCATTTTTTGGTCTGTACTCACTGTAGCTTGGGAGGAGACCTCTGATTTCCAGGCTATAGTGTGCCTGAACAGCTCTGCAGACTCCCCCATTTCTGTTACACCATACTCTGCAGGACGGGTGGAGACTTGAGAGCTGTGAGAAAGCAAGTGCGATTGGCGTGACAACTCAGAGGACTGTTGTTTTTTGGATGTTGAAGTTGAGGTGGAGGAGAGGCCACTTGTTGGAGCACTTGAGATCCATTCAAACATGTTCTTTTTTTTGTGCATCATCTACCTTTGTTACAGTTGTTCGGTTCCGTAAAAAAGGGAGCACATCAGATTGTCCACGAAAAGTAGTAGACATCTTACTTTTGCTTGAAGATGGCCTTTCTTCAGCAGATGTTACTGTAGCTTTACCACCTCCCCCACGGACACAAACTTTTTTTCCCTTTCCAACACGCCTGTTCCCCTTTCCACCAGCATCTGTCCTTTTGCCACTCATTTTGTTTGTGACCAGATTGGACACTTAAAATGTCGTAGCAAAAATGGAGAGGTGGTGTACAATGCAGAGGTGGTCTAGCTTTATTGACAGCTGAAGAACCAACACTGACTATCCCTGACAATGCAACTATGGCCCTAAAACTGGCAGCCCTTTTTGCAAATTAAAATTTTGAAGCAAAAATGGGAAGGTGTCTAGAATGCATAGGTTATCTAGCTTGCTTGGCACCAGAGGATCACTAAGTTAGTATCCCAGCCACTTTTAGTATGCCACTAAGTGTCAGCACTGTTTGCTATAAAAATAGCGTAGCAAAAATGGGCAGGTGGGTAGAATGCAGAGGTTGGTGTACCTTGCTTGGCACCAGAGGAACAGAGGAACCAGAGGTGCCGCCCCCGTGCCAGGAGCCATCGCTGCTCGGATCCGGACATTCAGGGGAGGTGTCTCAATGGTCTCCGGACCCGGGGGTCTCACGGACACGCCGAATAAATGGGGTGTCATATATATACAGATTGGGCCGTATTGAGTTTGTGACGCAACCCACGGTATGTGGTGCGGTAGGACACCACCGCTGCTGTGACAGGGCACCTGAGGGAGATGTTGTGCAGCGAGTTGTTAACCCCTCCATGGGCAGTGATGGTGGCCCAGGGACCCGGTTGGTGCGTGCAGGGAATGGCGGCCGCGGGGGGGTGCTGGTGTATTCACAGTTAGAAACACACACAAGTCTCTGGTAAACCAAGCTGGTGGTTGGTGGTGCCGTGGCCGGTTGCATTCTGGCCCCCCCACCTGGCTGGTGGTCTCTATCCTTTTCCTGCACTGCTTTAAGTAGAAAATGACATCCTAGTGTGAAACGTAGGAGTCCGCTCCCGGCTGGATGTGGCCTAAGAAGCCGTGCCCGCAGACACTGGCCCGTGGGTTCTATGGGCCTTGGCGGTGACCTCTTATCCTTAATCGGTGGGCTGTTGTCTTGTATGAGGGACTTTGGGTGGGACAGAACCTCTAGTCTTGGCCTCAATTGGTTAATTAACCAGCTCCAGTTGATTCTGGCTTCTGGCTTCAGGGTCCGAGTACCCCCCTTTTGTGCTACGGTTTCCGAGTCGGTTCCCCGTGTCAGTACCGGCAGGCTACAACCCTGTCCCGGTCCACCTCGGTTCCACCGAGCTGTCTTCCCGTCTCCTGCTGATGGAGACCACCGTCTACCTCCTAGCCAAGGCACCAGGGCTCCTACCCTGATACCTGTCAGTTTACTTCAGGCCTGACACACAGGCCTGACCTCCATTCTCACTGAACTTCCGACTAGACTGACTGTTTTCCTGCCCTGGGCTGTCTAAACCCCTTGGAGGGCATGCACCAACTGCCTGGCCACGCCCACTGGTGTGTCTGTCACTAAGGGGGGTAACTAGGGTTTAATGGTTGGCTGTGTGTTTCCTAATGAGGGAAGGTGTTGTGCAGGGGCCTATTTTTGTCTACCTGGTTTTGCCATGGCGTCACAATAGCATAGCAAAAATGGGCAGGTGGGTAGAATGCAGAGGTGGTGTACCTTGCTTGGCACCAGAGGAACACTAAGTTAGTATCCCAGCCAGTTTCAGTATACCACTAAGTGTCAGCACTGTTTGCTATATAAATAGCGTAGCAAAAATGGGCAGGTGGGTAGAATGCAGAGGTGGTGTACTTTGCTTGGCACCAGAGGAACACTAAGGGGGGATTTGCATGTTGCGACATCGCTACTGCGATCTCGTCGGGGTCAAATCGAAAGTGACGCACATCCGGCACTGGTAACGACGTCGCAACGTGTAAAGCCTAGAAGCACCGATAAACGATCGCAAAAGCGTCGAAAATTGGTGATCTGGTTAGTGTTGGTCATTTCCATACTTTCGCTGCAGCGACAGGTACGATATCGTTCCTCATTCCTGCGGCAGCACACATCGCTGTGTATGAAGCCGTAGGAGCGAGGAACATCTCCTTATCTGCGTCCCGCCTGCAATGAGGAAGGAAGGAGGTGGACGGGATGTTTACGTCCCGCTCATCTCCGCCCCTCCACTTCTATTGGCCTACTGCCGTATGACGTCGCTGTGATGCCACACGACTCGCCCCCTTAGGAAGGAGGCGGGTCGCCGGCCAGAGCGACATCGCAGGGCAGGTAAGTGCGTGTGAAGCTGCCGTAGTGATAAGGTTCGCTACGGCAGCTATCACAAGATATCGCATCTGCGTCAGGGCCGGGGACTATCGCGCTCGGCATCGCTACAAACGGCTAGCGATGTCGCAACGTGCAAAGCCTCCCTTAGTTAGTATCCAAGACACTTTTTGTATGCCACTAAGTGTCAGCAATGTTTGCAATAAAAATAGCGTAGCAAAAATGGGCAGGTGGGTAGAATGCAGAGGTGGTGTGCCTTGCTTGGCACTAGAGGAACACTAAGTTAGTATCCCAGACACTTTTTGTATGCCACTAAGTGTCACCACTGTTTGCTATAAAGATAGCGTAGCAAAAATGGGCACGTGGGTAGAATGCACAGGTGCTGTAGGTAGCAGGACAGCAAAGGAAGCCTCAGTTTCGATCCCTGCCAATGAAAAAATGAAGCAAGGAATTGCCTGAGGTGATGTAGTCAGACGCTGTTATCTAAAGCCCTGAACAGCGTTGGCACGGACCTGCCTAGCAATAATGCCTATGAATAGCTGTAATGCAGCCCTGAAAAGGGCTGAAATTACAAGTAGTCCCTAATCCCTAAAGAGCTGTGTAGATTGTACTGTATGGCTATAGCGCACACAGCAGCAGCAGCGGGAGCCTGAGCAGTGACTGTCATTTACCCGCAGCAGAGAGATAATGGCGGCGAAGGGGAAAATGGCCGTGTCTTATAGGACATGTGACCTGCACAGCCTATGACACATACCCTTGCTTGTCTGGCAAAAATCGACTTTGCTGTGTGTGTGTCTGTGATTTGCTGACAGCTTGGCCCGCCCCACTATACGTGCGGTTAGGAAAAAAAAATTGGCAATCGTCATTCTTTCAGCACTCAACAGCAGCACTGATCTAAACCCCGTCCCCCCCCGCACACTATATGCTGAATTTCTATAATATCATGATTCACAGTGACTCACACTATTACAGTGTGAAGCCAAGTAGTAACTAGGTACGCTTTTTGTTGATTAAACCGTTCTCGAACGTAACTCGAACTACGAAACTTTTACCAAATCGTTCGAGTTCGTCGAACGACTCGAACACCCCCCAAAATCACTCGAACATAAAATTGGCGAACTTCGAACTTCGCTTATCTCTAAACATGACTGCCCTTTGCGGCTTCAGGCAGACACTGACTGAGCCATATTTGTGAGCGGTGATGTCACTGAATTTATCTACGGTGACAGCTGGATGTTCCCCCGGCGCCCCACCTGTGACCGCAGGTACATATACCTCAGGTGAACTCATTGAACTCATTGACACCTGCATCTCCTGGCAGAAATTCACATTTTTTTGCCAAGAGATGCAGATTTGGTGTTGAAATTCATACACCAAATTCCTGCACCAATATCTTATTTCATCCTGTATATTACAGATTACAATCTGTCAGTGATTAGAATTAGAAGACGATTTCTCAAGGAAAGGGAAACAGCATCATCCAGGTCATCAATAGCAGTCTCTCGGCCAAGAAAATTGCCACACTGCATTATATGAGTGCCATGATAGTTGGAAGAAAGCAAAATTAGGTCCATCCATCCATCCGAAAGCGAAGAGGTAGACATCCAGGCAAAATATCAAAGTCAACAAGTTGGCTCATCACAAGGTTTATCAGTTTTGATGCTATAAACACAGCAGTAGAGTGAAGAATCTGGAAAGGTGAAGAAGCCTCGACTTCAATATCATCATAAGAAGCATAGACTTGAGTTTGAAAAAAAGTACAAAAAGTGGACATTAAAAGATTGGAAATGAGTGATTTGAAGCAATGAGACAAAACTCAATTGACTACGCTCTGATTGGTGCAAATAGGTCTGGAAGAAACAAAGGGAAAAATGAACTAATGAATTGAGTAATTGAAGAAACTGTCAAGTTTGATGGAGGTGATGATTAGTGATGAGCGAACCCATGGATGTTCAGGCTCGCTGACCCAGCACAAACTAAAAAAATAAAAAGTCATGTTCGGCAGCTGAACTTGACCCCGGCTACCAAACCCTATATGAGTCTAAGGCACACAAACACACAAATGTAACAGGCAACAGAGTCTCACCCTTCCGCTGCCTCACCAGGGATTTAGAATGTTCATGCCTCAGAGCTTCCAGGGCAATTTACTCCAATCCAGCAGCACCCAGCTTTCGGCGGGCACCCACCGAGAATGGAATAACGCTAGATTTAGGAAGCTAGCTGAGGACTGCAAAGTCTGTAGTCAGATGACTGGATTGTCCCAAGCTGGATTCCTTCTTTAGGTAGTCCTTGATATCACAGCCGAATCCTTGCATTCAATGCTGAAGTCCATATAGTGTTGTAATCCAGGTTTGGTTATGGCTTGCCAATCGGATCCGCAGGTCCTAGATTGGTAGCATATAGCAAGAGTCTCCCTAGGCAATGAACAGTCCTCCTTCTTATACCCCTGAGCTCTCCATTCAGACCATTGGTGTCTTCATGATTGGTGGAAAAGACTGGGCTCTTATGGGCTAGATTTCAAGCCATATTCAAATATCCAGAGACAAGGGTGAGACAGGTAAGTTACATCACATCTAGAAATTCACTTAGTAATACAATGAGAAGTTCGCATAATTGATTTATCTGTGTGTCTGGCCTTCATTAGCCAAGGCAATTACATGAGTCAACAAGAGTCTTGTAAAAACAATAAGGGCTTATCCCCCGTCTATAAACAAACTATCTTCATGTCTGGCTGAATTTTAAGAGATTTAACCCCTGCTAAGCACTGACAAAGTCCATGTCGTCACACTAACCATTTTAACAGAATGTGTATGAGACCTTCCTTTATGTCTAATGCAGGGTCTATCAGAGTCCCCCTTCCTTCTAATTTTTGCCAGAGTCCCTCCTTCATAAATTAAACAGGATGTGTCTGATCTTATCACACACACCAGATGCCCAGATAAGGTAGTAAAATGTTAAAAGTGAATTTACTGGTGACTACCAGCAGATGTAGTTTTATTTCCCCTTATACCACATAGTTCAAACTCTGGTGCGTGGCGTAAATCTGGCCTGCAGTCTGATTTTATTTGGCCCGTGATACAATTCTGTACGTAGAACAATGTTGGGCCATTATTCTGTATGAAGGACTATTTGAAGACCATTAATCTATTTTGAGGACAGCACATTATTTTGCAAATGGAGGACTATGTGGGGCCCATTTTTCTGCTTGGAGGACTATGTGAGGCACATTATTCTCTATGGAGAACTATGTGGGGCACATTATTCTGTATCGAGGGCTTTGTGGGCCCCATTATTCTCTATGGAGTATTATGTAGGTCCATTATTCTGTATGGAGAACTATGTGGGGGACATTATTCTGTATGGAGGGCTATGTGGGGCACACTATTCTCTTGGGAGAACTATGTGGGGTGCATTATTCTGTTGGGAGGACTATGCAGGGCAAGGTATCAACCACTGAGGACTTCAGTTCTTTTAAACAATTTTTTATGCAGGGCACATAATTCTGTTGGGAGGGCTATGTGGAGCATACTATTCTGAATGGAGGGCTATGTGCGACTTTGTCCAATTTTATTAATTTTGGCCCTCTGTGTATTTGAGTTTGACATCCCTGCCCAAAACGATGTCATCTACTGGGAATAGAGCGTAGTATAGGAAACGGGTAATTCAGCCGCGCTATCATCACTAGAGATGAGCGAACCGGTCCCGGTTCGGCTCGAGGCGGTTCGCCGAACGGGGGGTCTGGCTCGAGTTCGGCTCGTCGAACGTTCGACGAACCGAACTCGAGCCCATAGGAAACAATGGCAGGCAATCACAAACACAGTAAAACACCTAGAAAACACCCTGAAAGGTGTCCAAAAGGTGACAAACAACTCACAACATAACACAAACACATGGGAAAGTGACAAGGACATATACTCATGTGAAAACAAAACAGCTGGACAAGGAAAAAGAGGGAGACACACAGATATATGAGTATATGCAAAGAAACATCGATTCCATTATTGTGCAACTTGAGCCCTGCTCATTTTAGGCTTCCAATCTGGATAAATTGCCTGAGCTCGCCACGTACGCCTTGAGGATCTTGTCGTGTCCTGCAGCCAGCGTTCTCTCGGAACCTGTCTTCAGTGCTGCTGGGGGTCTGCTGGCAGATAAGCACACGTGTCTGTCCACTGACAATGTGGACCTGGCTCTCAGAGGACTTTTCTTCCCCTGGGTCAGCCAGGGGAGGCGAAAGGCACGCGTATTTTTGAGAGTGCTTCATGCAAAGCATCTTTTTCTTTGTCAAAAGGGGGGCTCAACCGATGCCAGTCAAGTGGGGTGTGTGTGGCCCAGTTAGTGGCAACGAGGGAGACTGTGGTTGGAGTCCCCTCGCTGTGTCTCTAAAAGAACCAAGATGAACAAGTCATGGCTCTCAGAGGACTTTTCTTCCCCTGGGTCAGCCAGGGGACGGGAAAGGCACGCGTATTTTTGAGAGTGCTTCATGCAAAGCATCTTTTTCTTTGTCAAAAGGGGGGCTCAACCGATGCCAGTCAAGTGGGGTGTGTGTGGCCCAGTTAGTGGCAACGAGGGAGACTGTGGTTGGAGTCCCCTCGCTGTGTCTCTAAAAGAACCAAGATGAACAAGTCATGGCTCTCAGAGGACTTTTCTTCCCCTGGGTCAGCCAGGGGACGGGAAAGGCACGCGTATTTTTGAGAGTGCTTCATGCAAAGCATCTTTTTCTTTTTCAAAAGGGGGCTCAACCGATGCCAGTCAAGTGGGGTGTGTGTGGCCCAGTTAGTGGCAACGAGGGAGACTGTGGTTGGAGTCCCCTCGCTGTGTCTCTAAAAGAACCAAGATGAACAAGTCATGGCTCTCAGAGGACTTTTCTTCCCCTGGGTCAGCCAGGGGACGGGAAAGGCACGCGTATTTTTGAGAGTGCTTCATGCAAAGCATCTTTTTCTTTGTCAAAAGGGGGGGTCAACCGATGCCAGTCAAGTGGGGTGTGTGTGGCCCAGTTAGTGGCAACGAGGGAGACTGTGGTTGGAGTCCCCTCGCTGTGTCTCTAAAAGAACCAAGATGAACAAGTCATGGCTCTCAGAGGACTTTTCTTCCCCTGGGTCAGCCAGGGGACGGGAAAGGCACGCGTATTTTTGAGAGTGCTTCATGCAAAGCATCTTTTTCTTTTTCAAAAGGGGGCTCAACCGATGCCAGTCAAGTGGGGTGTGTGTGGCCCAGTTAGTGGCAACGAGGGAGACTGTGGTTGGAGTCCCCTCGCTGTGTCTCTAAAAGAACCAAGATGAACAAGTCATGGCTCTCAGAGGACTTTTCTTCCCCTGGGTCAGCCAGGGGACGGGAAAGGCACGCGTATTTTTGAGAGTGCTTCATGCAAAGCATCTTTTTCTTTGTCAAAAGGGGGGGTCAACCGATGCCAGTCAAGTGGGGTGTGTGTGGCCCAGTTAGTGGCAACGAGGGAGACTGTGGTTGGAGTCCCCTCGCTGTGTCTCTAAAAGAACCAAGATGAACAAGTCATGGCTCTCAGAGGACTTTTCTTCCCCTGGGTCAGCCAGGGGACGGGAAAGGCACGCGTATTTTTGAGAGTGCTTCATGCAAAGCATCTTTTTCTTTTTCAAAAGGGGGCTCAACCGATGCCAGTCAAGTGGGGTGTGTGTGGCCCAGTTAGTGGCAACGAGGGAGACTGTGGTTGGAGTCCCCTCGCTGTGTCTCTAAAAGAACCAAGATGAACAAGTCATGGCTCTCAGAGGACTTTTCTTCCCCTGGGTCAGCCAGGGGACGGGAAAGGCACGCGTATTTTTGAGAGTGCTTCATGCAAAGCATCTTTTTCTTTGTCAAAAGGGGGGGTCAACCGATGCCAGTCAAGTGGGGTGTGTGTGGCCCAGTTAGTGGCAACGAGGGAGACTGTGGTTGGAGTCCCCTCGCTGTGTCTCTAAAAGAACCAAGATGAACAAGTCATGGCTCTCAGAGGACTTTTCTTCCCCTGGGTCAGCCAGGGGACGGGAAAGGCACGCGTATTTTTGAGAGTGCTTCATGCAAAGCATCTTTTTCTTTTTCAAAAGGGGGCTCAACCGATGCCAGTCAAGTGGGGTGTGTGTGGCCCAGTTAGTGGCAACGAGGGAGACTGTGGTTGGAGTCCCCTCGCTGTGTCTCTAAAAGAACCAAGATGAACAAGTCATGGCTCTCAGAGGACTTTTCTTCCCCTGGGTCAGCCAGGGGACGGGAAAGGCACGCGTATTTTTGAGAGTGCTTCATGCAAAGCATCTTTTTCTTTGTCAAAAGGGGGGGTCAACCGATGCCAGTCAAGTGGGGTGTGTGTGGCCCAGTTAGTGGCAACGAGGGAGACTGTGGTTGGAGTCCCCTCGCTGTGTCTCTAAAAGAACCAAGATGAACAAGTCATGGCTCTCAGAGGACTTTTCTTCCCCTGGGTCAGCCAGGGGACGGGAAAGGCACGCGTATTTTTGAGAGTGCTTCATGCAAAGCATCTTTTTCTTTTTCAAAAGGGGGCTCAACCGATGCCAGTCAAGTGGGGTGTGTGTGGCCCAGTTAGTGGCAACGAGGGAGACTGTGGTTGGAGTCCCCTCGCTGTGTCTCTAAAAGAACCAAGATGAACAAGTCATGGCTCTCAGAGGACTTTTCTTCCCCTGGGTCAGCCAGGGGACGGGAAAGGCACGCGTATTTTTGAGAGTGCTTCATGCAAAGCATCTTTTTCTTTGTCAAAAGGGGGGCTCAACCGATGCCAGTCAAGTGGGGTGTGTGTGGCCCAGTTAGTGGCAACGAGGGAGACTGTGGTTGGAGTCCCCTCGCTGTGTCTCTAAAAGAACCAAGATGAACAAGTCATGGCTCTCAGAGGACTTTTCTTCCCCTGGGTCAGCCAGGGGACGGGAAAGGCACGCGTATTTTTGAGAGTGCTTCATGCAAAGCATCTTTTTCTTTTTCAAAAGGGGGCTCAACCGATGCCAGTCAAGTGGGGTGTGTGTGGCCCAGTTAGTGGCAACGAGGGAGACTGTGGTTGGAGTCCCCTCGCTGTGTCTCTAAAAGAACCAAGATGAACAAGTCATGGCTCTCAGAGGACTTTTCTTCCCCTGGGTCAGCCAGGGGACGGGAAAGGCACGCGTATTTTTGAGAGTGCTTCATGCAAAGCATCTTTTTCTTTGTCAAAAGGGGGGCTCAACCGATGCCAGTCAAGTGGGGTGTGTGTGGCCCAGTTAGTGGCAACGAGGGAGACTGTGGTTGGAGTCCCCTCGCTGTGTCTCTAAAAGAACCAAGATGAACAAGTCATGGCTCTCAGAGGACTTTTCTTCCCCTGGGTCAGCCAGGGGACGGGAAAGGCACGCGTATTTTTGAGAGTGCTTCATGCAAAGCATCTTTTTCTTTGTCAAAAGGGGGGGTCAACCGATGCCAGTCAAGTGGGGTGTGTGTGGCCCAGTTAGTGGCAACGAGGGAGACTGTGGTTGGAGTCCCCTCGCTGTGTCTCTAAAAGAACCAAGATGAACAAGTCATGGCTCTCAGAGGACTTTTCTTCCCCTGGGTCAGCCAGGGGACGGGAAAGGCACGCGTATTTTTGAGAGTGCTTCATGCAAAGCATCTTTTTCTTTTTCAAAAGGGGGCTCAACCGATGCCAGTCAAGTGGGGTGTGTGTGGCCCAGTTAGTGGCAACGAGGGAGACTGTGGTTGGAGTCCCCTCGCTGTGTCTCTAAAAGAACCAAGATGAACAAGTCATGGCTCTCAGAGGACTTTTCTTCCCCTGGGTCAGCCAGGGGACGGGAAAGGCACGCGTATTTTTGAGAGTGCTTCATGCAAAGCATCTTTTTCTTTTTCAAAAGGGGGCTCAACCGATGCCAGTCAAGTGGGGTGTGTGTGGCCCAGTTAGTGGCAACGAGGGAGACTGTGGTTGGAGTCCCCTCGCTGTGTTTTACATGCTTTTAGAAGGGCATGAAATGGCTTGGAGGTTGACTTTCATCATATGCAAACTGTTGGCTACCAAAATGCTGCCTTTCCAACAACTGTGGTTATAGGCAATGAGGAACATACTGATGAAGATGAGACGCAGATACCCGATTGGGATGACAACTTAAATATTCGGTCAGGGCAAGAAGAAACTCGGTCTGAGGGGTAGGGGAGTGCAAACACAACAATTGATGATTAAGTTCTAGATCACACCTACTGTCAACCCACAGTCAGACACTCGAGGAGGTCAACAGAGGCGGTGGAGGAGGATGCAACCGACGTCGAAGTAACCTGGCGCCTTCCTGGACACAGTCGGAGCACTGGTAGCACGTCTACAACTGCATCCTCAGCCACCACTCTGCCTCTGAGCATTATTCGGGGTGGATCAACAGGTCGCATGGCCTCTAAGCCTTGCCTAGCCAGGTCCTTTTTTGACATAGAAAAAGATCGCCCAAATTATGTGATCTGTAAAATTTGTCATGGTTCTCTTAGTAGAGGTCAAAACCTCAGCAGTTTGACAACTTCTTCCATGAATCGTCACATGAATAAATATCATATGGCCCGATGGGAAGCTCACCGTGCTGCAATGCGGCCTAGCGGAGCGAACCATCCACCGCCTGCCCCTTCCAGTGCATCCGCGCGCTCGTCATCTTCTAGGACTGTGGGGACAGCTGTCACACCTGTTTTTCCACCCACAACTTCCACCACTGTAACCGCAACAGGCAGTTTGCTTGGTAGGTCGTCAGTTGGTTTGGAAGGGGAAACAAGTGAGTGTGTACAGCTCTCTCAGACATCGATAGCACCAACTTTGGATGAAGGCAACATCATGTCTCCGCCTGCACTTTCCTCACAAAGCTGCATTTTTCCAGGGACACCCGACTCAACACCGTCTACACACAGCAGCCAGATCTCTGTCCCTCAGATGTGGTCAAATAAAAGGCCACTTCCTGCGACCCATGACAAAGCGAAGAGGTTGACTCTATCCCTCTGTAAGCTGTTGACTACAGAAATGCTGCCTTTCCGCCTAGTGGACACACAGGATTTTAGAGACCTTATGTCTGTCGCTGTGCCCCAGTACCAGATGCCTAGTCGCCACTACTTCTCTAAGAAAGGTGTGCCCGCGCTACACCAGCATGTCGCACACAACATCACCGCTTCCTTGAGAAACTCTGTGTGTGAACGGGTGCATTTCACCACCGATACTTGGACCAGTAAGCATGGACAGGGACGTTACATGTCGCTGACTGGCCACTGGGTAACTATGGTGATAGATGGTGAAGGGTCTGCTGCACAAGTCTTGCCGTCCCCACGACTTGTGTGTCAATCCTCTGTCTGTCCAAGTTCCGCCACTGCTTCTGCATCCTCCACCTCATCTGGGTCCTCCACCTCCGCCCCAAGCCTGCCTGGTCAGGCCACCAGCGTTCTCACTGCGCAGAAGGAATCACGCACCCCTCATTACTATGCTGGTAGCAGAGCGCAACGGCATCAGGCGGTCTTTAGCTTGACATGTCTTTGAAATAGGAGTCACACAGCGACTGAGTTGTGGGCAGCTCTGGAGACTGATTTTGATAAATGGTTGTCTCCACTCAACCTGCAGCCTGGTAAGGCCGTGTGCGACAATGCTGCAAACCTGGGTGCGGCCCTTCGCCTGGGCAAGGTGACACACGTGCCTTGTATGGCTCACGTGTTTAACCTTGTTGTCCAGCAATTTTTAACACACTATCCCGGCCTAGATGGCCTTCTGACCAGGGCACGGAAACTGTCTGCAGTGCTCACTTCCGCCGTTCAACCGCCGCACCTGAGCGACTTGCATCGCTCCAGAAGTCTTTCGGCCTGCCGGTTCATCGCCTGAAATGCGATGTGGCGACACGCTGGAATTCAACTCTCCACATGTTACAGCGACTGTGGCAGCACCGGCGAGCCCTGGTGCAATACGTCATGATGTATAGCCTGGGCCAACGAGATGCAGAAGTGGGGCAGATCACCCTGATGGAGTGATCTCAGATCAAGGACCTATGCACCCTTCTGCACAGTTTCGACATGGCGACGAATATGTTTAGCGCTGACAATGCCATTATCAGCATGACGATTACAGTCATTTACATGCTGGAGCACACGCTAAACACTATTCGTAGTCAGGGGGTGGGACAACAGGAAGGGGAGGAACTACAGGAGGATTCATATGCGCAAGACACAACAACATCACCAAGGTCCAGACGTTCATCATCACCAACGCGGCAGGCATGGGACCATGGGGGACAGGGATCAACAAGGGCGCATGGTAGCAGGTGAGATGTTGAGGAAGGTGCAGGAGGACATGAAGATATGGAGGACGAACTGTCCATGGACATGGAAGACTCAGCAGATGAGGGGGACCTTGGTCAAATTTCAGTTGAAAGAGGTTGGGGGGAGATGACAGAGGAAGAAAGAACGGTTAGCACCTCTATGCCACAAACACAGCGTGGACTTGGTCCGCATGGCTGCGCAAGACACATGAGTGCCTTCTTGTTGCACTACCTCCAACATGACCCTCGTATTGTCAAAATTAGAAGTGATGATGACTACTGGCTTGCCACACTATTAGATCCCCGGGACAAGTCCAAATTTTGTGACATAATTCCACCCATAGAAAGGGACGCACGTATGCAGGAGTATCAGCAGAAGCTGTTACTCGATCTTAGCTCGGCTTTTCCACCAAACAACCGTGCAGGTGAAGGGAGTGATTCTCCCAGTTGTAACTTGACAAACATGGGACGGCCTCGTCATCTTCAACAGTCTACCCGTACCAGTAGGACCGTATCTGGTGCTGGTAACAGCAATTTTATGGAATCTTTTCATAATTTTTTTAGACCCTCCTTTGCAAGGCCACCAGAGACAACAAGTCTGACACATAGTCAACGGATGGAGAGGATGATACAGGAGTATCTCCAAATGAACATCGATGCAATGACTTTGCAAATGGAGCCTTGCTCCTTTTGTGCTTCAAATCTAGAAAAATGTCAAGAGCTCTCCAGTTACGCCTCGAAGATTTTGTCGTGTCCAGCTGCCAGCGTTGTCTCTGAACGTGTCTTCAGTGCTGCTGGGTGTGTGCTGACAGATAAGCGCACGCGTCTGTCCAGTGACAATGTGGACAGACTGACGTTCATCAAAATGAACAAGTCATGGATCCAGAAGGAATTTACTACCCCTGTGTCATCCTGGGGAGAGTAAATGCTTGTGGATTTGGAATGTGCTTGATGCAAATCAAAACATCCTGTTTGCAACTAGGGCACAAGTGCTGCCACTGATAAGGTGTCTGTGTGGGGCCCAATTTTTGGAAAAAAAGGGAGACTCCGCTTGGAGTAACCCTTGCTTGC
The DNA here is from genome assembly GCF_048569485.1 of Anomaloglossus baeobatrachus. NCBI lineage: Eukaryota > Metazoa > Chordata > Amphibia > Anura > Aromobatidae > Anomaloglossus > Anomaloglossus baeobatrachus. Next base: position 384,918,049 of record NC_134355.1, on the reverse strand, counting down.
TGTGTTTTTTAAAAATGATACAAGATGAACAGATCTGAAGGCAAGATGAAGCCAACATCATGTCTCCGCCTGCACTTTTCTCACAAACCTGCATTTTTCCAGGGACACCCTACTCAACACCGTCTACAGACAGCAGCCAGATCTCTGTCCCTCAGATGTGGTCAAATAAAAGGCCACTTACTGCGACCCATGACAAAGCTAAGTGGTTGACTCTATCCCTCTGTAAGCTGTTGGCTACCGAAATGCTGCCTTTACGCGTAGTGGACACACAGGATTTTACAGACCTTATGTCTGTCGCTGTGCCCCAGTACCAGATGCCCAATCACCACTGCTTCTCCAAGAAAAGCATGCCCGCGCTACACCGGCATGTCGCACACAACATCACCACTTCCTTGAGAAAATCTGTGTGCGACAGGGTGCATTTCAACACAGATACTTGGACCAGTAAGCATAGACAGGGTCATTACATGTCACTGACTGGGCACTGGCAAACTATGGTGAGAGATGGAGAATGGTCTGCTGTACAAGTCTTGCCGTCCCCACGAGTTGTTTCAATCCTTGTTCTGTATGTAGAAGTTAATACACTGCTTCTGCCTCTTCAACCTCGTGTGGGTCCTCTACCTTTGCGCAAACCCTGTGTGGTCAGGCCACCCTTCCTTGCAACTGCGCACAAGGACTACCACACACCTCCTTACTATGCTGGCAGCAGAGCTCAATGCCATCAGGCGGTCAAAGTTTTACTTTGAAATGTATGGGAAATGTGAGTCACACCGCTATTACAGAGAATAGTAGTCAGGCAGGGTCAAAACATTAATTGAGGAACAGGAACAGAATGGGACGGCCAGGACTTAATCAGAAAACAAGCAGAGGTGAAATGCGTATCGGCCAACAAGGTACATAAACAGCAAGCAGGAAAAGTAGTCAGGTAACAAGCACACAAAATCATAAAACTGAACTGGGGGTAAAATTAACCAGAGGTTCATAGCTATGTCTGGCAGTGGTCTGCAGACAGGATGGGCATAAAAAAGGGTGTGGTGTCTTCCCATTGGTTGTAGCTGAATGATGGTATTTCATCTGTGAGATACCCACCAGCTACATTCAGCCAGAGATTCTGCATCTGTCAAGGTAATGCAGCCCAGTGGGTGAGCATAACCTGCGTCCACCTGCGCCGCTGGCATCGACTACTCTCCCATCATCAGCACTATTCATGAAAGGAACACGTTGTCACCTGGCGACCGGAGTACAAATTGACGGAGCGGACTCCGTTGGTGACTTAACAGCCGTGTGCGGCAATGATGCAAACCTGGCTGCGGGCCATCCTCAGGGCAATGTGACACACGTGCCTTTTATGGCTCACGTGTTGATCCGAATTCTCCAGCAATTTTTAAAACACCATCACGGCCTACATGGCCTTGTGCAGCGGGCACGCTCGCTATGTGCTCACTTCCATCGTGCGCACACAGCAGCTCAACAACTTTCATCACTCCGGAAGTCTTAGGGTCTGGCAGTTAAACGCCGGAAATGCGATGTTCCGACACGCAGGAATTGGAATCTGCACATGTTGCAGCGTGTGTGGCAGCACCGCAGAGCCCTGCTGAAATACGGTAAGACATATAGCCTGGGATAAGTTGATCCAGAGGTGGTGCAGATCACGCTGCTGGAGTGGTGTCAGATCAAGGACCTATGCACCCTGCTACACAGTTTTGAAATGTCGACGAAGATGTTTAGCACTGGCAATGTCATTCTCAGCGTGACAATTCTGGTCATCTACATGATGGAGCACACTGTAATTATTATTCGGAGTCAGGTGTTGGGACAAGAGGAAGGGGAGGAAGTACAGGAGGAGTCATATGCGGAAGGGATAACAAGATCTACGAGGTCCAGATGGTCAGCGGCACCTATGCGGCAGTCATGGTGAGGGAGAGGGATTAACAAGGGCGCATAGTATCAGCAAAAAGTGTTGATGAAAGTGCAGGAGCCCATGAAGAAATGGAGGACGAACTGGCGATGGGCATGGAAGACTCAGCAGATGAGTGAGAGCTTGCTCACATTTCGGTTGTGCGAGGTTGTGGGTAGAGGGCAGAGGAAGGATGCACGATTCTCACCTCTCTGCCACCAACACACCAAGGACTTGGTCCTCCTGGATGCACAAGACACATGAGCGCCTTCTTGCTGCACTACCTACATGACCCTCGGATTGTATGAATTTGAAGTAATCCTGAATACTGGGTTGCCACACTGTTAGATCCCCGGTACAAGACAAAATTTGGCGAACTAATTCCTGCCATAGAAATAGACGCACGTATACAGGAGTATCTGCAGAATGTGGTACGCAATCTTAGATCTACTTTTCCACTAAACACCAGTGCTGCACAGAGTGAATCTCAACACTTTGTCATGGATAGGAGGAAATGGTCTTTTACTTGTCCACATCGGAGGGACCGAGGGATGGCTGCTGTGCTGAGATGGCGTTGAGTACGGTGTCCCTGCACAGTTGCACTTTTGGTCATATCCCAAAATGAGTTGAAAAAGGACAGATGCTGTTGGAAAGGGGAACAGGTGTGTTGGAAAGGGGAAAAAAATTTTGGTCCGTGGATTTGGTGGTTAAACAACTGTAACATTTGCTGAAGAAACAACATCTGTTACAGTGGGACTGGCAGATTTGGATAAAGTGGTATATAATCTGTGACCGCTATATAACAAAAATTAATAAGAAAAGAAAGAGAAAGGTATATATCACCTTCAGCAGTCAGTGTCCACCGTGCTCCCAGTTGGAAAAGGAGAGGTTGGCAACTTGAAGGTTTGGTGGAGGATACAGAGCTGTGTGGCTATGAAACTAATAGTAGCCTGAACCGAGTTAGACGCCATTCGGATCTGGAGACTGTGAGCCCTGTTAGCGTCACAGGGTCCACATGCCCACCCAGCCCAGGAACTCCCTGTTAACAACACAGGGGCCATTGAGTACGCTGACCGTGTGCGTAGGGGCCACACCTGTGGACAGCAGGCGCATCAGCAGCAGCAGGCCTGTTAATGCCACTGGGCTGCACAAGCAGGACTGTTAGGACAGGAGCTGGTCTTAACCGTTCTGCGTTACCAACTGTGGTGGTGGCCTGCATCCACCACCCTATCCCTGCCTACCTCTGGCCTAAAGCCGCAATGGGTTCAACACATGGAGGTGTGCTCTTTCGGAGCATAATAGAAGACTGCGCACCTCCTTGTTGGCTCCAGCCCCTTTTATAACCTGGGTCCGCCCCAAACCAGGGTGAACCACAATGCACCTCCTGGAGACAAAAGCAGAGTGACACGTCATGAGTGGCATAACTAGCGTCCTATTTGGAAACGCAACTTCAATGATGACCTCATGGCTGCCATGACCCAAACACCTCACCAGTCATCGTCTGACCATCAATAATGCGGTGACAAGTCATAGGTGTGGGCCTCTGCAAGCCATTTGGGAGGACACCTGATGCCCTGTGGTCTATATGGGACCCCCACATCAGGGCCAGGGCCAAAGAGTTCATTACCGGACCTAGTCTCTGATGCAGGAAGTGCCTGAGCATGCTCAGTAGCATGAAATACAGTCTCTGAAAAAAGACTATCAGCTTTAGCATGGTGTCTAGGCACAAAACAGGACTTAGACCCGGCACAGAATGCAAGCACCTGTGCAAAGAGGCTTTTCACACTTAGTGTGGGAGCATGCGCTGTATCCCGAAATGAAGACTTAGCGTCAGGAATGGCACAGTCAGGCTGAGCATACTCACTAGGCGAAACACTGTAATTATGCTGCAGCTGGGGTACATCGGCACACGCATGCGCACTAGCTGCCTCTCCACACTTAGACGTGGAGGGGAAATTTGTCTTGGAGATGCTGTCTATGAACAGAAGGAAAAGCTAAAGGAAGCCTGACTTTCTATCCCTCCGAATTATGAAATGCAGCAATGAATTCCATGAGTTTGCTATAACATTAGCGTAGCTAAATGTGCATGAGGGTGTGATGTAGAGGTGCTAGAAATAGCTTGTCACCAGTGGGGCACTAATGGAATACAACAGCCAGTTCTATGATGCCACAAAATGGCAGTATTTTGTGCTATCATTATAGCTTATTAAAAACAGAGCACGAGGTTGTCATGCAGAGGTGCTGCACATAGATTTGCAGTAGTGTGAATAGACAAAAGTACAATAGCCACGTTTAGGATACAACTAGGTACAGTGAGTGTTTGCTAGTATAATGGCTGAGTTTAAAAAAGTTTGAGTGTGCAATGCAGGCAGATGTCCTGCAAATATCGTTCCAATACTGTGAATTGACAAAAGTACAATAGCCACGTTTAGGATACAACTAGGTACAGTGAGTGTTTGCTAGTATAATGGCTGAGTTTAAAAAAGTTTGAGTGTGCAATGCAGGCAGACGTGCTGCAAATAACGTTCCAATACTGTGAATAGACAAAAGTACAATAGCCACGTTTAGGATACAACTAGGTACACTGAGTGTTTGCTACTATAAATGGCTGAGTTTAAAAAAGTTTGAGTGTGCAATGCAGGCAGACGTGCTGCAAATAACGTTCCAATACTGTGAATTGACAAAAGTACAATAGCCACATTTAGGATACAACTAGGTACACTGAGTGTTTGCTAGTATAATGGCTGAGTTTAAAAAAGTTTGAGTGTGCAATGCAGGCAGATGTCCTGCAAATATCGTTCCAATACTGTGAATTGACAAAAGTACAATAGCCACGTTTAGGATACAACTAGGTACAGTGAGTGTTTGCTAGTATAATGGCTGAGTTTAAAAAAGTTTGAGTGTGCAATGCAGGCAGACGTGCTGCAAATAACGTTCCAATACTGTGAATAGACAAAAGTACAATAGCCACGTTTAGGATACAACTAGGTACACTGAGTGTTTGCTACTATAAATGGCTGAGTTTAAAAAAGTTTGAGTGTGCAATGCAGGCAGACGTGCTGCAAATAACGTTCCAATACTGTGAATTGACAAAAGTACAATAGCCACGTTTAGGATACAACTAGGTACACTGAGTGTTTGCTAGTATAATGGCTGAGTTTAAAAAAGTTTGAGTGTGCAATGCAGGCAGACGTGCTGCAAATAACGTTCCAATACTGTGAATTGACAAAAGTACAATAGCCACGTTTAGGATACAACTAGGTACAGTGAGTGTTTGCTAGTATAATGGCTGAGTTTAAAAAAGTTTGAGTGTGCAATGCAGGCAGACGTGCTGCAAATAACGTTCCAATACTGTGAATTGACAAAAGTACAATAGCCACGTTTAGGATACAACTAGGTACAGTGAGTGTTTGCTAGTATAATGGCTGAGTTTAAAAAAGTTTGAGTGTGCAATGCAGGCAGACGTGCTGCAAATAACGTTCCAATACTGTGAATTGACAAAAGTACAATAGCCACGTTTAGGATACAACTAGGTACAGTGAGTGTTTGCTAGTATAATGGCTGAGTTTAAAAAAGTTAGAGTGTGCAATGCAGGCAGACGTGCTGCAAATAACGTTCCAATACTGTGAATAGACAAAAGTACAATAGCCACGTTTAGGATACAACTAGGTACACTGAGTGTTTGCTACTATAAATGGCTGAGTTTAAAAAAGTTTGAGTGTGCAATGCAGGCAGACGTGCTGCAAATAACGTTCCAATACTGTGAATTGACAAAAGTACAATAGCCACGTTTAGGATACAACTAGGTACACTGAGTGTTTGCTACTATAAATGGCTGAGTTTAAAAAAGTTTGAGTGTGCAATGCAGGCAGACGTGCTGCAAATAACGTTCCAATACTGTGAATTGACAAAAGTACAATAGCCACGTTTAGGATACAACTAGGTACAGTGAGTGTTTGCTAGTATAATGGCTGAGTTTAAAAAAGTTAGAGTGTGCAATGCAGGCAGACGTGCTGCAAATATCGTTCCAATACTGTGAATAGACAAAAGTAAAATAGCCACGTTTAGGATACAACTAGGTACACTGAGTGTTTGCTAGTATAATGGCTGAGTTTAAAAAAGTTAGAGTGTGCAATGCAGGCAGACGTGCTGCAAATAACGTTCCAATACTGTGAATAGACAAAAGTACAATAGCCACGTTTAGGATACAACTAGGTACACTGAGTGTTTGCTACTATAAATGGCTGAGTTTAAAAAAGTTTGAGTGTGCAATGCAGGCAGACGTGCTGCAAATAACGTTCCAATACTGTGAATTGACAAAAGTACAATAGCCACGTTTAGGATACAACTAGGTACAGTGAGTGTTTGCTAGTATAATGGCTGAGTTTAAAAAAGTTTGAGTGTGCAATGCAGGCAGACGTGCTGCAAATAACGTTCCAATACTGTGAATTGACAAAAGTACAATAGCCACGTTTAGGATACAACTAGGTACAGTGAGTGTTTGCTAGTATAATGGCTGAGTTTAAAAAAGTTTGAGTGTGCAATGCAGGCAGACGTGCTGCAAATAACGTTCCAATACTGTGAATTGACAAAAGTACAATAGCCACGTTTAGGATACAACTAGGTACAGTGAGTGTTTGCTAGTATAATGGCTGAGTTTAAAAAAGTTAGAGTGTGCAATGCAGGCAGACGTGCTGCAAATATCGTTCCAATACTGTGAATAGACAAAAGTAAAATAGCCACGTTTAGGATACAACTAGGTACACTGAGTGTTTGCTAGTATAATGGCTGAGTTTAAAAAAGTTAGAGTGTGCAATGCAGGCAGACGTGCTGCAAATAATGTTCCAATACTGTGAATAGACAAAAGTACAATAGCCACGTTTAGGATACAACTAGGTACACTGAGTGTTTGCTACTATAAATGGCTGAGTTTAAAAAAGTTTGAGTGTGCAATGCAGGCAGACGTGCTGCAAATAACGTTCCAATACTGTGAATTGACAAAAGTACAATAGCCACGTTTAGGATACAACTAGGTACACTGAGTGTTTGCTACTATAAATGGCTGAGTTTAAAAAAGTTTGAGTGTGCAATGCAGGCAGACGTGCTGCAAATAACGTTCCAATACTGTGAATTGACAAAAGTACAATAGCCACGTTTAGGATACAACTAGGTACACTGAGTGTTTGCTAGTATAATGGCTGAGTTTAAAAAAGTTAGAGTGTGCAATGCAGGCAGACGTGCTGCAAATATCGTTCCAATACTGTGAATAGACAAAAGTACAATAGCCACGTTTAGGATACAACTAGGTACACTGAGTGTTTGCTACTATAAATGGCTGAGTTTAAAAAAGTTAGAGTGTGCAATGCAGGCAGACGTGCTGCAAATATCGTTCCAATACTGTGAATAGACAAAAGTACAATAGCCACGTTTAGGATACAACTAGGTACACTGAGTGTTTGCTAGTATAATGGCTTAGTAACAATGAGTTGTAGTGTGCAATGCAGGCAGACGTGCTCTGCAAATGTCTTTGCACTAGTGGGACTATAGCAAAGTCCAATAGCCACGTTTAGGATGCCACTAGGTACACTGAGTGTTTGCTAGTAAAATTGCTTAGTTTAAAAAAGTTGGAGTGTGCAATGCAGGCAGATGTGCTCTGCTAATATCTTTGCACTAGTGGGACTATAGCAAAGTCCAATAGCCACGTATAGGATGCCACTAGGTACACTGAGTGTTTGCTAGTATAATGGCTTAGTTAAAATGAGTTTGAGTGTGCAATGCAGGCAGACGCGCTATGCAAATGTCTTTGCACTAGTGGGACTATAGCAAAGTCCAATAGCCACGTATAGGATGCCACTAGGTACACTGAGTGTTTGCTAGTATAATGGCTTGGTTTTAATGAGTTGGAGTGTGCAATGCAGGCAGACGCGCTCTGCAAATGTCTTTGCACTAGTGGGACTATAGCAAAGTCCAATAGCCACGTATAGGATGCCACTAGGTACACTGAGTGTTTGCTAGTATAATGGCTTGGTTAGAATGAGTTGTAGTGTGCAATGCAGGCAGATGTGCTCTGCTAATGTCTTTGCACTAGTGGGACTATAGCAAAGTCCAATAGCCACGTATAGGATGCCACTAGGTACACTGAGTGTTTGCTAGTATAATGGCTGAGTTTAAAAAAGTTAGAGTGTGCAATGCAGGCAGACGTGCTGCAAATATCGTTCCAATACTGTGAATAGACAAAAGTACAATAGCCACGTTTAGGATACAACTAGGTACACTGAGTGTTTGCTACTATAAATGGCTGAGTTTAAAAAAGTTTGAGTGTGCAATGCAGGCAGACGTGCTGCAAATAACGTTCCAATACTGTGAATTGACAAAAGTACAATAGCCACGTTTAGGATACAACTAGGTACACTGAGTGTTTGCTACTATAAATGGCTGAGTTTAAAAAAGTTAGAGTGTGCAATGCAGGCAGACGTGCTGCAAATATCGTTCCAATACTGTGAATAGACAAAAGTACAATAGCCACGTTTAGGATACAACTAGGTACACTGAGTGTTTGCTAGTATAATGGCTTAGTAACAATGAGTTGTAGTGTGCAATGCAGGCAGACGTGCTCTGCAAATGTCTTTGCACTAGTGGGACTATAGCAAAGTCCAATAGCCACGTTTAGGATGCCACTAGGTACACTGAGTGTTTGCTAGTAAAATTGCTTAGTTTAAAAAAGTTGGAGTGTGCAATGCAGGCAGATGTGCTCTGCTAATATCTTTGCACTAGTGGGACTATAGCAAAGTCCAATAGCCACGTATAGGATGCCACTAGGTACACTGAGTGTTTGCTAGTATAATGGCTTAGTTAAAATGAGTTTGAGTGTGCAATGCAGGCAGACGCGCTATGCAAATGTCTTTGCACTAGTGGGACTATAGCAAAGTCCAATAGCCACGTATAGGATGCCACTAGGTACACTGAGTGTTTGCTAGTATAATGGCTTGGTTTTAATGAGTTGGAGTGTGCAATGCAGGCAGACGCGCTCTGCAAATGTCTTTGCACTAGTGGGACTATAGCAAAGTCCAATAGCCACGTATAGGATGCCACTAGGTACACTGAGTGTTTGCTAGTATAATGGCTTGGTTAGAATGAGTTGTAGTGTGCAATGCAGGCAGATGTGCTCTGCTAATGTCTTTGCACTAGTGGGACTATAGCAAAGTCCAATAGCCACGTATAGGATGCCACTAGGTACACTGAGTGTTTGCTAGTATAATGGCTTAGTTAAAATGAGTTTGAGTGTGCAATGCAGGCAGACGCGCTATGCAAATGTCTTTGCACTAGTGGGACTATAGCAAAGTCCAATAGCCACGTATAGGATGCCACTAGGTACACTGAGTGTTTGCTAGTATAATGGCTTGGTTAGAATGAGTTGTAGTGTGCAATGCAGGCAGATGTGCTCTGCTAATGTCTTTGCACTAGTGGGACTATAGCAAAGTCCAATAGCCACGTATAGGATGCCACTAGGTACACTGAGTGTTTGCTAGTATAATGGCTTAGTTAAAATGAGTTTGAGTGTGCAATGCCGGCAGACGCGCTATGCAAATGTCTTTGCACTAGTGGGACTATAGCAAAGTCCAATAGCCACGTATAGGATGCCACTAGGTACACTGAGTGTTTGCTAGTATAATGGCTTGGTTTTAATGAGTTGGAGTGTGCAATGCAGGCAGACGCGCTCTGCAAATGTCTTTGCACTAGTGGGACTATAGCAAAGTCCAATAGCCACGTATAGGATGCCACTAGGTACACTGAGTGTTTGCTAGTATAATGGCTTGGTTAGAATGAGTTGTAGTGTGCAATGCAGGCAGACGCACTCTGCAAATGTCTTTGCACTAGTGGGACTATAGCAAAGTCCAATAGCCACGTATAGGATGCCACTAGGTACACTGAGTGTTTGCTAGTATAATGGCTTGGTTAGAATGAGTTGTAGTGTGCAATGCAGGCAGACGCGCTCTGCAAATGTCTTTGCACTAGTGGGACTATAGCAAAGTCCAATAGCCACGTATAGGATGCCACTAGGTACACTGAGTGTTTGCTAGTATAATGGCTTAGTTATCAGTTGGAGTGTGCAGAGGACAAGAGGGTACAGTGGCAGGATTGTGGGGCTCTGGGTAGAGGAATGGAAGCCTGCCTTTCTATTCCCTCCTAATGGTGAAATGCAGGTAGGAAATCCCTGACCTGGGCTACACAGACGCTGTTGCTGTTTGCAGGACCTGTCACCTATGGCTCTCTGACCCTGCCGGTTGGAGCCCTTAAAAGGACTGCTATAAAGTGCTCTCCCTAAGCTGTCTAACGCTGTGTATGCAGCGCATACAGCTGTATCGGCTATAGGACTCAGGAAGACGGAGCTGCGACAGTGATGTCTGACACCAAAGACGCAGAAGGCAGATAATGGCGTCCGTGAAGAAAATGTCCGGTTTTATAATGCAGGGACATGTGACATGCAGATCCTATCACACATGCCGTTGCTTCTCTGGCTCAAAGTCCACTTAGCTGTGTGTGTGTCTGGGATTGGCTGACATGCTGGCCCGCCCCACAAGACGCGCGCGCTTAGGGAAGGAAGACAAGAAAAAAAAAAAAAAAAAATGGCGATCGCCATTATAGAAACAGCAGTGATCTGAAGGCGCTGTTCACGCACACTATACACTGAAATGTGATAATAGTTTGATTCACAGAGTGACTTACACTATTACAGCAGAAACCAAGCTATGATTTAGCTGTTTTTTGGCTGCTAGAACCGTTCTCGAACGTTTCTAGAACTACCGAGCTTTTGCAAAAAGCTCGAGTTCTAGTTCGATCTAGAACATGCCCCAAAATCACTCGAGCCGCGAACTGGAGAACCACGAACCACGAACCGCGCTCAACTCTAATCATCACATCAAAAACGTATTATTAATTTATGTCTTTATTCTTTCATGCACAGGTCAACGCGTTTCAGGAGTATCTGCTCCCTTCATTAGGACAACAGGCGAAAAAACATAAACATATGTTTTTTCGCCTGTTGTCCTGATGAAGGGAGCAGAGACTCCTCAAACGTGTTGACCTGTGCATGAAAGAATAAAGACATAAATTATTAATACGTTCTTGATGTGATGATAGCGTGGCTGAATTACCCATTTCCTATACTACGCTTTATTTACTACACCCGGGGCTGCAGCTTTTCATCTGGATTTCTTCGTGCTATTATAGATGTTGCGACTGGCACAGCCTCTATAGGTGAGTCGATTACTTTTACTTCTCGTCCCTTTATTTTAGTAAGACCCTATTACGCTTCTACTTCTACAGTATCTCTGATGTAATCTACTGTGGACATTGGCAACAGGGTATTATGGTGAACGATTGCCCGGCTATTAAGGCTGTGTTCAGATGTTTTATTTTTGCAATGTTTTTTGGCAACATTTTTAATGAATTTGATGCAAATTAAAAGCTGATTTACAGTCCGAGCAAAAGTGATGAGATTTCATAAACCACACAACAGTTTATTTTGCCTGACTGAAATTGGAAAGCTGCATTTTGCAAAGAACGCAAAGTGTGAATATAGTCAAAGGGGTGGAGTAGGCAGTTTTTCTCTCTAATTATATTTGCCTTAGAAACATGTCATTATACAGGAAATAATATATAAATAATATAACTTTTTGTCCATTAACATCTATTTCATCATTGGTTTTCTATGTTTTATTGTCAGTCGGTGTAATACTCTGAGAACACTATTTCCAGCAGCAAATTGGGAGTCAGAGATGTGTCCCAGCATCTTCTCTGTGCGGTTTCCAACCATTTCAGCAGTTTTTGCATCCACTTCAGTGATTTCTAGGCCACCTTCAGACCTCCTGAGAAGTCTGCCAGAAAAATGCTTGCGTTTCCCATTGATTTCCATTATGCTTGTTACTCTAGATGAGCACCCGAGCATTAGAAATTGCTTGGCTCGAGTAATGAACACCCGAGCATTTTTGTGCTCACCCATCACTATTAATGACCAATATAATTTTTTCTTGTATCAACCACTAAATATTGGAGAAGAACAATAAGAGAATTATTGCTGATTCCTAGCTATTTTATTCCAGAAATGTATATATGCATATTTAGATATTTCCTTTTTCCAAACGTTTTCCAATCTATGTTCCCTCCACAAGCACAGATTGCCAAAAGGAATTCTTGCCAATTCCAAGTGAACACTTTAGTCAGTTATTCAATTAAAAACACATGTGCTGAGAAGGATCCAGATTTATAGTATTGCATAAAATAAAAGTAATGAATAATATTTATTATATATAAATAATACAAGACATACTATGGGAAAGACAACAACAATAACAAAGATATCTAATAATTTTAAAAATAATATTAATAATAATATTAATTTTAAGGGAAAACAGCAATGATTGTTATTGTTCAATCTCTAATAAGCAAAAAAGGTATTCATCTTTTCAGACCTGTATATAGATTTGTCTTTTGCTGCAATGGCCTTTTTAGTGTGTCCATGGAGTAGCTGCTGGCCAGTGGAGCGAGTTGTCAGTGAAATAATCATCAAACGTGGTCCAAATAAGCAAGTAACATTGAGGCAAAAGGATAGCAGGGATCAAAACCAGGATAGACAATTAGGAATAAAAAGAAATATAGTCATTAGGTCCGCTCACGCCTGCTATACTTTTTTTGAATTGTGATTAGAGATGATTTGTTCCAAAAAGGTTCACCAATTTCAAATTTGGTACGAGTCTTTCTCCAAAATCGGCAAAGATCATTTTTATTCTGTAACAGTTCGCGGTTGCAATAATGCTTTTTTTCTACCTTATTATCATCTTGGCTAGTATAGTAGTGCTGTATAATGACCATGGAGACATGTTTGATGATGGGAGGGGGTAGGGAGAGGTCAGGGGGGCGATAAACAGTTTTTTTTTGTATATTTTTCTTAACTTTATGTGTAGATATGCTGGCAGCTAATCAGGGTGCAGAAAACATCCACAATGTTCAGACACAAGGGCTTGTTTCATTAGATGCCTAAGTCACATGTGTCTCTGCATATAGAATATGAATATGCGGCATTGGCTCCATTTTGGGACTGCTACAGCTTAGGGACGGTGCTGGGGCCAGTGCTGCTACACAGTTAGCTAGTGGGTTTAATTTTACGAAGTTCAGATAGGAGGATGATAGTGTAGCATAGGGAAGTGCTGGGGCACGCAGTGTAGGGAACAATGTGTGCACATATTGGCATTTCATCATTTTGGGATTTCTAATTGTGTGGTCCTTACAAAAATTGCTGTTTTAGCATCTAAATAGTGCAAAATTTGTTCTCCAACTCAAAATTGCTATTTCAGAATCTAAATAGTGCAAAATCTGTTCTCCTGCTCCAAATTTCTATTTCAACATCTAAACAGTGTAAAATTGTTCTCTGAAGGAAAGCAGCTCCATTTGACTTTTTGAATGCAAAATTAGCTGGAATTGTTATTGGACACCAAGTTTGGAGAGGCCCTGATGTGCCTAAACAATGGAAACTCCCACAAGTGACACCATTTTAGAAACTAGAACTTCTGGGAATTTACCTAGTTTTTGGTAAGCAAGTTGAACCCCATGGTGCTTCATAGAATGTTATAACAATGAGTTTTGAAATTGAAAAAATATTTTTACTACAAAAATGTTGCTTTAATCCCAAATCTTTCATTTCATAAGGATAACAGGAGAAAATGTACTATAAACTATTTTGTGAAATTTCTCTTGAGAATACCATTATATGTGGTGGAAAACTACTGTTTGGGCGCATGGCAGGGCTCAGAAGGAAAGAAGCGCCATTTGACTTATTGAATGCAAAATTGTCTGGAATCATCAGCGGATGCCATGTCAAATTTTGAGAACCCCTGATGTGCCTAAAAATGTAGAAAGCCCCCATAAGTGACCCCAAGTTGGAAGTCAAGGGAATTATCTAGATGTTTCTCAAGCACCTTGAACCACCAAGTGCTTCACAGAATTGTATAATGTTGAGTCATGAAAATGAAATAATAAATTTTTACCACAAAAATGTTGTTTTAATAACAAATCTGTCATTTTCACAAGTGTAGAAGGAGAAAATGCACCCTACAATTGGTTTTGCAATTTCTCTTAAGTACATCAATATCCCATATGGGGTGGAAAAATGCTGTTACCATAGCAATGATTGGCCCTTGCGATGCTGTTGGGGGGGCAGAGTGTGGACCAGAGAGGTTACGCACTCCCTCTCCAAACCCCCTAAATGCTGTGCTTGGTATCGATTGCAGCACTTAGGGGATTGAACAGCCAGAGACAGCGTGGGTACTATCCCTAGCTTTGACAGCTGGGGCTCAGCTGTCATGTAAGCTGAGATCCTAGTGGTGATCACTTGGGCACAGCTCATGTGCCTGCTTGATCATCAGGATATACTGGGTACATGCAAGTTCAGGAAGTTCCTGACAAATAGGTACATTTAAGATCGTGAAGAGGTTAAAAGAACAGAGTGGAAGCCCTTCTATTTTTGATAACCAGGCACGGGAAATTGAACAGCTGAGGGTTGCAGTCTGCAGTTGTGTGTTTTACGTGCACTGGTTATAAGAACACAGGTGGGAGCCCACGTCATTTTTTTTTATCTTTATTGCTCACAGCAGTGTACAATCATCTTCCACATGCAATAAAGCTTGTTGCTTTGCTGAGCTGCAACCTTTCAACAAACTTTATTACCATACAAGCAGTACCCAAATTTCAAACTTTGACTTTTTTTAATGTCCGTGTTCGAGTCTGAGACCCAGACACCCAGACTGTTTGGTACGAAGCCTGAATTTTACAGTTCAGGTTCGCTCATCTCTAATCATAATGAATTGTGGGGGGTAGAAGAAAATCCGATCACGGTCTTATAATGAATTGGTGTGTGTGGTTGTGTGGTAGGATGCTATCTGGTATGTAGCATCCTCATCCATTTCCCAATTCACTATAGGTCCATGACAGTGTTATCTACCTCCCATTAATTCATTATAAATCCCCATATAATGGCTTCCTCTCGCCCTATTCATTACAAGTCTGTGGTAGACTCCTCTTCAACTCCTTAATTCATTATAAGACTCTTATAATGTCATAATGATTTGGGGGTGGGAGAAAATGCTATCAGGGCCATTTATTGAATAGGAGGGATGGGGTATACACTATCAGCACTTAACATCCCCTCATCCACTATTCATTGTAAGCATCCCTTCATCTCTCCCCTACTGTGCTTTATGCGCGTCCTGTCATCCCCACCACTATTCATTATAAACCTCTTTTCATCTACCCAGCCCACTGTTCACTATAAGCCTAATGTTATCCCCCCACTATTGTTCATTAAAAAACTTTTTTCTTCCCCCACCCTTTTTCGACATGCTCACCCCAGTGTGTTGAAAAAAACCCGTCACCAACCTTCCCTTACGGCGTTGCTTCTTTCTTTCCAGGTATTTTCTCAATGACACTAGCATGTGCGGTGTGCATACATTATCATGCTGTGTGCGCCTGCTTGCATCACACAAACAACACGGGACAAGAAACTGAGGTAAGCTTCCTGTGGCTCTGCTGTCATTTTTTACTGTAATAGGTTCTCAGGTTTTTTCCTTACTTGGAACACCACTAATGATGGCTACAATCTTGCCATTGACCCTCAGAGACTCGGGCTCAGAGCAACTGGCCAGATTTCCTTCATTAGTAGCAGCCACTACACGTGCCCTCTCCACTTCTGGGCCCCAAGACAGCTGCACCGGTTGCACCAAGGGTATGCCCACCCCTGTATTCCTGACAGATATATTTATTCAAAACACAAACTATTTTTCAACATCAAAGACACCTTTAATCTCAACCAAACCTCCAAATCCACTCACTGAAATCCAGCCCCAAAATTGCAAGGAATCTTCTTATTGCTTTACTTTTGCCTTCAGACACTCGTTATTGTACCGCTTTACATCACTTTAGTCAGTAATCTGCTTTCTGTTAGAGCCAAATATTTCATATGTCCACCCATCAGTCCACTGTGCCTTGTTTCCACTTCTGGCCAGAGTTTTCCAAAGTGTAGATGTATGTAAGCATTATGTGTTTTTTATTGTAAGGGTGGCTAGTGAAGGCTACGGTAGTCGCCTTCGCAAGGGTTACTATGCCGCAGCGCCGCCAAACATTAACCCCTCGAGCCCCCGTCGCTGCTCTCTTGTTTAACGGTGAATTCACTGGTCCATCCACTCGCTGAGTCAACAACTTGGATACATTATACTTCTTTACAACAACTTTACTTGATAACTTCGGTACACCAACAACATCATCACTATTAAGCGCCCTGAGGGCACCACTTCTGATCCCAGTGGGGTTCCCTTTAGTCATTCCTACTTCTTTGCTGGCCGACTGCTCCCCTGGCACCTGGGACTCCGTAAGCTCCTCTAGGCCCCTCATCCCCTGCTCTGACTTCGCCATTCATATAAGGCTTGCTCACTGTTCCCATGTGGGCTCCCACCTTATTATAGGAACACACTGACCGTCAACTTGCATCAGGGGAATCGTTGGGATTTTCTTCCAAGGGACAGCACCACTCCCAATGTCCGGACTACTACCCCAGCTGGAAACGCAATATCTTTGGACCTGCTGTGGGTTTGACCCTGAGGATCAGCACTAATCAATATCTTTGGGCTTGTTTATACCGACTCCTTCCTGGGGACTCTCCTTCTCTCTTCTTTTTACTCGGCCCTTTTATACCCTACAACCCTCCCTGCAACTAACCTCTTCTTAACTAAGGAGCTCATGGAATAGGTCTCTTAGGCCACGGGGCCACCTAGTGGCCACCCAATATCTTACAACGGCTTTATTAGACACAAACACATTTTAATACACAGCCGGACACTTCTGCGGGGGTGGCAGAGCCTTGTAACCCCTACATCATCTTCCTGCAGATTCTGGCCCCAAAAAAATCCCTTTAAGATACAAACAATTTTTTAGAGATGTGCAATAATAACAATTGCTAGTTTTACAAAAGCAGACTGTTTATCTTACCATATTTAGTTTTTGCAAATAAATCAAGTTACTTCTGATTAAAGCTGGGAACTGAACACACGCTAATAACCTTATGTAAAGAAAACCTCAACAAGTTTAGTAAAGTAGACATTTTTTTGGAATCTACAATTGTTTTTCATAAGATAGCAATTGTTAGAAAATGTAACTGGAACTTAAATCGCCTGGATGTGTATTTCTGTGAGTGTCCCCTGGTATTAATCTCAGTGACTACTATACTTCACAGTTGATATGGAATGTCAACAGATGTAGTCAATAAAAAAATGTCAACGATATCCCAATGCAGAAAGATATCCGAACCCAGGAGAGAGAATACCCACTCGACACCGTAAAATCCAATTCAATTGATTTTTTGTGTTTAGGATTTAGTTAACTATTTGTGCCATGATTTATTTCTTTCTGTTAATTTAAGAATGGCTTCATGTAATGTATACATCTCAATTTAGTATTGCTATGCACTAATGTAGATAGTGGGTGCTAAAGTTGCATCTACACCATCCAGTTTCCATCATGGTTTACTTGTTTCCAAGCATTTCTAAATTCTAAATCATTTTTAAGATTGAAGATAGACAGAAGTCCATCGAGTTCAATCCATACTCTACAATGTTGATCAAGAGGAAGGCAAAAATCTAATAAGGCAGAAGCTGATTGCCCCATATTAGAGGAAAAGTTCCTTCTTAACACCACATACGGCAATCAGACTAGTTCCGTGGATCAACGTTCCATCACAGAATCTAGTGCACATAACCAGTAATAATATATTTTTCAAGCTAGGCATCCAGGACTTCATTAAACTTGTGTAGTAAATCAACCATTATAACATCAAAGTGGAAGAAATTTCTCTAAACTGTTCCCAGAGTAAAGAATTGCATAGTAATAATGTACTGTACAGAGAATTGTAGAACTATGGCAATTTTGTGTTACTGATCTGTTAATTTTGCTAATAATAGACATCAGAAATAATCACAGAAATATGGAAAGGTAATAAAAGTAAGGAAATAAGGTTGGAAATTCCATCAGTGACACAAGTATGTTGTGATAGCTACATATGGCACAAATGTGCTTGTATTTCATTTTTATGTAACCCATTTAAATAAGCCCCTTGGCACATCAATAAAAAAAATTTACAACTGTAACCTGTTAGCATTATCTAAGATTTTCACTTGTCTGTCATAAAGTTCTGATTAAAGGCCATGGAAAGAAGATGTATAATTGAAATGTGAGTGTTTCTTTTGATAAAGATCTATTCTTTGACTTGCGTTTGATCTACTAAGTACTGATCTACTGAGGAAATAAATTGTGCACAGAAAGATTGATTAGAGAGGTACATTTTTTAAAAATTGCTTGTAGTGCATATAATCTCTCTCGCTAGCAACATAACATAGCAGACTTTGGCATACATTGATGAGCAAAAGGGTAATAATGTATGTTTTGAACTTTTCACTTTCAGGCTCCATATCGCATCATCCACTACAGCTTTGAGCATGGGACTATCTTCATTTGTAAACAATCATCTTGGCTATCTCATACATAAGTTTGACTTGCAACTATTTAGCATATGATTAGTTATGCAGATTCTTGTCATGTCACTTCATTGTTACTGTTTTGCTCCTAAAACAGGGACATTCCAAGTGACAATACAAGAAAATTTCTTTTTTCCATTTTTTAGTATTTTCTAAATTCACCTTTGGCTTTCAATACTTCCTAAATCCTTTTGGGAATGCTTTCAATCAGTTTCAAATATGTCTCGAAATCTAATCCAAGGTCTCTTCTAAACATTCCTAATATTGGTGCATACTGGTCGACTCACTTGGGTATATATACAGCTTTTTCTTCAACTCTACCCATTAGTGTGAGATTGCATTGAGGTCTTTAGACTATGGGGGCCAGTCAAACACCTTTACTTCATTGTCATTGAACTGTTTCTTTGCCAGTCTCGAAGTATGCTTCTGGTCATTGTCCTGAGGATGCATTATGTTGTCCTTTTCATACCCATAGTGCTCGAGTGTATAATGTAACTTGTCTTATAGTATGGTCACATTTATCTCAATATTGACACCTCCGAGTATTTGTACCGCCCCGGGGCTCGGCCGGCTGCCGAGCCGCTCGGATCCGTGCTCGTCAGTGAGTGGCTCGAGTTCCTCCCAGACCCGGGGGTCACACCGCTCTGAAGGGATGCTGGCGCTACGTGACGGGTGGTGTTCGGTGGGGAGGTTCATGGCCGGGGCCGCGGTTGTTTGGGGGTTAAGTTTGTGACGCCACCCACGGGTTGTGGTGAGTGAGTGGGTACCACCGCTGCCGTTGACTAGGCTCCCGGGGACAGTGTTATGCAGCTTGGTGTTGATCCCCTCTGTAGGCAGGGGTTGGCGGCCCCGGGGACCCGATTGGGTGAGAGGTGCGGGCGGGATGGTGCGGTGCGATGCGCTGCCCGAGGGCACTGTTGTACTCACTATTATAAATACACTGGAGTCTCAGGTAAACCAAAAGGATGGTGGTCGGTGCCCGCAGCCGGCTGCGCTTTGCCCCTTACTCAGGTTGGTGGTGCCCGCCTTTCTCCTGCACCTCTGTAGTAGAATACTCACTTCCTTCGCTTCAGCGACGGGAGTCCGCTCCCCGGCTAGTGGATGTCAGGGGAGCCCGTTTGCCAGCAGATGCTGGCCCGTGGGATCTCTATGCCTTGGCGGCGGTGGCTTTCTATCCCCCTCGTTGGGCTGTTGCCTTCAGTTGGGACTTGGGTGGGAAAGAACCTAAGGTCCAGACCCCAATCAGTGAATTCGACTCGGTCCAGTGGCTTCTGGGCCTCGTACTGGGTCTGAGTACCCCTCCTGGTGCTCCGGTTTCCGTTCGGTTCCCCGGTTCGGTACCGGTGGGACACTACCCTGTCCCAGTCCCTGACGGTTCCACCGGCTGTCTTTCTGCCTCCTGCAGGCGGCCACCACCGTCTGCCTCCTGGCCACGGGGTATCCGGGCTCCTACCCAGATCACTGACAGACGTTACTCCTCTCTACTCCATTTCACCTCCTAACAGATCTGTCTGTTTTTCCCGCCTCAGGCTATCCGAACTCCTCGGTGGGCGTGGCCAACCGCCTGGCTCCGTCCCCGGGTGTGAACGTCAAGACCTGAGAGGGGTGATTCAGGGTTTTTAGGTTGGCTGCTGATACCTTTTTAGGGGCTGTTGTTTGTGCAGGGGGCCTACCTGTGACTACCTGGCTAGTCCAGGGCGTCACATATTCAATGCGTTTGGCAGTGAAACAACTCCATTTCATCAGGCTTCCTCCAAAAAACTTGTCAGTTCCTTCATCTGTTAGCCCCTTTTTCCCTGGTTTCTTGTAGACCCATTTGCACCTCTCAGAGCCTAGTCTATTGACTTTCATCGCATCGCTACATAACACCAGTTTCCAATCTTCTACTGTCCACTATTCTTACTCTTTTGCAAATTTAATCCGATGCTTCTTATGACGATATTGAAGAAAGAAACAAAAAAAGAAACGCCAGCTGACAATTTATAAACCGTGGAAGGTAAGGCTATGTTCACACAGGGCATATTTTATTATGTTTTTTGTGCATTTTTGAGGTCACAAACATGCACCAAAATGCATTCATTTCCTTCCCCCAGCAAAGTCTATGAGATTTCTATTTTGCTGTCCACACTGGGCATCTTTTTTTGTCTGCATCTTGGCTGCGTTTTTGAAGATGCAGCATGTCATTTCTTTTTTTTTTCTTTTTTTTCCAGCGTTTTTGTGCCCTACTGTCAATAGATTTGAATTAAAAAATGCATTGGGCAAAATACGGAAAAAACAAGGGAAAATTGCATGCGTTTTTCTATGCGTTTTTGCCGTGGGTGCATTTTTTGTGCGTTTTTTTTGGGGGGGAAATGCTGCATCTTTGTGGTTAGAAAAGATGCCCTGTGTGAACATAGCCTAATGGTAGAAATAAGGAAACTCACATGACAGGGTAGTAGCAGGTGGCCCCCCCAACCTCTTCATCCTTATACAAGGAATCCCCTTCAGAATTATCTTCAATATACGATGCTAACAAAACTGCTGTGCCACTGAATATGGTATGCTGTGTGCCTTTCTGCCTGGTGGACACACAGGATTTTAGAGACCTTATGTCTGTCACTGAGCCCCAGTACAAGATGCCCAGTCACCACTACTTCTCTAAGAAAGGTGTGCCCGCGCTACACCAGCATGTCGCACACAACATCACCGCTTCCTTGAGAAACTCTGTGTGTGAACGGGTGCATTTCACCACCGATACTTGGACCAGTAAGCATGGACAGGGACGTTACATGTCGCTGACTGGGCACTGGGTAACTATGGTGATAGATGGTGAAGGGTCTGCTGCACAAGTCTTGCCGTCCCCACGACTTGTGTGTCAATCCTTTGTCTGTCCAAGTTCCGCCACTGCTTCTGCCTCCTCCACCTCATCTGGGTCCTCCACCTCCGCCCCAAGCCTGCCTGGTCAGGCCACCAGCGTTCTCACTGCGCAGAAGGAATCATGCACCCCTCATTACTATGCTGGCAGCAGAGCGCAACGGCATCAGGCGGTCTTTAGCTTGAAATGTCTTGGAAATAAGAGTCACACAGCGGCTGAGTTGTGGGCAGCTCTGGAGACTGAGTTTAATAAATGGTTGTCTCCACTCAACCTGCAGCCTGATAAGGCCGTGTGTGACAATGCTGCAAACCTGGGTGCGGCCCTTCGCCTGGGCAAGGTGACACACGTGCCTTGTATGGCTCACGTGTTGAACCTTGTTGTCCAGCAATATTTAACACACTATCCCAGCCTAGATGGCCTTCTGAACAGGGCACGAAAACTGTCTGCTCACTTCCGCTGTTCAACCACCGCTGCTGAGCGACTTGCATCGCTCCAGAAGTCTTTCGACCTGCCGGTTTATCGCCTGAAATGCGATGTGGCGACACGCTGGAATTCGACTCTCCACATGTTACTGCGACTGTGGCAGCACCGCTGAGCCCTGGTGCAATACGTCATGACGTATAGCCTGGGCCAACGAGATGCAGAGGTGGGGAAGATCACCCTGATGGAGTGGTCTCAGATCAAGGACCTATGCACCCTTCTGCACAGTTTCGACATGGCGACGAATATGTTTAGCGCTGACAATGTCATTATCAACATGACAATTCCAGTCATTTACATGATGGAGCACACGCTAAACACTATTCGGAGTCAGGGGGTGGGACAACAGGAAGGGGAGGAACTAAAGGAGGATTCATATGCGCAAGACACAACAACATCACGAAGGTCTAGACATTCATCATCACCAACGCGGCAGGCATGGGTCCATGGGGGACAGGGGTCAACAAGGGCGCATGGTAGCAGGCGAAATGTTGAGGAAGGTGCAGGAGAACATGAAGAAATGGAGGACGAACTGTCCATGGACATGGAAGACTCAGCAGATGAGGGAGACCTTGGTCAAATTTCAGTTGAAAGAGGTTGGGGGGAGATGTCAGAGGAAGAAAGAACGGTTAGCACCTCTATGCCACAAACACAGCGTGGACTTGGTCCGCATGGCTGCGCAAGACACATGAGTACCTTCTTGCTGCACTACCTCCAACATGACCCTCGTATTGTCAAAATTAGAAGTGATGATGACTACTGGCTTGCCACACTATTAAATCCCCGGTACAAGTCCAAATTTTGTAACATAATTCCAGCCATAGAAAGGGACGCACATATGCAGGAGTATCAGCAGAAGCTGTTACTCGATCTTAGCTCGGCTTTTCCACCAAACAACCGTGCAGGTGCAGGGAGTGAATCTCCCAGTTGTAACTTGACAAACATGGGATGGTCTCGTCATCTTCAACAGTCTACCCGTACCAGTAGCACCGTATCTGGTGTTGGTAACAGCAATTTTATTGAATCTTTTCATAATTTTTTTAGACCCTCCTTTGCAAGGCCACCAGAGACAACAAGTCTGACACATAGTCAACGGCTGGAGAGGATGATACAGGAGTATCTCCAAATGAACATTGATGCCATTACTTTGCAAATGGAGCCTTGCTCATTTTGGGCTTCAAATCTTGAAAAATGGCCAGAGCTCTCCACTTACGCCTTGGAGATTTTGTCGTGTCCAGCTGCCAGCGATGTCTCTAAACGTGTCTTCAGTGCTGCTGGTTGTGTGTGCTGACAGATAAGTGCACGCGTCTGTCCAGTGACAATGTGGACAGACTAACGTTCATAAAAATGAAATAGTCATGGATCCACAAGAAATTTACTACCCCGGTGTCATCCTGGGGAGAGTAAATGCTTGTGTATTTTGAATGTGCTTGATGAAAATCTAGCTGTGAAGTGTACAACTAGGGCACAAGTGCTGCCACTGATGGGGTGGGTGTCTGTGTGGCCCAATTTTTGGAAAAAAGGGAGACTCCGCTTGGAGTAACCCTTGCTTGCTGTGTTTTTAAAAGGAGCCAAGATGAACAAGTCATGGTTCAGCAAAGACTTTGCTACCTACCCCGGGGTCATCCTGGGAACGGTTAAGTATGGCGTATTTTTGAATGTGCTTGATGCAAATCTAGCTGTGAAGTGTACAACTGGGGCACAAGTGCTGCCACTGAAGGGGTGGGTGTGTGTGGGTTCCAATTTTTGGAAAAAAGGGAGACTCCGCTTGGAGTAACCCTTGCTTACATTGTTTCTAAAAATGATCCAAGATGAACAGAGCTGGGATCAGAAAAGACTTTGCTACCTACCCCGGTGTCCTCCTGGGGACGGTTAAGGATGGCGTATTTTTGAATGTGCTTGATGCAAATGTAGCTGTGAAGTGTACAACTGGGGCACAAGTGCTGCCACTGAAGGGGTGGGTGTGTGTGTGGGGCCGAATTTTTGGAAAAAAGGGAGACTCCGCTTGGAGTAACCCTTGCTTGCTGTGTTTTTTAAAAGGAGCCAAGATGAACAAGTCATGGTTCAGTAAAGACTTTGCTACCTACCCCGGGGTCATCCTGGGAATGGTTAAGTATGGCGTATTTTTGAATGTGCTTGATGCAAATCTAGCTGTGAAGTTTACAACTGGGGCACAAGTGCTGCCACTGAAGGGGTGGGTGTGTGTGTGGCCCAATTTTTGGAAAAAAGGGAGACTCCGCTTGGAGTCACCTTGCGGTGTTTTACATGATTTTAGAAGTGCGTGCCATGCCTATATCTGTGTCTCCTCCTCTTTTTCCTTGTCCAGCTCTTTTGTTTTCGCATGAGTATATGTCCTTGTCACTTTACCATGTGTTTGTGTTGTGTTGTGAGTTGTTTGTCACCTTTTGGACACCTTTGAGGGTGTTTTCTAGGTGTTTTTTTGTGTTTGCGATTGCCTCCCATTGTTTGCTATGCGGTTCGAGTGGTTCGCCGAACTGGTTCACCGAACCGAACTCATACGAGACCTCCGTTCGGCGAACCGAACTCGAGCCGAACCGCGACCGGTTCGCTCATCTGTAGTCAGGAGCAGTGCAGTTGTGTGGTGACTCTCATGAGGAGAGGTCACAAGATAGTTGGAGGAGGTTAGGAGCTTGGCTCCTTGTTACTACTAGGTAGCAGACGTTGGTCTGGGCCTGGTAGGGGCTGGAACCCCGGTGACAGGGGATCGTGACAAGGGGCATGGTACTGCCAAGGAGGGCAGACTTGTGCCATCTCTGGGCAGGGGCAGGGCATTACGGGGTACGTGAACCCTAGGCCGGGCAGTAGCTTCAAGCGTCCTGGTAATTCACCCGATGAGGACGGAGCATTCAAGATTCGTTTTCCACCTCCTCCAAAATCGGGGGTACTAGCATAACGAGGGGGATAGGACTTTCCCAATACATAGTCCAGAAAATCCCAAGCGTGAACCCTGAGAGGAAGCTCACTCCGTTTGCCATACGGGTGAGTGGGTCCCGACTAGTTCTACACTATAGGGGCCAATCAGTAGAAAGGTGCCAAGGAAAAGGCCACAGGATAACAAGCAACACCAATGGGCACAGGATCCAGGCGTGCTCCCTCCCTGCTGTCGCGGTACTCAGAACTTTGGTTTACAAGTTGTCGGTGTGAGCGTTATTGGACTGATTGAGTACACAGTGACCCTAACCTCCCCAACCTGTGTCCCGTCGCCAACATCACCAAGCCCCAGGGCATTCCCCCTACCCACAGAGGGGTTAAACACCTAGCTGCCATTCCATCGCTACCGGGTGCTCCTAACGGCAGCTTTGGTACTACACCTTAGCACACACCGTGGGTGGCGTCACGAACTTTACACATACCACTCCCCTGTAAATACCCCCCTTTTCGTTTTGAGTGGCCTCACGACCCCCGGGTCCGAAGACCCCTCAAGCCACCGCAGATCCGGATCCGAGCAGCAGTCCTGGCTGCTGGCACGGGGCGGTACAATCACACTGGTGGTGAAATACTCTGCCCAATGATTTATTTATTGCATGTTTGTTTTTGAGTTTTTTTCAGAGTTTTTTTTTCAAAAGTTCTCACACTTGTAGTCTTGTTATTGTACATGTTTTTATGCCTGAGGAAGGGGGCTCCACTCAAAATGCATTGCAGTTGTTTTTATGTTTTCATGTTTTTATGTTCACATTATGTATAATACAATGTAATATTGTGGTATGTGTTAGCCAGAAAAATCATTTGAAATACCATGCCCCAAGAATGACAATTTTTTTAGGAGTGATACTTTTATTAATTGTGCCTGAAGAAAGAGCCTTGGTGCTCCGAAAGCTTGCTAGTATAATATTTCTGATTAGCCCATAAAGGTATCACTCCTAAAATACTGGTGTCATTCTTGGGGCATAATATTTCATTTGATGTTCACATTAAAAATCTTTTTTCACTATAATCATTGATATGAGGGGCTGCTGATTAGTCTTTGGCTTTACCCAGAAAGAAATGAGATAGGATGATGAAATTTTACTTTTTTTCCACATACGCTCCACTGATGTCAATGCCCTTTTTACATCGGTATTCCAAGTTATGCAAGCCTAGCAAAAAGAAGGATTTCAGTTGTTCCTCAAACCAGTAATCCATAGCAGCCATGGCATCAGAAATGGTGTGAAATTTTGTACTCTTGAGGTGTGTCTTTAGGTTTGGAAACAGATGATAGTCGGAGGGAGCAAGATCTGGTGAATAAGGTGGGTGGTCAATCAGCTGTAAGCCCAGCTCTGCCAGTTTTGCTATGGTCACTAGTGCAGTGTGAGCAGAGGCATTGTCTTGCAGAGCAAGATTCCTTTGGACAGCTTGCCACGCCTTTTGGCCTTCAGAACTGCCTTCTAGTGATGAGCGAATATGCTTGTCACTACTCGGTACTCGCACGAGTATCACTGTACTCGGGCTACTCGGCGGGTACCGAGTAATTTCGCGATACTCGTGCTGTACTCGTGGTCTTCATCCCTGCATGTTGGCGCTCTTTTGAGAGCCAGCCCTCATGCAGGGATTGGCTGGCAGACCACTGCAATGCCACAGCCCTGTTAGTTGTGGAATTGCAGTGATTGGCCGGCCCGCACAGCGTGACCGAGCCTTTATACCGGCGGGTGCGCTGTGCTCTGCACACAGCCATCTCATATTCCCTGCTTTCCCCGCCCACAGGCGCCCATGATTGGTTGCAGTGAGACACGCCCTCACTCTGAGTGACAGGTGTCTCACTGCACCCAATCGCAGCAGCCGGTGGACGTGTCTATACTGTGCAGTAAAATAAATAAATAAATAATTTGAAAAAACCGGTGTGCGGTCCCCCCAATTTTAATACCAGCCAGATAAAGCCATACAGCTGAAGGCTCGTATTATCAGGATGGGGAGCCCCACGTTATGAGGAGCCCCCCACCCTAACAATATCAGCCAGCAGCCGCCCAGAATTACTGCATACATTATATGCGACAGTTCTGGGACTATACCCGGCTCTTCCCGATTTACCCTAGTGCGTTGGCAAATCGGGGTAATAAGGAGTTAATGGCAGCCCATAGCTGCGAATAAGTCCTAGATTAATCATGTCAGGCGTCTCCCCGAGAAACCTTCCATGATTAATCTGTAAATTACAGTTAAAAAACACACACACCCGAAAAATCCTTTATTAGAAATAAAAAACAATAACAAAGTCCCTCATCACCAATTTATTAACCCCGACAAAGCCCTTCATGTCTGGCGTAATCCACGGACCTCCAGCGTCGCGTCCAGCTCTGCTGCATGCAGGTGACAGGAGCTGCAGAATACACCGCCGCTCCTGTCAGCTTCACACAGCAACTGAGGTGAGTAGCGCGATCAGCTGCTGTCAGTCAGGTAACTCACGGCCACTGCTGGATCCAGCGGTGGCCGCGATTAACCTCAGTGACAGCTCAGCTGATTGCTATACTCACCTCAGTTGCTGCGTGGAGCTGACCGGAGCGGCGGTGAATAGCGCGATCAGCTGAGCTGTCACTGAGGTTACCCGCGGCCACCGCTGCATCCACCGCTGGATCCAGGTAACCTCAGTGACAGCTCAGCTGATCGCGATACTCACCTCAGTTGCTGCGTGGAGCTGACCGGTGCGGCGGTGAGTAGCGCGATCAGCTGAGCTGTCACTGAGGTTAACCGCGGCCACAGCTGCATCCACCACTGGATCCAGGTAACCTCAGTGACAGCTCAGCTGATCGAACGGCTGTCTTCAGTTGCTGTGTGAAGCTGACAGGAGCGGCGGTGTATTCTGCAGCTCCTCTCACCTTCATGCAGCAGAGGTGGATGCGACGCTGGAGGACTGTGGATTACGCCGGACATGGAGGGTTTGTCGGGGTTAATAAATTGGTGATGAGGGACTTTGTTATTGTTTTTTATTTCTAATAAAGGATTTTTTGGGTGTGTGTGTTTTTTAACTGTAATTTACAGATTAATCATGGAAGGAATCTCGGGGAGACGCCTGACATGGTTAATCTAGGACTTATTGGCAGCTATGGGCTGCCATTAACTCCTTATTACCCCGATTTGCCAACGCACTGGGTAAATCGGGAAGAGCCGGGTACTGTCCCAGAACTGTCGCATCTAATGTATGCGGCAATTCTGGGCGGCTGCTGACTGATATTGTTAGGCTGGGGGGCTCCCCATAACGTGGAGCTCCCCATCCTGAGAATACCAGCCTTCAGCCGTATGGCTTTATCTGGCTGGTATTAAAATTGGGGGGACCGCACGCCGGTTTTTATAATTATTTAATTATTTATTTTACTGCACAGTATAGACACGCCCACCGGCTGCTGTGATTGGGTGCAGTGAGACACCTGTCACTCAGCGTGGGGGCGTGTCTCACTGCAACCAATCATAGGCGCCGAAAAGCAGGAAAGCAGGGAATACGAGATTGTTTAATGAGCGGCCGGCTTTTTCAAAAGAGGAAAAGCCGCCGGAGTTTAGTGAACAGCTGTGCAGCGCCGCGGCAGTGATCGGGGAACGGTAAGTAAGAGAGAGGGGGGGGGAATGACCAACAGACTGTGAGAGGGGGACAGACAAGACAGAGAGAGACCGACAGAGCGAGACCGACCGACGGGAGATAGAATGAAAAAAAAAATGACCGACATCGCTAGTAACAAGCACAAAACGTGCGTTTTGGACATCGGAGTGCCACACAATGTTTTCACGTAAAATCTTTCATGTAATAATCTCAAAAAGTAACATACACCAGCTCTATCTCACTATTGGGTATGTGCCCTTAACATTTCAGCTATGAAAATTCATTTTGGTGTAATTTTGGAAGGTTTTCTGGTGAGTCCGTAAAAATGGCGTAAAACTCGGATAAAATTGTTCACAGCTGTGACTTTTGAGTGATAAATGCTTCAAGGGGTCTTCCCCATGCTGTTGCCATGTCATTTGAGCACTCTTCTGAGACTTTTGTGACATTTTTAGGGTTTCTACATGCTGCCGGGGGTAATTTCAGAAAAATACTCGGGTCTCCCATAGGATAACATTGGGCTCGGTGCTCGGGCCGAGTACACGAGTATCTTGGGATGCTTGGCCCGAGCCTCGAGCACCCGAGCTTTTTGGTACTCGCTCATCACTACTGCCTTCAATTGGTCTAAAAGTTCAATGTAAAACCTGGCATTGATGGTGCAAACCTTTTGAAGGTAGTCCACTAGCAGCACGCCCTCCTTATCCCGAAAAACAGAAGCCATCACCTTAGTGGCTAATTTTTGCCCCCTGCACTAGGAGAACCACTGTGCCTCAACACGTTTGACTGCTCCTTGTTTTCAGAGTCATATAAATAAATCCAGGTCTCATCCATAATGACCAGTTGATCCAGGAAGTTCTTATCAGTCCGGAAACACTGACAAATGGACCGTTAAGTTTTCACTCGCATGCTTCTTTGATCTGTTGTCAAACATTTGGGGACCCACTTTGCAGATAGCTTCCTCATGTCCAAATGTTCATGTATAATGACACAAATGTTCACGGGAAATTCTCATGATGTCTGCTATTGCTTTAGCTGAAATTCTTAGATTCTACAGTGTGAGGTTGTGCACAGCATCGGCGATCTCTGGAACAACAACCACTCTCGGTCATCCAGGACGTTCCTCATCATTAGTGCTGAAGTGGCCCATTTTAAATTTGGCAACCCAGTTCTTAACTGTGGCATATGAAGGGCATTGATCCCCCAATGTCTGCAACATATCACCATAAATATCCTTCTCGGACTATCCTTCCAGAAAAAAGAATTTTATCACTCCTCTGCTCAGAATTGCTGTGAATATCGCATTAGACTCTGCTATTTTGTTTTCCCGCGTGCTTAGAACACTGTTGCCATAAGCAAAAAACACAAAATTTTGAAAACATATGTTAGACACATAAGGCTTTCATGTGATGTAATTACATTCTTTACCATAGAAACAAAAAAGATCTCGAAGCCAATGACTTATCAGCAGCCCCTCGTATCTATGAGAGTGGGAATATCCCAAGAGGTTGAGGCCTCCTGGTTCCCCCCTGCCATGTGAGTTTCCTAATTTTTATCATTATCTTCCACCTTTATGAATTATTGGCTGGCGCTCCTTTTTTGCTTTTTTCAGTGCTTTTTATGCAGCATTAAGGCAAATGTCCGGGTGAGAGCTGGAGATTGATTACAATTAATTGAAGGCTTTTTTGTGTTTGAGTGGTTTCCAGAGATTAAGTTCCATAGATCTCATTAGTCATTTCAACATGCACATATTTCCAATAGAAGCGCTGCCATTTTCAGATTTTTTTTCCTTTGTATTTCATGATATTGAAGTCGAGGCATCTTCACCTTTTTTTGGGCCACCATTAAAGACTTGTGTAAGGTGCGTTGTATGGTGCTAGCATGGACATCAGTGATTTCACTATCATGCAGCATATGATCCACTTCTGCTGTCATGTTTTTTTGCACCATAGCTGATAGAACTTGTGATTAGTAGTGATGAGCGAGTATGCTTGTTACTACTCGGTACTCGCACGAGTATCACTGTACTCGGGCTACTCGGCGGGTACCGAGTAATTTTGCAATACTCGTGCTTTACTCGTGGTCTTCATTTCTGCATGTTAGCGCTCTTTTGAGAGCCAGCCCTCATGCAGGGATTGGCTGGCAGACCACTGCAATGCCACAGCCCTGTTAGTTGTGGAATTGCAGTGATTGGCCGGCCTGCACAGCGTGACCGAGCCTTTATACCGGCCGGCGCGCTGTGCTCTGTACACAGCCATCTCATATTCCCTGCTTTCCACGCCCACAGGCGCCTATGATTGGTTGCAGTGAGACACGCCCCCACGCTGAGTGACAGGTGTCACACTGCACCCAATCACAGCAGCCGGTGGGCGGGTCTATACTGTGCAGTAAAATAAATAAATAAATAATTAAAAAAAACGGCGTGCGGTCCCCCCCAATTTTAATACCAGCCAGATAAAGCCATACAGCTGAAGGCTGGTATTCTCAGGATGGGGAGCTCCACGTTATGGGGAGCCCCCCACCCTAACAATATCAGTCAGCAGCTGCCCAGAATTGCCGCATACATTATATGCGACAGTTCTGGGGCTGTACCCGGCTCTTCCCGATTTACCCTAGTGCGTTGGCAAATCGGGGTAATAAGGAGTTAATGGCAGCCCATAGCTGCCACTAAATCCTAGATTAATCATGTCAGGCGTCTCCCCGAGATTCCTTCCATGATTAATCTGTAAATTACAGTTAAAAAACACACACACCCGAAAAATCCTTTATTAGAAATAAAAAACACTAACAAAGTCCCTCATTACCAATTTATTAACCACCGACAAACCCTCCATGTCCGGCGTACTCCACGGACTCCAGCGTCGCGTCCAGCTCTGCTGCATGGAAGTGACAGGAGCTGCAGAAGACACCGCCGCTCCGGTCACCTCCACGCAGCTAATGAAGGGAATAGCGCGATCAGCTGCTGTCAGTCAGGTAACTCCCGGCCACCGCTGGATCCAGCGGTGGCCGCGATTAACCTCAGTGACAGCAGCTGATCGCTATACTCACCTCAGTTGGTGCATGGAGCTGACTGGAGCGGCGGTGAGTAGCGCGATCAGCTGAGCTGTCACTGAGGTTACCCGCGGCCACCGCTGCATCCACCGCTGGATCCAGGTAACCTCAGTGACAGCTCAGCTGATCGCTATACTCATCTCATTAGCTGCGTGGAGGTGACCGGAGCGGCGGTGTATTCTGCAGCTCCTGTCACTTCCATGCAGCAGAGCTGGACGCGACGCTGGAGGACTGTGGAGTACGCCGGACATGGAGGGTTTGTCGGGGTTAATAAATTGGTAATGAGGGACTTTGTTAGTGTTTTTTATTTCTAATAAAGGATTTTTCGGGTGTGTGTGTTTTTTAACTGTAATTTACAGATTAATCATGGAAGGTATCTCATAGACGCCTGACATGATTAATCTAGGATTTAGTGGCAGCTACGGGCTGCCATTAACTCCTTATTACCCCGATTTGCCAAAGCACCAGGGTAAATCGGGAAGAGCCGGGTACAGCCCCAGAACTGTCGCATCTAATGTATGCGGCAATTCTGGGCGGCTGCTGACTGATATTGTTAGGGTGGGGGGCTCCCCATAACGTGGAGCTCCCCATCCTGAGAATACCAGCCTTCAGCCGTATGGCTTTATCTGGCTGGTATTAAAATTGGGGGGACCGCACGCCGTTTTTTTAAATTATTTATTTATTTATTTTACTGCACTGTATACACACACCGGCTGCTGTGATTGGGTGCAGTGAGACAGCTGTCACTCAGTGTGGGAGCGTGTCTCACTGCAACCAATCATAGGCGCCGAAAAGCAGGACAGCAGGGAATAGGAGATTGATTAATGAGCGGCCGGCTTTTTCAAAAGAGGAAAAGCCACCGGAGTTTGAACAGCTGTGCAGCGCCGCGGCAGTGATCGGGGAACGGTAAGTAAGAGAGAGGGGGGGGAACTGACCGACAGACTGTGAGAGGGGGACAGACAAGACAGAGAGAGACAGACCGACGGACTGAGGGAGATAGAATAAAAAAAAAAAAATGACCGACATCGCTAGTAAAAAGCACAAAACGTGCGTTTTGGACATCGGAGTGCCACACAAGGTTTTCATGTAAAATCTTTCATGTAATAATCTCAAAAAGTAACATACACCAGCTCTATCTCACTATTGGGTATGTGCCCTTAACATTTCCGCCATGAAAATTCATTTTGGTGTCATTTTGGAAGGTTTTCTGGTGAGTCCGTAAAAATGGCGTAAAACTTGGACAAAATTGTTCACAGCTGTGACTTTTGAGTGATAAATGCTTCAAGGGGTCTTCCCCATGCTGATGCCATGTCATTTGAGCACTCTTCTGAGACTTTTGTGACATTTTTAGGGTTTCTACATGCTGCCGGGGGGTCATTTCACAAAAATACTCGGGTCTCCCATAGGATAACATTGGGCTCGGGGCTCGGGCCGAGTACACGAGTATCTTGGGAGGCTCGGCCCGAGCTTCGAGCACCCGAGCTTTTTAGTACTCGCTCATCACTAGTGATTAGATGATTTGTTGACTTTGATATTTTGCCTGGACGTCCACCTCTTGGCTTTGGAATGGATGGACAGACTTCAGTTTGTATTCTTGTGTGCCGTCCCGGTGTTAGTCGGGCTGCTCAGATCCGGGATCGTGGCTCGAGGGGGGTTGTACGGACCCGGCTTGGCGGACACTTTGATCCATATAAAGGGGGGATTTACAGTGGATAAGTTTGTGATGGCACCTGTGGGTTGCGGTAATGGGAGTACCGCTGCTGCTGTAAGGAGTACCGGGACAGGTGGAGTTAAGTAGCCAGATGTTAGACCCTCCACAGATAGGGAATGCCCCGGACTCAGGGTGTTGGTGGTTATTTGGGAGAGCAGGGTGCAGGGGAGCAGGGTACTCATTGTGGGTAGTCATGGTGCTGGATGAGCTTCTTAAAGGAAACACACATGCTGTAGGTTAACCAAATTCTCTATGTGCCGCTGCCACTGCAGGGAGCCTGTCCAAGTACCAGATCCCACCGATATCACGTAGTTATCCGTAGCCTGCCTCCATGCACAGTTTCGTGTCCATGTGGGTCCCTATAGCTTGAAACTGTAAGGTCCCGTTCTTCAGTTTTTAAGTAAAGACTTGCTCCCAAGGGCTGGCACTTGGGACTTTAGTGGGTTGCTTTCTCTGGAAAGCCATGTCCCCCACTTTTTGCTGATGCCCTCAGTCTCTGAGCTCTCTGGGAAGGTCCCTGAAGGTCCCTTTCCTCTGCAGGTCAATTGTCAGGATGTTGAATCGGCTCCTGAACTAGGGTCCTGTACCCCGTCATGCTCGGGAACCGGTCAGTTCTTTTGGACCTTCTGGTGCCGACAGTCCACCAAGACTATGTCCGTCGCACCCTTATCCAATATCACTGCTACAGCTCCCCGACTCCTCTGGTCCCGGACCCCCGTCTGCGACCCAACCTTGTCCTTCTAGCTCCCCGGGAGCTAACACTCCAGCTCCTCTCACTTTGAGGGCTCTCCCCAGACTTTACTTTATCCCTCCCACCAGTCTGCCTGACCTCTAGGTGGGTGGCCCTGTTCCAGCTAGACCAACCCACTGGTGTGTCTGACATTTCATGATGTGAGGTGTTGATTAGGATTTGTGGTGCTGATGGAGGTGTCACCGATTTCTGGGAACTTGGAACCATGTGGGGTAGGTCCTGCACCCTGCGAGAAGGTTGCAGTTCCCTGTAGCACCCTGATGTATTCAGGGGTGCTACACTTGCAACTGTCATGGAACTCGCATAATGCATTTTGGCAATTTTCTTAGCTGAGAGACCACTACTGATGAGCTGGATCTCCTGTGTCTCTTTTCTTGGGAAACATTCATGGCTGCTCCTCAATTAGAATCAGTGACCTTTCACTTGTGAATCATCCTAATAAAATACTGAGGTTTTACAGATAGTGAGAACAGGTTGTAATTTATTGCATACAGGAAGAAAAATATGTTTCCAACACCAGGAGTAAAATAGTAACAATGCAGGGACATGACAAGAATCTACATAACTAATCATATGCTAAAGAGTTGTAAGTCAAATTTGTGTATGAGATAGCCAAGATGATTGTCTACAAAATGAAAATAGTCTCATTCAAAGCTATAGTCTACAGTGAGTTATGGAGCCTGAAAGTTAAAAGTTTCAAACACTGTTACCCTTTTGCTCAGTGTATATAATTTTTTTCTGACACACAGGGTGGCATATTTATTAATATTTGGAGGACACATATTCATGAATAACTTTTGGTTTTCCGGGTATTTAATAAAGTTGTTAAAGGGGTAGTGTGGATAAATAAAAATAATAAAAAGTATAATAAAAAAAAAGATCTGGCAGTCCTTATCATGAGTTTGCGAACACCCCTTTTACCTACAGTTAACATTTTTAGTTTCCCTTGTGGTTTTATCTTCATGCTACTGTCGCGGGCGGGGAGGGCGCTGCGCTCACCCACTGCTCGGGTCCGGCTGCTGCTGCTCGCTCGGTCGGTGGCTCGAGCGGTGGGCCGGATCCCGGGGACTCGAGCGGTGCTCCTCGCCCGTGAGTGAAAGGGGTGGTTTGGTTTAGGGGTATTGTCCGTGACGCCACCTACGGTTTGTGGTGAGGTTGGGACACCACCGCTGCTCTGTACGGGGATCCCGGGAGCGTTGACAGGGAGCAGCTGAGATGTTTTCTCCCCTCCGTGGGTAGGGGAGTTTTGGTGGTCACGGGGCCCAGTGGTGGAGGTCGGAAGGTGGGTTGCGGGGCCAGGCCGGGTGCAGGGTCACAGGGCAGCGCAGTTCCAGACGGCACGGTGGTACTTACTCAGCCAGTAATGCACACGGAGTCTCTGGTAAAACAAACGGCTTGATGGACGAGTCCCACAGACGGCTGCGGCGGTCACTCCCAGTAGGTTGGTGGTAACTGTCTCTCCCTGCACCGGTGTTCTGTTCTTGGCCCCAATGGCTTCCCACTGATAGCCCGCTCCCCAGCGGTATGTTGGCTAAGGGAGCCCTTCCTTTGCCCGCAGGCTCTGGCCCTGGGAGCTCTAGCTCTGGCGGTAGCTTTATCTCTCTCACGGTGTGGACGGTTGCCTTCAGTCGGGTCTTTTACCGCTGGGAAACCCCGGAGGTTCCCGTCGCTGACGGATTTGACCGGTTTTACGGCGACTCCTAGCCTGGTCGGGGTCCGTAGGCCCTGCCGGATGGTGCTGGCTTCTCTTCGCTCCCCGATTCGGTACCGACGGGCCACCGCCCGTCCCCGGTCCTCACGGTTGTGCGTCAATCGGCCTCTCCTGCAGACGGTCACCACTGTCTGCCAACCTTGCTGTCAGGTGCCCGGGCCATGTACCCGGACACGGCCAGTCAGTTCCTCCACTACTACTTCCTCACTCTACAACTCCTCGTCACTACCTGACCTTCTTTCCCGCCTCCAGGACTGTGCACTCCTCGGTGGGAGGAGCCAACCGCCTGGCTCTGCCCCACCTGGTGTGGACATCAGCCCCTGGAGGGAGGCAACAAGGGTTTGTGTTTGACTTCAGTGTTCCTAACCGGGGTGTAGGGTGTGTTGTTGCAGTACCTGTGACGTCCTGGCTCGTCCAGGGCGCCACACTACCTTTCATTCTGTACCTCTAAACTACATTTCCAAGATGCCTCACAGCTTATTTACTCCCACCATCAGTGCCTTCTCAATCCACTTTGAAAGCACCATCCTGAGACTTATATATAGTCTGGAGATGGACATATTGCTGTACACACAGTTTACTTTTATTTCTCCTACTTCACATAGTAAATACTATCCTGGCACTCTCCTGTAGTCAGTAATGTTACATGTGCTGACCCTAGCTGGCTCAGTGTATGATAGTTGAGTAATGAGTCATGTAATATATTTATGTATTATTATAATATATTATATTATTATTATTATTATTATTATTATTATTATTATTATTATTATTATTATTATCACTCTGGAACTCCCAGTATGATCATTTCCCCCCCTACTTCCTAGTAAATGTAAAATTATGGCCAATCAAAAACCATTTCCACTATGACTTCACTGTTCTCAACACCTTGCAGAGGTTCTTCATGAGCTGTTCAAAGCACAGACAGGAAATCTCTGTACTCTGTCCTTTAAATAGACTGCAGGAGGAATTAGGGAGCTGTAGGTTACATCGCTACATGTGACAGCTTAAGAATAGGGCAAAAGTTTTAAAGCGGGTAAATTATACATTTTTTTTTAATTTGTGATAGGCTTGACAAAGCTTTAATAATCAGCCTGTCAGGAAATCCCCTTAAGTATTAATAATTAAACAATGAATAACATTTACCTAAAATTATGCAGTACTATTGATTGAACCAATTAGATACAAAAAAAGTTGGATTTGAATTTTATGAAATTTGCAGGTTTCAGCAAATTATTACAATTTGGGAGTCAATTTGCATGAATGACAAATAAATGCTCCCCTCCTTTCTACACATAGCTGAATTGCATCAGATCAGCCACAGAAGGCTAACATGACCTCAGGTGCTGCAACTCAGGCTTAATAATGTCTAGCACATATCATATCGGATGGTATTACATAGTCTATCAGGATGGGCTATCTTAGCTTGAATAAAAGCCTAGTTAGGAAATGAAGCAGCTATTTTATGGAGCCTTTCAGAATAGTGACAGTGCGTCAGAGCTCAGCCATAAAGATTGGAAGAGAAAGCCATAAAAAATTGGACAAATACTCCAGACAATAATGTGTTGTATAATGTTGAACTAAATAAAATGAGAGTAAGGGGTACTTTGCACGCTGTGACATCGGTAGCCAATGCTAGCGATGCCGAGCACGATAGTACCCGCCCCCGTCGCAGATGCGATATCTTGTGATAGCTGCCGTAGCAAACATTATCGCTGCGGCAGCTTCACACGCACTTACCTGCCCTGCGACGTCGCTCTGGTCGGCGACCCGCCTCCTTCCTAAGGGGGCGGGTCGTGCGGCGTCACAGCGGAGGGGCGGAGATGAGCGGGACGTAACATTCTGCCCACCTCCTTCCTTCCTCATTGCAGGCAGGACGCAGGTAAGGAAATGTTCCTCGCTCCTGCGGCTTCATACACAGCGATGTGTGCTGCTGCAGAAACGAGGAACAACATCGTACCTGTCGCTGCAGCGAAATTATGGAAATCACCGACACTACACAGATCACCAATTTTCGACGCTTTTGCGAGCGTTTATTGGTGCTTCTAGGCTTTACACTTTGCGATGTCGTTACCGGCGCCGGATGTGCGTCACTTTCGATTTGACCCCGACGAGATCGCAGTAACGATGTTGCAACGTGCAAAGTACCCCTAATAGTTTGGAAATAATACAGAGATTTGCTTCATAGGGCATTAGAGATATAGGAGAGATGCCAGCAGCAGTGTCAGACTCTGTACTTGGGATCTTGTCTGCTGCATTTGAATTACAATTTCACATTTTTTTTATTTTTTCATGATGCTCCAAAAAGCAGAAGCAAGACACCACAATAATTTTTACTGAAAAAAAAATTCTGAAATAATTTTCAGAGGGTGTGCTTGCTTGTTCCAAAGGATTGTACTGAACTTTAGTATTTTTTGTAAAGTCATTTTCTGAAGGAAGGAGTAATTGTATTTATGAATAAAAAAAGTTCCCAAAATCTAGACATTTATTGTATCTGTGACTATCTACCTCACAAACTGTATGTGTTGCAAGCAAGTTTTTTGCACATTGGAGTGCTTGCAATTTAGTGCAAAATTATTTTACTGAAAAATTTGCCAAACCTGGACATATCCAATTTGAGAAGATTTGATCATCTTTAGTGCCAAGACAACTACAATCAATGCAACAAAAAAACAAGACCAAATATAGTTAACATTACTTCTATTACAAGACAGAAAAACAATGACAGAATTGTAGTTTATATTACATCCCTACCCTACTCCTCCTCCTCCATAAAAAAATAAAAGTGGTGATTGATATGGGAAAAAATAAGTCACTGTTGATGGAAAAATATAAAAGCTATGACTTTTGGACTATATCCATCCTAAAGGACCAAACTAGGTTTAACCAATAGAAGAAAATCAAGCAAATTTGTATTCTTGTTTTTTTTTTATAAGTGAAATATGTATATTTCCCTGTTTTCAATTTCATTTGTCTGCACACCGATGGCAAATATTAAGAAATGGAAACTAAAGAAAAAATCTGCAACTCGTAGAAGTCCATTATTAGATTTAAAGTGCTTTCCAGCCAAGTCATTTGTTTTTATTTACTATTGTGAAATTGTGCAAGACCTGCCCGCATGCAAGGATGTGAAAAATAACAATAGACATAACAATTTTATGAAATTAGATATCTAATCCACATTAGACATTTATTTTAAACTAAACCAGCATGTTTAGCTGGCTATAAAGGTCACTTTGTATGTGTTATATGATATATTGAAAATATTTTACAGGGAATGGATTATTTTTTTCTATAAATGTGTATTAGGATAACGGACAAACAAAACCTCTCCACTGTAAGAATAAAAGTACACAATTAACATTCAAACGTTTCGTTTTTATACTTGAATGTTGTTTAGATGAGCGGATCGATCCGCTGTTGATAGCTTTTAAGCCTAATTTCCTGAAATTAACAGGTTCTCACAAATTTGAACAATTTTCCATTCAATTCATAAAGAAAAAAATTATTACCAGAGTAATTTTTTTTTCATTACTAAAGAACGCAGTAGCTAGAGAGAGGGCTAATGAGAATAGGACGCAGCCAGGTTATCCCTTAATGCCTTTCAGCTACACAACCATTCGGGGGGGGGGGGGTAATAGTAGAGCCTCTATAAAAGATTAAGGCCTCCCAAGCAGCACCATTTATGATTTTAAAGCTTTGGGATATGATGTCAGACCCCACTGCTCATTACACATAGGGATAAAAAAAAAATAAAAAAATTTATTGTGCTGTACAATGTACCAGCATATTGATTGTGAGTGTGAATTGACTGATCTGTGATATACTGCAATAACATCATCTTAATAATAGCATTTAATATTTTTGTCATGGCTCAGTCCGGGGTTCAAACTGCTGATCTCTGGTTGTTGGATGGTTTCTCTTTTGGATGGACCACAGAATGTTTTGTGTTGGTCCAACTGCTGAAGGATATTTTGTCTTTTTTCTTTTGATGCCTTTTTTCTTAAACTTTCTGCTTCACTTTTATTTAGGTCGTTTGGTTTGCCCAATCACATTTTGAGAGGTGCTATGTATACTTACTACTAAGATGCTGCAGTGCTAGCTATATTTCAGGATGGACAGTTGTCTGGTGTCCCAGCTCCTCAGTTAAGGTTTTCTTACTGAGACATTGCTATTGCTAATCCCTGCAGTTTGTGTGAATCCCTTTCCAGTTAAATTCTACTTTGTTTAATTTAGGTTTGAGAGGGTTTCAACATATTCTGTTTTTCTTTTTGGTTTCTTTCATTCAAACATTCCTACACGACTGTTTGCATATTCCTATTCTTGTGTCTCACCTTCTGCTTGAGTGCATCTTACTTATGTTTATTGTTGTTTTTGTGTTACGCTTGGTTAATAGCTTAGGTGTCATGAATGTGTATGATAGGCAGGCTCATAGATAACCGAGATCAGCAAGTCCCTGTTATCTTTGTTTTAAAATCCGGTTCTGGGCTGGATTTTGGTCCACATATAAGTCTATGAGGACCAGAATGCTTCTACCAAAATTTTGGTAGAAGGGATAGGGTGATAAGAGCGTGCGTGCTGTACTTAACGAGAATCTGTCATGGCGGTACACTGCTTCCAGGTCACGCATTCACTTCCGGAGCCAATAATTAATCTTCATTGAATATGAACTGCTTTCCCCACCCACCAGCGTCTTTGATTGGTTGCAGTCAGATGCCCCCCCACCCTGAGTGGCAATGTGTCAGCTGACTGCTTTCAATCAGAGGCATTATGCACATCTATATCGTACAGTAAAGAAAAATATATAAATAAAATATTTGGCATAGGTTCCCCCCATATTATGATGCCCAGCACCGATAAAGCTCATGGCTACAGGCTGGAGCACCAAGCTCTGTGCTTATCTTGCCTATGTATGAAAATAAGAAAAACCGTATGCGGCTTTTTTTTATTTTCAATTATTTAAATAAATAATTTAAAAACCGGCATGCAATCCCCCCAATTTTGATACTCAGCCAAGATAAAGCCCAACAGCTAGGACCTGGTATTCTCAGGCTGCGGAGGACTCTGTTTATTGCCCCCCAGCTTAACAATAGCACCTGCAGCCACCCGAGATTGTCGCATCCATTGGATGTGACAAGCCTGGCGCTTTACCCGACTCTTCCTGCTTGCCCTTGTGTGGTAGCAATTGGGGTAATGAGGGGGTTAATGGCAGCCCACAGCTGCTACTAAGTCCTAGATTAGTAATGGCAAGCATCTATGAGACCCCCCATTATCAATCTGTAAATGAAAGTAAATAAACACAAACAGAAAAAACCTTTTATTTAGAATAAAATACTAAAAAACACCCTATTTCACCTTTTTTTAACCCCAAAACATCCCTGCAGGTCTGACATTATCCACACGAGGTCCCACGACAATTCAGCTCTGCTATATCTGAGAGGCCATAAAAGATGACTGCCCACTGTGAGTGCAGACAGAGAATGACTGAGCCGCAATCAGTGGTGACGTCAGGTTATTTGCGGTCAGAGCTAAACATTCTTACGGTTCTCCACCTGTGGCCGTAGGTAACTTGACCTCAGAGGTTCTCAGGTGATCTCATTAAACCCAGTGATCTCACCTGCATCTCCTGGCAGAAAAAAAGCGTTGTTTTTTTTGCCAAGAGATACAGATTTTGTTCTGAAATGTTCACACCATATTCATGAACCCAATTTGCACCTCCTGGCATAAAACTGCATCAAGATGTACTGTAGGTGAGGTGTAGATTAAGTGCATAAATATGGTGTACAAATTTTACATAGTTTCATAGGTTGAAAAAAGACCTAGGTCTATCTAGTTCAACCTTCCTCTACCTTTTACACATTTTGTCATTAAGTCATTTATAACCAACACTGTGAGAACTGAAGAAATCCTCCAGCCCTTTTTTGAATGCTGTTATAATATCTGCCATTACTACCTCTTGTGGTAGGGCATTGCACAGTCTGACTGTTTTAACTGTAAATAATCTTTTCCTATTTAGCTGTCGGAATCGCTTTTCTTCCACTTGCAGTGTATGCCCCCTGGTCCTTAGTATTGTCTTTGGAAGAAATAAGTCATGTGCCAGTCCTTTATATAGACCACACATAAATTTATACATATAAATGAGATCTCCTTTTTCTAAGCTAAACAAATCTAACTTTTTCAACCTCTCATCATATGGAAGGCCTTCATTCCTTGTAGTAGTCTAGTTGCCCGCCTGTTACAGTGAGGCTGCCTGATAGGAATCTATTCCCATTTATTATCTTAACAGCAGTCAGGGTCCACTGTGCAGTGGTGTAAAACTGCAGCTGGAGGCACAAGGCCAGAGGAGCCAGCAGAACACCTAACCAAGGTGTACAGCTATCGTGTTAAATGTCACACAATTGCTGTCTAGCAATAGCAACTGACCTCTGTTCCTTCACAGAGTCAGATAAAGTACATAAAATAAACCTCTGCTACCTCACAGAGGGAGGTATTTTACATACACATTATGTATTACACAATATTAATGGAGCACTAACCGTACTCTACTAAGCAGAAGAGTCAGGATAAGCTCAGGAAAGGCTCAGGGAGTGAGCACAAAGATGGTCACTAACTACCTGGCTGACTAGCCTCTAGGTACTAACAGCTAATCGCTAGTACCTCTACGACAGGCTTAGCCAAACCTTGGCGCATAACCCTCGTCCAGAGGACTGACCCTTTATCAGTCCTGTTGGACCTTGACGCCTGACCCTGAGCCTGAGCACTCACCTTGTATCAGTCCTGTTGAACCTTGGCGCCTAACTCTGAGTCTAAGGGCACTTTGCACACTACGACATCGCAAGCCGATGCTGCGATGCTGAGCGCGATAGTCCCCGCCCCTGTCGCAGCTGCTATATCATGGTGGTAGCTGCCGTAGCGAACATTATCGCTAAGGCAGCTTCCCATGCACTCACCTGCCCTGCGACGTTGCTCTGGCCGGCAACCCGCCTCTTTCCTAAGGGGGCGGGTTGTGCGGCGTCATAGTGACGTCACACGGCAGGCGGCCAATAGAAGCGGAGGGGCGGAGATGAGCGGGGCGTAAACATCCCGCCCACCTCCTTCCTTCCGCATAGCCGGCCGGGACGCAGGTTGGAGATGTTCCTCGCTCCTGCGTCTTCACACACAGTGATGTGTGCTGCCGCAGGAACGAGGAACAACATCATAACATTGGTCTTTCTCAATTCATGGAAATGACCGACACTACACCGATGATGCAATTACGATGCTTTTGTGCTCGTTAATCGTATCAAAAATGCTTTACACACTACGGTGTTGAGAGCAACGCCGGAAGTGAGTCACTTTCGATTTGACCCCACCAACATCGCACCTGCGATGTCGTAGTGTGCAAAGTGCCCCTTAGAGACAACTGGAGAGTGTGTTGTGAGAAGTGTATAGCTCCATGCACAATGACGACTGCGCGCCCACAAGCGGTCTCCAGGGACCTCTGCTCCACCCCAAACAAGGAGGAGCTGTATCCCAGCCAGGACCTTGGCCAATGAGCGGCAGCCACGTGCCAGTGATGTCAGTGATAACGTCAATAGCAACCAATTAGATGGCAGTGTGTAAGCAGTGATGTCACCCACAACCAATAGCATGGCAGCGCATCAGCAATGACATTACCCGCAACCAATAACATGTCAGCGTGTCAGCGTTGACGTCACCCGCTACGAATCAGATCTTGCTACGTGGTACACATGTGCAAATAGAGGTACACACAGCACTAGACTCCCACGCATGCGCAAAAGTACTTTTTTCACACTTAGGCTCAGAATGCCAAAATGTCCCACCCACACTATGAGCAGTGGCCGGCCAGCCGCATAGAATGCCTTCAGGCATGAGTCGGGGTCCCAGCCATTAGCCTCGGAATGGCAGGGGGCCTAATAGGAGACGACCGAGGCACCTCTGCACCTCGGTGCGTATCACCAACTTTGAACTGACTCTAACTTCTGGATATCCTTATTAAAATCTGGAGCCCAAAACTGGATTCCATATTCTAGATGTGGCCTTACAAGTGATTTATAGAAGGGTAACAATACGTTGGTATCTAATCTCTCTTTTTTTACACCCTAAAATCCTTTTTGGTTTGCAGCTGCTGCTTGACATTGAGTACTGCTGCTCAGCTTAATTGTAATCAGAATACCCAAGTCTTTCTGTTCTGTAGTCCTGCGTTTACTTCCATTTAATGTATACGCATTATAATGTATGCGATTACTCCGTCCTAAGTGCATTACTTTACATTTCTCAACATTAAATCTCATTTGTCAAGTATCTGCCCATTCTGACATTTTATCCAGATCCATTTTTAATATTGTACTATCAAGGTCAGTTTTTAATATCCTACATAGTTTGGTGTCATCTGCAAAGACTGACAATTTACTATCAATCCCATCTACAAGGTCATTAATAAAGGGATTACAAAGAATTGGTCCTAGCACAGATCCCTGCAGCACCCCACTGCTAACTATAACCCATTTACAGTATGTACCATTTATGACTACTCTTTGCTACCTGTCCTTTAGCCAATTCCTTACCTAGTTGCACATAGTTTCCTCTAGTCCCTGCTTCTGAAGCTTTAGTATATGGCTGTTATTTGGTACAGTATCAAATGCCTTTGTAAAGTCCAAATAAATCACATCAGCTGCATTACCAATATCCAGGTTTGCAATTACCCCCTCATAGAACCCCAACAGGTTGGTTAGACACGACTTATCTTTCATGAATCCAAGCTGTCAGTTATTATATTATTTTCTGCAATATATTTTTGCATGTCATCCCTCAAAAAATTTGCATACTACTGATGTCAGGCTTACTGGACGGTATTTGCCTGGATTTACCCTCTTACCTTTCTTAAATATCGGTACCACATCAGCAATCCTCCAATCCTGAGGCACCAACCCTGTTACAAGTGAGTCTAAGAAGATGAGATACAGCAGTCTGTCGATCATGGAGCTCAATTCCCTCAATATTCGAGTGTGGAGC
This sequence comes from Anomaloglossus baeobatrachus, assembly GCF_048569485.1. Classification (NCBI taxonomy): domain Eukaryota; kingdom Metazoa; phylum Chordata; class Amphibia; order Anura; family Aromobatidae; genus Anomaloglossus; species Anomaloglossus baeobatrachus. The sequence goes on along the minus strand of NC_134355.1, from coordinate 384,873,485 downwards.
CCAGGTCTGCATTAACTTCAGGGTCTTCAGGGACTCCACGTGGAGGGACAGTCTGGTCACAGGTAGGTTGTCTTCTTTAGGATTCGTGACGCCACTCTCGGTATTGCGGTCAGGATGACCGCCACTGCAGATTAGGGGACGCCTGGGGCTGATGTTGGCTGTATCTAGATATAGTGGCCTCCCGAGAGTGAGGCTGGCCCCAGGGCCCGGTGTGGAAGTGTGGAACCACAGGTCACAGAATGACTCACACGCACAACCAGAATGTCTTTCAGGGTTTTTACTCATGTCAGGTTGCAGGGTGAGTAACCCGGGCGTAGCTGTGATGCACAAGGTAGGAAACCAGGCTCCTTCAGGCTGACTTGTGAGGGTAGCTACTGACTCACCTTCCTAGCCCGTGTGTTTATGGGGGTGACCCAGACTTGTAATCCTACGGGTCACCCAGGGAAGTTGCTGCTGCCTGTTCTCCCCTTCTTTGGCCCGTCTGCTTGTAGCCTGGACCAGGTCACTCCAGCTGCTTGCCTCTTGTGAACTATGGGCCCTCTCGTTGCTACGTGGCTCTGGGCTCTGTGGTGTTTTGGTGGAGGGTATGCAGTATCCCCACCTGCAGGTTTATAAAATATAGGTCAGGTAAAGAGAAAACCGGTTTAAATGCCGCGCTAAAAACCACTGATGTTGTAGATGAAAAAGATTTCCTTTATTTCATAATTCTACGCGTTTCAGAGACATCTCCGTCTCCTTCCTCAGGAAAATAAATCATATGATTTATTTTCCTGAGGAAGGAGACGGAGATGTCTCTGAAACGCGTAGAATTATGAAATAAAGGAAATCTTTTTCATCTACAACATCAGTGGTTTTTAGCGCGGCATTTAAACCGGTTTTCTCTTTACCTGACCTATATTTTATATACTGCATTCCGGGGCCGCTGCTAAACCACAGAAAGGCACTCACATGCGATCATAAGGAGTTGTGACTTGCACAACCCTACCAGGTGAGTGTACCTCTTTCTGTCTCTCTACCCTCATACCGGGTAAGACCCTATTGCGCTTTTTCCCCCTACAGCTCTACAAGTTCACCTGCAGGTTTGGCAGGCCAACTGAATGGGACCCTGCGCTGGGAACCTGTAACCCCGTGTGGCCTTGTCCTCTCCTGGCAGTCCCCGTACTCATCCACCGCTTTGCACTCCAGCGTTGGGTGGATTTCGGGCGGCACTACCAGGTGACCGTTCTCCTCCATCAGTAACCACTGCCCCTGCGGTGTCTGACTAGTGACAGCCTCCAGGTCTCCTCCTTGCGACTACTCTGCCTGAGCTTCACTTCAGACTGGCTCACTACTCCCTCCCCTCTGTGCCTGCCTACGCAACCTGGCAACCAGGCTTTCTACCACACCCCTTGAATGGAGATGGAGGCCACGCCCCCTCCTGGATTCCCCAGGGGTCCCTTCAAAGGTCAATGTGGGAGACCTGATTACTATGCGCCTGTGTAACCACACCTCGGTCAGCCTTCTGGATTACCTGTATTGTACTGCCCCCAGCATGGGTGCAGTACTCAGTGGTGCCTGGTGCCATCATTAGCGCGTCATACAGCATGCGGTTTTGATGCATTTTTTTGTTAGGAGGTGTAAATTAAGTGCTTGAATATGGTGTAAAATTTTACCATAAAATTTGCATCTCTTGGCCCAAAAATGCAAAAAAAAAGTTTTGACACCGTTTCGGTGCAGTTTTCTGGCAGGAGGTTAAAATTTGGTTATGAAATGTCTGCGCCAGACGTCAGCAAAAAAATTGTACCTCCAGGCAGAAAAAAAGAATCAATAATGAGCGTCCCAAGAAGTGGCCATGGCAGCAATTACAGCCATGGTAGAGACTCGGTAAGTATGAAGTGCTTGCTTCATTCTTATTTTCTTTATTTTTCCTTTATTTTTTTATTTCCTGAAGTGTCGGACCCGGATCATTAGCCGCAATTCCCTGAGAAAGCTGTGTCTTGCACTCAGGTACATTTCAAACCACGCGGATCCTGACTTGTACGGTCAAAGTCCGCTCTTCACTAATTTTGGGTTCTTTTTCTCCTATTTCCTTTGTAAAAATTGGAAATATGGGGTTAAAATAAAATCTTTGTGGTAAACATGTAAATATTTTTCTTTCACCACACAATAGTATTACATTTTGTGACACATCTGTGGTGTCAATATGTTCACTGTACTCCTAGATGAATCCTTTGGAGGATGTAGCTAGTAAAATGGGGTTACTTGTGGGGGAATTTCTGCTGTTCTGGCACCTCAGGGACTCTGCCAATGTGACATAGCACCCTAAACCATTTCAACAAAATTTGAACTTAAATTTGGCACACCTTCCCTTTGTCACTTTATACTGGACCCCAAAAGTAGTTTTTGATGACATATAGGTTATTGACGAACTCGGGAAAAATTGTACAACAAATCTCCTGTTACCTTAATAACAATTAAAAATGTGGGGTTAAAGCAACATATTTGTGCTAAAAAATGTATTTTTTTCATTTTTAAAGCTCGTTATAAAGTTCTGTGAAGCACCTGGGTGTTGAAGGTGCTCATAAAACATCTAGATAAATTCCTTGAGGGGTCTAGTTTCCAAAATGGGGTCACTTGTTTAGGCACATCAGAAGTTTTCAAAATGCAGCATGATATCCGCTAACGATTCAAGCCAATTTTTGCTTTGAAAAAGTCAAATGGAATGCCTTACCTTCTGAGCCCTGCTATGCATTCAAACAGTAGTTTTCCACCATATCTTGGGTATCGGTGTAGTCAGAAAAAATTGTACAAAAAAAAATTGTGTTGAATTGTTACACTTGTGAAAATGAAAGATTTGGGGTTAAACAATAATTTTGTGATGAAAATGTATTTTTTCATTTTCATGGCTCAACGTTCTAAAATTATGTGAAGCACTTGGTTCAAGGTGCTCACCAAACATCTAGATGAATTCCTTGAGGGGTGTAGTTTCCAAAATGGTGTCAATTATGGGTGTGCCGATTCATTAATGCTCCGGCGTTTTTTCAGAACTTCATCAATTACATTTTTTGCTCTCTGGTGAATAGATTTGTGGTGATTTATTTGGATGACCTATTGATTACTCATGTTCTTGTGAGGAGTATCATGGGCATGTTAGACAGGTTCTTTGTGACAATCAGTCATTTGCCGAACTGAAGCAACGTCAATTAGAGGTTCAGCAGGTCATTTTTTTTAGGTCAATAAGTTTCTGCATCGGTGTTTCAGATGAGTCCCATTAAGCTACAGTGTGTCATTGGTTGGATGCAACCTACTGACCTTAAAACATTGCAGAAATTCTTAGGTTTTTAAAATATCGAAAGTTCATGAAGAACTTCTCAGTCATAGTTAAGCTTCTCACTGATTTGAGCAAGAAGGGAATTTACTTTTACTCCTGGTCTATTGAAGATCTAAATGTATTTGCTGCCTTCAAGACAGCCTTCTATAAGGCTATAGGCCTTAGTCAACCCGAGGTTGATGTATCCTTTGTAGTTGAGGTAGGGAATGTGTGCTGTTCTCTCACAAAATAAAGATCATCATTCTGCTTTTTTATCTCAGCAGTTCTACCAAGCTCAGTCTAACTATGATGTAGGTGTCAGAGAACATCTGGCAGTTACCCCGCTCACCCCCGAGCCCGTTTTCAGCTTAATGCCATTTTTGCAGATCTGACCAGTGTTACTTTCACAGGTTTTAAGACTGAAATTCTTCAATGGATCCCAGTGGTTCTGAGAATGTTTTTTCATGACATATTGTACTTTATGATAATTGTAAATTGTTTGCTGATATTATTTGTGAAAATATTGAAAATTTGGCAAAATATCATATTTTTCAAACTTTGAATTTTTTTTGCTCTTCAACCAAAAAGTCACAAAAAATAGTTACTAAACAACATGTCTACTTTATAGCAGCACAATTTTTGAAACATGGTTTTTTGGGGTTAGGAAGTTAGAAGGGTTCAAAGTTTATCAGCAATTTTTCATTTTTTGAACAAAATTTACAAAACCATTTTTTAGGAGCCACTTCACATTAGAAGTGACTTTGAGAGCCCTAGGTGACAGAAAATACCCAAAAGTTACACCATTCTAAAAAATTCACCCCTCAAAGTAATCAAAACCAAGAAATTTATTAACCCTTTAGGTGCTTCACCTTGAACCCCTGCACCCCTGCACTCCGCATCATCTCCGCACACCCCTTCACTCCCTCATGCATCATCTCCACACACCTCTGCACTCCCGCACGCATCATCTCCGCATAAACACCAGCACTCCCGCACGCATCATCTCTGCACAAACACCAGCACTCTCGCACGCATCATCACCGCACACCCCTGCACTCCCGCACGCATCATCTCCGCACACCCCTGCATTTCCGCACGCATCATCTCCGCACACCCCTGCACTCCCGCACGCATCATCCCCTCACACCCCTGCACTCCCGCACGTATCATCTCCGCACACCCCTGCACTCCCGCACGCATCATCTCCGCACACCCCTGCACTCCCGCATGCATCATCTCCGCACACCCCTTCACTCCCTCACGCATCATCTCCGCACACCCCTGCACTCCCACATGCATCATCTCTGCACACCCTTGTACATACGCACGCATCATCTCCGCACACCCCTGCACTCCCGCACGCATCATCTCCACACACCCCTGCACTCCCGCACGCATCATCACCGCACACCCCTGCACTCACGCATGCATCATCTCCACACACCCCTGCACTCCCGCACGCATCATCTCCACACACCCCTGCACTCCCGCACGCATCATCACCGCACACCCCTGCACTCACGCATGCATCATCTCCACACACCCCTGCACTCCTGCACGCATTATCTCTGCACACCCCTGCACTCATGCACGCATCATCTCCGCACACCCCTTCACTCCCGCACGCATCATCACCTCACACCCCTGCACTCCCGCACGTATCATCTCCGCACACCCCTGCACTCCCGCATGCATCATCTCCGCACACCCCTGCACTCCCGCATGCATCATCTCCGCACACCCCTTCACTCCCTCACGCATCATCTCCGCACACCCCTGCACTACCACATGCATCATCTCTGCACACCCCTGCACATACGCACGCATCATCTCCGCACACCCCTGCACTCCCGCACGCATTATCTCCGCACACCCCTGCACTCCCGCACGCATTATCTCCGCACACCCCTGCACTCCCACACGCATCATCACCGCACACCCCTGCACTCACGCACGCATCATCTCCACACACCCCTGCACTCCCGCACGCATCATCTCTGCACACCCCTGCACTCATGCACGCATCATCTCCGCACACCCCTGCATTCCCGCACGCATCATTACCGCACACGCAGGCACTACCGCACGCATCATCTCCGTACACCCCTGCACTCCCGCACGCATCATCACCGCACACGCAGGCACTACCGCACGCATCATCTCCGTACACCCCTGCACTCCCACACGCATCATCTCCGCACACCCCTGCACTCCCACACGCATCATCTCCACACACCCCTGCAGTCCCGCACGCATCATCACCGCACACCCCTGCACTCCCACACGCATCATCTCCACACACCCCTGCACTCCCGCACGCATCATCACCGCACACCCCTGCACTCCCGCACGCATCATCTCCGCACACCCCTGCACACCCACACGCATCATCACCGCACACCCCTCCACTCCCGCATGCATCATCTCCGCACACCCCTGCACTCCCTTACGCATTATCTCCGCACACCCCTGCACTCCCGCACGCATCATCTCTGTACACCCCTGCACTCACGCATGCATCATCTCCGCACACTCCTGCACTCCCGCACGCATTATCTCCGCACACCCCTGCACTATCGCATGCATCATCACCGCATACGCAGACACTACCGCACGCATCATCTCTGCACACCCCTGCACTACCGCACGCACAACGGATCTGTCTCCAATTGTGTAAAAACTGATGCAACTGATGCACACCCCTGCACTCCCGCACGCATCATCACCGCACATACACCGGCACTCCCGCACGCATCATCACCGCACATGCAGGCACTACCGCACGCATCATCTCCGCGCACCCCTGCACTACCGCATGCATCATCTCCGCACAAACACCAGCACTCCCGTATACATCATCACCGCACACACAGGCACTACCGCACACATCATCACCGCATACCCCTGCACTCCCGCATGCATCATCACTGAACACGCAGGCACTACCGCACGCATCATCTCCGCAAACGCAGGCACTACCGCACGCATCATTTCCGCACACCCCTGCACTCCCGCACACATCATCTCTGCACACCCCTGCACTCCCGCACGCATCATCACCGCACACCCCTGCACTCCTGCACGCATCATCTCGGCACACCGTTTCACTCCCTCACGCATCATCTCCGCACACCCCTGCACTCCCGCATGCATCATCTCCGCACACCCCTTCACTCCCTCACGCATCATCTCCGCACACTCCTGCACTCCCACATGCATCATCTCTGCACACCCTTGTACATACGCACGCATCATCTCCGCACACCCCTGCACTCCCGCACGCATCATCTCCACACACCCCTGCACTCCCGCACGCATCATCACCGCACACCCCTGCACTCACGCATGCATCATCTCCACACACCCCTGCACTCCCGCACGCATCATCTCCACACACCCCTGCACTCCCGCACGCATCATCACCGCACACCCCTGCACTCACGCATGCATCATCTCCACACACCCCTGCACTCCTGCACGCATTATCTCTGCACACCCCTGCACTCATGCACGCATCATCTCCGCACACCCCTTCACTCCCGCACGCATCATCACCTCACACCCCTGCACTCCCGCACGTATCATCTCCGCACACCCCTGCACTCCCGCATGCATCATCTCCGCACACCCCTGCACTCCCGCATGCATCATCTCCGCACACCCCTTCACTCCCTCACGCATCATCTCCGCACACCCCTGCACTACCACATGCATCATCTCTGCACACCCCTGCACATACGCACGCATCATCTCCGCACACCCCTGCACTCCCGCACGCATTATCTCCGCACACCCCTGCACTCCCGCACGCATCTTCTCCGCACACCCCTGCACTCCCACACGCATCATCTCCACACACCCCTGCACTCCCACACGCATCATCACCGCACACCCCTGCACTCACGCACGCATCATCTCCACACACCCCTGCACTCCCGCACGCATCATCTCTGTACACCCCTGCACTCATGCACGCATCATCTCCGCACACCCCTGCATTCCCGCACGCATCATTACCGCACACGCAGGCACTACCGCACGCATCATCTCCGTACACCCCTGCACTCCCGCACGCATCATCACCGCACACGCAGGCACTACCGCACGCATCATCTCTGTACACCCCTGCACTCCCGCACGCATCATCTCCGCATACCCCTGCACTCACGCACGCATCATCTCCGCATACCCCTGCACTCCCGCACGCATCATCTCCGCACAACCCTGCACTCTTGCACGCATCATCTCCGCACACCCCTGCACTCCCGCACACATCATCTCCGCACACCCCTGCACTCCCGCATGCATCATCTCCGCACACCCCTGCACTCCCGCATGCATCATCTCCGCACACCCCTTCACTCCCTCACGCATCATCTCCGCACACCCCTGCACTACCACATGCATCATCTCTGCACACCCCTGCACATACGCACGCATCATCTCCGCACACCCCTGCACTCCCGCACGCATTATCTCCGCACACCCCTGCACTCCCGCACGCATCTTCTCCGCACACCCCTGCACTCCCACACGCATCATCTCCACACACCCCTGCACTCCCACACGCATCATCACCGCACACCCCTGCACTCACGCACGCATCATCTCCACACACCCCTGCACTCCCGCATGCATCATCTCCGCACACCCCTTCACTCCCTCACGCATCATCTCCGCACACCCCTTCACTCCCTCACGCATCATCTCCGCACACCCCTGCACTACCACATGCATCATCTCTGCACACCCCTGCACATACGCACGCATCATCTCCGCACACCCCTGCACTCCCGCACGCATTATCTCCGCACACCCCTGCACTCCCGCACGCATCATCTCCGCATACCCCTGCACTCACGCACGCATCATCTCCGCATACCCCTGCACTCCCGCACGCATCATCTCCGCACAACCCTGCACTCTTGCACGCATCATCTCCGCACACCCCTGCACTCCCGCACACATCATCTCCGCACACCCCTGCACTCACGCACGCATCATCTCCGCACACCCCTGCACTCCCGCACGCAACATCTCTGCACACCCTTGCACTCCCTTACGCATTATCTCCGCACACCCCTGCACTCCCTTACGCATTATCTCCGCACACCCCTGCACTCCCGCACGCATCATCTCCGCACACCCCTGCACTCCCTTACGCATTATCTCCGCACACCCCTGCACTCCCTTACGCATTATCTCCGCACACCCCTGCACTCCCGCACCCATCATCTCTGCACACCCCTGCACTCCCGCACGCATCATCTCCGCACACCCCTGCACTCCCTTACGCATTATCTCCGCACACCCCTGCACTCCCTTACGCATTATCTCCGCACACCCCTGCACTCCCGCACGCATCATCTCCGCACACCCCTGCACTCCCTTACGCATTATCTCCGCACACCCCTGCACTCCCTTACGCATTATCTCCGCACACCCCTGCACTCCCGCACCCATCATCTCTGCACACCCCTGCACTCACGCATGCATCATCTCCGCACACCCCTGCACTCCCGCACGCATTATCTCCGCACACCCCTGCACTATCGCACGCATCATCTCCGCATACGCAGGCACTACCGCATGCATCATCTCTGCACACCCCTGCACTACCGCACACACCATCACTGCACACACCCCGGCATTACCTCAGTGATGTCCCGGCTGACATCGCAACTCCCTTCAGTTGCTGCGTGGAGCTGATAGAGAGCGGCGGTGTTCTACTGCCGCTCCTGTCAGCTTCAAGTAGCAGAGCTGAAAGCGTCGTGGGACCTCTGTGGATTACGTTTGACCTGGAGGGGTATTTGGGGATTTTAATAAAATGGTGAAAGAGGGTGTTTTTTTGTCTTTTATTCCAAATAAAGTATTTTTTCGGGTGTATGTGTTTATTTACTTTCACTTACAAGGTAATCATTGGGGGTGTCTCATTGACGCCTGCCATGATTAACACCTTATTTCCCCGATTGCCACCACACCAGGGTAATTCAGGATAAGCCGGGTAGAGTCCCGAGACTGTCGCATCTAATGGATGTGGCAATTCCGGGCGGCTGCTGGCTGATATTTTTAGGCTGGGGGGCTCCCCATAACGTGGGGCTCCCCATCCTGAGAATACCACCCTTCAGCCTTTATCTTGGCTGGTATCAAAATTGGGGGGACCGCACGTCGTTTTTTTAAATTTTTTATTTATTTTACTGCACGATATAGACACGCCCACCGGCGGCTGTGATTGGTTGCAGTGAGACAGCTGTCACTCAGCGTGGGAGCGTGTCTGACTGCAACCAATCATGGGCGCCGGTGGGCGGGAAAAGCAGTAAATACGAGATTGAATAATGGGCGGCCAGCATTTTCAAATCAGGAGAAGCCACCAGCAGTGTGACAGCCGTGCAGAGCCGCACCCGTGATAGGTGAGTGAGTGAATGAGTCAGTAAGTCAGTGAGTGAGTGAGAGAGAGAGAGTGTGAGTGATTTTCTGACAAGCAATGAATTTATATCACTTCTGAGCATGCTCAGAAGTAAAAACCGAATCCGGTACATGCTTCCGGCGTTTGATGCATGCCACCGGATTCGGCGTGCATAGACTTTCATTATGCACCATGCCGCACAGCGCCGCATGTGGCGCTATGCAGTTTTTTGCCGCTGGCAAAAAACGTTCCTCTCTGTGTCCTGTGCGGCCGCCGGAGTGACGATTTTTGCCGCAACAGGCAAAAACCGGATCAAACGCGAGTACATGCGGCACAATCCAGCGCTAATAAAAGTCTATGAGGAAAAACCGCACCCGGCAGCAAAAAAAACGGATGCGCTTTTTCTGCAAAGCGCCGGATTGTGCCGCACAGCAAAAACCGGATGTGTGAAAGTAGCCTAAGTAGAAATGAGATAATTTGTTCATGTGAAATTGAATTTTCCTCAAATTTTTCAAAAAATGGTATTCTCTAGAATAAGGATTTCTTTGCAATTAGTTCAATATGAATTCAGCAATATTGCTAACATTTGGCTTTCTTCTTTTCCCTGCTTGACTCTGGGCTGGGGACTTCCATTTGGCCAAGCAAGCCTCTGAGCCATGTTGTGACTAAGGGGGCTTTACACGCTGTGACATCGCTAGCGATTGCTAGCGATGTCGAGCGCGATAGCACCCGCCCCTGTCGTTCATGCGACATTTGGTGATCGCTGCCGTAGCAAACATTATTGCTACGGCAGCGTCACACGCACATACCTTGTCAGCGACGTCGCTGTGACCGCCGAACAATCCCTCCCTCAAGGGGGAGGTGCGTTCGGCATCATAGCGACGTCACTGCGGCGTCACTAAGCGGCCGGCCAATAGAAGCAGAGAGGCGGAGATGAGCTTGACGTAACATCCCGCCCACCTCCTTCCTTCCGCATTGCCGGTGGACGCAGGTAAGGAGATGTTTGTCGGTCCTGCGGTGTCACACATAGTGATTTGTGATGCCGCGGGAACGACGAACAACATCGTACCTGTGGCAGCAACGATATTAAGGAAAGGAGCGATGTGTCAATGATCACCGTTTTGAATGATTTTGCAATCGTTGATCGTTACTCCTAGCTGTCACACGCTGCGATGTCGCTTCTGGCGCCGGATGTGCGTCACTAATGACGTGACCCCGACGATATATCGGTAGCGATGTCGCAGCGTGTAAAGCACCCTTATGACTTGTGCCGCAAAGGTTATAATGTTGTGAATAATGACCTGCTACAACAGCATTGCGTGCAGTGACAGCAGACGCCTTGTTGAGCCAGAAGCCCAGGCCAGGTGAAGCAGGTCAAAGAAGATGTTCACAACTGGAGAGAAAAAAGTGATTTTAAGAACCGAATGATGGGTTGAGAAGGTGGTGAACAGGTGAATGGTGACATGAGGAAAGTAGAGGTTAGGCGCTAAGGGGAGACCTCAGGGCATAATAAGAAACATTTTTAAGTTGTGGCAAACAATTATGATGCAAATTAAATTTTCCAGCAAATCCGTTTGATTTGGTGAATTTGTATCTTGGCAGATTGAATCATCTCTACATGCTATTTGTAGCACTTACATTACTTTTTGGGCATCACATACAATGCAAGATTTAAATAGCTCAAATATGATGATCACCTGAGGTGATTATTGCGATATGTTAGACACAGAAAAAGATTTGAAGCAGTAATAATAAACCATTAGTGTTACTCATTAATTATTTACCATGCATTAGATTTAAGAACAAAATCCAAGCTGCTCACTACAACAAAGCATATTGTATGTTTTACTGTGGCCCTATTGTTTAAGTTCATTGCGTTACCTTCGTAATTGTATCCTCTTTTAGCTTGAGGGCTATTTCACAAATCCCTTAACTGTCTTCAGCCTGCCAACTTTTATCTTGAGATCGTGACCCCCCAAAGAATATGAGTTGCTTCTGAACTTTCCTTAATCTTTTAATGTACTGAAATGCTTCTCTTACGTTTCCTTGTCATTCTACTTTTAGATTTACAATATGGTTCATTGGTTCATGCTGATGAAAATAAATATGAACTCATTAGAGACAGCCATCCAGCAGGCTACATCTTTAGAATAAAGTAGGCTTCCAGTGTCGATTGTAACATTTAAAAATCTAGTAGAACTAAAATCTTTACACCTACATCTTGAAATAGTTGAACTCTCTGTCATGGTCTTTCAACTAGTCCTGAACAGCCATTTGGCTAACAACATGAAGTAAAAAAAATAAGTAATTCATCAGTAGACATGGACAAACCCTCAGATGTTCGGGTCCGTCGGGTCTAGTCAGACATCTTTCTATCATAGCTAACAGTTTTCAGCATTTCTTCCGCAGTAGGTCTTCAGTGAAATTGCACAACATGGGTGTAGCGCCCCTGAGACTGGGTGCTACATTGTTTTGTGTTTTATTTATTTTTATGTATTTTATAATGTCCGTCCACCCTGGGCAGGAAGAGGTTAAAGCCTGGTAATTTTTGTTTTTTGCATCACACAGCCTCACACACAGACAGAGGGAACATTCCATAGGTGGGGGCACAAGCAGGAGGGAGTTACTAAACGAACAGTTTAGTTTCACTTTACTTCAGAATGCCTTGGGAGAGCAGTGAGAGTGGAAGCACAGTGTGCAGCTCCCCAAGAGAGCTCTCTCTCGGGGAGGCAGAGCAGAGGAACAACCAGGTCCAGACCGGTTCATACACCCTTTCCTTACTTTGGACTGGGCGAGTGGATGGCTGAGGACCCCTAAGCTGATAGAGATGCCAGTTAGGAGGCTCGGGGTCCATTAGTCAGCAGAGACTTGGAATGGGAGAGATGGCTAGCTGGGACAGAGTTGAGAGCCTGGGACAAGTAGTCGTGTGGCATGGAGGAGAAGAGGGTTACAGAGGGGAGGATTTCGTTGCCCCCTTGGAACCAGCACAGCTTCGAGTGGCAGTTCCCAGTTCCCCATTCTCCCTCCTGGGGGCCACTCCGCTTGTGGGGAGTGATATCATCCCAGCTGCACCCCAACATCTTCCCCGGCGAGGTACTCTGCAGCGGCTGGCCTTATTCCTGGCCGCACACCACAGGTGGCGTAGTCGACATCATCCGCTCCACTCCTGAAGGAGGAAAGGTCAGAGAAAGGTTCCGCAGCAGAGGAAGGCCGGGACCCCAGTCACCACCATAACCGGTGACAGCTTCTCCAGGAACAATCCTTGCTAACCCCCTTTTCACTGTGCACTACGGGGCCACGGAACCGGGTCAGGCCATGACTTCTGCAAACCACTGGCCCGGTGACGGGTATACAAGGTACAAACCGAAGCTCCTATCTTGAGCTCCATGGGGTGTCACATGGGCTCCCGTTCACCAGTAACTTTTCAAGAAAGAATTCGTGTTGATGATGAAAGTTATCATTTTAGTTATTTGATTCATGCACAAATGGCTAATAGATTGCATTTAAACAAAAATGCAAAGTACTCTAGTCATTTTGTAATTATTACTAGTACTCTATGGTAAAATATTTTCATGACTGCATCGCATATTTACTAGATCCATCTCATCTGGTTACTCACTTTTACAGTATACTCAAATTGTATAGTGACTGAAAGCTCTAAGTTATGTTATAGTCTTGTTATAGATTTTACAAGCAACATTTTAACCTGCTACAACATTAAAGTAGCACTCCTAAAACTAACACTATATGCACATGAAAACAATTCAAGTAGCATAGAGCACCTTCATTTACTATTGTAATACTGTAGTATGCCAATGGTTCTGGTGGCACTTTCTGCATATTTTTTTTTTTTTCGTGAATGATAAGAAAAAAAGTACTTTCTCCAGTCAGAGTCCATGTCACTATTAATGTTGGTAAAGTGCAGACATTGATCTGCTGCCAGGTAAAAAAGTGTATTTTTCTAGTCCTTTTAAGGGGAACCCTAACAAACCACAAAGGTAGTTATGCAGATACAACAGCCAACCGCCTGGTGAAACGTGAGATTAATCATAAATAGAGATGAGTAGACGCATGAAAGTTCAGTTTGGCGGATCCAGCCGGACTTTAGATAAAGTTTGGTTTGAGACTTGGCCTGAACCCCAATGGAAATCACAAATTTAGCAGTTTGGGTGTCAGCCCACATGCAGCCAGCCTTAAACAGATCACTCCAGGGGCAGGTGGGCAGAGTTTTTCCAGTTTTTGGGTTTCATGTACACCGCATCTGATCATGCCGTTATTACCCCCAGTACGAGCTGTTCAAACACTGCAAGTGGCTTGCACAGGGCTGAGCACTGAGTATACCCGAACACAGTGATGCTCGCGCAAGTGGTTTGCATATGTAAAGCACCCGAACTACGAACCCAATCTCTTTTTTTTTGTAAAGTCTGTGTTTGGTACGAACACTGAACCTCTGGTTTGCTGATCTCTAATCTTAAATTTAAAGTATTTTATATTTTTAAACATTGGAGGTAGAATGTTTGATTTTTTCCAAATCACTTTTACCTTAGTTGTTACAGTTGTGTTTGTCTCTATTACTAGACTTTGTGATGAATCCAATGCTCTGTATTCAACAGTATTTGTCCAAAGTAGAGTTCTATTGTAATGAAGTCACAGATGTATCTTTATTACTATGAAAATTATTAGATTGTGGAGTGCATGGGCCTGCAGGATGCCATGTGCAGCCATGTTAGCTGACCACGGAGATGCTAGTTTTCTAGCTGTACGCTAACAGGAGTGAAAGCCAGAGTTATGGTTGGTGGGTGTGTGGTGTTTGTTGGACTTTAGTTGTCCTTTGAGACATATAGGATAGAGATTTACCATCATAAAAGTGTAATTCGACTGGAAGTTGTAGGTGCTTTATACAGTATATTGTGAGAGTCACTGATAATGCTTGCTGCACATAGGCAATAAGTGCCACCAAGCTGTACCTTAGCAAGGGCTGGAGATTGTCATCAAAAAGCATTGTCAGTTGTCAGAATTAACTTTTAGGAGGTCTTTAGGAAACTTTGAGATGTTTTATGCTTGACAAAGTCAAAGTATTGTGGGTTATCATATAGCTTCTTCATCCTATGGCTTGGTCTAGGCTGTGAGAGATATTAACTTGGCATGGACTGATAACTAGAGATAAAGCAGGAAGTGTTTTGCCCTGTGGTCTGGATTATCTAGTGTAATAGTACAACCTAGAATGATCTGTGCCACCCCTTGGCAGGCAAGCTGCTCGAACCTGGGATTACTGTGGCTTGAAGGTCCCCGGACCTGGGTTTAACGGACACTCAATGAAGGGGGTAATTTACAAGGGAGAAGTGTTCGTGACGCCACCTGTGGGTTGCGGTAATGGGTATACCGCCGCTGCTGTGTAAGGGGGCCAGGGCTGATGGAATGGAGCAGCTAGATGTTAGTCCCTCCGCAGGTAGGTAAGGCCACGGTGCCCTCGTGGTGTTGGATGAGGTGGATAGTGCAGGAACAGTCTATGAGACCTCTTGGTGTTGGATGAGGTGCACATTGCAGGAAACAGGGACACACACTGCTAGTTATCGTGGTGCTGGATAGGGTTGTAGAAAGGAGACACACGCTGATGGTAAACAAAGTCTCTACTCACATGTGAGCTTCAGGGGATGGCCAATTCAGGTCCCCGATACTATCAGTGCCACTCTGTGATCCAGGTGCTTCTTCCTTGCACTTTGTCCATGTAGTGAAGCGGGTCCCCATAGTGTGGAACATTTGGGGCCTGACTGCTATGTCCAGCAGTCACTTCTCTTTAAAGAGCAGGCAGTGTGGATCCTGTAGGTTAAGTCCCTTTGTCCCAGACCCAGGTCCTATTCGTCTGCTGATGTTCTTATGTTCAGGTCGGTCAGAGAGGCCCTTACAGGCTACCTCCCTGGTCAGGTAAATTACCAAGGCTCCTGAAGACTTCCTTGGTCTAGGGCCCTGTGCCCCGTCTGTGCTCGGTCCAGTCAGGTCACTGCACCCTCTGGGCTCCTTCACAAGCTTCAGGTCACAGCTCCCCCTGAAACTGGTCACCGTCTGCCTCTGCTCCTGGGTCACCGCTGCACACCCAGATCAGAGGTTTTCGCTTAGTTCCTCTCTCTTTGTAGCTCTGCACTCAACTAACTTGTCCGCACCCACCAGGCTGTCTAGTCACCCCCGGGCTGGCCCTGGGACATTGGACCCTCCCCCCGGTCTGTGACTGTCAGTCACTAGTGTGGGTGGTAGTAGGGATTTTCTGTGTTGTGGTGGTAGTGGCACTGGGTTTCCTGGAACCTGGGGGTGGGCTCTGCACCCTAGGAGAGGATGCAATTCACTGTAGCACCCTGAAACCTTCAGGGGTGCTACAGATCTGTAACCACTATGCTTTTTGTTCCCCCTATGTGAATTGTAACTATCAAAAAGTGTTTCTTACACACTAGTCTATAAATAGTTGTAAGTAAACTCATGGATATTTGGGTTCCCCGAACCATCTCAAACCAAAAAATAATTGAGAACTTGACCCAGAACAACGAACCTCATACAAGTCAATGTGGAGCCCAAGTTCAGGGCTGAAAAATAGTCATGGCTAGGCTGCTGCAAAAGGAACTTAAATGGGGGTAAGAACATGCCAACTGCCCTGCAAAGGAATGGGCATGGGTAAATTACTAGCAATTATGGTTACATAGCAAGTAAAAGAACAAACTAAAAATTTTAACAGTGACCTCCCAGAGATGGCTTTCAAAGACTCTCCACAGACCAACAACTTAAAAAAAGGCCCATACAAAGCTTGTATCCCCAGTTCACCCACACAGTCAAGATTGCCATACTTCCTCCAGAGAGCAAGTTTAACAAATGTCCTCTATGTCCGGGTCATCCGCTCAGTTAAGATAGGCAAAGTTGCCCCACAGAGCAACAATTTTAAAAAGACCCATGCGGAGTCTGCCCACAGCTTCACCTCCGTGGAGAATTTCAACCTCAAGCAGCTGAGTCTCAGAACAGCCTTCTGTTTTTTCCTCGGTTGTGCTGAGCTGAGATTGGTCATACAGGTGTTGCCGACTGGACGAGGAGGAGGTGGAAGAAGCAGAGTAGTTGTAAAGTAGGAAATATGGACATAGAAAAGCACCAGTCTTCGGTGGTGTTGTGATGTGCTGAAATGGTTTCCAGAATACAAGTGGTGTTCTAAGAATACATACAACATATACTGTATATAGGAGTGTGACGCCCTGGACTAGCCAGGTAGTCACAGATAAACCCCCGCACTATACCTGTCCCCCAAAAAGGTGTCATCAGCCAACCATTAAAACCTAGTCACCTCTCTCAGTGCTTGATGGACACACCAGGGGGCGGAGCCAGGTGGTTGGCCATGCCCACCGAGGAGTTCAGAGGGCCTGAGGCAGGAAACACAGCAGTTGTGAGTTGTAGTCAGATTAGTGACAGGAATGAAAGAGAGTGGAAGCAGGCCTGTGCCCAGGTCTGCAGCAGTCTGACAGGTGCCGGGGTTGGAGCCCAGGCACCTTTGGCTAGGAGGAAAACGGTGGCCTCAGCCTGCAGGAGCCGGGAAGACGGCTCGGTGGAATCGTGGTGGACCGGGACATGGTAGTGGCCCACCGGTACCGACCCGGGGAGCCGACTCGGAAACCGGAGCACACGGGGGTACTCAGACCCTGAAACGAGGTCCAGAATCCACTGGACTGAGTTAATTAACAGATTGCGGTCTGGACTATAGGTCCTTTCCCACCCAAGTCCCGACTGAAGACAACAGCCCACCGAGGGGGATAGAATGCCACCGCACAGGCAGAGAGATCCCACGGGCCAGTGTCTGCAGGCAAAAGGGCTCTCCCGACATTCACAAAGCCAGGGAGTGAATTCCCGTCGCTGAAGCGCAGGCAGCCCAAGTACACAACACGGTGCAGGAGAAAGGCCAAGATCACCGAACTGGGTGGGGGACCAGACGCAGCCGGCTGCGTGCACCGACCACCATCAACTTGGTTTACCAGAGACTTATGTGTGTCAATAACAGTGAGTACAACAGTGACTTCCGGCCGCGCACCGCCCTGCACCGCCCAGCTACCCCCAACGGGCCCTGGGGCCACCATCCCTGCCCACGGAGGGGTTAACAACTTCCTACATAACATCTCCCCCGGGTGCCCCGTAATTGCAGTGGTGGTGTCTACCTTCACCACATCCCGTGGGTGGCGTCACGAACTCAAAAGCGGCTCCGGCCGTGCACCTACCTAACCCCCACCAAAAGCGCCAGCACCCCCTTTCAGAGCGAAGTGACCCCGAGTCCGGAGGCGCTCGAGCCACCCACCAATGAGCCCGGATCCGAGCGGCTTGGCCGCAGCCTAGCGCAGGGCGGTACAGGAGGAATAAAGTGATAGGGTAATCTAAACAGTAGGAAAAATTATAAATAGTATATATGTAAGTGTGACGCCCCTGGACTATCAGGTCGTCACAGGGTATTGTACAATCTGCCCTCCCATATAATATCCACATGGATCACCAGGCAGCACCATTAGGGATGGGACCCAAACTAAGCTCCCCTCAGCGGCAGCGGTATACAGAACTTTGGTTTATCCAGTTGTCGGTGTCAGCTTAATGGACTGAGTGAGTACAAAAGTGACCCCTCTGCACCCAATGGCACGCCCCGAACACCATCACCGAGTTCCGGGGCATCCCCCCTACCCGAGGAGGGTTCTAACGCCTGGCTACCCCACTCGATTGCCCCCCCGGGTAATCACACCTGCAGCGGTGGTACTTCACATTACCACACACCACGGGTGGCGTCACAAACTCCAAACACAATCCCCTGTAAATACCCCCTTCATTTGAGTGGCCGCACGACCCCCGGGTCCGGACACCCCTCGAGCCAACGCGGATCCGGATCCAAGCAGCCCGGCTGCTGGCACGGGGGCGGCACATAAGGACCTGTGATGCCGGTAGACTAATCAGGGAAAGCAATATTCAATGGGGTACTCTGAGAGGAAAGGCAGGAAAAAATGATATTGAGAAATATAATTGGGGTAATTAAAACCATTATTTATTAATAAGTAAAAAAATGGTGTGGTAGATTAAACAACATGAGAAGAGGGCAAACAGAATGCATACAGGTAAATACAAAAAATAAATGCAAAATATAATGAGATGGATAGATGAAAAAGTGTGTAGATAAAATGCAAGACAAAAAGGTGTATTATACAGACGAGATATAACACCTATTAGAAAAAATTGTCTTCACATATAATAAAAACTGGTAAAGCATGACTATCCTAATTGGATGTATAAACTGTAGTATAGGTTAAAAAGTGACATTGACTGGTGATGAAGAGAGATATCACAGTAAATAAACAGAGCATGCAACATGGCAGGGAATAAGGGATAACGGGGATAACGTGATATGTGCAAAAAGAATACTAAGGTGACATAAGTGTATTGTACAACTAAGCAATAGACGTGCACACATTGTGGTTCAAAACTCTGTACCTGCTGGCAGGCTGCACGACATGTACAAAAGACTAGTAAGTAAAGTGGCAAATGCCAAGTACATATGTTACATGAGTGTAAAAGGGCAGGTTATCGGATGCAACAGCGCAGTTGTCACGAGACAGAAACAGGCAATTAACTTTTTATTGCTCACAATCTGGTGGGAACTTAGCAGTAGAAGGACAGTTAAACAGTTGAAATATAAGTAGTAAAGAAAAAACACCAGGCACTCACCAGAGCTTGCTTGTGCAGGTTTATGATTTATTCAATCATTAGGGCTTTCATGTGCATAAGGGCTGGTAGGTGGGGAGGCAGAGGACGCTGGCACGTCCAACGACGACGGCCGTTTCGCACCCGTATGGTGCTTCAGCTGGTCTAGATTGGTCTGACATCATGTCCGTTATAACCACAATGACCATGTGGCTGATGTCAAAGGTAATTAAAAAGTTTAAAATCAAAAACTTGTAATAGATATTACAAAAAAGGAGCGTTAGTAATGCCAATCCTGATGTGTTGTTTTTTGCAGGTATCGATTTGATCAAACCTCTAGCCAGAGGAGGGGACACACATAAAAATCTGCTTAGGAAGGAGGCAGAGTATATAATGAGATTTAATGCATTAGGTCCATTGGGGCTAAATGATAAAAAAGAATTAAGTGTGTTCCTAGGATGAATAACTTTTGTTGTATACAGAATGTCAGAATATTCCACAAAAAGCAAAAATATCCAGCATCCACGTCCAGGTGAAATATAAAAGTTGTATCTTTATTCAGAATCCATTAAAAACATAGGGTGATGAACATCACATCCCCAACAAATATAAAAGTCCTCTTGGACCCCTCATACAGATCTGTATGAGGGGTCCAAGAGGACTTTTATATTTGTTGGGGATGTGATGTTCATCACCCTATGTTTTTAATGGATTCTGAATAAAGATACAACTTTTATATTTCACCTGGACGTGGATGCTGGATATTTTTGCTTTTTGTGGAATTTCCTGGCGTGGCCGGCCTCTATCCTTGCACCTGTCTCTCATTGGAGTCTCCATAGACCTGGGTGAGCTGATTTTTCTTTTTTCTTCTTCTGTTAGAATGTCAGAATATGTATATGTTGCCAATGTTTTACTAACGCTCCTTTTTTGTAATATCTATTACGAGTTTTTGATTTTAAACTTTTTAATTACCTCTGACATCAGCCACATGGTCATTGTGGTTATAACAGACATGATGTCAGACCAATCTAGACCAGCTGAAGCACCATACGGGTGCGAAACGGCCGTCGTCGGTGGACGTGCCAGCGTCCTCTCCCTCCACACCTACCAGCCCTTATGCACATGAAAGCCCTAATGATTGAATAAATCATAAACCTGTACAAGCAAGCTCTGGTGAGTGCCTGGTGTTTTTTCTTTACTACTTATAAGTCTTATACCTGTTTGCACCAGTGGCACCGCAGAGGAATTTTTTCAAGCCGATACTGAAGGACTTATCTTCCTTTATATTTGAAGCGGATCAGTGCCCTGGACACTCTCTCCTGCATAAGTAAACAGTTGAAATACACAAATCAAGGGCACATAAATAACACAATTCAGAGCACAAGTCTTAGGTTTCAATCTAGGTCAGGGGTCTCAAACATGCGGCCCGCGGGCCGCATGCGGCCCTTCAGGTGACTTTCTGCGGCCCGCAGGCCCATGGACCTGGTAAAGATGGCGACCGGTGCAGGGGCCGCAGCTGCCAGTTATTTATTTCAGCCTACAGTTTTGTCTTTGCCGCGCACAGTGAAGTTCTCGCTGCAGAACGCAATAACAGCCGCCTGCCAATCAGAGGCAAGCACTTGCTGCATATGACCTCAGATGATTGCCTGTGATTGGCCAGTGGCTGTTGTACAGTGAGAACTGCTCTGCACGCGCCGGCCGAAAGTTCAGCGATGACAGCAGCTGTGATCATTACCGGGTCCACGTGCCTGAGTGCCGCTGACAGCAGGTGAGAAGAATGTTTTCATGTGTGTGGGGTTCTGTGTTGCTGGCTGAGGCTACACTGTGTGTGTGGCATGCCGTGTGTGTGTGTGTGTGTGTGTGGTTCTGTTGCTGGCTGAGGCTGCACTGTGTGTGTGTGTGTGTGTGTGTGGTAGCTGAGGCTTCACCGAGTTCACGTGCCTGCATGCCGCTGACAGCAGGTGAGAAGAATGTTTTCGTGTGTGTGTGTGGTGTGTGTGTTTCTGTTGCTGGCTGAGGCTGCACAGAGTGTGTGTGTGTGTTAGCTGAGGCTACACAGGGTGGGGGGGTGTTAGCTGAGGCTGCACAGGGTGGGGGGGGGGTGTTAGCTGAGGCTGCACAGGGTGGGGGGGTGTTAGCTGAGGCTGCACAGGGTGGGGGGGATGTGTTAGCTGAGGCTGCACAGGGTGGGGGGGTGTTAGCTGAGGCTGCACAGGGTGGGGGGGGGGTGTTAGCTGAGGCTGCACAGGGTGGGGGGGTGTTAGCTGAGGCTGCACAGGGTGGGGGGGGGTGTTAGCTGAGGCTGCACAGGGTGGGGGGGGTGTTAGCTGAGGCTGCACAGGGTAGGGGGGATGTTAGCAGAGGCTGCACAGGGTGGGGGGGTGTTAGCTGAGGCTGCACAGGGTGGGGGGGGTGTTAGCTGAGGCTGCACAGGGTGGGGGGGTGTTAGCTGAGGCTGCACAGGGTGGGGGGGGTGTTAGCTGAGGCTGCACAGGGTGGGGGGGTGTTAGCTGAGGCTGCACAGGGTGGGGGGAAGGTGTGTTAGCTGAGGCTGCACAGGGTGGGGGGGGTGTTAGCTGAGGCTGCACAGGGTGGGGGGGTGTTAGCTGAGGCTGCACAGGGTGGGGGGGGTGTTAGCTGAGACTGCACAGGGTGGGGGGGTGTGTTAGCTGAGGCTGCACAGGGTGGGGGGAGTGTTAGCTGAGGCTGCACAGGGTGGGGGGGTGTTAGCTGAGGCTGCACAGGGTGGGGGGGTGTTAGCTGAGGCTGCACAGGGTGGGGGGGGGTGTGTGTGTGTGAGCTGAGGCTGCACAGGGTGGGGGTGTGTGTGTGTGTGTGAGCTGAGGCTGCACAGGGTGGGGGGGGTGTGTGTGTGAGCTGAGGCTGCACAGGGTGGGGGTGTGTGTGTGTGTGTGAGATGAGGCTGCACACGGTGGGGGGGGTGTGTGTGAGCTGAGGCTGCACAGGGTGGGGGGGGGGTGGTGTGTGTGTGAGCTGAGGCTGCACAGGGTGGGGTGTGTGTGTGTGTGTGTGTGTGTGAGCTGAGGCTGCACAGGGTGGGGGGGGGTGTGTGTGTGTGTGAGCTGAGGCTGCACAGGGTGGGGTGTGTGTGTGTGTGTGTGTGTGTGTGTGTGAGCTGAGGCTGCACAGGGTGGGGGGGTGTGTGTGTGTGAGCTGAGGCTGCACAGGGTGGGGTGTGTGTGTGTGTTTGTGTGTTAGCTGAGGCACATTGTTGCTACAAGGGGACAAGGATGCACACATTTTTACAGAATGGGAAACAAGATGGGGCACATTACTACAGGATGTTGGCCAAAATTACTATGCGGTGGTTATTGTAAAACTGTATTACTTACAAAAAGGGGAAAAAATGTAAAAAAAAAAGTGTGTATGTATGTAGATATATATACACACACACACACTACACATTTGTTATAATGGACAAATGAAAAATGTTCAAAAACAGTGATTCAAGGGTGTATAGAAAGAAAAAATGGTACCACTACCAATGTCACTTTGTCCTGAAAGTAATGCGGCCCCTCAAATTATTTTTTTCCTGTGTGCGGCCCATACACCCAGCCGAGTTTGAGACCCCTGATCTAGGTAATAGCAAAGTCTCTTAGGGATCATATTGGTATCCCTGTAGCAGGGATAATGCACCCATTCCTGGGAAATTACTGCACTGACTCCTCATGACGCAGTGGCCCAACTTACGGGCATAAGGACTCTGTACCTTGTCTAGCATAGTCTGGGTCTGCAGGTCTCAATTAGGGGTGTTGGGGCTCAGGCTTCTCCTGGCGTTAGTCTCGGGTCTCTCCTGACATGGGTCACGGATCTTCCTCGCAGTTAGATTCACTGATCTTCCTCTGTGTTCAGGCCTCTTAGGAGATGTGGCTACCCAAAAAACAGAAGTAACAGGTGCCTGACTTGTTGACTTTCCCACTGCTTTGCTCGTTTTCCCAGTGGTTATGTTGACAAAAGATACCCATGCTCCTCAGGTGCCAAGTCTGGGCTTTCAGCAGGGCACCGATTCTTACACTTCCTGTTTTAACAGTTCCCACACAGGAGCCAATTTTTAGCTCCAGTGGTGGACAGTAGAGATGAGCGAACCGGTCGCGGTTCGGCTCGAGGTTGGTTCGCCGAACGGACCTCCCGTTCGAGTTCGGTTCGTCGAACGTTCGACGAACCGAACTCGAACTGCATAGGAAACAATGGCAGGCAATCACAAACACAGAAAAACACCTAGAAAACACCCTCAAAGGTGTCCTAAAGGTGACAAACAACTCAAACACATTGGAAAGTGACAAGGACATATACTCATGCGAAAACAAAACAGCTGGACAAGGAAAAAGAGGAGGACACACAGATATAGGCATGGCACGCCCTTCTAAAATCATGTAAAACACCGCAAGGTGACTCCAAGCGGAGTCTCCATTTTTTCCAAAAATTGGGCCACACACACACCCACCCCTTCAGTGGCAGCAGTTGTGCCCCAGTTGTACACTTCACAGCTACATTTGCATCAAGCACATTCAAAAATACGCCATTCTTATCCATCCCCAGGATGACACCGGGGTAGGTAGCAAAGTCTTTGCTGACCCATGACTTGTTCATCTTGGCTTCTTTTAAAAACAATGTAAGCAAGGGTTACTCCAAGCGGAGTCTCCCTTTTTTCCAAAAATTGGGCCACACAGACACCCACCCCATCAGTGGCAGCACTTGGGCCCTAGTTGCAAACAGGATGTTTTGATTTGCATCAAGCACATTCAAAAATACGCCATTCTTATCCGTCCCCAGGATGACACCGGGGTAGGTAGCAAAGTCTTTCCTGATCCCAGCTCTGTTCATCTTGGCTTCTTTTAAAAACACATCAAGCAAGGGTTACTCCAAGCGGAGTCTCCCTTTTTTTCCAAAAATTGGGCCACACAGACACCCACCCCATCAGTGGCAGCACTTGGGCCCTAGTTGAAAACAGGATGTTTTGATTTGCATCAAGCACATTCAAAAATACGCCATTCTTATCCGTCCCCAGGATGACACCGGGGTAGGTAGCAAAGTCTTTCCTGATCCCAGCTCTGTTCATCTTGGCTTCTTTTAAAAACACATCAAGCAAGGGTTACTCCAAGCGGAGTCTCCCTTTTTTCCAAAAATTGGGCCACACAGACACCCACCCCATCAGTGGCAGCACTTGGGCCCTAGTTGCAAACAGGATGTTTTGATTTGCATCAAGCACATTCAAAAATACGCCATTCTTATCCGTCCCCAGGATGACACCGGGGTAGGTAGCAAAGTCTTTCCTGATCCCAGCTCTGTTCATCTTGGCTTCTTTTAAAAACACAGCAAGCAAGGGTTACTCCAAGCGGAGTCTCCCTTTTTTTCCAAAAATTGGGCCACACAGACACCCACCCCATCAGTGGCAGCACTTGGGCCCTAGTTGAAAACAGGATGTTTTGATTTGCATCAAGCACATTCAAAAATACGCCATTCTTATCCGTCCCCAGGATGACACCGGGGTAGGTAGCAAAGTATTTCCTGATCCCAGCTCTGTTCATCTTGGCTTCTTTTAAAAACACATCAAGCAAGGGTTACTCCAAGCGGAGTCTCCCTTTTTTTCCAAAAATTGGGCCCCACACACCCACCCATTCAGTGGCAGCAGTTGTGCCCCAGTTGTACACTTCACAGCTAGATTTGCATCAAGCACATTCCAAAATACGCCATTCTTATCCGTCCCCAGGATGACACCGGGGTAGGTAGATAAAGTCTTTCCTGATCCCAGCTCTGTTCATCTTGGCTTCTTTTAAAAACACAGCAAGCAAGGGTTACTCCAAGCGGAGTCTCCCTTTTTTCCAAAAATTGGGCCACACAGACACCCACCCCATCAGTGGCAGCACTTGGGCCCTAGTTGCAAACAGGATGTTTTGATTTGCATCAAGCACATTCAAAAATACGCCATTCTTATCCGTCCCCAGGATGACACCGGGGTAGGTAGCAAAGTATTTCCTGATCCCAGCTCTGTTCATCTTGGCTTCTTTTAAAAACACAGCAAGCAAGGGTTACTCCAAGCGGAGTCTCCCTTTTTTTCCCAAAATTGGGCCCCACACACCCACCCATTCAGTGGCAGCAGTTGTGCCCCAGTTGTACACTTCACAGCTACATTTGCATCAAGCACATTCAAAAATACGCCATTCTTATCCGTTCCCAAAATGACACCGGGGTAGGTAGCAAAGTCTTTCCTGATACCAGCTCTTTTCATCTTGGCTTCTTTTAAAAACAATGTAAGCAAGGGTTACTCCAAGCGGAGTCTCCCTTTTTTCCAAAAATTGGGCCACACAGACACAAACCCCATCCGTGGCAGCACTTGGGCCCTAGTTGCAAACAGGATGTTTTGATTTGCATCAAGCACATTCCAAAATACGCCATTCTTATCCGTCCCCAGGATGACACCGGGGTAGGTAGCAAAGTATTTCCTGATCCCAGCTCTGTTCATCTTGGCTTCTTTTAAAAACACAGCAAGCAAGGGTTACTCCAAGCGGAGTCTCCCTTTTTTCCAAAAATTGGGCCACACAGACACCCACCCCATCAGTGGCAGCACTTGGGCCCTAGTTGCAAACAGGATGTTTTGATTTGCATCAAGCACATTCAAAAATACGCCATTCTTATCCGTCCCCAGGATGACACCGGGGTAGGTAGCAAAGTCTTTCCTGATCCCAGCTCTGTTCATCTTGGCTTCTTTTAAAAACACAGCAAGCAAGGGTTACTCCAAGCGGAGTCTCCCTTTTTTTCCAAAATTTGGGCCACACAGACACCCACCCCATCAGTGGCAGCACTTGGGCCCTAGTTGAAAACAGGATGTTTTGATTTGCATCAAGCACATTCAAAAATACGCCATTCTTATCCGTCCCCAGGATGACACCGGGGTAGGTAGCAAAGTATTTCCTGATCCCAGCTCTGTTCATCTTGGCTTCTTTTAAAAACACATCAAGCAAGGGTTACTCCAAGCGGAGTCTCCCTTTTTTTCCAAAAATTGGGCCCCACACACCCACCCATTCAGTGGCAGCAGTTGTGCCCCAGTTGTACACTTCACAGCTAGATTTGCATCAAGCACATTCCAAAATACGCCATTCTTATCCGTCCCCAGGATGACACCGGGGTAGGTAGATAAAGTCTTTCCTGATCCCAGCTCTGTTCATCTTGGCTTCTTTTAAAAACACAGCAAGCAAGGGTTACTCCAAGCGGAGTCTCCCTTTTTTTCCAAAAATTGGGCCACACAGACACCCACCCCATCAGTGGCAGCACTTGGGCCCTAGTTGAAAACAGGATGTTTTGATTTGCATCAAGCACATTCAAAAATACGCCATTCTTATCCGTCCCCAGGATGACACCGGGGTAGGTAGCAAAGTATTTCCTGATCCCAGCTCTGTTCATCTTGGCTTCTTTTAAAAACACATCAAGCAAGGGTTACTCCAAGCGGAGTCTCCCTTTTTTTCCCAAAATTGGGCCCCACACACCCACCCATTCAGTGGCAGCAGTTGTGCCCCAGTTGTACACTTCACAGCTAGATTTGCATCAAGCACATTCCAAAATACGCCATTCTTATCCGTCCCCAGGATGACACCGGGGTAGGTAGATAAAGTCTTTCCTGATCCCAGCTATGTTCATCTTGGCTTCTTTTAAAAACACATCAAGCAAGGGTTACTCCAAGCGGAGTCTCCCTTTTTTTCCAAAAATTGGGCCCCACACACCCACCCATTCAGTGGCAGCAGTTGTGCCCCAGTTGTACACTTCACAGCTAGATTTGCATCAAGCACATTCCAAAATACGCCATTCTTATCCATCCCCAGGATGACACCGGGGTAGGTAGCAAAGTCTTTGCTGACCCATGACTTGTTCATCTTGGCTTCTTTTAAAAACAATGTAAGCAAGGGTTACTCCAAGCGGAGTCTCCCTTTTTTCCAAAAATTGGGCCACACAGACACCCACCCCATCAGTGGCAGCACTTGGGCCCTAGTTGCAAACAGGATGTTTTGATTTGCATCAAGCACATTCAAAAATACGCCATTCTTATCCGTCCACAGGATGACACCGGGGTAGGTAGCAAAGTATTTCCTGATCCCAGCTCTGTTCATCTTGGCTTCTTTTAAAAACACAGCAAGCAAGGGTTACTCCAAGCGGAGTCTCCCTTTTTTTCCCAAAATTGGGCCCCACACACCCACCCATTCAGTGGCAGCAGTTGTGCCCCAGTTGTACACTTCACAGCTAGATTTGCATCAAGCACATTCCAAAATACGCCATTCTTATCCGTCCCCAGGATGACACCGGGGTAGGTAGATAAAGTCTTTCCTGATCCCAGCTATGTTCATCTTGGCTTCTTTTAAAAACACATCAAGCAAGGGTTACTCCAAGCGGAGTCTCCCTTTTTTTCCAAAAATTGGGCCCCACACACCCACCCATTCAGTGGCAGCAGTTGTGCCCCAGTTGTACACTTCACAGCTAGATTTGCATCAAGCACATTCCAAAATACGCCATTCTTATCCATCCCCAGGATGACACCGGGGTAGGTAGCAAAGTCTTTGCTGACCCATGACTTGTTCATCTTGGCTTCTTTTAAAAACAATGTAAGCAAGGGTTACTCCAAGCGGAGTCTCCCTTTTTTCCAAAAATTGGGCCACACAGACACCCACCCCATCAGTGGCAGCACTTGGGCCCTAGTTGCAAACAGGATGTTTTGATTTGCATCAAGCACATTCAAAAATACGCCATTCTTATCCGTCCACAGGATGACACCGGGGTAGGTAGCAAAGTATTTCCTGATCCCAGCTCTGTTCATCTTGGCTTCTTTTAAAAACACAGCAAGCAAGGGTTACTCCAAGCGGAGTCTCCCTTTTTTTCCCAAAATTGGGCCCCACACACCCACCCATTCAGTGGCAGCAGTTGTGCCCCAGTTGTACACTTCACAGCTAGATTTGCATCAAGCACATTCCAAAATACGCCATTCTTATCCGTCCCCAGGATGACACCGGGGTAGGTAGCAAAGTCTTTGCTGACCCATGACTTGTTCATCTTGGCTTCTTTTAAAAACAATGTAAGCAAGGGTTACTCCAAGCGGAGTCTCCCTTTTTTCCAAAAATTGGGCCACACAGACACCCACCCCATCAGTGGCAGCACTTGGGCCCTAGTTGCAAACAGGATGTTTTGATTTGCATCAAGCACATTCAAAAATACGCCATTCTTATCCGTCCACAGGATGACACCGGGGTAGGTAGCAAAGTATTTCCTGATCCCAGCTCTGTTCATCTTGGCTTCTTTTAAAAACACAGCAAGCAAGGGTTACTCCAAGCGGAGTCTCCCTTTTTTTCCCAAAATTGGGCCCCACACACCCACCCATTCAGTGGCAGCAGTTGTGCCCCAGTTGTACACTTCACAGCTACATTTGCATCAAGCACATTCAAAAATACGCCATTCTTATCCGTTCCCAAAATGACACCGGGGTAGGTAGCAAAGTCTTTCCTGATACCAGCTCTGTTCATCTTGGCTTCTTTTAAAAACAATGTAAGCAAGGGTTACTCCAAGCGGAGTCTCCCTTTTTTCCAAAAATTGGGCCACACAGACACCCACCCCATCAGTGGCAGCACTTGGGCCCTAGTTGAAAACAGGATGTTTTGATTTGCATCAAGCACATTCAAAAATACGCCATTCTTATCCGTCCCCAGGATGACACCGGGGTAGGTAGCAAAGTATTTCCTGATCCCAGCTCTGTTCATCTTGTCTTCTTTTAAAAACAATGTAAGCAAGGGTTACTCCAAGCGGAGTCTCCCTCTTTTCCAAAAATTGGGCCACACAGACACCCACCCCATCAGTGGCAGCACTTGGGCCCTAGTTGCAAACAGGATGTTTTGATTTGCATCAAGCACATTCCAAATCCACAAGCATTTACTCTCCCCAGGATGACACAGGGGTAGTAAATTCCTTCTGGATCCATGACTTGTTCATTTTGATGAACGTCAGTCTGTCCACATTGTCACTGGACAGACGCGTGCGCTTATCTGTCAGCACACACCCAGCAGCACTGAATACACGTTCAGAGACAACGCTGGCAGCTGGACACGACAAAATCTCCAAGGCGTAACTGGAGAGCTCTGGCCATTTTTCTATGTTTGAAGCCCAAAAGGAGCAAGGCTCCAGTTGCACAGTCATGGCATCGATGTTCATTTGGAGATACTCCTGTATCATCCTCTCCAGCCGTTGAGTATGTGTCAGACTTGTTGTCTCTGGTGGCCTTGCAAAAGAGGGTCTAAAAAAATTATGAAAAGATTCCATAAAATTGCTGTTACCGGCACCAGATACGGTCCTACTGGTACGGGTAGACTGGTGAAGATGACGAGACCGTCCCATGTTTGTCAAGTTACAACTGGGAGATTCCCTCCCTGCACCTGCACGGTTGTTTGGTGGAAAAGCCGAGCTAAGATCGAGTAACAGCTTCTGCTGATACTCCTGCATACGTGCGTCCCTTTCTATGGCTGGAATTATGTCACAAAATTTGGACTTGTACCGGGGATCTAATAGTGTGGCAATCCAGTAGTCATCATCACTTCTAATTTTGACAATACGACTGTCATGTTGGAGGTAGTGCAACAAGAAGGCACTCATGTGTCTTGCGCAGCCATGCGGACCAAGTCCACGCTGTGTTTGTGGCATAGAGGTGCTACCCGTTCTTTCTTCCTCTGACATCTCCCCCCAACCTCTTTCAACTGAAATTTGACCAAGGTCTCCCTCATCCGCTGAGTCTTCCATGTCCATGGACAGTTCGTCCTCCATTTCTTCATGTTCTCCTGCACCTTGCTCAACATTTCGCCTGCTACTATGCGCCCTTGTCGATCCCTGTTCCCCATGGTCCCATGCCTGCTGCGTTGGTGATGATGAACGTCTGGACCTTGGTGATGTTGTTGTCCCTTGCGCATATGAATCCTCCTGTAGTTCCTCCCCTTCATGTTGTCCCACCCCCTGACTCCGAATAGTGTTTAGCGTGTGCTCCAGCATGTAAATGACTGGAATCGTCATGCTGATAATGGCATTGTCAGAGCTAAACATATTCGTCGCCATGTCGAAACTGTGCAGAAGGGTGCATAAATCCTTGATCTGAGACCACTCCATCAGGGTGATCTGCCCCACCTCTGCATCTCGTTGGCCCAGGCTATACGTCATGACGTATTGCACCAGGGCTCTGCGGTGCTGCCACAGTCGCTGTAACATGTGGAGAGTTGAATTCCAGCGTGTCGCCACATCGCATTTCAGGCGATGAACCGGCAGGCCGAAAGACTTCTGGAGCGATGCAAGTCGCTCAGCTGCGGCGCTTGAACGCCGGAAGTGAGCAGACAGTTTTCGTGCCCTGTTCAGAAGGCCATCTAGGCCGGGATAGTGTGTTAAAAATTGCTGCACGACAAGGTTCAACACGTGAGCCATACAAGGTACGTGTGTCACCTTGCCCAGGCGAAGGGCCGCACCCAGGTTTGCAGCATTGTCGCACACGGCCTTACCAGGCTGCAGGTTGAGTGGAGACAACCATTTATTAAACTCGGACCGCAGAGCTGACCACAACTCCTCAGCTGTGTGACTCTTATTACCAAGACATGTCAAGCTAAAGACCGCCTGATGCCGTTGCGCTCGGCTGCCAGCATAGTAATGAGGCGTGCGTGATTCCTTCTGCGCAGTGAGAACGCTGGTGGCCTGACCAGGCAGGCTTGGGGCGGAGGTGGAGGACCCAGATGAGGTGGAGGATGCAGAAGCTGTGGCGGAACTTGGACAGACAGAGGATTGACACACAAGTCGTGGGGACGGCAAGACTTGTGCAGCAGACCCTTCACCATCTATCACCATAGTTACCCAGTGCCCAGTCAGCGACATGTAACGTCCCTGTCCATGCTTACTGGTCCAAGTATCGGTGGTGAAATGCACCCGTTGACACACAGAGTTTCTCAAGGAAGCGGTGATGTTGTGTGCGACATGCTGGTGTAGCGCGGGCACACCTTTCTTAGAGAAGTAGTGGCGACTAGGCATCTGGTACTGGGGCACAGCGACAGACATAAGCTCTCTAAAATCATGTGTGTCCACTAGGCAGAAAGGCAGCATTTCGGTAGCCAACAGCTTACAGAGGGATAGAGTCAACCTCTTAGCTTTGTCATGGGTCGGAGGAAGTGGCCTTTTATTTGACCACATCTGAGGGACAGAGATCTGGCTGCTGTGTGTAGACGGTGTTGAGTAGGGTGTCCCTGGAAAAATGCAGGTTTGTGAGGAAAGTTCAGGCGGAGACATGATGTTGCCTTCATCCAACGTTGGTGCTATCGATGTCTGAGAGAGCTGTACACACTCACTTGTTTCCCCTTCCAAACCAACTGACGACCTTACAAGCAAACTGCCTGTTGCGGTTACAGTGGTGGAAGTTTTGCGTGGAAAAACAGGTGTGACAGCTGTCCCCACAGTCCTAGAAGATGAAGAGCGCGCGGATGCACTGGAAGGGGCGGGCGGTGGATGGTTCGCTCCGCTAGCCGGCATTGCAGCACGGTGAGCTTCCCACCGGGACTTATGATATTTATTCATGTGACGATTCATGGAAGAAGTTGTCAAACTGCTGAGGTTTTGACCTCTACTAACAGAATCATGACAAATGTTACATATCACATGAGTTGGGCGATCTTTTTCGATGTGAAAAAAGGCCCAGGCTAGGCAAGGCTTAGAGGCCATGCGACCTGTTGATCCACCCCGAATAATGCTCATAGGCAGAGTGGTGGCTGAGGATGCAGTTGTAGACGTGCTACCAGTGCTCCGACTCTGTCCAGGAAGGCGCAAGGTAACTTCGTCGTCGGTTGCATCCTCCTCCACCGCCTCTGTTGACCTCCTCGAGTGCCTGACTGGGGGTTGACAGTAGGTGGGATCTAGAATGTCATCATCAATTGTTGTGTTTGCACTCCCCTCCCCCTCAGACCGAGCCTCTTCTTGCCCTGACCGAATATTTAAGTTGTCATCCCAATCGGGTATCTGAGTCTCATCTTCATCAGTATGTTCCTCATTGTCTATAACCACAGGTGTTACAGTTTGTGACAAAGGGTCAACATTATGCTCAGAAACTTGGTCCTCACGGTCTGAATCTGAGTCACAAAGGTTCTGGGCATCACTGCAGACCATTTCCTGTTCTGTACTCACTGTAGCTTGGGAGCAGACCTCTGATTCCCAGGCTATAGTGTGACTGAACAGCTCTGCAGACTCAGCCATCTCAGTTCCACCATACTGTGCAGGGCTGATGGAGACTTCAGAGCTGGGAGAAATCAAGTGTGATTGGGATGACAACTCAGAGGAATGGTGTTTTTTGGATGCGGTACTTGAAGTGGCTGAGAGGGCACTTGTTGGACCACTTGAGATCCATTCAAGCATTTTCCTTTTTTGCCCATCATCTACCTTTGTTCCTCTTGTTCGTGTCCGTAATAAAGGGAGCACATCGGATTGTCCACAATAAGTAGTAGACATCTTACTTTTGCTAGTAGATGGTCTATCTTCAGCAGATGATAATGGAGCTTTGCCACCTTCCCCACTGACAAAACCTTTTTTGCCTTTTCCACCACGCCTCTTCCCCTTTCCACCAGCATCTGTCATTTTGCCACTCATGTTGATTGCGACAAGATTGTGGACTGAAAATGTGGTAGTAAAAATTGAGAGGTGGTGAAGATTGCAGTGGTGGTCTAGCTTTATTAACAGCAGAATAATAAAGAATAAATATCCCTGACAATGTAACTTAGTTATAATGAGTTGGAGTGTGCAACGCAGGCAGACGTGCTGCAAATGTCTTTGCACTAGTGGGACTATAGCAAAGTCCAATAGCCACGTATAGGATGCCACTAGGTACACTGAGTGTGTGCTAGTATAATGGCTTAGTTATAATTAGTTGGAGTGTGCAACGCAGGCAGATGCGCTCTGCAAATGTCTTGGCACTAGTGGGACTATAGCAAAGTCCAATAGCCACGTATAGGATGCCACTAGGTACACTGAGTGTGTGCTAGTATAATGGCTTAGTTATAATTAGTTGGAGTGTGCAACGCAGGCAGATGCGCTCTGCAAATGTCTTGGCACTAGTGGGACTATAGCAAAGTCCAATAGCCACGTATAGGATGCCACTAGGTACACTGAGTGTGTGCTAGTATAATGGCTTAGTTATAATTAGTTGGAGTGTGCAACGCAGGCAGACGTGCTGCAAATGTCTTTGCACTAGTGGGACTATAGCAAAGTCCAATAGCCACGTATAGGATGCCACTAGGTACACTGAGTGTGTGCTAGTATAATGGCTTAGTTATAATTAGTTGGAGTGTGCAACGCAGGCAGACGTGCTGCAAATGTCTTGGCACTAGTGGGACTATAGCAAAGTCCAATAGCCACGTATAGGATGCCACTAGGTACACTGAGTGTTTGCTAGTATAATGGCTTAGTTATAATTAGTTGGAGTGTGCAACGCAGGCAGATGCGCTCTGCAAATGTCTTGGCACTAGTGGGACTATAGCAAAGTCCAATAGCCACGTATAGGATGCCACTAGGTACACTGAGTGTGTGCTAGTATAATGGCTTAGTTATAATTAGTTGGAGTGTGCAACGCAGGCAGATGCGCTCTGCAAATGTCTTGGCACTAGTGGGACTATAGCAAAGTCCAATAGCCACGTATAGGATGCCACTAGGTACACTGAGTGTGTGCTAGTATAATGGCTTAGTTATAATTAGTTGGAGTGTGCAACGCAGGCAGACGTGCTGCAAATGTCTTTGCACTAGTGGGACTATAGCAAAGTCCAATAGCCACGTATAGGATGCCACTAGGTACACTGAGTGTGTGCTAGTATAATGGCTTAGTTATAATTAGTTGGAGTGTGCAACGCAGGCAGACGTGCTGCAAATGTCTTTGCACTAGTGGGACTATAGCAAAGTCCAATAGCCACGTATAGGATGCCACTAGGTACACTGAGTGTGTGCTAGTATAATGGCTTAGTTATAATTAGTTGGAGTGTGCAACGCAGGCAGACGTGCTGCAAATGTCTTGGCACTAGTGGGACTATAGCAAAGTCCAATAGCCACGTATAGGATGCCACTAGGTACACTGAGTGTGTGCTAGTATAATGGCTTAGTTATAATTAGTTGGAGTGTGCAACGCAGGCAGATGCGTTCTGCAAATGTCTTGGCACTAGTGGGACTAAAGCAAAGTCCAATAGCCACGTATAGGATGCCACTAGGTACACTGAGTGTGTGCTAGTATAATGGCTTAGTTATAATTAGTTGGAGTGTGCAACGCAGGCAGACGTGCTGCAAATGTCTTTGCACTAGTGGGACTATAGCAAAGTCCAATAGCCACGTATAGGATGCCACTAGGTACACTGAGTGTGTGCTAGTATAATGGCTTAGTTATAATTAGTTGGAGTGTGCAACTCAGGCAGATGCGCTCTGCAAATGTCTTGGCACTAGTGGGACTATAGCAAAGTCCAATAGCCACGTATAGGATGCCACTAGGTACACTGAGTGTGTGCTAGTATAATGGCTTAGTTATAATTAGTTGGAGTGTGCAACGCAGGCAGACGTGCTGCAAATGTCTTTGCACTAGTGGGACTATAGCAAAGTCCAATAGCCACGTATAGGATGCCACTAGGTACACTGAGTGTGTGCTAGTATAATGGCTTAGTTATAATTAGTTGGAGTGTGCAACGCAGGCAGATGCGCTCTGCAAATGTCTTGGCACTAGTGGGACTATAGCAAAGTCCAATAGCCACGTATAGGATGCCACTAGGTACACTGAGTGTGTGCTAGTATAATGGCTTAGTTATAATTAGTTGGAGTGTGCAACGCAGGCAGACGTGCTGCAAATGTCTTGGCACTAGTGGGACTATAGCAAAGTCCAATAGCCACGTATAGGATGCCACTAGGTACACTGAGTGTGTGCTAGTATAATGGCTTAGTTATAATTAGTTGGAGTGTGCAACGCAGGCAGATGCGTTCTGCAAATGTCTTGGCACTAGTGGGACTAAAGCAAAGTCCAATAGCCACGTATAGGATGCCACTAGGTACACTGAGTGTGTGCTAGTATAATGGCTTAGTTATAATTAGTTGGAGTGTGCAACGCAGGCAGACGTGCTGCAAATGTCTTTGCACTAGTGGGACTATAGCAAAGTCCAATAGCCACGTATAGGATGCCACTAGGTACACTGAGTGTGTGCTAGTATAATGGCTTAGTTATAATTAGTTGGAGTGTGCAACTCAGGCAGATGCGCTCTGCAAATGTCTTGGCACTAGTGGGACTATAGCAAAGTCCAATAGCCACGTATAGGATGCCACTAGGTACACTGAGTGTGTGCTAGTATAATGGCTTAGTTATAATTAGTTGGAGTGTGCAACGCAGGCAGACGTGCTGCAAATGTCTTTGCACTAGTGGGAATATAGCAAAGTCCAATAGCCACGTATAGGATGCCACTAGGTACACTGAGTGTGTGCTAGTATAATGGCTTAGTTATAATTAGTTGGAGTGTGCAACGCAGGCAGATGCGCTCTGCAAATGTCTTGGCACTAGTGGGACTATAGCAAAGTCCAATAGCCACGTATAGGATGCCACTAGGTACACTGAGTGTGTGCTAGTATAATGGCTTAGTTATAATTAGTTGGAGTGTGCAACGCAGGCAGATGCGCTCTGCAAATGTCTTGGCACTAGTGGGACTATAGCAAAGTCCAATAGCCACGTATAGGATGCCACTAGGTACACTGAGTGTGTGCTAGTATAATGGCTTAGTTATAATTAGTTGGAGTGTGCAACGCAGGCAGATGTGCTGCAAATGTCTTGGCACTAGTGGGACTATAGCAAAGTCCAATAGCCACGTATAGGATGCCACTAGGTACACTGAGTGTGTGCTAGTATAATGGCTTAGTTATAATTAGTTGGAGTGTGCAACACAGGCAGATGCGCTCTGCAAATGTCTTGGCACTAGTGGGACTAAAGCAAAGTCCAATAGCCACATATAGGATGCCACTAGGTACACTGAGTGTGTGCTAGTATAATGGCTTAGTTATAATTAGTTGGAGTGTGCAACGCAGGCAGACGTGCTGCAAATGTCTTTGCACTAGTGGGACTATAGCAAAGTCCAATAGCCACGTATAGGATGCCACTAGGTACACTGAGTGTGTGCTAGTATAATGGCTTAGTTATAATTAGTTGGAGTGTGCAACGCAGGCAGATGCGCTCTGCAAATGTCTTGGCACTAGTGGGACTATAGCAAAGTCCAATAGCCACGTATAGGATGCCACTAGGTACACTGAGTGTGTGCTAGTATAATGGCTTAGTTATAATTAGTTGGAGTGTGCAACGCAGGCAGACGTGCTGCAAATGTCTTTGCACTAGTGGGACTATAGCAAAGTCCAATAGCCACGTATAGGATGCCACTAGGTACACTGAGTGTGTGCTAGTATAATGGCTTAGTTATAATTAGTTGGAGTGTGCAACGCAGGCAGATGCGCTCTGCAAATGTCTTGGCACTAGTGGGACTATAGCAAAGTCCAATAGCCACGTATAGGATGCCACTAGGTACACTGAGTGTGTGCTAGTATAATGGCTTAGTTATAATTAGTTGGAGTGTGCAACGCAGGCAGATGCGCTCTGCAAATGTCTTGGCACTAGTGGGACTATAGCAAAGTCCAATAACCACGTATAGGATGCCACTAGGTACACTGAGTGTGTGCTAGTATAATGGCTTAGTTATAATTAGTTGGAGTGTGCAACGCAGGCAGACGTGCTGCAAATGTCTTGGCACTAGTGGGACTATAGCAAAGTCCAATAGCCACGTATGGGATGCCACTAGGTACACTGAGTGTGTGCTAGTATAATGGCTTAGTTATAATTAGTTGGAGTGTGCAACGCAGGCAGACGTGCTGCAAATGTCTTTGCACTAGTGGGACTATAGCAAAGTCCAATAGCCACGTATAGGATGCCACTAGGTACACTGAGTGTGTGCTAGTATAATGGCTTAGTTATAATTAGTTGGAGTGTGCAACGCAGGCAGATGCGCTCTGCAAATGTCTTGGCACTAGTGGGACTATAGCAAAGTCCAATAGCCACGTATAGGATGCCACTAGGTACACTGAGTGTGTGCTAGTATAATGGCTTAGTTATAATTAGTTGGAGTGTGCAACGCAGGCAGCTGCGCTCTGCAAATGTCTTGGCACTAGTGGGACTATAGCAAAGTCCAATAACCACGTATAGGATGCCACTAGGTACACTGAGTGTGTGCTAGTATAATGGCTTAGTTATAATTAGTTGGAGTGTGCAACGCAGGCAGACGTGCTGCAAATGTCTTGGCACTAGTGGGACTATAGCAAAGTCCAATAGCCACGTATAGGATGCCACTAGGTACACTGAGTGTGTGCTAGTATAATGGCTTAGTTATAAT
Source organism: Anomaloglossus baeobatrachus (assembly GCF_048569485.1). NCBI lineage: Eukaryota > Metazoa > Chordata > Amphibia > Anura > Aromobatidae > Anomaloglossus > Anomaloglossus baeobatrachus. Next base: position 384,835,642 of record NC_134355.1, on the reverse strand, counting down.
TAGTTGGAGTGTGCAACGCAGGCAGATGCGCTCTGCAAATGTCTTGGCACTAGTGGGACTAAAGCAAAGTCCAATAGCCACATATAGGATGCCACTAGGTACACTGAGTGTGTGCTAGTATAATGGCTTAGTTATAATTAGTTGGAGTGTGCAACGCAGGCAGACGTGCTGCAAATGTCTTTGCACTAGTGGGACTATAGCAAAGTCCAATAGCCACGTATAGGATGCCACTAGGTACACTGAGTGTGTGCTAGTATAATGGCTTAGTTATAATTAGTTGGAGTGTGCAACGCAGGCAGATGCGCTCTGCAAATGTCTTGGCACTAGTGGGACTATAGCAAAGTCCAATAGCCACGTATAGGATGCCACTAGGTACACTGAGTGTGTGCTAGTATAATGGCTTAGTTATAATTAGTTGGAGTGTGCAACGCAGGCAGATGCGCTCTGCAAATGTCTTGGCACTAGTGGGACTAAAGCAAAGTCCAATAGCCACGTATAGGATGCCACTAGGTACACTGAGTGTGTGCTAGTATAATGGCTTAGTTATAATTAGTTGGAGTGTGCAACGCAGGCAGACGTGCTGCAAATGTCTTTGCACTAGTGGGACTATAGCAAAGTCCAATAGCCACGTATAGGATGCCACTAGGTACACTGAGTGTGTGCTAGTATAATGGCTTAGTTATAATTAGTTGGAGTGTGCAACGCAGGCAGATGCGCTCTGCAAATGTCTTGGCACTAGTGGGACTATAGCAAAGTCCAATAGCCACGTATAGGATGCCACTAGGTACACTGAGTGTGTGCTAGTATAATGGCTTAGTTATAATTAGTTGGAGTGTGCAACGCAGGCAGACGTGCTGCAAATGTCTTGGCACTAGTGGGACTATAGCAAAGTCCAATAGCCACGTATAGGATGCCACTAGGTACACTGAGTGTTTGCTAGTATAATGGCTTAGTTATAATTAGTTGGAGTGTGCAACGCAGGCAGACGTGCTGCAAATGTCTTTGCACTAGTGGGACTATAGCAAAGTCCAATAGCCACGTATAGGATGCCACTAGGTACACTGAGTGTGTGCTTGTATAATGGCTTAGTTATAATTAGTTGGAGTGTGCAACGCAGGCAGATGCGCTCTGCAAATGTCTTGGCACTAGTGGGACTATAGCAAAGTCCAATAGCCACGTATAGGATGCCACTAGGTACACTGAGTGTTTGCTAGTATAATGACTTAGTTATAATTAGTTGGAGTGTGCAACGCAGGCAGACGTGCTGCAAATGTCTTGGCACTAGTGGGACTATAGCAAAGTCCAATAGCCACGTATAGGATGCCACTAGGTACACTGAGTGTTTGCTAGTATAATGACTTAGTTATAATTAGTTGGAGTGTGCAACGCAGGCAGACGTGCTGCAAATGTCTTTGCACTAGTGGGACTATAGCAAAGTCCAATAGCCACGTATATGATGCCACTAGGTACACTGAGTGTGTGCTAGTATAATGGCTTAGTTATAATTAGTTGGAGTGTGCAACGCAGGCAGATGCGCTCTGCAAATGTCTTGGCACTAGTGGGACTATAGCAAAGTCCAATAGCCACGTATAGGATGCCACTAGGTACACTGAGTGTGTGCTAGTATAATGGCTTAGTTATAATTAGTTGGAGTGTGCAACGCAGGCAGACGTGCTGCAAATGTCTTGGCACTAGTGGGACTATAGCAAAGTCCAATAGCCACGTATAGGATGCCACTAGGTACACTGAGTGTTTGCTAGTATAATGGCTTAGTTATAATTAGTTGGAGTGTGCAACGCAGGCAGACGTGCTGCAAATGTCTTGGCACTAGTGGGACTATAGCAAAGTCCAATAGCCACGTATAGGATGCCACTAGGTACACTGAGTGTGTGCTAGTATAATGGCTTAGTTATAATTAGTTGGAGTGTGCAACGCAGGCAGACGTGCTGCAAATGTCTTGGCACTAGTGGGACTATAGCAAAGTCCAATAGCCACGTATAGGATGCCACTAGGTACACTGAGTGTGTGCTAGTATAATGGCTTAGTTATAATTAGTTGGAGTGTGCAACGCAGGCAGACGTGCTGCAAATGTCTTGGCACTAGTGGGACTATAGCAAAGTCCAATAGCCACGTATAGGATGCCACTAGGTACACTGAGTGTGTGCTAGTATAATGGCTTAGTTATAATTAGTTGGAGTGTGCAACGCAGGCAGATGCGCTCTGCAAATGTCTTGGCACTAGTGGGACTATAGCAAAGTCCAATAGCCACGTATAGGATGCCACTAGGTACACTGAGTGTGTGCTAGTATAATGGCTTAGTTATAATTAGTTGGAGTGTGCAACGCAGGCATATGCGCTCTGCAAATGTCTTGGCACTAGTGGGACTATAGCAAAGTCCAATAGCCACGTATAGGATGCCACTAGGTACACTGAGTGTTTGCTAGTATAATGGCTTAGTTATAATTAGTTGGAGTGTGCAACGCAGGCAGACCTGCTGCAAATGTCTTTGCACTAGTGGGACTATAGCAAAGTCCAATAGCCACGTATAGGATGCCACTAGGTACACTGAGTGTGTGCTAGTATAATGGCTTAGTTATAATTAGTTGGAGTGTGCAACGCAGGCAGATGCGCTCTGCAAATGTCTTGGCACTAGTGGGACTATAGCAAAGTCCAATAGCCACGTATAGGATGCCACTAGGTACACTGAGTGTGTGCTAGTATAATGGCTTAGTTATAATTAGTTGGAGTGTGCAACGCAGGCAGATGCGCTCTGCAAATGTCTTGGCACTAGTGGGACTATAGCAAAGTCCAATAGCCACGTATAGGATGCCACTAGGTACACTGAGTGTGTGCTAGTATAATGGCTTAGTTATAATTAGTTGGAGTGTGCAATGCAGGCAGACGTGCTGCAAATGTCTTGGCACTAGTGGGACTATAGCAAAGTCCAATAGCCACGTATAGGATGCCACTAGGTACACTGAGTGTTTGCTAGTATAATGGCTTAGTTATAATTAGTTGGAGTGTGCAACGCAGGCAGACGTGCTGCAAATGTCTTTGCACTAGTGGGACTATAGCAAAGTCCAATAGCCACGTATAGGATGCCACTAGGTACACTGAGTGTGTGCTAGTATAATGGCTTAGTTATAATTAGTTGGAGTGTGCAACGCAGGCAGATGCGCTCTGCAAATGTCTTGGCACTAGTGGGACTATAGCAAAGTCCAATAGCCACGTATAGGATGCCACTAGGTACACTGAGTGTGTGCTAGTATAATGGCTTAGTTATAATTAGTTGGAGTGTGCAACGCAGGCAGACGTGCTGCAAATGTCTTGGCACTAGTGGGACTATAGCAAAGTCCAATAGCCACGTATAGGATGCCACTAGGTACACTGAGTGTGTGCTAGTATAATGGCTTAGTTATAATTAGTTGGAGTGTGCAACGCAGGCAGACGTGCTGCAAATGTCTTGGCACTAGTGGGACTATAGCAAAGTCCAATAGCCACGTATAGGATGCCACTAGGTACACTGAGTGTGTGCTAGTATAATGGCTTAGTTATAATTAGTTGGAGTGTGCAACGCAGGCAGACGTGCTGCAAATGTCTTGGCACTAGTGGGACTATAGCAAAGTCCAATAGCCACGTATAGGATGCCACTAGGTACACTGAGTGTTTGCTAGTAAAATTGCTTAGTTTAAAAAAGTTGTAGTGTGCAATGCAGGCAGACGTGCTCTGCAAATGTCTTTGCACTAGTGGGACTATAGCAAAGTCCAATAGCCACGTATAGGATGCCACTAGGTACACTGAGTGTTTGCTAGTAAAATTGCTTAGTTTAAAAAAGTTGTAGTGTGCAATGCAGGCAGACGCGCTCTGCAAATGTCTTTGCACTAGTGGGACTATAGCAAAGTCCAATAGCCACGTATAGGATGCCACTAGGTACACTGAATGTTTGCTAGTATAATGGCTTACTTAGAATGAGTTGGAGTGTGCAGAGGACAAGAGGGTACAGTGGCAGGATTGTGGTGCTCTGGGTAGAGGAATGGAAGCCTGCCTTTCTATTCCCTCCTAATGGTGAAATGCAGGGAGGAAATCCCTGACCTGGGCTACACAGACGCTGTTGCTGTTTGCAGGACCTGTCACTTATGGCTCTCTGACCCTGCCGCTTTGAGCCCTTAAAAGGACTGCTAGAATGTGCTCTCCCTAAGCTGTCTAACGCTGTGTATGCAGCGCATACAGCTGTATCGGCTATAGGACTCAGGAGGACGGAGCTGCGACACTGATGTCTGACACCAAAGACGCAGAAGGCAGATAATGGCGTTCGTGAAGAAAATGTCCGGTTTTATAATGCAGGGACATGTGACATGCAGATCCTATCACACATGCCGTTGCTTCTCTGGCTCAAAGTCCACTTAGCTGTGTGTGTGTCTGTGATTGGCTGACATGCTGGCCCGCCCCACAAGACGCGCGCGCTTAGGGAAGGAAGACAAGAAAAAAAAAAAAAAAAATGGCGATCGCCATTATAGAAACAGCAGTGATCTGAAGGCGCTGTTCACGCACACTATACACTGAAATGTGATAATAGTTTGATTCACAGAGTGACTTACACTATTACAGCAGAAACCAAGCTAGGATTTAGCTGTTTTTTGGCTGCTAGAACCGTTCTCGAACGTTTCTAGAACTATCGAGCTTTTGCAAAAAGCTCGAGTTCTAGTTCGATCTAGAACATGCCCCAAAATCACTCGAGCCGCGAACTGGAGAACCACGAACCACGAACCGCGCTCAACTCTAGTGGACAGTCCAGTTGTTGCATTTAAAAAGCTCAAAGTTGAATTTGTAATCGAGCCTGAGGTACGGCAATTAGACTTGCTACTACCAGTCCCAGCCATTTAGACTTGCAGCGGCTCACCCCTTCTGTTCAGTGCCTATCCTGGGAATCTGAGGCAGTTATTTTGAAAAAATTATTGTTCAAGGTAGGGAGATATACAATATTGGCATAGTTTACCCACACAGCAAAAAGTTTAACAAATAATGTCACCTTTATAGTCTGTATTTCCAGTTCACCCACACAGCCAGGATTGACAAAATTCCCTCACAAACCAGCTCTCAGTGCCCAAGATCCCCCGCAGAGCACCCAATTAAAACAGAGATGTACCATGGAACACTATCCAATAGAGGACTCAAAAACAGAAGTGACAGGTGCCTGACTTGTTCTTAGGCCAGCGTCACATTTGCGATTGACTCGCACGAGTGCAATGCAAGAAAATCTCGCATTGCACTGGGACCAATGTTAATCAATGAGGCAACTCTGATCTGCCATTTTTTCCTCAGCTCAAATCGAACTAAGGCTAGTTTCACACTTGCGTTCAGCGCATTCCGTGACTATGGAGAATAGCGCAGTCCGTTAACGGACCGCGCTATTCTCCATAGAGTTGTATGGACGACGCACTGTAACGCAAGTGTCTGCGTTGCATCCGCTAGACGACGCAGCGGCGTTATTTTGACGCTGCGTCTAGCGGATTGAACGCAGCATGTAACGTTTTTTGGATCGTTAAAATAGCGCACCTTAACGGATTCCGTTAGAATGCGTCAAGGTGTATAATGGTGTCCTATGTTAGCGGATTCCTGCGCTCTGCGTTAAGAGGCTGTATCCATTAACGGAATCCTGCATGTTTAGTTTGCTGTAGCAATTATCCTGTTTGCTCCCAATTAATGATGGGGTATAAATACATCTCATCAGAGAAGGTGTCCAGTTCATCACTCCTGAAGCCCTGCCTGGAGCCCTGCCTGGAGCCCTGCCTGGAGCCCTGCCTGGAGCCCTGAGATTCCATTGGTGAGAAAGGACAACCTTCCTGAACCCCCACAAGCCCCAGTCCACCCCCCACCACCCTCATCCCCAGCAATGCACCACCAACTTCCCACCACCCTCAGGGCCCTCAACACCCCCCCACCCTCAGCCCCAGCACCTCTTTGTATTGTTTTTTCTTGTGATCAATAAAGAGTTTTTACATTTTAAAAAAAAAATACAAATAAAATTTTGCAAAAGCAGTGTTTGTTGCATTATTTCACGTAATTTTAGCCTATGGTTATTGGTTTAGGTTAAGAGGTGCAATTTAAATGTATTTGGTGGTGTAACATCAATCTAACTAAACATAGGTTTTTTGGGGTTTTTTTGAAGGTAGCATATGCAATTGTCACTGGTTACATTTTTTCTTTTTAATTTTTTAACATTTTTTTTTTTTTTTAAATTGTGATAATGTAAACACAACTTCACCATCCAACCAACCCCACCAAAACAACTAGCCCCCCCTACCCCACCACCTTAATATTCCTTTTTTTTTAATCATTTTTTATTTTTTTTTTTACAAACTATAGGTTACATCAAAGCAGTCTTCACTTCAAATTTAGAATTTGAGAAAAAATGTAAGTTTACTTTTTTTGTTTTAATCTATGCTCTTCTACAGTATTGCATTGTTTGCTAATTTTTAATTTCCCAACAAATAGATATATTTCAGAATGTCTGGAGAATCCAGCCCTAGCCCTGACCTATTCCAGGTAATATTATTATTTTTTTTTTTTTTCTTATTCAAAGTTTGTTTTATTAATTTTTTTTTTTAAATTTTATTAGGAAGAAAATCCAACACAGGATGCAGCGGCAGCAGCGGCGGAACACGCAAGGCTACAAGTTGGAAACATTCAAGAAAGGGGTGGAGATGTGCATGGAGAGAGCTCGCATGATGTAAGTATATCCACTTCATTGACATCACAAATAACGCGACATATCTACTAACCAACATATATGCATACCTCACATAGCTTTATACATACTATACCTACCGACACATACCTACCCTATCTACATACCGAACATAACTACCTACCTTAATGACACATAGCTACCCTACCTACAAACATATCAACGCATATTATGCTTAAATACGTAGGTTACATAGCTATGTTAGCTATGGAGGTACCATCACGAACTACGTACAATTATTAACTGGATTTCATTGTTTTTTTTTTTTTTTCTCTAAGGTCGATGTTCCAAACATTAGAGGTCCTCCTCGCTGCTCCCAGAGTCGTCGTCGGCATGGCCGTGGTCGCAGCCATGTGAGTATTTTTTTTGGTTTTTTTTTCTGATGCCTTCCATGGCTTCAAAATGTTAAAGTTCTTTTTTTTTTTTTTAATTTATTTCTAATTAATTTTGTTTTGTTGACAGGTCTCATGGCGGAGGCAGGACGAGGATTCTGATGGGGAGGGAGGTGGCATCGATGTCGAACTCCTCATCGACCTCGTCCATGCTCGAGAGCCGCTGTGGGACATGAGAGACCCCCGCCATGCCAATTCTATCATCACACGGCGGCTCTGGGAAGAAGTAGCAGCAGAACTCATAGATGGGTGGGAGGACCTTGACACGAGGAACCGTAAAAGAGCAAGTAAGTATTCCAAACATGCTTTGCAAAACTCACCATATTAAAAGATGAATTTAATTTTGTTTGTTTTTTTTTTTTTCTCTTTTCAGTTACCCGTCTGACGACCCGGTGGCGTTCACTCCGTGATCACTTCAAGAGGGACTTAAACAAGGAGATGCAGGCTCCAAGCGGTTCGGCGGCACGCAAGGGCACCCAATACCGGTATGGGCGTGCCCTTGCGTTCCTAAGAGGCAGCATGCTTCCAAGAAAGTATGTATATATTTTTTGGGTGTTTAATTTAAGCATCTTTGAATGTATGTATCCTTTGTAATCGATCACATGCTACGTCAAATGTTAATACTATATGTTCATTTTTTTTATCATTCCACAGAACCGTCTGTAGCACCGTGGAGCCTGCATCAGAAATTAACCCTCTTGGAGCGATTGCTGAACAGAACGTCACCGGTGAACCCTCCAACAGGCCCTCCACTTCTGATCCCTCCCTTCCTTCTACCTCTTCTTCTGAACCCTCCCTCCCTTCCACCTCAACTTCACAGCCCTCCCTCCCTTCTACCAATCCCTCTAATCCCTCACTATCTAACCTCCCATCTTTCCCCTCTTACCCAACCTGCCCATCGGCATACTGGCAAACCTCATTACATGAGGCTGGTCAGAGAGTAGGTGTTCCCTTATCTGACCACTCTGATGCTCACGAAACTCGAACCGCGTTAGGTTCGGGTCGTCAGCGTCACAGTGGTCAGAATAGGGGCAGCCCCGAGTTCTTACACCTGAACGCATCGATCCATAGCTTCATCAAAGTTTTATCGGACCAAATAATCGCTGGTTTCAACCTTGTAAACCATAGTTTACAAGTGTTGACCAGCAAGATGGATGAGGTGCTTTCAGCTGTAAGGCAAACACCTAGTCAACATTTTTTTTCATTCTGTTATCGGTGATCTGGAAAGCCTACCGTCTGACCAGCAAATCCATGTAATGAGGGCTTTCCAGAATGCCATCCAGCAACTCCATCAACATCCCCCTCCCACCACTGCACCACATCTATCCACAGCCCCTCGGATGTCACCCCCAGTACACTTACAGCCTCCGACACAGACTCACCAATACTCACAATCTACAATACCCACACATTACAGAAACCCTTTGCACACTACAAGATCTGTACAAACATCCCTTTATTCCCCATCTCCATTTTCCAGCCCACACGACAACACTTCCACAACTCCATCCCCAACCGCACTGTCTCCTGCACTTCCTAACCCGTTACATCATTCTTCTTCCTCCTTCCGAACACCAACATCTTATCCAACCTCCACCTTTCCATTTTCTAACACTCTGCCTTATACCAACCCTCAACCTACTCCAATACCTCACCCTTCTACAAGCTCTCGCCCATCTACCAGCCCTCAACTATCTTGTCTTTCAAGCCCTTTTCTGCCCACCACTTCTCTTTCTTTTTCTACACCCTCACCATTACCTCTTACCCAACCTTCACCTACCCAATCCACACTTAATACCCCAACTGTTGGAGGGAACAATTCTGCGAGCGGATTCAGCGATGTCTCCACCCCACATTACCAAAATTTATAGTTTGGGGTTTTTTTTAAATTAATGTAATATTAAATTTATGTATAATAAATTGTTATTTTTTCTTGAACATTGTGTTTGTTTTTAATTTTACTTAGTTATTGGAATTAAATATTAAAAATGGGATAATGGTACACATACAGTGGCTGGTGCCGATGTTGTGGTATAGCAAGATGCATGCCACTACACGGGTAGAGGATGTATAGTTCAGGGGAATTTGTGGTGACACGGGGACAGTATAGCATAACGACATTTGTGGCAGATGTTGTGTGTTGTCAATTGACAAGGAGGAAGGCGATTCCTGTAAAGGGGGGGACAGTCATCAGACTACCATGTTTGCCAGTGTGTCCCAATTTCACTGTCTGAACTTGGCTGAAGTTCAACTGGGTTTGGTTTCAGTAATAATGAAAAAAAATGAAACCAACTTTGTTTTTTATAAACAAACTTTTGAAAAAAATAAAAAAACAATTTTCAATAGTAAAATTCAAATTTAATATCATTTGTAATAATGTTTTGTAAAATTTAGACTAAAAACACAGAAAATAATTATGAAACATGGATTTAAATGTTACACAAAATCACAAAATGTACATTATCAGACACGGATTACAATCTAAGTACATCAAACCATTGTATCCTGCCACTCCAGACGACCAATATCCGACACAAAATATGACGCAAACTCGTCACGAATACGCAATACTTCAGTGGTGGTACGGAAGGAAACGTTGCTGTATTGTGTTAGGGTACAGTTTGTCATTTCTTCTTCCAGTGGAGGAACGCCATTTGACAACAAAAAGTTATGTAATATGACACAGGCTTTGATTATTTCGTCAACAGTCTCTATTTTCACATTTATTGCCGTTGTCAAGATCCTCCAACGAGCAGTTAAAATCCCGAAAGCACATTCGACCATGCGCCTTGCACGGCTTAGCCAATAATTAAATATTTTTTTCTCATGTGTTAGCCCACGACTTGAGTATGGTTTTAATAAGTTTTGGGACAATTGAAAGGCCTCATCCCCCAAACATACAAAGGGGAGTGGTGGTCCATCACTTTGTGGAAGCGGTTTTGGTTGCGGGAAAGCAAAATGTCCTCCGTAAAAATTTCTTCCAATTGCCGAATTCTTTAAAACTTGGGAATCATTTGCTCGGCCAAATGCCCCAATGTCCACGGCCAAAAACGTATACTGTGCATCGGCAATTGCCATTAGCACAACAGAAATTTTTTTTTATAGTTGTAGTATTCTGACCCAGTGTTTTGTGGCTTAAGAATCCTGATATGCTTGCCGTCCACGGCACCGCAGCAATTAGGGAAGTTGCATATTTGGTAGAATTTTTCAGCTGCATCCATCCATTGCTGCTCGGTGGAGTGAGGAATATATTCGTCTTTTAAACATTCCCACAAAGCCTGGCATGTGGAGCTGATGATTCCAGAAATTGTAGAAATCCCCACTCGGAATTGAAAGTGTAAGGATGAGTAAGATTCTCCAGTAGCGAGAAATCTGTAAAAGATCAAAAGAAAAAATAATAATCAATCATACTTGGCAAAAAATTAGATTACATTTTGTGTTCCACATGCTTACCTCAAAGTAATGAGTAGACGCTCGGCAGGACTAATAGCCTTACGGAAAAAAGTATCTTTCCGCTTGATAAAAGGATCCACCCGCTCCAATAGACGATTAAAAGTGTCCTCAGGCATGCGCACATAGTTGATAAATTTTTCAGGCTGCCTTCTCAATTCAAGGTAAAGAGTGTAAAAGACACCACGGAAAATCCTGGTTTCATTAATGGGGTGAACCCAGTAGCGACGCCTTCTCTGTTGACAACGACGTTGCCGTTGAGCTTCTGAAAATCGATACGCCAAGACATTTGCCTGGTAGGAATATTCGATATAGGCTTCAGCGATCTTCCCCGTTATGACGTCCATTTTTCTAGTTTTTTAGCCTGTCTGAGATAGATTGTGCCTCCTCTCATATATATATACACTTGAAAATGTGAATTTCCTGAGGAACGCCCACTAATTATCCAATTACCAAAGAAACGGATTCCGATGGAATCCGGTTTTTTGTCCGTTAACGGAAGCATAACGGATGTAACGGACGTAACGGATCCGTTATTTTACGGGAATCCATTAACGGATTCCAGTAAAATAACGCGTCAAATGGTCCGTTGGGCATCCGTTGTATGACGGATGAGTTGTTTTAACGCACCTACTGTTTTGACGGAGTCCTGCCACCGCAAGTGTGAAACTAGCCTAAGGAAAAAATCGCAGCATGCTGCGATTTCTAGAGTTTCTCATGTGAGACTCTCCAATACAACTGTATGGGAGTGAGAAAAAAAAACGGATGTCACACGGACCATCCTAGTGACATCAGTTTTTCTAAATACAATTCTATCATGTAGCAGAGAACACTGTAAATGACTGTAAATGAGTAACAGCTGCTGAGGAAAAAACAGATTGCAAACTGACAGTACACTGATGAAAAGTGAGAAAAAATCGTCCTACTTTCCGGCATGAGAATCAGACCTATTTTTCAATCGCAAGTGTGACGCCGGCCTTACTGCTTTGCTAATTTTCAAGAGTGTGACATTGTCGAAAAATGCCCATGCTCCTGAGGTGCCAACTCTGTGCCTTCAACAGGGCGCCGATTCTTTGACTGACTGTTTTAACTAGAGATGAGCGATGTTCGAATCGAATCGTTCACCAATTTCAAATTCGAGTTGTTTTGGGTGATGTTCGAGTCGTTCGACGAACTCGAACGATTTGCTTCACGTTTGACAGTTCAAGTTACCGTTCGATAACGATTCGATCACCAAAAGCGTGGCTTTTCACAGTAAGGCTATGTGCGCACGTTGTGTATTTGCATGCGTCCTGCGTCCCCAGCACAATCCATCTCTCTTTCCTACTCACCGATCAGCTGCACGGCTGTCACAAAGCTCCGGCGGCTTTTCCTCTTTTGAAAGTGGCTGCCACTCATTATTCAATCTGGTATTCCCTGCTTTCCCCACCCACCGGCGCCCATGATTGGTTGCAGTCAGACACGTCCCCACGCTGAGTGAAAGCTGTCTCACTGCAACCAATCACAGCTTCCGGCGGGCGGGTCTATATCGTGCAGTAAAATAAATAAATAAATAAATAATTAAAAAAAAAAAAACCCCTGCGGTTCCCCCCAATTTTGATACCAGTCAAGATAAAGCCACACGGTTGAGGCTGGTATTCTCAGGATGGGGAGCGCCACGTTTTGGGGAGCCCACCACCCTAACAATATCAGCCAGCAGCCGCCCGGAATTGCCACATCCATTAGATGCGACAGTCCCTGGACTCTACCCAGCTCATCCCGAATTGCCCTGGTGCGGTGGCAATCGGGGTAATAAGTCCTAGGTTAATCATGACAGGCATCTCCCCGAGATACCTTCCATGATTAACCTGTAAGTGAAAGTAAATAACCACACACAATGAAAAATCCTTTCTTTGGAATAAAAGACAAAAAAACCTCTCATTTACCTTTTCATTAATCCCAAACACCCATCCAGGTCCGAAGTAATCCACACGACGCTTTCAGCTCTGCTACATGAAGCTGACAGGGAGCGCCGTAGAACACGAGCGCTCTGTGTCAGCTCCACGCAGCAATTGAAGTGAGCCGCGCTGTCACCGGAGACTTCACTCAGGTAGTGCCTGCGTGTGTGTGGGGATGATGTTGTGTGCAGTAGTGCCAGGGTGTGTGCGGTGATGATGATGAGTGCAGTAGTGCCTGCGTGTGTACGGGGATGATGATGAGGGCGGTAGTGCCGGGGGGGGGGTGCGAGGATGATAACGTGTGCAGTAGTGCGGGGGGGTGTGCGTTGATGATAATGAGTGCGGTAGTGCCGGAGTGTGTGCAGGGATGATGATGAGTGCGATAGTGCCGGGGTGTGTGTGGTGATGATGATGATGATGAGTGTGGTAGTGCCGGGGTGTGTGCGGGGATGATGATGAGTGCGGTAGTGCCGGGGTGTGTGCAGTGATGATGATGGAGGCGGTAGTGCCGGGGTGTGTGCGGGGATGATAATGAGTGCAGTAGTGCCGGGGTGTGTGCGTTGATGATGATGAGTGCGGTAGTGCCAGAGTGTGTGCGGGGATGATGATGGGGGCGGTACTGCTGGGGTGTGTGCGTGGATGATGATGTGTGCAGTAGTGTCGGGGGGTGTGCAGGGATGATTATGGGTGCGGTACTGCCGGGATGTGTGCGGTCTCTCTCCTCTCTCTTCTCTCTCCTCTCTCTCCTCTCTCCTCTCTCTCTCTCCCCTCTCTCTTCTCTCTCTCGTCTCTCTTTTCTCTCTCCACTCTCGCTCTCCTCTCTCCTCTCTCTCTCCTCTCTCTTCTCTCTCCTGTCTCTCCTCTCTCCTCTCTCTTTCTCTCCCCTCTCTCTTCTCTCTCTCGTCTCTCTTTTCTCTCTCTACTCTCGCTCTCCTCTCTCTTCTCTCTCCTCTCTCTTTCTCTCTCCTCTCTCTCTCTTCTCACTCTCTCCTCTCTCTTCTCAAACTCAAATTCAAACTCAAATATGCTTTATTGGCAGGACCAAAATACAATTAGTGTTGCCAAAGCGAAGAGAAATACAGTAAGTGGGGTGGGAGGGGATCAGGGTTATGGGGAGTTGGAGGCACTTTCTTCTCTCTCCTCTCTCGCTCTTCTCTCTCTTTCTCCTCTCTCCTCTTCTCTCTCTCTTCTCTCTCTCTCTATTCTCTCTCTCTTCTCTCTCCCTCTCTCTCTCTCCTCTCTCTCCTCTCTCTCCTCTCTCTCCTCTCTCTCTCGCCCCTCTCTTTTCTCTCTCTCTTCTCTCTCTCCTCTCTCTCTTCTCTCTTCTCTCTCTTCTCTCTCTCCTCTCCTCTCTCTCTGTCTCTCCTCTCCTCTCTCTTCTCTCTCTCTCTACTCTCTCTCATCTCTCTCTTTTCTCCCTCTTCTCCCTCTCTCTCTCTCTCTCAAATTCAAATATGCTTTATTGACAGGACCAAAATACAATTAGTGTTGCCAAAGCACGAGAAATACAGTAAGTGTGGTGGGAGGGGATCAGGGTTATAGGGAGTTAGGGGCACAATTTGGGCTCTGAAAGTCCTTTTAGGGGCCTTATGTTCCCCTCAGCTTATGACATGTGGTGACATATTGGGCGGCGATCTCCACCATTGATTCCTCTTCCCCCAGTAGGAAAAGGAGTTTCATCTCTTCGTCCATGGATGGAAAGTCCGGGGTATGAGTTGTAAGTTTCTGGAAGTGGGAGGCCATCACTGCTGAATATTTGTTACAGTGCAGCAGGAAATATGCCTCGTCTTCCAGAGCCCCCTGCTGGCAGTGCTGGCACAGTCTGTTCTCCTGTGGCTTGTATGTCTGTCGGTGACGCCCTGTTTCCACCTCTAGGCTGTGGGCACTCAGTCTGTACAGGCTCAGTGTCTGCTTTTCCAGATATGGGGCCAGAGTGTAGTCCCTCCGCAGTGACCGGTATATGGTGAGTTTCTGGGAGTTCTCTAATTAACTCTTCCAATTCTCTATGTATTACATCTTCCAGCTCTCTGAGATCTCTTTTATTTGGGCTTTTGTCAGGGTGTGTTGCTGACTTTGGCTGTACTGGCTGCCGGGGTTCCTGGCTTGCTCTGGACTCTGGCTTAGCAGGGCTTTATGATTGTAGGAGCTGGGGTTGCTGTTCTATATGTGTGCCTGGTGTGATAGCGCCCTCTTGTGTATACTGAGCCATAAGGAGAATCGGCCCAGCTATGCCCGACAGGCTATGTTTGAGGTGCTGCGATTGACTTGGAGGAGATATTTACAGAACTCCATGTTGAAGACTTTGGTTGGGCTGGAATCCCACTTTGTGTGGTCTGGGTAGGTTACTGGGCCCCATACCTCGCTGCCATACAGCAGTATAGGGGTGATGACGCTGTCAAATATCTTGAGTCAGACTATCACAGGTGGTTTGAGGTGGTACAGCTGTCTTCTAAGGCATAGAAAGTTCTGCATGGTTTTCTTTTCAGCTCTTCTGCTGCTTGCATGAGGCTCCCATTATTCCTTAGCTCCAGACCGAGGTAGGTATAGTTGCTGGTCTTCTCCAGCGTGGAGCCATTTAATGTGAAGGAGGGAGTGGGTATTTTATCCTGGTTCCTCTTTTGAAACACCATGACTTTGGTCTTCTTTTGGTTGATGGAAAGCGCCCATGTGGTGCTGAATGTTTCCAGTACTGCCAGGCTATCTTGGAGGCCTCTTTCGGTTGGGGAGAGTAGCAGGAGGTTGTCTGCATACAGCAGGAACTTCATCTCTCGGTCATGCAGACTGAGGCCTGGAGTGGGGGAGGACTCTAGAGCTGCTGCTAGTCCGTTTATATAGATGTTGATTATAGTTGTGCTCAGGCTGCAGCCCTGTCTGACACCATGGCCCTGTCGGAAGAAAGCCATCCTCTTCCCGTTCACCTTCACGCTGCACCGGTTCTCAGTGTATAAGCTCTTGATCACGTCGTAGGTTCTGCCACCTATTCCGCTCTCCAGAAGTTTCAGGAACAGGCCAGGGTGCCACACTGAGTCAAATGCCATTTTGAAGTCCACGAAGCATGCAAATATTTTCCCGTTTTTTGCTGTGGACGTGAGTCTTGATGAGGCTGTGCAGGGTGTAGATGTGATCGGTGGTGCGGTGGTTGGGCATGAACCCAGCTTGGCTTCTGCTGAGGATGTCACCCTGGGTGAGGAAGGCGATAATGCTTTTATTAATGATGCTGTTAAACAGTTTTCCCAGAATGCTGTTGACACAGATCCCTCTGTAGTTTGCTGGATCATGTTGGTCTCCATTCTTGTAGATGGGCGTTATTAGATCTTGATTCCAGCTTTGAGGGAAGGAGCCGGCACTCAGGACATGGGTAAATAGTTTTCTCTCTCTCTCTCTCTCTCTCCTCTCTTTCTCTCTCCTCTCTCTCCCCTCTCCCTCTCCCTTCTCTCTCTCTTCTTTCTCTTCTCTCTTTCTCCTCTCTCTTTTCTCTCTCTTCTCTCTCTCTCTTCTCTCTCTCTCTACTCTCTCTCTTCTCTCTCCTCTCTCTCCTCTCTCTCTTCTCTCTCTCCTCTCTCTTTTATCTCTCTCTCCTCTCTTGTCTCTCTCTCCTCTCTCTTTCCTCTCTCCTATCTCTCTCTTCTCCTTTCTCTGTCTATCTACTCAATCTTCTCTCTCTCTCTTCTCTCTCTCTCTCTTTCTCAGACCTGGCGATGATCAGCTGATGCGGTCATCTGGCAGAATCAGCTGACACTATAAGTCGAGCGATGAGGCCGGCTTTTTACCGCCTGGGCCGGCTAAACTATCAGCTGATGCCGTCGGACATGAGTCTGCATAGAAGTGTGTAGTTTTTTTTTTTGCAATGATGCATCAGCTGATTGTATAAAAGCCATTTATACAATCAGCTGATATGTCATGTGATTCAGGCCCTTGAACCTGGCACATCATCTGATCGCTTTGCCTTCCAACAAACACACATATGGAAAGTATAGGGTTAAGCAAAGTGAGGCCCTGCTAGCTAGATACAAAAGGATAGGATAGATTTGCTGGTTGCAGCCAGTAAAAATCCTAAAAAACTACCAACACCTGATAAACAAAAATTCCTATACAAGATCACACGATCTTTCCTCCCACTATACTAGGAACTCTTGTGCAAATACATGCGATACAAAAAATACAAACTCTAGATCAGACTGGGAGCAAAACTCCCTTTCTTTCTGGGAATAAATTGTCCTCCAAAGTGCAGGGAGAGCTCTTATTTACATGAAAGAAACAAAAAAGTGCATAAGAACTAATTAAATCTCAGAAGGAAAAAACAAAAATACTTATCAGGCATAGTTGCAGACATGGAAACAAAACCAATGCAAAGGAACGAAAAACCGCTGCAGAAATCATTCCTGGAGAATCAAAAAAGGAGCAGAAAAAAACAGAACCTACAGATAAAGGCAAAAGCCTCAAAGCTGGAGAACAAAATTCAGGATATTTTCGCAAGGAGTAGAAACAATTATCACCGGCAAAGGCTAGACAGAAACTGCCTTCCTTTATTCCCCCAGTCTGGATTCCATAAGCTTCCTGGAACAGCAATCATCCCCTGCACCTGTTTGAGCGACAGATGCAGAATAAGACTCACTACCAGCACTATCCACCACAGGGAGCCCAGAAACACTCTCGGGAACAGCATCAGCTCTGATGATATTCACAACAGCGACCCCCTCCCACAGGGATGTGATATACCATTGGACAGAGTTCCTTCACCACTGTCTCTGTGATCACCCATTCGCCCAGGTACATGTTACCTCACACCTAGACTGGTCCTATGAGAGTCAGTTGCTACCCGAAAGGTCCACTAAATCAAAGCGCACAACCTCAGGTCGGTCCATGCCTATTTCTGCACCCGACTACTGAAGAGTTATTATTACTATTATTATTATTTATTATTATAGTGCCATTTATTCCATGGTGCTTTACAAGTGGAAAGGGTATACATAAAAACAAGTACAACAATTATTAACAGTAAAAAACAGACTGGTATAGGAGGAGAGAGGACCCTGCCTGCAAGGGCTCACAGTCTACAGGGGATGGGTGAGGGTACAATAGGTGAGGACAGAGCTGGTTAAGTAGTGGTGTACTGGACTGAGGGTTATTGTAGTGCTTGTTGGAAGAAGTGGGTCTTCAGGTTCCTCTTGAAGATTTCCATGGTAGGAGAGAGTGTGATATGCTAGGGTAGAGTGTTCCAGAGTATGGGGGAGACACAGGAGAAATCTTGTATGTGATTGTGGGAAGAGGAGATGAGAGAGGAGCAGAGAAGGAATTCTTGTGAGGATCTGAGGTTGCGTGCAGGTAGGTACCGGAAGACTTGGTCACAGATGTAAGGAGGAGACAGGTTGTGGATGACTTTGTATGTAATGGTTAATGTTTTGTATTGGAGTCTTTGGGCACTGGGAAGCCAGTGAAGGGATTGGCAGAGTAGCAAGGCTGGGGAATAGCGAGGGGAGAGGTGGATTGAGCGGGCCAGATAGTTTAGGATAAATTGGAGGGGTGCAAGAGTCTTGGAAGGGAACCTAGAGGGCAGGAGGTTGCAGTAGTAGAGGCGGGAGATGATGAGGGTATGTATTATTATTATTATTATTATTATTAATATTATTACTAGCTGTAGTAACCGGGCGTTGCCCGGGATAGTAATTTGTCTCTCTGTCTCTCTCCCAGTCTCTGTCTGTGTATCGCTGTCTGTCTGTCTCTCTGTCTGTGTCTTTCTTTGTCTGTCTGTGTCTATGTCTCTGTCTGTCTGTTTCTATCTCTCTGTCTGTATTTGCATCAGTCTATCTGTCTCCATCTCTGTGTCTGTCTCTCTCTATCTCTGTGTCTGTCTCTATATGTGTGTCTGTCTCTCTCTCTTTCCCCGTCTGTCTCTTTCCTCATCTGTCTTTGTCTGTCTCTTTCCCCATCTGTCTCTTTCCCCGTCTGTCTCTTTCCCCGTCTGTCTCTTTCCTCGTCTGTCTCTTTCCTCGTCTGCCTCTTTCCCGGTCTGTCTCTTTCCCGGTCTGTCTCTTTCCCGGTCTGTCTCTTTCCAGGTCTGTCTCTTTCCAGGGCTGTCTCTTTCCAGGGCTGTCTCTTTCCAGGGCTGTCTCTGTCCAGGGCTGTCTCTTTGCCCGGCTGTCTCTTTGCCCGTCTGTCTCTTTCCAGGGCTGTCTCTTTCCAGGGCTGTATTTTCCCCGTCTGTCTTTTTCCCGTCTGTCTCTTTACAGGACTGACTCTTTCCAGGTCTGTCTCTTTACAGGTCTGTTTCTTTACAGGTCTGTCTCTTTGCCCATCTGTCTTTTTCCAGGGCCATCTCTTTCCAGGGCTGTCTCTTTCCAGGGCTCTCTCTTTCCCCGTCTCTCTTTCCTCATCTCTCTTTCCCCATCTCTCTTTCCCCGTCTCTTTTTCCCCGTCTCTCTTTCTCCGTCTGTCTCTTTCCAGGTCTATCACTTTCCAGGTCTATCACTTTCCAGGTCTGTCTCTTTCCAGGTCTGTCTCTTTCCAGGTCTGTCTCTTTGCCCATCTGTCTCTTTCCCTGTGTGTCTCTATCTGTCTCTTTGCCCGTCTGTCTCTGTCTGTCTGTCTCTGTCTCTTTCTGTCTCTCTCTCTATCCGTCTCCCCACCGACATCATATTACCTCCCACATAGGCTTCTTATACGAACAGTTTATTTTGTTCGTCTAGCAACCACTGACAGTTGCTATTAATGGCTTGTAGCTGTAACGCCTGCCTGGATCAACAGACTCAGATGGGATGTAATGGAGAGGCTAGAGGGAAGCCACTCACCAAGCTGGACCCCAAGAACCCTGAAACCCTTTAACCCCTATACAGGGATTTGAAATTACACAGGGCCCTGGAGATTACTACCTATGGAAGACTACAGTCCGATGAGAGTAGTCGTCAGGCAGGGTCAAACCAGGAATAGCAGAACAGGGACAGAATCGGCAGGCAAAGACGTAATCAGAAAACGTAGCAGAGGTCAAATTCGGATCGGGCAGCAAGGTACAAAAACAGCAGGCAGAACGGTAGTCAGAAAACACACAGAAGTCAGCACGCAGGAATCACTAAACAGAATAGGGCGGACCAGGAGCCAGGAAATCAGAACTATCTCTGGCAGAGGTCAGCAGACAGGAGGGGAACTAAGAAGGGTGGGGTGTCTTCCCATTTGCTGTAGCTGAACGCTGGCAACTTAAGCTGGAAGACACGCCACCCACAGTCAGCCAATGATACTGCAGATCCCAAGATAACCCAGCCCAGTGGATGATCGGAGCCTGCGCCCACCGGTGCTGCTGGCATCGACTCCTCTCCCATCACCAGCACCATCCACGGCAGGAACACGGCGTCGCCTGGCGATTGGAGCAGAAGTCGCTGGAGCAGACTCCGGTGGTGACGTAACAGTAGCTCCCACCTCCATTCAGTTTAATGGAAGTGGGATTTTGGAAAGTAACTGTAAAGCGCGGGGTTAAATTTTCCCGTCAAAACATATTCTATGATGTTTCCTGAGTCACATGGAGTGTCTGTGCAAAATTTCGTGATTGTAAATGCGACGGTGTGAATTCCTTTAGCGGACATACACACACACATACACACACTCACACACACACACACACACACACATACATACAAACATACACACATACATACACTGAGCTTTTTATATTAGATTATTAATATTTATTTATAGAGCACCATTAATTCCATGGTGCTGTACATGAGAAGGGGTTACATATAGAATACATATCCAAGTTACAATAGACAGACTGGTACAGAGGGAAGAGGACCCTGCCCTTGCGTGCTTGCATTGTTGTAATATTTTTGCTGATTCTTGGCTAAGAAAAGCACGGATCCGGGAGATATTTTTGAGTTTTAGTCGGCATGAGGTGAAGAGGGCTTGGATGTGTGGCTTGAAGGATAGAGCAGAGTAGAGGGTTACTCCAAGGCAATGAGCTTCTGAGACTGGTGAGAGTGAGCAGCCATCAACTTTGATGGATAGGCTTGGTGGAGGACTTGAATGAGGAGGAGGAAAGACAATGAATTCTGTTTTGTTCATGTTACACTTTAGGAATCATGCAGAGAAGAAGGATGAAATAGCAGACAGACATTGTGGTATTTTGGTTAGTAAGGAGGTAATGTCAGGTCCAGAGAGGTAGATCTGCGTATCATCAGCGTAGAGATTATACTGAAAGCCGAGAGACTCTATGAGTTGTCCCAGGCCGAAGGTGTAGATGAAGAACAGCAGGGGTCCAAGAATTGAACCTTGGGGGACACCAAAGGATAAAGAGTGAGATGAGGCGGTGGTGTGAAAATGGGAGACGCTGAAAGTTTGGTCGGTTAGGTATGAAGTGAAGAGATCCAAGATAAAGCAAAGTCTGTGATTCCCAGAGATGAGAGAATCTGTAGTAGGAGGGAGTGGTCTACTGTGTCGAAGGCAGAGGACAGGTCCAGGAGGAGGAGGACAGAGTAGTGTTGCTTGGCTTTAGCGGTTAGTAGGTCATTGGTGACTTTAGTTGGGGCAGTTTCAGTAGAGTGATGTGGTTAGAAACCAGATTGTAACCGGTCAAAGAGGGAGCTGGAGGAGAGGTATGAGGACGGTTCAAAGAGTTTCCTCTGTCCACTTGATAGGGTTTCCTGGGGTGACCCTGAGGGTATGGCCGAATTGCTCTGGACTTCTCCCACAGATACAGCTTCTTCTCTCTACTTCACGGTGTACCTATCTGACTAGAATCAGGAAGTGTTCTCTGCCTTAACCCCTACTAAGGGCCAGCCTCCTTCCTCTTTAACTACTTCAGCCCTATTACACCATCCCAGGCCTAAGCTATACCCTAAGCCAAAAGACCAGGGAGCAGCGACCCCTAGTGGTGGCTGAACAACAGTGCACCTGAAAAGTACACACATGTAAACAACATTGCACAAATATAAGCATACACAAATAAATCATGATGTCTTCAGGGGGGTTGCAGGGCAGGGGCCACCCTCCTATATTTGCACCACCAAATTCAGGCATGCTGTACACACTCTGTTTTTTGGTAGATTAAGCTAATAGATTACACTGCCTGTACACTGCTGATTTTGACCGCTACACAAAGCTGTGTGATGCAACGCAGTATGAGGTTTCAGAGGTATTCACACAGCAAAACATGTGCTACGCACTCTATGTTTGGGTAGATTGGGCTAACAGATTACACTGCCTGTATGCTGCTGTTTTGGACAACTACACAAAGCTGCGGGATGCAGCGCTGTATTTGATTTTGAACTATATGCACTTATCAATGTCCCTCACTCCGTCAGTGTCCTAGCCTTACAATGTATTTGTTTTTTTAGTAACTGCCAGCCAATCACAGCCAAGCCAAAACTTGGCATGGCTGCAATAGCTCTGGAAGTGCCCACAGCTGATAGGCTCTTCTACAACCTTTCAACAAGCTTTATTTGGGTGACAAGGCCGAACAGGAACATAACATACATTAAAAAGGCTGTGTTCGGGGTTCAGCATGGGACACATGGTGCCGGTACGGACCATGAACTTCACAGTTCAGGTTCGCTCAGCCATATTTATAAATATTTACAGAATATTATCTGTCGTGCTGAAGTCATTTGTCATCTAAAGTTTTATAGCTTTGATAACGTTGTCACAATGGTCTTCGTATTCATTTAAAAACTTCTCTCTGTTAAGACAAAATCATAATGTATAAATCTGTTCCTAAGCACAATTTTATTTGAAAAATGTAACAAAACACATTTTCTTTTCATCCTGGGGATGATGTCATAAAACTAATATTGTAGGCTGTTATTAGAGATGTGCGAACCTTTCAAGGCTCAGTTCGCTCAGCTGAACTGAACAAACACTATGTTCGCCGAACCGTTCAGCAAATTGAACTCCAAATTTTTCAAACCTTTCCGAACCCCTTTGAATTCAATGGGAGGCCAAATGTAAGGCAGAGTAAACACCTTTAGGGGTGTTGAAAAGCTTCCAAAACACCAAAAATATTTTTTACAGTGCAGGACCACTGTTTTAGCATAGCCATTAGCATCATAGACTATTGACAAAAGATATATAGGTGGATCCGTGACACCCTGGCCTATCAGGTCGTCACAAGGGTGCCGTGCAATCTGCCCTTCTGCATGGTACCCACTCCTCCTTGGTTACGGGTCCTGTCCCTTTGGTGTTGCTAAGAACAGATATACACAAATCCTGAGGAACACTCTGCACCACACCCACCAGACACCCATTAGGCGGCCTGAGGGGAATAGGGCCACCCAGATGGGGGGATGGTAGGAGGAGGGCCAGAAGTGTCAGTTGTAGTCAGAGAGTGTCGGTGAGCCGTGACAGGAAAAGGTCACGCTGCGGAGCTGGGCTCCTGTACCCGTCCCAGGTGCCAGACGGCCTGGCCCGAAGGAGCTAGAACCCCGGTTGTAGGGGGTAGTGACAGGGAGCATGGTACTGCCATGGAGGGCAGACCGGCGGCCTTGTGCTACAACCGGGCAGGGGCCAGGGCACAACGTGGTACTCAGACCCTAGGCTGGGAAGGAGCTTTATGCAGCCTAGTAATTCACCCGACAAGGATGTAATCTGCATGAACCGTTATCCACCCACTCCAAAATCGGGGTACTAGCTCAACGAGGGGGATAGGACTTCCCAAATCCGTCCAGAAAATCCCAAGCATGAACCCTGAGAGCAAGTTCACCCTGCTAGCCACGCAGGTGAGCGGGACCCGAGTAGTTTCAGGCAAAAGGGATCCACACAGAGTAAACATAGTGCCAAGGGATAAGGCTTCAGACCAACCAGCAATGCCAAAAGGGCACGGACCCAGCGTGCTCACCCAAAAGCTGCAAGGCATTCAAGACTTTGGTTTACCCACTGTCGGTGTCAGCATCTCTGGACTGTGTGAGTATGTTGTACCCCTCTACTCCCGACGGGTCCCCAGCCAACCATCATCGAGCCCTGGGACACCACCCCCTGCCCATGGAGGGGTTAACATCAGATGCTGCCATCCCATCGCTCCCGGGCGCTCCCTCTCAAACTCAGCAGTGGTGGTATCCTGCTTTACCATGACTCGTGGCTGGCATCACGAACACTATCCAATCCTTTCACTCCCTTTTGTAAATACCTTTTTCCCTCTTTTTCATTTCGAGCGGCCGCGCGACCCTGCCTTGGGTCCAGAGACCCCTCGAGCCACAGCGGATCCGGATTCGAGCAGCCCGTCGGCTGTCGCGGAGTGGCACACCTCGAAAATCTTGGCGTCACGAACAGGATGCGAGCAGGACCCACTAACTGGGTGACGTGCATCTTGAAAAGTGAAGTCCGGGAGTCCAAACCCTTTTTCCCGCGACATCCGCCATTTTTCCGCCAAAAACGCCATCTTCCTCAGAAAGCACGCAAAGCCGAAGCCCTGCCCTTCATCCTCAGCCTGAAACAGGAACCGGAAGTTCCCAGAGGGCCACAGCGCGCGAAAGAGTGCTGGGAGAAAACCGAGGGGGCGTGCCTGAATGTAGCAAAAGCGGAAGAGAAGCAGGGACGCCAGGACTCTGCCATCCTGTTCCTGGACAACGCAGAGGTGAGATGGCGGAGCGGAGCTGGTCACCGGAATGTGCTGTTCTAGGGGGACCGCGACTTGGATTGAAGAAGAGACCGAGCAGCTGTGCAGGAAAATGCAGACACAGTTCCTGTTCATACTGAATCACTGGAGGGAAGAGATGAGGAGCCTGGCGGTGGTGGTGCGAGCCCTTTAGATCGAAATCTTACGTGAATAAAGGGTAAGCGGTTACCCAGTCCCTGTTGATTACCTTAATCCGGCCATGGCGGCTGAGGGATCCAGTTCACCCCTGCTTGTGGCAACCACTCCACAGTCACCTACCCCATCCTCGGCGGACGCCGAGCTGCCATCACTCATCCCGGCAGCGGAACCTGCAGTATTTTCATTTGAAGCCCCACCAGCAGCCTCGATGTCTACCGTCATCCCAGTCACGTCAGCGGTCACCCGGATCCGGCCAGATCAAACCCGGCCGCATCACCGGGCCTGTCCTCAGAGGCGGAGCACCTGGAGCTGGCAACCCCGGCTGCGGAGAAGTCGGTCTTTCCACCTACGGCAGCGGGAGTGGGACCTTCAAGCTCACCGGTTCCACAACCGCGCGGCATCCCGACGGCTGTTGGGGCTGCCCCAGTGCCTTTAATGCCAGAGCCAGTCAGGGAGCTGAGGCCGGACGCCGATGCCCCCTGCTGGGAACGACCGTAATAACAGCTGATAACGACAATGACCCTGGCAGATCAATGGCAGCAGGAGATAATTACTTGTACCCAGAAAGAGAAAAATTATCTAAGGAAATCTTCGTTCCGTGTTCGAGGCCCACCGAGGAGAGGCATGGTGCACCGTTTTGTCCCTGAGAAAGGGTAGGGTTTCCTGTCCGAGGCCTGTCTTGCTGAGGAGGTGTTCATTGCAAGAAGAGATGTTGAGCAACACTTCCCGAGGGATCATCCTGGCCTGCAACCTGGAGCCAGGAGAGGTGGTCAGCTACACCCAGCACTGGAGCGAGCGGGGCTGGTATGCCCTTGATGTGAAACAGCTCGCTATAGTGGATGAGCGGGTTGTGCCAGCTGCCGTTATTGGCTACCAGTCTCCCAGGGAGTGGTACCAGTAAAGTAAAAATGCTAATACTGTAAAAGTTTACGATGCCATAGAATTGTTAGGTATCGGTGTTTTCGTTTGTTATTTTTCACAGTTTGTTGTTTTCCATATAGAAACTGCTAGAAAATGAGTGCTTTAATTAAACGGTTTTAATCAAACGGGAAAGTAACCTGATTTTCCTCTAGATTTGCTACAAGTCTAAAACCGGTACATGGACTTTGTTGACTTTTTCAGGGACTTCGTTGTTTTAATAATTAAGTAAAAATGGACCATGGTCAGAGGACTGACGTGACCAACACAAACTTGTGTCTTGTACATAATTGCACCTTCTGTGCCCACAAGAGCCGTCTGACACATTCCGGGACCTTAACCCGGCCAAGGACCCATTTAGGTTTCCAGGGGAAACAGGTTGTTTGGGTGGGGGGTTATTGGGATCTGGTACGTTGGGACTGGACTGTCGCAGGAAGGGACTGCAACTGGGAAGGTTGAGTCCCCGCTGCCATCAAAACCAGTGGTGTCCCCCTGTTGGCAGATGAACTCTAATGTTGGTAACGTTTAAGAAAAAGAGCCTCCCTAATGTGGGATGGACCTGTTAAATAATTGTTATTTATGTTAACCTTTTCCTTTACAAGTTTAATAAATGCTTGGTGTTTCTGTAGTACGCGGACGAGCTACGTTTAACCAAGCGAGAATGTGACGCCCTGGCCTATCAGGTCGTCACAAGGGTGCCGTGCAATCTGCCCTTCTCCATGGTACTTGCTCCTCCTTGGTTATGGGTCCTGTCCCTTTGCTGTTGCTAAGAACAGGTATACACAAATCCTGAGGAACACTCTGCACCACACCCACCAGACACCCATTGGGCGGCCTGAGGGGAATAGGGCCACCCAGATGGGGGATTGGTAGGAGGGCCAGAAGTGTCAGTTGTAGTCAGAGAGTGTCAGTGAGCCGTGACAGGAAAAGGTGATGCTGCGAAGCTGGGCTCCTGTACTCGTCCTAGACGTTGGCCTGGCCCGAAGGAGCTAGAACCCCGGTTGCAGGGGGTAGTGACAGGGAGCACGGTACTGCCATGGAGGGCAGACCGGCGGCCTTGTGCTACAACCGGGCAGGGGCCAGGGCACAACAGGGTGCGAGGACCCTAGGCTGAGAAGGAGCTTTATGGAGCCCAATTCACCCGACGAGGATGGAATCTTCACAAACGGTTCTCCACCCACTCCAAAATCAGAGTACTAGTGCAACAAGGGGGATAGGACTTCCCAAATCCGTCCAGAAACTCCCAAGAGTGAACCCTGAGAGTAAGCTCACCCTGCTAGCCACACAGGTGAGCGGGACCCGAGTAGTTTCAGGCAAAAGGGATCCACACAGAGTAAACACAGTGCCAAGGGACAAGGCTTCAGACCAACCAGCAACACCAAAAGGGCACAAACCCAGTGTGCTCACCCAAAAGCTGCAAGGCATTCAAGACTTTGGTTTACCCGCTGTCGGTGTCAGCATCTCTGGACTGTGTGAGTATGTTGTGCCCCTCTACTCCTGACGGGTCCCCAGCCAACCATCACCGAGCCCCGGGACACCACCCCCCTGCCCAGGGAGAGGTTAACATCACAAGCTGCCATCCCATCGCTCCTGGATGCTCCCTCTCAAACTCAGCAGTGGTGGTATACCGCTTTACCATGACCCGTGGGTGGCGTCACGAACACTATCCAATCCCTTTTCACCCCCTTTTGTAAATACCTTTTTCCCCCTTTTTCATTTTGAACGGCCGCGCGACCCCGCCTCGGGTCAGGAGACCCCTCGAGCCACTGCGCATCCGAGCAGTCCGTCAGCTGTCGCAGGGCGGCACAGATCAGTGACAGGTGTAGGTCTGGTGCTGACATACCCTTGCCAGTATAGACAAGACACATCTTGACACAACTTGGAGATCCATCTAGGAGTCTTTACATTTAAAAAACTTTCAGGCAGACAGCAGGACAGTGGCATCAATTTCCCCCTCTCCATTTCCCCATAGTGAGTTTGTACAGCAGGGAATTATGGTCCATGCAACACAAACAGTGACCATGCTTTCTGCAGTAGCGTAATCAGGCTGGAATAGTGCCCTATACATTTCTGTACAACCAGGTTGATCCATGCAATGCACATGTTATGTTGCCCAGGCATAGTGCCACCACCAGGTTTGCACCGTCATTGCACACAGCCTTCTCTTGCTCCAGGTTTAGTTGAGACAGCCATTGATCAAACTGGGCCTGGATAGTGGCCAAAACTCTGAAGCTGTGTGACTGCGTTCTCCAATACATATTAATTTATGCACTGCCTGATTGCGTTTACTTACACACAGGATGTGGGCTGGCTTTTTCATGTCAAAAATCAAGAGTTGAATAAGTGACAGGCAATGGCATCTTGCTCACAAAACTCTACTACTACACACAAGACACAATATGGAAATCCATACGGATTCTTCATATTTAAAAACCTTTCAGGCAGGCAGCAGGACAGTAAGACAGCGGCATCAACTTCCCCCTTCCCTATTTACTCATACTCTGTTTGCACACCAGGGAAGTATGGTCCATGCAGGACACAGGATGTGGGCTGGCATTTTCAGTTAGAAAATCAAGATGATTGAGTGACAGGCAAAGGACAGGGACACAGAGAGACAGGTGTCATCATCTGACCCCACAGTAAAATAACAACCCATATGCGTCCCATGATCGCATCACAGGGCCACCAATGGCGGCAGAGAACAGTGTGATTCCCACCAGAGCACTTTAGATAGCACTGTCAGAGTTTGACAGCGTGATCTAACAGCTTTAAAGGCATGGGTGAATCTTTAATCCACGCGCGACTGTTAGCCTCGCATGTTTTCTGATAAGATCATTAGACATGTGCAGGGATAACTGCAGGCTCGCTGCGTGAACCCACGGTAATGGGACAGAAACAGCCAAGGACGTACTGGTACATCATTGGACATAAAGGAGTTAACTATCTAGTCTTTTTAACTAATATGTTAGCCCATATAACCTGTAAAGTGCCAACTTTTGCTACTGATCACAAAAATTACAAAAACTAGTGAACTAGTGGCTCACCTGTAGGGAGCTGGAAGAGATCAAGTTAGGAAACTAAATGACAATGTAAAATATTTCTCTTTGTTAGCTGAAGTGTTTCTTGTAATATCTCACTTTGTAGTTTGTAGAACTGAACACTATTGCTTTCCTTGAGAACAACGGAGAAGCTACAGTACAAAACCACACAGGATACAAAAGAAGTTCAGCCAATCTCTTGTTTTCCTGGCTGAAACCTGTGGACAACAATTTGCTTCTTTCTTAAAATAACGATTCCTTGTGAACGCCAAACGTAGCATTCATATCATTTTTACCGCCAAGCCAGAAGCACTAAGTAAATGTGTTTTTCACTGTTATGAATGTGTTTTTATATATTCATCTGCTGCCGGTTAGTTGTACTCCAGACATAATTGTGAAGTACCATACAATGAGATAAGTGAGAGCATATGACCCTTAAAATAACAAATACAAATAATAATTGATGAAGACCATAATTAGCACTGTTGTGAAAAGTGGAAAGAATAGATTTTCCCACACCCAACAGGGAAAATATAGTATTTAATAAAACCTCATATTTCTAATCTACCAAAACTAAAGTTAGTTTGGAACTCCTTATAAAGTAACAAAAAAATGTGTAGCACCACAAAACATTCCACTAGACATAGAATTGAGTAGAGAAGATGCCAACATCGCTAATTTTTTTTAAAAAAAGTGTTATCAAATGTTTTATAAATAAAGAAAATAAATACAATATGCTCTCTGTATAAAACACAGTTCTCAAGATTTTGCTTATAATTTAATAGAGCCCTTCTACTCTCCTGTTGGATAAGAATCTGTGCATAACGTGTAATGAACACACTCCACTCGTTACAAGACACACTGTACTTTAAATTTTAATGAACCCAGAACCTGTTTTTTTCCATTGCGAAACTAGAACAGATATTTGTTCATTGGGAGAACAGAATGTGGATTTCTTTTGAATGACAGTAAATAGTTTTTTTTTAAAAAAAACCTGGTGGAATTAGTACGAAAAGTATATTAAAAATATATATTTTTCAACATACCATGAATACCAAATGTTTGTTTAATCTGAAACATATTTTTTCTAATTTATAATTCACTGATACATGTCATATATGATAAACCACTGGTGAAGAGCGCTGATACATACATTCACTTCAAGTTGAATACAGCTGTTTTTAGGGATTAAAGCTCTCATTGCAGTGGACACCATTGATTCTGTGGTTTATGGGCCATATATGTGTTATGCGGGCATCACACAAGATGAGCTATCGCGTGATGTGTGGCGCCCTGGACAAGCCAGGCGCCACAGAGCACAACATCTACACACCCCACACTCCCAGCAGGCACACCGAAGTCAGACAAAAACCCTTGTTGCCTTCCTCCAGGGGCTGATGATCACACCAGGGGGTGGGCCAGGCGGTTGGTCCCGCCCACCGAGGAGTTCACAGTCCTGGAGGCGGGAAAAGAGCTCAGATTAGTCTTGACAGTGAAAGTGGAAGGAGGAAAGTGTAGTAGTGGAGCAACTGACTGACAGCGTCCGGGTGTGTGGCCCGGGCGAGACAGCAAGGTTGGCAGACGGTGGTGACCGTCTGCAGGAGTGGCCTATCAGAGTTACCGTAAGGACCGTGGATGGGCGGTGGCCCAGCGGTACCGGACCGGTACACGAAGAGAAGTCAGCACCATCTGGCAGGGTCTTACGGACCCCGGCAAGGCTAGGAGTCGCCGTGAATTTGCCGAATCCGTTAGTGAAGGGAACCTCCTGGGTTTCCAAACAGCCAAGTCCCGACAGAAGGCAACAGTCCAACCAACAGAGAGAGACACCGCCACGGCAACCGTTTCTCAGGGCCAGAGACTGCGGGCAAGAAGGGGCTCCTCCAGCCCACATCCAAGCTGGGGAGCGGGTTACCGGTGGGAACCCATCGGAACCAACAACCGTACACAGGTGCAGGGAAAGGCAGTCACCATCAACCTGCCGGGAGCAACAACACCGCAGCCGTCTGTGGGACCCGTCCATCCAGCCGAGTGTTTTACCGAGAACTGTGTCTTCATCATTGGGCTGAGTGAGTACCACCATGCCGTGTGGCACAGCGCTGCCCCTGCGACCCTGCACCTCACCAGGCCCCGTACCCGCCTGCCATCCATCCCTACCCCATCACCGGGCCCCGGGACAACCAACCCCCCACCCACGGAGGGGAGAACTAACAACAAAGCTGCTCCCTGTCACCGCTCCCGGGATCCCCATCCAGAGCAGCGGTGGTGTCACTATTATCACCACAACCGGGGGTGGCGTCACGGACAATAAATCCCAACAATCAATCCCCTTTTCACTCACGGGCGAGGAGCACCGCTCGAGTCCCCGGGATCCGGCACACCGCTCGAGCCACCACCGAGCAGCAGCAGACGTGGCCGGTCCCGAGCAGTGGGAGAGCGCAGCGTCCCCTCCTCCGCCTGCGACAACTTGGCGTCACGAACAGGATCCTACCGCTCTGCCGTTGGGTAGAGGTGCGCCTTGTTATTGCCGGAGGTGTCCGGCTGAAAATTTGCAGAAGCCGCCATCTTTGGCGCAAAGAATTCCCGCTCGAGCGTCTTCTCGAGTAGTGGAGGCGCGAAGACCAAAACCCCACCCCGATAGAGGAGGAGCCGGAAAGAGACTAAGGGGGACGAAATGGCGGCTGGTCGCATGTGAGCGCGGCTATAAAAGCAGGGACGCCAGGACCCTGCGCCCATCTTGTTCCTGGGAGAGGCCGCCAGCAAGATGTACATGCCGTCCCGAAGCACCGTAGCCCCCACGCCTGGAACAGCGGCGTTGGTGGAGATCCGGACCGCACAGCTCTATCAGAGGCTGCAGGTCAAGATGCAGCTGCTCTTGGAGGAGTGGGAGACCGACATGACGGAGGTCATAGCGACCGTGCGAAGACGCGAGGAGGAAGTTGCGGAAGGGAGGGTGAGTGACCCACGCCCCGATACCCCTAGTGGGTCGGTCATCGTGGGTGCGGAACCCGGTCTAAACCCCCTCACCCTGCTGCCTCCCTCGCCACCTGTCCTGGCTACCGTGACCCCGCCACTAGGCCCGCTACCACCGCAACCGGTAGCGATACCCCGCATGTCCGCCCAGGCGGACCGACCTGTAGCCGGAGCCCGTAGCCGACCGGAGGTGCTACCATGGAAAGCCCCGAAGCCTGAACCGGAGGCACCCCCCGAGAGATCCCCCGAGCCAGAGCCGATAGACCGCTCCGTGAAAATGGCCCAGCAGCGGAAAGCCCCTGTGCCCATCCCCCACACCTCGGCTGAGGTAGCGCCGGGTTGTCGCTGCAAGGCGGCGTCCAAGGCCAAGTCACCGCGGGACCTTCTGCCCAGATCACCAGCAGTGGGCAGTGTCCAAAAGGTCTCGCGGGGCCCGACCCGTGCGCCGGAGCTCGCAGCAGCGCCATACTGGGATAGGGAGCCGGTACCGTTGGGCCTAGAAATTGTGGAAAGAGAGAGGAAGAAGGCGGAATTGGTGGCCCGTGCAATCCGGGAGAAGGAGAGCCTCCGCCAAGCGACCTTCCGTGTTGTCACGCTCCCCGGGTCCCCTGTCACGCTCTCCGGCTCCCCTGCCTCGCTCCCCGGCTCCCCTGCCACGCTCCCCGGCTTCCCTGCCTCGCTCCCCGGCTCCTCTGTCAGGCGTCCCCCGCTCCACAGCCTCCAGGCCCCATCACCTGCGGTCCCCGGGCGGCCCGGTACCCGCTCCCGGCGCCCATCGGCAGCTTTGCTCCAGCCCGGCTCTCCTGCCTCCTGTTCACCGCTCCCTGCCCTGGCTTCTGGCGCCCGGGCCTCGCGCATGCGCATTAGGGCGCGTGCGGTCATTGACCCTTTCTTAAAGGGCCAGTGTCCTCCAACAGGATATTGAAGGATCAGGTACTGGGTATATAAGGGGATCCTTTCTAAGTGGGCGGGGCCTGTTCTTCGTGTTTTGCTAAGCTAGGAGTCAGGTCTCCTTGTGTCTTCTGGTATACTTACCTATCTCTCTCCTAGAGCCGCTCCTGCCTCGCCATCCGGTCCTGACGATTCCCGAACCCCGAACGGTGACTGTCCGCCATCCTGTCAGTACATACCATCTCTGATCCCTGTGGTGACCCGTCTTCTCGCTCCGTCGGTTCCGGACTCTGCCTGACAACATCTCGGCCTCCGAACCTGAGCTCCGTCACCCGGACTACCTTCAGTGACTCCGTGGTCCCAGGGACTTCTACACTCCTCTGAACGGACTGTCCTGCTACCTGTAGTGCTCCGGCTACCGGACACCTTGCCTTCGGTGAGGTGTTCAGCCCAGTGGATCCACCTCCTGGGTCTGCCCGTCCACCTGGCCCTAACAGTAAGAACAGGCCATAGATCCCGCCGAAGCACTAGCGGCCCAGCTGGGCACCCTGCAGCAGGAACTCGTACGACAGCGCGAGACCCAGTCCCGCATGCTGGCCTTCATGACCTCGGTGGATACCCGCTGCAAGCAACTGCCACGTCCCTGGCATCTCAGGTTACCACTGCACAGTCCACGGTCACGGTTCCCGTGGCGGCTCCCTCGGAAGCTTCTAAACTCCGCTTGGCCTCTCCACCCCGATATGCCGGAGATCCCAAGACCTGCAGAGGATTCTTAAACCAGTGCTCCCTCCATTTCAAGCTGCTTCCGCACCTGTTTGCCTCCGACCAAGCCAAGGTGGCGTTTGTGATGTCCCATCTAGAGGGTGAGGCACTGGCCTGGATGAACCCCTTGTGGGAAAGGGAGGACCCTGTAACCACTAACATCCAGGACTTCCTGCAGGCGTTTAGAACCACCTTTGACAAACCCGGACGTGCCGCCGCATCCGCCTCATCACTCCTCAGGCTACGTCAGGGGACCATGACGGTGGGGCAGTATGCCATCCGCTTCCGCACTTTGGCCTCAGAATTGGGGTGGAACAATGAAGCCCTCACCGCCGCCTTCTGGGAAGGACTCTCCAGTCGTATTAAGGACGAGCTGGCAGGCCGCGATGTTCCTTCTACTCTGGATGCCCTGATCGCACTAGCCACCTGCGTGGACCTCAGATTCCAGGAACGATCCAAAGAGGTGTCCCGTGAGAGACGTCCGATACGGCATTCCTCTCCTCCGCAGAAGCCCGCTGTACTTCAGTCAACGTCGTCTGGTGTCTCTGTCCACGAGCCCATGCAGATTGACCGTTTGCGGCAGTCCGAACAACGCCGAGCAGAACGGCTCGCCAAGGGCCTCTGCTTCTACTGCGGAGAGGGCACACACCTTCTACGCTCCTGTCCAGAGAGGCCGGGAAATGCCAAAGCCTAGGGCTGGTAGGAGAGGCCACCATAGGTGCTGGGACTCTCTCAGACCCGGTTACGTGGACTGTTCAAGTGACAACGGGAGAGACGCGGTTCACAGCCGAGGCGTACCTCGATTCCGGGGCAGCAGGCAATTTCATCCAGCAGGCCACGGTGGACAAGTACCAGGTGCCTGTTTCTCCACTCGACAAACCCCTCGTGAATGCCTCTGTAGATGGGAGACCCCTCTCTGACACCATCTCGTGGATCACCAAGCCGGTGGAACTACGTATCGGTGCCCTGCACACCGAGAACATCGCTCTCTACGTCCTCCCACACATGTCTCATCAAATCCTGCTGGGACTCCCCTGGTTACGGACACACGAACCGTCAGTCAGCTGGGGTACTGGTGAAATCACCCGATGGGGCTCCTCTTGCCACGAGAACTGTCTGAAGACTATACAGCCCATCCGACGACCTCCGGTTCCGGAGTCCCTACCGGGACTGCCCTCGGCCTATTGGTCCTTCGCGGACGTCTTTGATAAAAAGGAGTCAGAGGTACTGCCACCACATCGTCCTTACGACTGTGCCATCGACCTACTTCCGGGAACTACACCACCTCGAGGACGGATATATCCGCTGTCTCCTGCTGAAACAAGGACCATGTCTACCTACATCACGGAGAACCTGGCAAGGGGATTCATTCGGAGATCCTCCTCTCCTGCTGGAGCAGGCTTCTTCTTCGTTAAGAAGAAAGAGGGCGACCTACGCCCATGCATTGACTACCGGGGATTGAACCAAATCACCGTGAAAAATAAATACCCCCTGCCGCTCATCCCCGAATTGTTTGATCGGCTTAGAGGAGCTCGTGTGTTTACCAAGTTGGATCTTCGGGGTGCCTACAACCTGGTCCGCATCCGCTCTGGGGACGAATGGAAGACCGCATTCAATACTCGCAATGGGCACTATGAATACTGTGTGATGCCCTTCGGCCTGTGTAACGCACCAGCAGTCTTTCAGGAATTGGTGAACGACGTGTTCCGGGACCTTCTCTACGTCTGTGTGGTGGTGTATCTTGATGATATCCTGGTCTTCTCTCCGGACCTCCAGACCCACAGAGAGAACGTGCAGCTGGTACTACAAAGACTGAGAGAGAATCGTCCGTACGCCAAGTACGAGAAGTGTGTCTTCGAGCAGTCTTCTCTTCCCTTCCTGGGTTACGTAATCTCCGATACCGGTCTGCAGATGGACCCGGAGAAGGTCTCTTCCATTCTCAACTGGCCCCCTCCTTCCAGACTGAAGGCAATCCAACGCTTTCTGAGATTCACAAACTATTACCGTCAGTTCATCCCTCACTTCTCTGCTCTGACTGCACCTCTCTCCGCCTTGACCAAGAAGGGGGCTAATCCAATGGACTGGTCACCTGCGGCCGACGCCGCGTTTGGCTCCCTGAAACAGGCATTTGCTTCCTCCCCTGTGCTCCACCGTCCTGAGTTAAACCGACAGTTCACCTTGGAGGTGAATGCCTCCTCCTCGGGAGCCGGAGCAGTGCTCATGCAGAAGTCCTCCTCCGGGAAGATGGTTACTTGCGGTTTCTACTCCAAGAGCTTCTCAGCGCCTGAACGCAACTACACCATCGGTGACCGAGAGCTATTGGCAGTCAAACTGGCTCTGGAGGAATGGCGCTACCTTCTGGAGGGAGCAGTGTACCCCGTGATCATTTACACGGACCACAAGAACTTAAAATACCTGCGGTCCGCTCAGCGACTGAACCCACGGCAAGCCAGGTGGTCCTTGTTCTTTGCCAGGTTCGATTTTCAGCTCCATTTTCGACCCGCGGACAAGAATGTACGAGCAGATGCCTTGTCCAGGTCATTTATGCCCATGGAGCAGGAGGAGGAGACATCCCAGCCCATCATCTGCCCTAGTAAGATCATTCCGGTGGCCCCTGTCACCCTGGCCCAGATACCGCCCGGGAAGACCTATGTCTCTGAGACTGACAGGCAAAAAGTGTTGCACTGGGGCCATGCCTCGAAAATAGCCGGCCATGCTGGTCAGAAGAAAACATGGAGTACAATTGTACGTCACTACTGGTGGCCATCCCTTCGCACGGACGTCGCTTCTTTTGTCTCAGCCTGCTCCTCTTGTGCCAGGAACAAGACGCCCAAACACCTGCCATATGGCCGTCTTCTGCCTCTGCCTCCATTGCCTCTGCCTCTGCCTCTGCCTCTGCCTCCATTCCGTGGCAACACATTGCAATGGACTTTATTACGGACTTGCCCCTGTCCTCCGGACACACAGTCATATGGGTCGTGGTGGATCGGTTCTCCAAAATGGCTCATTTCGTCCCTATGGCTGGACTGCCCTCTGCTCAGGAACTCGCTGACGCCTATATACAACACATCTTCCGCTTGCATGGCTTTCCATCACACATTGTGTCCGACAGAGGAACTCAGTTCACCTCCCGATTCTGGAGGGCTCTCTGCAAACATCTGGGAGTTACTCTGGACTTTTCTTCAGCCTACCATCCTCAGTCGAATGGCCAAGTCTAACGAGTCAATCAGATCTTGACCCCCTTCTTACATCACTACGTCAACGCCCATCACGACGACTGGTCCACGCTTCTTCCTTGGGCTGAATTCTCCCATAACCACCATGTCAGTGAGTCCTCCTCCAGCTCTCCCTTCCACGTCATTTACGGACTTCAGCCTTCCGTCTCATTACCTGTATCCTCTTCCTCGGATGTCCCTGCTGCTGATGCTGTAGTCCGTGACTTTGCAACAATTTGGGACTCTGTCAAGGCGTCCCTTGGACGTGCTTCCCTGCGGATGAAGAGACACGCAGACAAGAGGCGTCTGGATCCTCCGTGTTTCTCTCCAGGAGATCTGGTCTGGCTTGCTTCCAAGTACGTCCGATTTAAGCTACCATTATACAAGCTGGGCCCTCGCTACATCGGGCCGTTTAAAGTCCCCAGCAAAATAAATGAGGTCTCCTACAAGCTGCAGCTCCCGGCCACGATGAGAATACCCAACTCCTTCCACGTCTCCCTGCTCAAGCCGGTTGTCCTTGGTCCCTTCTCCGCTGCTGCCAGTTCTGCTCCTCCTCCTATTGCTGATGATGACATCTATGCGGTAAGGGATATCGTGGCCATGAAAACCGTACGGGGCCGACAGTTCTTCCTGGTGGACTGGGCAGGGTATGGTCCTGAGGATAGGTCCTGGGAACCCCGGGAGAATGTGGGTACTCCCCTGATACGTGCCTTCCTGTCCCGATTGCGGGGAGGGGGGCGTGGGGGAGGGGGTACTGTCACAGTCCCCTGTCACGCTCTCCGGCTCCCCTGCCTCGCTCCCCGGCTCCCCTGCCACGCTCCCCGGCTTCCCTGCCTCGCTCCCCGGCTCCTCTGTCAGGCGTCCCCCGCTCCACAGCCTCCAGGCCCCATCACCTGCGGTCCCCGCTCCCGGCGCCCATCGGCAGCTTTGCTCCAGCCCGGCTCTCCTGCCTCCTGTTCACCGCTCCCTGCCCTGGCTTCTGGCACCCGGGCCTCGCGCATGCGCAATAGGGGGCGCGCGCGGTCATTGACCCTTTCTTAAAGGGCCAGTGTCCTCCAACAGGATATTGAAGGATCAGGTACTGGGTATATAGGGGGATCCTTTCCAAGTGGGCGGGGCCTGTTCTTCATGTTTTGCTAAGCTAGGAGTCAGGTCTCCTTGTGTCTTCTGGTATACTTACGTATCTCTCTCCTAGAGCCGCTCCTGCCTCGCCATCCGGTCCTGACGATTCCCGAACCCCGAACGGTGACTGTCCGCCATCCCGTCAGTACATACCATCTCTGATCCCTGTGGTGACCCGTCTTCTCGCTCCGTCGGTTCCGGACTCTGCCTGACAACATCTCGGCCTCCGAACCTGAGCTCCGTCACCCGGACTACCTTCAGTGACTCCGTGGTCCCAGGGACTTCTACACTCCTCTGAACGGACTGTCCTGCTACCTGTAGTGCTCCGGCTACCGGACACCTTGCCTTCGGTGAGGTGTTCAGCCCAGTGGATCCACCTCCTGGGTCTGCCCGTCCACCTGGCCCTAACACGTGTCCGGGGCCCCCTGTATGAAGGGCAGGTGAGGCGGTTTGATGTCCGCCGGGGCTATGGCTTCATATACGAACCGGGCCTGGAGGCCGAAGTATTCATCGCCCGGCGGGATGTTAATGCTCACCTGCCAGAAGAGCACCCAGGCCGTAACCTGATGCCAGGAGACCTGGTACAGTACACCCGGCACTGCGGGGAGAGGGGGTGGTTTGCGCTGGATGTGAAGTTGAGGGGCAGCCAGGAGGCCCGTGTGCACCGCGCTCCCTCCCCCAAGTGATGCCGAGGACTCAGAATAAGGGCAGCGGAATGCCGTTGTCACCGTCCTTGTTGGGACCAACACTGTGTAAAGTTTGAAAGTTTTGCAAAAATGATAAGAATAATCCACCGATGAAGTCACCTGATTGCCATCTGATTTACTGTTGATTTAAACCGGTTGTTGCCGGCACCGTTGTCCCCGTGGGGACCGTTCAAAAAGTTGCATAAAGAACTCTTTATGAACAGGCCCGAGAACTTTTAGGGCAATCACAAACTTAGTGGCATGTAAATAATGTTATGTTATGGCTTCTACCGTTACCGCCTCCGGAGAGGCAGATTGGAGGAAGGGCCCGCAGTGGAGCAGGCTGGGGCCCAGCCACCACCGGAACCGGTGGCAATACTCTGGGGGTTTCAGGGGTTCCCCATGGACGTGGGTCCCCTGAAAAGGACAGAACCCGCTCGGGCAATTTGTGCAGGATTGGGGTCAAGGGGTGCTGCCTGTTTGCTAGGGGAGGCATCAGGGCCAGGTTGCTTGGGTGGGAGAGAGCGGAAGCAGTAACCGTTGGCAACGTTTAAGTAAGAGTACCTCCCGATGTGGGAAGATGTTATTATACTTGTAAATATGTTTACCATTTAACCGTTTTAATATTTTTCACTTGGTGAAAATAAAACCGGTGATGGATGGGCAGCCCGCGGACGGTCTGCATTTAACTAAGGGGGAATATGGTGCCCTGGACAAGCCAGGGGCCACAGAGCACAACATCTACACACCCCACACTCCCAGCAGGCACACCGAAGTCAGACAAAAACCCTTGTTGCCTTCCTCCAGGGGCTGATGATCACACCAGGGGGTGGGCCAGGCGGTTGGTCCCGCCCACCGAGGAGTTCACAGTCCTGGAGGCGGGAAAAGAGCTCAGATTAGTCTTGACAGTGAAAGTGGAAGGAGGAAAGTGTAGTAGTGGAGCAACTGACTGACAGCGTCCGGGTGTGTGGCCCGGGCAAGACAGCAAGGTTGGCAGACGGTGGTGACCGTCTGCAGGAGTGGCCTATCAGAGTTACCGTAAGGACCGTGGACGGGCGGTGGCCCGGCGGTACCGGACCGGTACACAAAGAAAAGTCAGCACCATCTGGCAGGGTCTTACGGACCCCGGCAAGGCTAGGAGTCGCCGTGAATTTGCCGAATCCGTTAGTGAAGGGAACCTCCTGGGTTTCCAAACAGCCAAGTCCCGACAGAAGGCAACAGTCCAACCAACAGGGAGAGACACCGCCACCGCCAAGGCAACCGTTTCTCAGGGCCAGAGACTGCGGGCAAGAAGGGGCTCCTCCAGCCCATATCCAAGCTGGGGAGCAGGTTACCGGTGGGAACCCATTGGAACCAACAACCGTACACAGGTGCAGGGAAAGGCAGTCACCATCAACCTGCCGGGAGCAACAACACCGCAGCTGTCTGTGGGACCCGTCCATCCAGCCGAGTGTTTTACCGAGAACTGTGTCTTCATCATTGGGCTGAGTGAGTACCACCGTGCCGTGCGGCACAGCGGTGCCCCTGCGACCCTGCACCTCACCAGGCCCCGTAACCCGCCTGCCTTCCATCCCTACCCCATCACCGGGCCCCGGGACAACCGACCCCCTACCCACGGAGGGGAGAACTAACAACAAAGCTGCTCCCTGTCACCGCTCCCAGGATCCCCGTCCAGAGCAGCGGTGGTGTCACTGTTATCACCACAACAGTGGGTGGCGTCACGGACAATAAATCCCCACAATCAATCCCCTTTTCACTCACGGGCGAGGAGCGCCCGGGATCCGGCCCACCGCTCGAGCCACCACCGAGCAGCAGCAGCCGCGGCCGGACCTGAGCAGCGGGAGAGCGCAGCGTCCCCTCCTCCGCCCGCAACAGATGCATCGTCGGGGTCACGGTTTTCGTGCTGCACATCCGGCATCGCTTGCGACATCGTTTCGTGTGACACCTCCGAGCGACGCAAAATCGCTCACAAATCGTGAGTCGTGTACTCGTCGCTTATTTTTAAAAAATTGTTTATTTAGAATGGCGCCGGTTGTTCATCGTACCCGGGGCAGCACACATCGCTCGGTGTGACACCCCGGGAATGATGAACACAGCTTACCTGCATCCCACGGCTCCCGCCGGCAATGTTGAAGGAAGGAGGCGGGCGTCCCGCTCATCTCCGCCCCTCCGTTTCTATTGGCCGGCTGCTGTGTGATGTCGCTGTGACACCGAACGTCCCTCCCCCTTCAGGAAGTGGAAGTTCGCCGCCCACAGCGAGGTCGCTTAGCAGGTAAGTACGTGTGATGGGAGTTTAACGACTTTGTGCGCCACGGGCAACTATTTGCCCGTGACGCACAAATGACGGGAGCGGGTACGATCGCTCGTGCAATCGCGCGATAGATCGTACTGTGTGAAGCCTGCATTAGTCTGT
This sequence comes from Anomaloglossus baeobatrachus, assembly GCF_048569485.1. Taxonomy (NCBI): domain Eukaryota; kingdom Metazoa; phylum Chordata; class Amphibia; order Anura; family Aromobatidae; genus Anomaloglossus; species Anomaloglossus baeobatrachus. The sequence goes on along the minus strand of NC_134355.1, from coordinate 384,795,366 downwards.
AAGGTTAAAGACACTAGAGCTTAAAGAAATATTCCTGTAGGAAATGGATTTTATAAGACTAAGATATTGATCACCTATATTTTAGATAGGTTTCATGTAACGGACCCAAACTCCCATATGATATCTGGAGCCATGGCCTCCTGAGTAGAGATGAGCGAACCGATCCCGGTTCGGCTCGAGGCCGGTTCGCCGAACGGGGGTCCCGTTCGAGTTCGGCTCGTCGAACGTTCGACGAACCGAACTCGAACGTATAGGCTATAATGGGAGGCAATCACAAACACATAAAAATGCATTATAAATGTACACAAACAGTTAATAAACATTGCCATAACACTTACCGGTCCCCGCGATCCCTTCTGCACTCTGTCTCCTGCCGCTATTCCATCCGATGATCGCTTAATCCTCCCGGTGACCTGCACTGCCAGCAGAGATGCAGGACCTATCGTGACGTCAAAATAGCCATGTGACCAGTCACGTGGCTATTATCTCATTGGCTACAGACTGGTCACATGACTATGACACGTCATGTAGGACCTGCGAGTGCATCTCTCCGGTACACGGTGCACATATGTGTATCGCCGTGTACCGGCGACATGCTCTAGCACACGGTCGACTCCCCGTTCCGTTAGGGACCGGCTGACACAGCCGGTCATTAACGGAGATCACCGTTGCCATAGCAACGCAGTTAGCGGTGACGTCACCGCTAACCGCGGCTCCGAGAGCACCGTTGCTATGGTAACGCGTCTGTCAGCGTTACCGCTGTTACCGCTGACAGCCAGCACTGATCACTCACGGAGTGAAGGCTGCACGCTGCTGCACGATTGTAGTGAAGATTGTAGTGAGGATGAGGTTCCCCAGCCCCAAGTGATGAGCTGGTGAATCTCATCCTTCCTCACTACAATCGTCACTACTACTACACTAGTGAGGATTGTAGTGAGGATGAGATGCCCCAGCCCCAAGTGATGAGCTGGTGCACCTCGTCCTTCCTCACTACAATCGTCACTACTACTACACTAGTGATGATTGTAGTGAGGATGAGATGCCCCAGCCCCAAGTGATGGGCTGGTGAACCTCATCCTCACTACAATCGTCACTACTACTACACTAGAAAGAAAGAAGACAGAAGAGCAGGATCGTGGAGGGGTGACAGGGGGTAATAAAGATGGAGTCTCTAATGTGTCTGTGTATTTATTTCTATTAAAGTATTTTTTCTCTGTGTGGTGTCTTTTTTTTAACCCTTTATTGGAGATTCTTAATGGCCAGGTCAAACGTGCCTGACATTAAGAATCTCTGGCTTAATACTGGCTAGTAAAACAAAGCCAGTATTAACTCATGATTACCCAACAAGCCACCCGGCTCCAGGGCTGTTGGAAGAGTTGGATACAGCGCCAGATGATGGCGCTTCTATGAGAGCGCCATTTTCTGGAGCAGGCTGCGGACTGCAATTCGCAGCAGAGGCGCCCAGAAACCTCGGGCTAACCTGTGCTGCGGATTCCAATCCCCAGCTGCCTAGTTGTACCCGGCTGGACACAAAAATGGGGCGAAGCCCACGTCATTTGTTTTTTAATTATTTCATGAACTTAGTGAAATAATTAAAAAAAACGGGCTTCCCTATATTTTTGGTTCCCAGCTGGGTACAAATAGGCAACTGGAATCCGCAGCACAGGTTGGCCTGAGCTTTCTGGGCCCCACTGCTACGAATTGCAGTCTGCAGCCGCCTCAGAAAATGGCATTTTCATAGAAGCGCCATATTCTGGCGCTGTATCCAACTCTTCCAGCACCTGCCTGCTATACCTGGCTAGCATACAAAAATATGGCGAAGCTCACGTCCTTTTTTTGTAGTTTTTTGGCAAAAAAAATAAAAAATGCTTCCCTGGATTTTCCATTGCCAGTGAAAGTAACACCAAGCAGTGGGGGTTAGCAGCCAGTAGCTGCTTGGATTACCCTTAGCTAGCAATACAAAAAATGCAGCGGGAGCCCATATATATTTTTTTTTAATTATTTATTTAAATAACTAAAAATAAAATGGGCTTCCCTGTATTTTGATTGCTGGACATCACAGTGCTGTAAAAATAAATCTTTAAAAAAATGATGTAGCGCTCCGCGGTATTTTTGATTCTCAGCGCAGATAAAGCAGACAGCTATGGGTTGCCACCCCCATCTGCCTGCCGTTACCTTGGTTGGCAATCAAAATACAGGGAAGCCCATTAATTTTTTCTATTTAAAAAATAGTTAAAAAAAAAAATGACGTTGGGTCCCCCCATTTTTGATAGCCAGCTAGGGTAAAGCAGACGGCTGTAGCCTGAAAACCACAGCTGGCAGCTTTACCGTGGTTGGGGATCCAATGTGGAGATCCCCTCAGGCTCTTTTTTATAATTATTGTATAAATATTAATAATTACACAATAAAAGTAGGGTCCCCCCCAAAGTGGATCACCAGCCAAGGTAAAGCGGACAGCTGTGGTCTGGTATTCTCAGGGTGGGAAGTTACAAATGACGTTTCGGCCTGAGCCTTCGTCAGATTGGACTTATCTGCATGTAATTATGAAAAATGACAATAATCAATATCACATAAGAGTGAGAGAGCAATAACATAAACTCGAACAATGTAGAGGTACAATTGGGATGCAGCAAAAAAATTGCAACACAGCAAGAAATGAAACACATGATACAAATGTCATAATACAGTACAAGGACAAGATAGCAATGACAAATATGGGGTCAGAGTAGGCTCAGACAGCTCTGGTACGAAAGAGATGTCAATCATAAAGTAACATGTGCAGTAGGTGTAGAGCTACAGTGTGCATGGCAGAGCTAATGGGTAGACCAACCATAGAAAAAGAACGGAGAAAAAGTGGAGAAAAAGTGGAGAAAAAGTAGAAAAAAAATGGAGAAAAAGTGGAGAAAAAGTGGAGAATAAGTGGAGAAAAAGTGGAGAAAAAGTGGAGAAAAAGTGGAGAAAAAGTGGAGAATAAGTGGAGAAAAAGTGGAGAAAAAGTGGAGAAAAAGTGGAGAAAAAGTGGAGAAAAAGTGGAGAAAATGTGGAAAAAAAATGGAGAAAAAGTGGAGAAAAAGTGGAGAAAAAAGTGGAGAAAAAGTGGAGAAAATGTGGAAAAAAAATGGAGAAAAAGTGGAGAAAAAGTGGAGAAAAAAGTGGAGAATAAGTGGAGAAAAAGTGGAGAAAAAGTGGAGAAAAAGTGGAGAAAAAGTGGAGAAAAAATGGAGAAAAAATGGAGAAAAAGTGGAGAAAAAGTGGAAAAAAAATGGAGAAAAAGTGGAGAATAAGTGGAGAAAAAGTGGAGAAAAAGTGGAGAAAAAGTGGAAAAAAAATGGAGGAAAAAGTGGAGAAAAAGTGGAGAAAAAGTGGAGAATAAGTGGAGAAAAAGTGGAGAAAAAGTGGAAAAAAAGTGGAGAATAAGTGGAGAAAAAGTGGAGAATAAGTGGAGAAAAAGTGGAGAAAAAGTGGAGAAAAAGTGGAGAAAAAGTGGAGAAAAAGTGGAGAAAAAATGGAGAAAAAGTGGAGAAAAAGTGGAAAAAAAATGGAGAAAAAGTGGAGAAAAAGTGGAGAAAAAGTGGAGAATAAGTGGAGAAAAAGTGAAGAATAAGTGGAGAAAAAGTGGAGAAAAAATGGAGAAAAAGTGGAGAAAAAATGGAGAAAAAATGGAGAAAAAGTGGAGAAAAAGTGGAAAAAAAATGGAGAAAAAGTGGAGAATAAGTGGAGAAAAAGTGGAGAAAAAGTGGAGAAAAAGTGGAGAAAAAGTGGAAAAAAATGGAGAAAAAGTGGAGAAAAAGTGGAGAAAAAAGTGGAGAATAAGTGGAGAAAAAGTGGAGAAAAAGTGGAGAAAAAGTGGAGAAAAAATGGAGAAAAAGTGGAGAAAAAGTGGAGAAAAAATGGAGAAAAAGTGGAGAAAAAGTGGAAAAAAAAATGGAGAAAAAGTGGAGAATAAGTGGAGAAAAAGTGGAGAAAAAGTGGAGAAAAAGTGGAGAAAAAGTGGAGAAAAAGTGGAAAAAAATGGAGGAAAAAGTGGAGAAAAAGTGGAGAAAAAAGTGGAGAATAAGTGGAGAAAAAGTGGAGAATAAGTGGAGAAAAAGTGGAGAAAAAGTGGAGAAAAAGTGGAGAAAAAGTGGAGAAAAAGTGGAGAAAAAATGGCGAAAAAGTGGAGAAAAAGTGGAAAAAAAATGGAGAAAAAGTGGAGAAAAAGTGGAGAAAAAAGTGGAGAATAAGTGGAGAAAAAGTGGAGAATAAGTGGAGAAAAAGTGGAGAAAAAGTGGAGAAAAAGTGGAGAAAAAGTGGAGAAAAAAATGGAGAAAAAGTGGAGAAAAAGTGGAGAAAAAGTGGAAAAAAAGTGGAGAAAAAGTGGAAAAAAATGGAGAAAAAGTGGAGAAAAAGTGGAGAAAAAATGGAGAAAAAATGGAGAAAAAATGGAGAAAAAGTGGAGCACCCTTTGGTGCCTTTCATGTGGCACTAAGGGGTGCTTAGCTTTGTATTTAGCCAAAAAAATGAAAAAAACAATGACGTAGGGTTCCCCCTAGTTTTGTAGCCAGCTAGGGTAAAGCAGACGGCTGCAGCCTGCAGACCACAGCTGGCAACCTCACCTTGGCTGGTAATCCAAAACTGAGGGCACCCCACGCTGTTATTTTAAATTAAATAAATAATTTAAAAAAAAAACACGTAGGGGTCCCCCAAAATTGGATCACCAGCCAAGGTAAAGCAGACAGCTGGGGCCTGATATTCTCAGACTAAGGAGGTCCATGGTTATTGGACTCTCCCCAGCCTAAAAATAGCAGGCCGCAGCCGCCCCAGAAGTGGTGCATCCATTAGATGCGCCAATCCTGGTGCTTCGCCCCAGCTCATCCCGCGCCTTGGTGCCGTGGCAAACGGGGTAATATATGGGGTTAATACCAGATGTGTAAGTCACCTGGCATCAAGCCCTGGGGTTGGTGAGGTCAGGCGTCTATCAGATACCCGACATCACCAACCCAGTCAGTAATAAAAAAAAATAGACGACAAACACATTTTTATTTGAAAAAACACTCCCCAAAACATTTCCTCTTTAACCAATTTATTAGAATGAAAAACAAATCCAGGTCTGGTGTAATCCAAGGGGTTGCCATGACGATCCACACTGTCCCAGTCAATGAAGAGCAGGATGTTCCCCATTGGCTGGGAGAGCAATGCAGTGACCTGAGCTAAAATCAATGGGTCAGCCCAGGTTCACTGCAGGGCATGACAAGTGCTGCTGTCAGGAGCGAGGTACATTACCTGCGCTGATCTCCAGCACTGCCGACAGCCCCTGTCACTGAGCTCAATGACCGGCTTCACACCAAGTATCGCGAGAGGTCCGTGACGTCACCGCTAGTCAGTCTCGGGTCGGAAGCGAGAGGTGATGTGACAAGCGGCGGCCATGGAGGACAGTGACAGCGCTGAGGTCGGGATGGCGGGACTTCATCACCGCAGGTAAGCCGAGCGGGGGTGTGAGTGTGTGTGTGTGTGTGTGTGTGTGTGTGTATGTGTACATGCCGCGGGCAGGAGGGGGCGGAGCGAGCTGAGCGGGGAAGTGTGGGCTTCCTGCACGTAACTAAGATAAACATCGGGCTACTAACCAAAGCGCTTTGCTTGGATACCCGATGTTTATCTTGGTTACCAGCTTCTGGCAGGCTGCCAGCGATGGCTCCTGCACACTGTAGCTGTAAAATGCCCTGCTTTTTGCTGCTAGAACCGTTCTCGAACATATCTAGAACTATCGAGCTTTTGCAAAAAGCTCGAGTTCTAGTTCGATCTCGAACAGTCCCCAAAATCACTCGAGCCCCGAACTGGAGAACCTCGAACCACGAACCGCGCTCAACTCTACTCCTGAGGTTCAGAATGTATGAACTTGGGACACCACAGCGCCGCCACACCCTATTTAGTTTACTTTCCCAAGTACTGCAGCTCATATCAAATTCAATTCAATTAAATCTTCTGAGCTATAGTATTTGAGAATGGTCTGTACAGAAAATGTGGAGTCCAACAGATTAGATCAAGGATAAGCAACCATACATGTCACTAATCAAAAATGAATGCAAAATACTATAATAAGCATATGAGAGCACATGCTATTAGTGCATGGGTTGTGGATACATAAAGGACCCCATGGAATAATCAAAGATACAAGGCACCAAAACAGAAATGAACAAATCAGGTCAAATACATATTTATTTATTTATTTATTTTATTTTTTTAAACAGGATAAAAGAGTAACAGATAAAACAAGGTGTCACATACCGTACAGAAGTAATATACTGACATACAATATACCCAGAGTCTCAAATATAAATGTAAATTATATGTCTCTGCACTAGAGATGAGCGAACCGGTCGCGGTTCGGCTCGAGGTCAGTTCGCCGAACGGGGGTCCCGTTCGAGTTCGGTTCGTCGAACGTTCGACGAACCGAACTAGAACCAATAGGCTATAATGGGAGGCAATCACAAACACATAAAACTGCATGATAAATGTACACAAACAGTTAATAAACATTGCCATAACACTTACCGGTCCCCGCGATCCCTCCTGCACTCTGTCTCCTGCCGCTATTCCATCCGATGATCGCTGAATCCTCCCGGTGACCGGCACTGCCAGCAGAGAAGCAGGACCTATCGTGACGTCAAAATAGCCATGTGACTAGTCACGTGGCTATTATCTCATTGGCTACAGACTGGTCACATGACTATGACACGTCATGTAGGACCTGCGAGTGCATCTCTCCGGTACACGGTGCACATTTGTGTATCGCCGTGTACCGGCGATATGCTCTAGCACACGGTCGACTCCCCGTTCCGTTAGGGACCGGCTGACACAGCCGGTCATTAACGGAGATCACCGTTCCCATAGCAACGCAGTTAGCGGTGACGTCACCGCTAACCGCGGCTCTGAGAGCACCGTTGCTATGGTAACGCGTCTGTCAGCGTTACCGCTGTTACCGCTAGCAGCACTGATCACTCACGGAGTGAAGGCTGCATGCTGCTTCCCGATTATAGTGAGGATTGTAGTGAGGATGAGGTGCCCCAGCCCATGATGGGCTGGTGCACCTCATCCTCACTACAATCATCACTACTACTACACTAGTGAGGATTGTAGTGAGGATGAGGTGCCCCAGCTCATCAAGTAATGGGCTGGGGCACCTCATCCTCACTACAATCATCACTACAATCCTGAAGTGCAGTTTCTTCAAATTCATTTAAAGGCACTTGGAACGCTGAAATTGCTGCTTATAATTTAAGCCTCTATTAAAAACCTCTTATCAGCGCTGGTTTATTGGGGATTTCTTGGGCTGACAGGGGGTAATAAATATGGAGTCTCTAATGTGTCTATGTATTTATTTCTATTAAAGTATTTTTTCTCTGTGTGGTGTCTTTTTTTTAACCCTTTATTGGAGATTCTTAATGGCCGGGTCAAACGTGCCTGACATTAAGAATCTCTGGCTTAATACTGGCTAGTAAAACAAAGCCAGTATTAACTCATGATTACCCAACAAGCCACCCGGCTCCAGGGCTGTTGGAAGAGTTGGATACAGCGCCAGATGATGGCGCTTCTATGAGAGCGCCATTTTCTGGGACGGCTGTGGACTGAAATTCGCAGCAGAGGCACCCAGAAACCTCGGGTAACCTGTGCTGCGGATTCCAATCCCCACCTGCCTAGTTGTACCCGGCTGGACACAAAAATGGGGCGAAGCCCACGTCATTTGTTTTTTAATTATTTCATGAAATAAGTGAAATAATTAAAAAAAAAAGGGCTTCCCTATATTTTTGGTTCCCAGCCGGGTACAAATAGGCAACTGGGGGTTGGAGGCAGCCCGTGGCTGCATGCTGTACCTGGCTAGCATACAAAAATATGGCGAAGCCCACGTCATTTTTTTGATGGGCAAAAAACTTCTGCATACAGTCCTGGATGGAGTATGCTGAGCCTTGTAGTTCTGCAGCTGCTGTCTGCGCTTCTCCATACAGACACACAGCAGCTGCAGAACTACAAGGCTCAGCATACTCAGCATACTCCATCCAGGACTGTATGCAGAAGTTTTTTGCTGAAAAAATTATGTGGGCTTCGCCATATTTTTGTATGCTAGCCAGGTACTGCAGGCAGGTACGGCTGCCCCCAACCCCCAGTTGCCTATTTGTACCCGGCTGGGAACCAAAAATAAAGGGAAGCCCTTTTTTTATTATTTCATGAATTTCATGAAATAATTAGAAAACAAATGACGTAGGCTTCGCTCCATTTTTGTGTCCAGCCAGGTACATCTAGGCAGCTGGGGATTGGAATACGCAGCACAGGTTGGCCTGAGCTTTCTGGGCCCCACTGCTGCGAATTGCAGTCTGCAGCCGCCTCAGAAAATGGCACTTTCATAGAAGCGCCATCTTCTGGCGCTGTATCCAACTCTTCCAGCACCTGCCTGCTATACCTGGCTAGCATACAAAAATATGGCGAAGCTCACATCCTTTTTTTGTAGTTTTTTGGCCAAAAAATTAAAAAATGCTTCCCTGGATTTTCCATTGCCAGTGAAGGTAACACCAAGCAGTGGGGGTTAGCAGCCAGTAGCTGTTTGGATTACCCTTAGCTAGCAATAACAAAAAATGCAGCGGGAGCCCATATATATTTTTTTTAATTATTTATTTAAATAACTAAAAATAAAATAGGCTTCCCTGTATTTTGATTGCTGGACATCACAGTGCTGTAAAAATAAATCTTTAAAAAAAATGACATAGCGCTCCGCGGTATTTTTGATTCTCAGCGCAGATAAAGCAGACAGCTATGGGTTGCCACCCCCATCTGCCTGTCGTTACCTTGGTTGGCAATCAAAATACAGGGAAGCCCATTAATTTTTTCTATTTAAAAAATAGTTAAAAAAAAAATGACGTTGGGTCCCCCCATTTTTGATAGCCAGCTAGGGTAAAGCAGACGTCTGTAGCCTGAAAACCACAGCTGGCAGCTTTACCGTGGTTGGGGATCCAATGTGGAGGTCCCCCCAGGCTCTTTTTTTATAATTATTTTATAAATATTATTAATTACACAAAAAAAGTAGGGTCCCCTCCAGATTGGATCACCAGCCAAGGTAAAGCGGACAGCTGTGGTCTGGTATTCTCAGGGTGGGAAGGTCCATAGTTATTGGGCCTTCATAGCCTAAAAATAGCAGGCCGCAGGCACCCCAGACGTGGCGCATCCACTAGATGCGCCAATCCTGGCGCTTCACCCCAGCTCATCCCGTGCCCTGGTGCAGTGGCAAACGGGGTAATAAATCGGGTTGATACTAGCTGTAAAGTCACCTGAGATCAAGCCCAGCAGTTTGTGATGTCATGGCGTCTATTAGATACCCAACATCATAAACTGTCAGTACTAACAAAAACCAAAAATCGACAAAAGAAATTTTTTTGAATAAACAGTCCCCAAAACATTTCCTCTTTCACCAATTTATTGTAAGAAAAAAAATAAAGGGGTCCCACGACGACTCTGGACCATCTAGAATATGGGGGGGAGACACTCAGGGAACGTGTCCCCCATTTTCTAGGAGTGCGGACCCTTCATGTGAGGAGTGTGGGTGCAATGAATCTGCACTCACTCTCCCCGGGTCCACAGCAGCAGAGTCCATGTCGTAATGGTTGCTACCAAAGCTGCAATGCCCTGCTCATGAGGTAAGGGCATGCCTAATCAGGAGAACTACTGTAGAGGAAGCTCTGCTCACTGGTATATAGGTGCTCAGAGGTAATAATAGATAAAATTAGTGAGTAATCTCGGCACTCTAAATCTCCCAGACTAAGTCAGTAAGTCACAACAGATAGTAATGCAAAATCACTCTTTATTGGTCCGTATTAAGAAAAAAAAATTTTTCATAAGCATATATGTTTTTGTCCAAAACAAGTTACAAATGACGTTTCGGCCTGAGCCTTCATCAGATTGGACTTATCTGCATGTAATCATGAAAAATGACAATAATCAGTATCAGTATCACATAAGAGTGAGAGAACAATAACATAAACTCGAACAATGTAGAGGTACAATTGGGATGCAGCAAACAAATTGCAACACAGCAAGAAATAAAACACATGATACAAATGTCAGAATACAGTACAAGGACAATATAGTAATGACAAATATGGGGTCAGAGTAGGCTTAGACAGCTCTGGTACGAAAGAGATGTCAATCATAAAGTAACATGTGCAGTAGGTGTAGAGCTACACTATGCATGGCAGAGCTAATGGGTAGACCGACCATAGAAAAAGAACAGAGAAAAAGTGGAGAAAAAGTGGAGAAAAAGTGGAGAAAAAATGTAGAAAAAGTGGAGAAAAAGTGGAGAAAAAGTGGAGAAAAAGTGGAGAAAAAGTGGAGAAAAAATGGAGAAAAAGTGGAGAAAAAGTGCAGAAAAAGTGGAGAAAAAGTGGAGAAAAAATGTAGAAAAAGTGGAGAAAAAGTGGAGAAAAAGTGGAGAAAAAGTGGAGAAAAAATGAAGAAAAAGTGGAGAAAAAGTGGAGAAAAAGTGGAGAAAAAGTGGAGAAAAAGTGGAGAAAAAGTGGAGAAAAAATGGAGAAGAAGTGAAGAAAAAGTGGAGAAAAAGTGGAGAAAAAGTGGAGAAAAAGTGGAGAAAAAGTGGAGAAAAAGTGGAGGAAAAATGGAGAAAAAGTGGAGAAAAAGTGTAGAAAAAGTGGAGAAAAAGTGGAGAAAAAAATGTAGAAAAAGCGGAGAAAAAGTGGAGAAAAAGTGGAGAAAAAGTGGAGAAAAAATGTAGAAAAAGTGGAGAAAAAGTGGAGAAAAAGTGGAGAAGAAGTGGAGAAGTGGAGAAGAAGTGGAGAAGAAGTGGAGAAGTGTTTGTTCATGCCAGATGGGAGATAAATAATTTTTTACCGGCGCTGTCATTTACTGTAACGTGATCATCGGTGTACGGTGTATACCTGTGATCACGTGAGCAGGGACCGGAAAAACCGTCCTGAATCATGATCTCCAGGGTCTCAGCTAGCCCTGAAACCCCGGAGATTTTCTGACGCTGGGGGGCGTTATTCACTTATTTCTGCCTGCTGTTTATAAACGGCAGATCAGAATAAGGCTACATTAAAACGACCGATCCATTTTTGTGGTCTGCAAAAAACAGTCCATTTTTTTTCACGGGTGCATCCGTGTGGCATCCGTTTCCGTTCCGTAGACGGTCCGTATGTCATCTGTTTGTCATCCGTGTGCCTTCCGTTTTTTTTGTGTACTGCAAAAAAAATGAATGAGGGTAAATGCATAAATTTACCCAGGATCCATAGCTTCATCCTACATGAGGCGGTCACATGTTCACTCCAGTGCCATTTTCTACTGCTTTTCACAGCGTTGAGCGCTCTGGTGATTTTCTTGTGCTTGTGCACTTCATATCAGTCTTTTCTGTCATTATAATGGCAGAAAGACACATAATGTCCCACTCTCCTGCATTTTGTAATTTTGCACCCTTTGGTGCCTTTCATGTGGCACTAAGGGGTGCTTAGCTTTGTATTTAGTCAAAAAAATGAAAAAAAAAAAATGACGTAGGGTTCCCCCTATTTTTGTAGCCAGCTAGGGTAAAGCAGACGGCTGCAGCCTGCAGGCCACAGCTGACAACCTCACCTTGGCTGGTAATCCAAAACTGAGGGCACCCCACGCTGTTATTTTAAATTAAATAAATAATTACAAAAAAAAAACATATAGGGGTCCCCCCAAAATTGGATCATCAGCCAAGGTAAAGCAGACAGCTGGGGTCTGATATTCTCAGACTAAGGAGGTCCATGGTTATTGGACTCTCCCCAGCCTAAAAATAGCAGGCCGCAGCCGCCCCAGAAGTGGCGCATCCATTAGATGCGCGCATCCTGGTGCTTCGCCCCAGCTCATCCCGCGCCCTGGTGCGGTGGCAAACGGGGTAATATATGGGGTTAATACTAGATGGGTAATGTCACCTGGCATCAAGCCCTGGGGTTGGTGAGGTCAGGCGTCTATCAGATACCCGACATCACCAACCCAGTCAGTAATAAAAAAAAATAGACGACAAACACATTTTTATTTGAAAAAACACTCCCCAAAACATTCCCTCTTTAACCAATTTATTAGAAAGAAAAACAAATCCAGGTCTGGTGTAATCCAAGGGGTTGCCATGACGATCCACACTGTCCCAGTCAATGAAGAGCAGGATGTTACCCATTGGCTGGGAGAGCAGTGCAGTGACCTGAGCTAACATCAATGGGTCAGCCCAGGTCACTGCAGGGGATGACAAGTGCTGCTGTCAGCGAGGTACATTACCTGCGCTGATCTCCAGCACACTGACAGCCCCTGTCACTGAGTTCAATGACCGGCGCCTTCACACCAAGTATCGCGAGAGGCCCGTGACGTCACCGCTAGTCAGTCTTGGGTCGGAAGCGAGAGGTGATGTGACAAGCGGCGGCCATGGAGGACAGTGACAGCGCTGAGGTCGGGATGGTGGGACTTCATCACCGCAGGTAAGCCGAGCGGGACCATGTGTGTGTGTGTGTGTGTGTGTGTGTGTGTGTGTGTGTATGTATGTATGTATGTGTACATGCCGCGGGCAGGAGGGGGCGGAGCGAGCTGAGCGGGGAAGTGTGGGCTTCCTGCATGTAACTAGGATAAACATCGGGTTACTAACCAAAGCGCTTTGGTTGGATACCCGATGTTTATCTTGGTTACCAGCTTCTGGCAGGCTGCCAGCGATGGCTCCTGCACACTGTAGCTGTAAAAAGCCCTGCTTTTTGCTGCTAGAACCATTCTCGAACGTATCTAGAACTATCGAGCTTTTGCAAAAAGCTCGAGTTCTAGTTCGATCTCGAACAGCCCCCAAAATCACTCGAGCCTAGAACTGGAGAACCTCGAACCTAGAACCGCGCTCAACTCTACTCTGCACATACTCCTGTGTGTAACCATATATAATGTGGAATCACAGTGCTGGTAGTTCCAAAATCAGTGTGTAGATGACAGAGAACATGCAGTGTATATTACACACATTCATAAGGTACTAGGTGCACATTATTAAGCTGAAGCAGCCAGACATTTAGATATATACATATGAGCAATTAATAAAGTGCTAAGTGCATAAATATATACATATAGTGCTGCACATGCTATTGGGCTAATCTAGTTAGTGAGCGATACAAAATAAACCAGCATCGTTGCATTATAGTGTGCCAAGACAGTCTATTGCCGGGATCAGGGTAGAGAAATGTAAGTATGTGGCACCCAACCCTACGTGCGTTTTGGGGTCACCTTCTTCAGGGGTACAGAATATATGGACCTAAAACACCCCATCTCCACAGCCTGATTAGTTGACGTTTCTGAGTACTGCAGCTCAAATCAAATTCAAATCAATTAAATCTTCTGCGATACAGTATTCGAGAATGGTCTCTACACAAATTGTGGAGGTGTAGGGGTTTGGCTCTGTATGTTAGTTTCCAAAAGCTATCAGCTGTTTTGAGGGGGGTGAAAAGTATAGATGAGGTTCCTGAGTAGTGTTGGACTACCCCCTTTAGCATTTGTGGCTTTTCTAGAAGATGTTCCCTTGACCTCTGTTCTTATAAATGAGACTAGCACCAATTTAGTATGTACAGCATAACCTCATTATTTACCACTAATGTTTAAAGGGAGTTTCTCATCATAAAAAAAAATCAGCCATCGATTACTATAATTTGATGATAGCTGAAGCGACATAGATTACAAGAAAGTAATTATCTTGCAACTCATTTTTACGTCTCCACGGTAAACCTACTAATATCTCCTGCTCGGTTTGCTAAAGAGTCATCTAGAAGTCCTGCTGCATTATTTCCTTAAAATCAAGGGCTCACTCAAATATTTACACCAGTCTTGACGAGGAGCATGGTGAATTCAGTTGCTTCTGGTGTATTAACCTCTTCACGACACATCATCACGTACTGGGTATGTCATGGATCGTGTCAGGTTAATCCCCGCTGGCTGCCGCGGGCAGCCGGCAGCAATCCCTGCAGATATCAGCTGATTTAAACAGCTGACATGTGTGGCTGTCAGGCACGAGTGGGTCCAGGACTTACTTGCACCTGTTAACCCCTTGCATCTCACTGTCAAAATGTGACAGTGAGATGAAACAGCGCGCCACGGTATGCATTCACTTACCTGGTGCCATCGGAAGTCATGTGACGTGATCACATGGATCTGATATTTGTCATAGTAGCAAAGCGTCATGTGATGACTCCTGTAGCTATCATGAGTCACTTCCTCTTACACCCGGCAGACTGCTGTGTGTGAAAGAAAAGTAGCTTTTCTGCAGACCTCAGCTGTGTAGCTATGATCTACAGAAAGGAACAAGCGATCAGACAGCTGATCCTTATAGTCCCCCAAGGAGGACTAGTAAAATAAAAAAAAATTAAAAATAGTTAAAAAAAAAGTTTTAAAATGTAAAAAAATAAAAATAACTTTAAAGTTCAAATCACCCCTATTCGCCCCATTGAAAATTAAAGTGTTAAAAATAAAAAATATACACACATTTGGTATCGCTGCCCGATCTATCATAATATAAAATCACTTAATCTGATCGGTAAATGGCGTAAATACAAACGCCAAAATTATGTTTTTTGGTTGCCATATATTTTTGCGCAAGATGCGATAACAGGCGATTAAAATGTAGCATCCGCGCAAAAATTATACCGTTAAAAACATCAGCTTAAGACGCAAAAAGTAAGCCATCACTGAGCCATAGAGCCTGAAAAATAAGAACGCTACGAATCTCAGAAAATGGCGCAAAATGTGTGCCTTTTTTTGGACAAACTTGTGATTTTTTTAGATAAAAGTAAACCTATACATGTTTGGTGTCTATGAACTCACACTGACCTGAGGCATCACACCGACACATCAGTTTTACCATAAATGAACACAGTGAATAAAATATCCCAAAACCAACGGACAGTCACACTTTTTTTTCACACTTCAATTTGTTTTTTGCTGTTTTTCAGTAAACTATATGGTAAAACTAATGGTTTCATTCAAAGGTACAACTCATCCTGCAAAAAACAAGCACTTATATGGCAATATTGGTGGAAAATAAAAAAGTTACGGCTCTCAGAAGAAGGGGAGGGAACCCCCCCCAAAAAAATAGCCCGTAAGTGAGGGAGTTAATAAGCATGTCAAGAGTGTCTGTCAAGTGGCGTGTTCATAAAATCTTTGATTAATTGGGGCCTAGAAGGTTATTGCCTACTGCAGGAGAGGGAAGGGGAGTTCACAGATAAGAATTACGCCATTAAAATCCACATTTTCAGCTATAAATGCAAACAATATGGAATTTCAGGAACTTTTTTGGGGGAGGCTACAGATTACCTCTTAGATGGGAATAGCCTTTTAAGAGTAATAAAAGTACTATTTTACATATTTTTTACAGGCTTTCAGCTGAATCTCAAGTCATGGCGACTTGATGGATAAATAATGTGGAAAGATCAATTTTGTGCAAGCCTAGAATGGTCCACCAGGGTCTTCTGTGCCATTATCTTGATTGTATTAACCCATCAGGTTACTGGTCTTTCTTGACACCTTGTTCCTTTTCATCTTTCGACCACGATATCCTTCTCCAGTGTTAGCTCTCTCCGTATGATGTGTGCAAAGTAGGCAATTTGTAGCTTGGTGATCAATGCTTCGAGTGACATATCTGTCTTTTTTTGTTCCAAAATTGTTTTGTTTGTCTTCTTGCCAACCATGGTTTTGATAACATCCTTCTCCAGCACCATATTTCGAAGGCATTGATTCTTTTTCTCTCTTGTTCCTTTATCATACAGGCTTCGTATCCATAAGTTACCATAGAAAAGACCAGACTATGTAGAAGCAAAAAAATACTATTATTGTACCAGTAATAGGGCAGTTAGTCTCTCTTTTATGATGTGAGTTAACTTAAGTGTAAAAGCAATGGTTCATTATTATGGTGCAATGGTGAGAAATTACAGTGACCTGAAAAATAAAATATTTATTTCCTACAATCTATTAAATAAAAATACAATAAGAATTGTAAAATTGTAATGTTTTTAGTCAGTTAGCTCTATATAAACATCTGAATCTAATATTACATGCACTTTTATCTAGAGACATCTTTGAGCACACAGTAAAGCAGATAGTGCCAATGAATTCTTGTCCAGTAGCATGGGACAAATATATTATTAAAAACATAATTTTAAAAATCCATATTAAGGATTAACAGATCAACCTCGTGTGGTGTTTTTCCAGTAAGCTATATCTGCCGGATTTTTATTGGATTCTTATGTGTCATTTTCTGACTATTAAGAGAATTTTTGTACTTCTAAGATATTGTACCAAAATGATCAAATACACTATCAACAGATGCATTTAATAAAAATAAGAACTGAAGTCTCAGATTATATAATACAAAATCTCAGAAATGTCCAAGAACAGTTTGTTCTTTATTTTTTTTTATAAACATATACCTAATGTTATCATGTTTGTGCTTTGTTTTCCATCTTAATTCAGCTCATATTTAATTATTAGCATATCTTAAAAATAAAATCAGGAAATAGCAAAAAAAATTCTAGCTCTAGGCCCTCGTCTCAGCATATCAGACTAGAGATGAGCCGCTCTGACGAGATTTATAAGCGGCAGATCACATGGATTTTGCTGGGAAATTCTACTTGCAGCATATTTATTCCCTGTGAATTTAATGTCTGTTACTATTATTATTATTTTTATTATTTATTATTATAGCGCCATTTATTCCATGGCGCTTTACATGTAAAAAAGGGGGGCATGTATAGACAGGTACATTAATCATGAACAATACAAGGCACACACTGGTACAGAAGGAGAGAGGTCCCTGCCCGAGAGGGCTCACAGTCTACAGGGGATGGGTGAGGATAAAGTAGATGAGGTGGTCGTGCAGTGTTATAGTGGACTGAAGGTTATTGCAGGTTGTTGGCTTGTCTGAAGAGGTGGGTCTTCAGGTTCCTACTGAAGCTTTCCACAGTAAGGTTGTGTGCGCACGTTGCGTAATTGCATGCATTTACGCTGCGTATTGCACTGCAACCTAAGTGCATGCGTCCTGCGTGCCCTGCACAATCTATGAAGATTGTGCATGATACGTTCGCACGTTGCTGTTATGAACGCTGCGATTTGGGTGGTAAAATTTGGACCCAAAACTGTGCATTCATAAATTGAGCATGTCAATTAATTTGTGCGCTTTGGATGAAGCTCCCACTCTGTCTATGGTGGGGGCAGCAGCCATAGCGCATGAAATCGGCTTTTTTTGTACAGAAAAACTGCAACCAATTATGCAGTGTTTCTGCAGTGATTTGACGCGCACATGTGCTGTCAAATCGCTGCAGAATATTCAGCAGTTAAGTGTGCATGAGCCCTAAGCGAGAGTCTAATATGCTGTGGTAGAGAGTTCCAGAGTATGGGGGAAAGCATGAGGTCTCTCTAGACTCCATAACATAAAAATGATGTAGAAAACAAAATAGTACTCCCCTCACTGCTCACTGTCCTCTGTATGGTTGTTTTCTCTTATCACCAGAATATATTCACTCCATGCCAGGACTTATGTCTGCAACGAGGCCCGGGACATCTCCACACGTGCACATTGTAAAGTCATAATTTCATAAGGTCATGATGTGCGCTGCGACCTTGCAATGCAGACTCTAAATCAGGTGTTTCATACTTGTACATCCTTGTACATGTACAACATAAGGTCGTGCAGTACATCATGACATCACAATACTGCAACCATACAACACGCACGTGCACAGATTGATCAAGACTGATTAATCACGACAGGTGTTTCATACACCAGTTTTGAAAAGTCTGCAGGAGTAAAAGTCACAAGCATCTTAAGAATGTGGCTTTACACTTCTTGTAATCCACAATATTAAATACATACCACCTATGAACTGTTATAGATTCTGTTATAATTTATGCCAACTTCTTTTATAACTTATAGTAAATCTCTTGGTTAGATTCAGGCCTTGCCCCCTTAAACTAAGCCCATCCCAATGGCACAATATGAAAAGGTGGGTAATTAAAATGTTTTATTTGTTTTTGTCACAAAGATGACAGGACAGATTTTTTTTGTGCATTTCACAAGGCCTAATACAACAGTTTTCAAATCAACCTGAAAATACAATGTATAAGAAGCATGGATGGTCCACTTTTCTTCTGTAACATTACGTTTATATTAATCGCACTTAATTTTTGTTTTATGTTTTGTATAGTACCTAACAAAAATACTGCTTTAAAGTAGTAATAATAATGATAATAATAATAATAAAAAAAAAATGATTATTGTAAATTATAACTGTATCATGGCTCTTTCTTGTAGACAATATTGTGTCATACAGAACTCACAACCTCACTATGCTGTATGTGTAAGGGGATGTTCCCACAATCAGTGTTAGGCTACTTTCACACATCAGTTTGTTGGCATCAGGCACAATCCGGTTTGTGCCTGATGCTACGGATCTGTCGCAGATTGTGGCAAAACTGATGCGACAGATCCAGTAAAAAAAATTGATCCCTTGTAGCAGTTTGTACCTGGCAAAGAAAATCCAGCTGTGGCCGCGGGTAACCTGAGTGACTCACTTCAGTTGCTCTGTGAGCTCACAGCTAGCGGTCATGCTCTACGGCCACGCACTGTCAGCTTCCCATGTAGCAGAGCTGAAAGCATCGTGGGACCTTGTGTGGTTTACGTTGGACCTGTAGGGGTATTTGGGGATTTCTAAAGTGGAGTAAGAGTGTGCTTTTTTGTCTTTTATTTCAAATAAAGTATTTTTCGGTGTTTGTGTTTATTTACTTTCACTACAGCTTAGTGATGAGGGGGTGTCTCATAGATGCCTGCCATCAACCTAAGCTAGGACTTCGTGGCAGCTATGGGCTGCCACTAACTCCTTATTACCCCGATTACCACCGCATCAGGGCAATCGGGATAAGCCGGGTAGAGTCTCAAGATTGTCGCATCTAATGGATTCGGCATTCACGGGCGGCTGCTGCCTAATATTTTTAGGCTGGGGGGATCCCCATAACATGGGGTTCCCCATCCTGAGAATACCAGCCCTCAGCCGTGTGGCTTTACCTGGGCTTGTATCAAAATTGGGGGGGGCCACACACCGTATTTTTTTAATTATTTATTTTTTTATTTTACTGCAAGATATAGACCCACCCACCAACGGCTGTGATTATTTGCAATGAGACAGTTGCCATTCAGCGTGGGTGCTCATCTGACTGCAACCAATCGTGGGCGCCGGTGGGTGGGTAAAAAATTGAATACGAGATGGAATAAGGAGTGGCCAGCATTTTCAAAAGCAGGAGAAGCTGCCAGAGCTTTGTGACAGCTGTGCAGTGCCGCCGGTGATTGGTGATCGGTGAGTATGAGAGAGGGGGTGAAGGGAGAGACCGACCGACAGAGAGACCGACCGACAGAGAGAGAGACCAACCGACTGACAGAGAGAGAGATACCAACATCGACAGAGAGAGAGACCGACCGACCGACAGAGAGACCGACCGACTGACAGAGAGAGAGAGAGACCAACCGACCGACAAAGAGAGCGAGATCGACAGAGAGAGAGACCGACAGACAGACAGAGAGAGAGAACTTTTTTTTTTACCAGAAGTGAATATACACAACGACTGGACATGCCCAGAAACAAAAAATGGATCCATCACCTGATTCCATCAATTGACGAATGACGACGGATCTGGCGCCCATAGGCTTCCATTGTAAAAAAAAGAAGGACGGCGCCGGATCCGTCGCCTTCCGTTTTTTCGCCAGTCCCAAAAAACGTTCCTTTGGACGTTATTGCCGGATCCGGCGCACGCTAGATGAAACACGAGGCCATGCGGCACAATCCGGTGCTAATACAAGTCTATGAGGAAATAAACGGATCAGACGCCGGATCCGTTTTTTCCACATTTTGCCGGATTGTGTCTGATGGCAAAAAACTGATGTGTGAAAGAGGCCTTACTCGCTTTCTGGACTCCAGAAAGCAGCGTTTTACAGTTCCAGCAAAGTCGATGAGATTTATCAAATTCTCATGTCCACTGCCGCAGCATGTCAATTTCTCTTGTGGGAACGCTCAGTTTTCTGTGCGGGTTTTCCCCATAGATTTCCTTTAGATACAGATAATCTGTAGGTAAAAGACACACATGCGTTTTTGGTGCTTACTTGCAACGGAAACACACCATAAACGCATGTAATCTGCACTGATGTCAATACCAGAAAGTTTAAAAAACAAAACAGCTTTATTTAAAGGATGACACCAAATAGAAACAAAAAATGCAGAGTGAAAAATGCGATAAAAACGAGAGTCAAAAACGCAATGAAAAGATGCAAGCAAACTAAGGTGTTGAGATGGTGCAGAAATTCTGCAGTGTCAAACATTCAACTGCTCCTGATCATGGGGATGTAGCCTAAGTAATTGTAATGTATAGCACAGACAATCATGGGTGCAATTATAGGCAGTATAAAACATAGGGTCAGCCAAGGAATGTCATTATATGCCTATATCATGTAGGAATAGGTTGTTCAGAGCCCACAGCATTGGCATAGAAAAAGAGTTAATTAAACTATGGTGAACTACTTCAGTGCTGATGTACCAGATTGAAAATGGGAGGGAAAACCATAGTTTGTGAATAGAAATCCAAGATTCAAGTGATATGCAGTTCAGATTTATACAGTACGTGTCATGCTAGGTAAGGGGAAGTACTAAGCGAGCCGCAAAATTTAAGTGACAGGAACCACTGTGTCTAAGGAAGGGGAGATGGTAATCCCTGACCAAACCTACAGCTGGTGTCTGGGGTTTCTCACCACCCTAGATAGGTTCTGCACCTATGCGCTAAGCCAGATATCTGACCCTTGGTATCCCTAGTGCTGAAACCTAAATAGTGAATGGGTGGGATGAGCGATTCATCAACCCCCCTAAATGCTAAAGGAAAACATAATTGGGACACACAGGGGAAAAAGTATGAATTACTTAACCAAAGATGACATAGGCAGGAGTTCAGCAAGCTTCAGCAATGATACAACAGATGAGAGCAATCCACCTGCTTGCAACCAGAGCTAGAATGAACTGAATAATAACACCACCACCAGTCCAGGGAAGAAAGGAGTATTTAAGCACGAAGACAATACTGATGATCAGCAACTTAGTGAAAGGCAAGCTCCTGCTGTGTCCAAAAGGGGGAGAGATGAAAATCCAGAAGAAAAGCTACGCATACCAATGAATACTGATAGCAGGAACAATAGAAAGTCAGGGAGAATTTTGCACAGCTAAATGCTGTGACCTTCTATAGCCAGAAACCACATGACTGTCTGTCACCCATAACACACCCATGACAATACGGCAACAAAAGCACCTTAAAGGGGTGGTCTAAAAACCAAAGTATTTTCTAAATCCCTATTTTAAATCCCTAATTTGTAAGATAACAGTTCCCTATTTTTCCTGTACAGAACAACCAACTATGGAGACTAACAAACAGATGGGAAGGGCACCACCCGGTGGGATCTCCTGGCATACAAAACAATTGATAATAGAACAAGGAGAAAAGGGTATACCAACCTGGGATCACAGTACCGTATTTTTCGGACCATAAGACGCACTTTTTTCCCCCCAAATGTTGGGGGAAAGTTGGGGGTGCGTCTTATGGTCTGACTGTGGCTGCGGGGAATGAGGTGCTGCGGTGGAGCAGGTCATCGGGGGCACGAGCAGGCTGTAGCAGCCTGCTGTGACCACGTGGACCCGCTCATTACATATGCACGCCCATCCTCCCGCCCATTTCTCAGCGCAGAAGCCGGCACTGACAGGTGGGCGGGAGGACGAGCGGTGGACGCGCGCATAGTAAAGAGCCGGTCCGCATGATCACCCCTGGCAATTACAGCCTGGAGTGATCATGTGCGGCTGTATTCACTGCCCCCCGCCCGTCATCATCAGAGCGGGGTGCAGTGAATCAGTGTACAGTACTCACCCGTCCCCGTGTGTGGAGCCGGCCCCCTGCAGCACGCGATGTCTTCCTGTCTGTGCCGGTCAGCTGATCTGTGCTGGTCAGCTGATCGGCACAGACAGGAAGACATCGCGTGCTGCAGGGGGCCGGCTCCACACACACAGGTCAGTGGTGCAGAGAGGAAGATGATCGGCTGCAGGGAGTGAGGAAAAGGTGAGTATAAACGTTTGTTTTTTTTTCTCTGTGCTATAGGATACAGGCCATATACCAGGATGGTATATGAGCACGATGGGGGCATATAGCAGGATGGGGGTATATGAACAGGATGGATGGGGGGTATATGAACAGGATGGGAGGTATATGAACAGGATGGGGGTATATGAACAGGATGGCAGTATATGAACAGGATGGATGGGGGAATATGAACAGGATGGGAGTATATGAGCATGATGGGGGCATATAGCAGGATGGGAGTATATGAGCAGGATGGATGGGGGAATATGAACAGGATGGGAGTATATGAGCACGATGGGGGCATATAGCAGGATGGGAGTATATGAGCAGGATGGATGGGGGAATATGAACAGGATGGGAGTATATGAGCAGGATGGATGGGGGGTATATGAACAGGATGGCAGTATATGAGCAGGATGGATGGGGGAATATGAACAGGATGGGAGTATATGAGCAGGATGGATGGGGGTATATGAACAGGATGGCAGTATATGAGCAGGATGGATGGGGGAATATGAACAGGATGGGAGTATATGAGCAGGATGGATGGGAGTATATGAACAGGATGGGGGTATATGAACAGGATGGGAGTATATGAGCAGGATGGATGGGGGGTATATGAACAGGATGGGGGTATATGAACAGGATGGGGGTATATGAGCAGGATGGATGGGGGTATATGAACAGGATGGGGGTATATGAGCAGGATGGATGGGGGAATATGAGCAGGATGGATGGGGGGTATATCAATAGGATGGGGGTATATGAACAGGATGGGGGAATATGAGCAGGATGGATGGGGGGTATATCAATAGGATGGGGTTTATGAACAGGATGGGGGAATATGAGCAGGATGGATGGGGGGTATATCAATAGGATGGGGGTATATGAACAGGATGGGGGAATATGAGCAGGATGGATGGGGGGTATATCAATAGGATGGGGGTATATGAACAGGATGGGGGAATATGAGCAGGATGCTGGTATATAAGCAGGATGGGGTATATGAGCAGGATGCTGGTATATGAGCAGAATGGGGGTTTATAGCAGGATCATATACAAGGCAGGAGGATCATTACCAGGATGGAGTACCTTAGTAGAGAATTTGGGGACATTACCCCCATGACAGTGTCAGCAGCAGATCCTCGCCCCATTACAGTGTGTCATGACCACATTTTTTTGCTTAAAGTTTTATTTTCCTATTTTCCTCCTCTAAAACCAGGGTGCGTCTTATGGTCAGGTGCGTCTTATAGTCCGAAAAATACGGTATATTGTGATGCGGATCCGCCTATAATTATAATGCTAAGACCTTATGTATAAATTTCGCTATTAAATAGCGAGTCTAGGCGCCGTTTATAAGTATATTTTGATGTGTAATCAAGTTTTGTTGGTCTTGCTCATGCGCAGTAAAAGGTAGGGGAGGATGTTCCCCACATCATGTGACCAAACAAGATGGCGGCCACCATCGGAGCTTTACCTCCAGTGTCTAGCATCTTGCAGCTGCAAACACTGGTGAGTGTTGATTATACTCAAATAGGACACACATTGCCACTGCACATTGCCTTCTTTTTCCCCAGTGGTGATCCCATGTTGGTATACCCTTTTCTCCTTGTTCAGTTCCCTATTTATCCCTAACTAAACAATCTAACTAAATTGTATTTTATTCTCTACTTCCTCTCTGATGATGCTTTACACTGTGTGCAGAATTATTAGGCAAGTTGTATTTTAGAGGATTTTTTTATTATTGATCAACAACTATGTTCTCAATCAACCCAAAGGACTCATAAATATCAAAGCTTAATATTTTTGGAAGTTGAAGTGTCTTTTTTTAGATTCGGCGGATCGTAGGAGAATATCTGTTTGTGCAGGTAACTATTACTGCACAGAATTATTAGGCAACTTAATAAAAGTCAAATATATTCCCATCTCATTTGTTTATTTTCACCAGGTAAAAATATACTGCACAAAATTTAGAAATAAACATGCAAAAAAAAATAATAATTCTGACATGCAAAAACAAAACCCCAAAAAATTAGTGACCAATATAGCCACCTTTTTTATGATGACACTCAACAGCCTACCATCCATAGATTCTGTCAGTTGCTTGATCTGTTTACGATCAATATTACGTGCAGCAGCCACCACAGCCTCCCAGACACTGTTCCGAGAGGTGTACTGTTTTCCCTCCCTGTTGATCTCACATTTTATGAGGGACCACAGGTTCTCTATGGGGTTCAGATCAGGGGAACAAGGGTGTCATGTCATTATTTTTTCATCTTTTAGACCTTTACTGGCCAGCCACACTGGGGAGTAGTTGGATGCATGTGATGGAGCATTGTCCTGCATGAAAATCATGTTTTTCTTGAACGATACCGACTTGTTCCTATACCACTGCTTGAAAAAGTTGTCTTCCAGAACAGAAACTGGCAGTAGGTCTGGGAGTTGAGCTTCACTCCATCTTCAACCTGAAAAGGTCCAACAAGTTCATCTTTGATGCTACCAGCCCATACCAGTACGCCACCTCCCCCTGGCTGATGTCTGAGTCGGAGTGGAGCTCTCTGCCCTTTACTGATCCAGCCTCTGGCCCATCTATCTTGGCCATCAAGAGTCACTCTCATTTCATCAGTCCATAAAATCTTTGAAAAATTAGTCTTAAGATATTTCTTGGCCCAGTCTTTACGTATGATCTTATGTTTCTTGTTCAAAGGTGGTCATTTTTTTGCCTTCCTTACCTTGGCCATGTCCCTGAGTATGGCACACCTTGTGCTTTTTGATACTCCAGTAACGTTGGAGCTCTGAAATATGGCCAAACTGGTGGCAAATGGCATCTTGACAGCTTCACGCTTGATTTTCTTCAATTCATGGGCAGTTATTTTGCGCCTTTTTTGCCCAACACGCTTCTTGTGACTCTGTTGGCTATTTGCCATGAAACGCTTGATTGTTCGGTGATCATGCTTCAAAAGTTTGACAATTTCAAGCCTGCTGCATTGCTCTGCTCTGCAAGACATCTCACAATTTGGGACTTTTCAGAGCCCTTCAAATATCTCTTCTGACCCATTTTGCCAAGGAAAGGAAGTTGCCTAATAATTAAGCACACCTTATATAGGGGGTTTATATCATTAAACCACACCCCTCCTCATTACAGAGATGCACGTCACCTGATTTACTTAATTGGTAGTTGTCTCTCAAGCATTGGAGTAGGACAACATGTATAAAAATTATCATGTGATCAAAATACTCATTTGCCTAATAATTCTGCACACAGTGTATTTGAGAATCCCAGTGCCTCTGCCCCCTCCCTGAAGCATCATCAGTGACCCTTGTTTCAACGGCTGGGCTAGATCCAGAATGCTGTGTATTGTACAATGTGCACAATGATAGTGTCCTCACTGTTACTCATTCAGATCAGTAGTAACAGAGCTGAGTGCACTGTCAGTGCACATTGTTAGGATACCTGAGTGATGACACTTGCAACGTCAGTGCTGATGACTGGTGGCACACCAATTATTTTGCCAATGGGCACTGACAATGTGCGCCACACTGTTGCCGCTTTTTAGTACTAATCAGAGAGTGCACTGTCATTGTGCACATCCTACAGTGTAGAGCATACAAAGAGTACCAAACAATGACACCATTACTGAAAATCCAAGTTCAGTCAGATCTATATTGGGTCCTTTCTCAGATAGATACCCTGAACCCTAATCCCATGGATTCTGAATCAACAAATTAGACCACTAGGAAAACTGTCCCAGTTTTCTATGGTAGTACTGTTGTGTCCTCCAGTGTCATGTCAGAGAGAATAATCAGTACGCCTGATGGGTTTGCCACAGCTAAGTGTACCAAGTTATCTGCGACAAATGTGAGAAACCCAACATTTTTCAAAAATAATCATCAATGAATCAGTGCAGATTTTCAAGCACCTATGGCTGATTAGCCATAGCATCTGTCTTCCTCCCTGTCTGTCCAATGGCTGTTGTGAACATTATTCTTCTGCTGCCAGATGGACCACACTCTGCTTGGCTTCTATGCCCTGTGTGTTGTGTGATCTATTACTATAGCACTACTGCTGCTAGGGCTGCCATTGTTGGTACTAAACTGCCTGCCCTGTCCTAACACTCTACCATACTGCTCTTGCCACAAGCACTGAATTCATCCTAAACCATGTTAATTGGGATATGGTTGACTGATTGTGGATGTTGTGTTCGCAATCAAAGCAGTCCATCCCTCTCTTTCTTGGGTACATAACCGTTACATAGCCTGGAGGTGTATTTTAGGTTACTGTCCCATTCCAACACCAATGAAAGTCCCACTCTGTACAAAACAGATGGGATAACATGTTTTTGTAGAATGTTGTGGTAGTCTTGCTGTGCAAGTGCCTTGAATTTCAAATAAATAACCAACAGTATCACCAGCACAGCATCCCTACAACTTCACACCTCTCCCTCCTTGATTTACGAGCAGCAGCATCCTCCTCTTTCTCTCTAGAGGCTTTGGCGGGCATGGGCAGAATGTTGAAGTGACATCATCATGACACAATTTGTCCTCTGTGCATTCATGACTGATGGTAGGCTAGAGGCCTAAAAGGCTCTATGACTTACAAGATCCAAGTCAATCATGGCATCATGCTCCACCACAGTTTGTAACTGTCTTTGTGTTTTGAGAATGCAGATACAGTTAAATGCAGTACCTGCTTGGCAGTCCATAAGGATTCCCTTTTCTTTACAGGCCCGGTTGACGTCAAACTCCAAGCAACTACAATCATTATGCCATTAGTAGAAGTGTCTCATTATTTTTGTGCATATAGTTTATAGTTGTTCCCTAACTTAGTTGTATTTGTCAATCACTTTGTTACTTTCTGGAATATAAAATAAAATAAAAAGTATTCATGGTATTACTTTTCTCAAAATTGAATCATAGAGGTAATTTAAAAAGAAAAATAAACAATAAATTCTGCGTCGTCGTGAGCCTAGCTATTAGTTGAATCTACATTATAAAATAAGTGCTGTAATATGAACTTTTAACCATGTCAGAGTTTGAAAATCTATTTAAAATGAAACATCTTACATAAGAAAGTTTATGTTACATACATAATTCCATACAATATCTCTCAGTGAAATATATGACAACATAACCTCAATTAAATGGGTGACTAGCCCTAATAAAAAGGTGACATTGCAATTATGTCTCTGTTTCTGATTAAAATTCCATGTTTGCGTAACAATAAACAAACCATAAAAAAATTGACTTTCGGCTTATAAATATAGACATAACTACAACTTCTTTATTTCTATAGAAACACTTATTTCTTAAATACTATGATGTAAAGAGGAGAGGAAAAAAATCAAAACGTGACAGCATTCCCTTCTAAAAATTTAATCCCTTCGCACTGAAGCCAGTTTTCACCTTCCTGGCCAGGCTGAATTTTTCGAATCTAACATGCTTCCTTTTATATGGTAACAAATTTGGAACACTTCTACAATACATATCCCGGAACTTCTCAGATAGTTTTTTTTTCTTGACACATTGTACATTGTGCTAGTTTTTTCTTGACACATTGTACATTGTGCTAGTTTTTTCTTGACACATTGTACATTGTGCTAGTTTTTTCTTGATACATTGTACATTGTGCTAGTTTTTTCTTGACACGTACATTGTGCTAGTTTTTTCTTGACACATTGTACATTGTGTTAGGTTTTTTTTGACACATTGTACATTGTGCTAGTTTTTTCTTGACACATTGTACATTGTGCTAGTTTTTTCTTATTGAATGTTCTCAGTGAGAGGAACAAAATTATAATCTTGTGATACCTTTTAATGGCTAACTGAAATAAAATAAAGTGATGTTACAAAGCAAGCTTTCGAGACATCTCAGGTCCCTTCATCAGTTAGTTTTTTTCTTGACACATTGTACATTGTGCTAGTTTTTTCTTGACACATTGTACATTGTGCTAGTTTTTTCTTGACACATTGTACATTGTGCTAGTTTTTTCTTGACACATTGTACATTGTGTTACTTTTTTTCTTGACACGTTGTACATTGTGCTAGTTTTTTCTTGACACATTGTATATTGTGTTAGTTTTTTCTTGTCACATTGTAAATGATGTTAGTGGTAAATTTAGGTTGATGAAATTTACATTTATATTTATTGGAAAAAATTTTGAAATGTGACAAAAATTTTGAAAAAGACACAATTTTCAAACTGAATCTGTATTCACTTAAAACAGATAGTCATGCCACACAAAATAGTTAATGAATAACATTTATCACAAGTAAACTTTACATCAGCATATTTTTGAAATGCCTTTTAATGTTAAAGGGGAACCAATCTTGGGGATTTTCATATATAAGCTAAAGCCAGTGCTATACTGGTGCTATCAGGCTGTTTATCTACATACCATTAGTGGTCAGCTCGGATGTTTAGGCTTTCAAATCCAAGAAAGTAAACTTTAAAAAATCGTCAGCTTCTTGAGTGGCAGGTGCAATAGAGCAGATAATATCGGGTGGGTATTCATATGGATTCCCGCCCCCTGCCTGTTGTTTCTCCCTCACTCTGTTCTCTATGCTAATATTACTATTCCTCTTTTTCGTCACTAAGATGGCGTCGGAGTTGGCACCTGCGCATAGCACTTATCTCCGGCGCCATCTTTGTAAACATCCTGGTGTCCTGGGGCACCACAGTGTCCAGGGGTGGCCCGGTGTCCTCTTCTGCAGCTAATCGCAATGATCAGCTGTTCTCTACTCCTGTTGTGACCGTACACGCTCCCGAAGTCACAACAAGAGCTGAAGAAGCGAGTGTGCATGCGCCGCTCTCTCAGCCGCAAGACTAGAATAACAGGGGGGTAGCACGATCTTCACAAAGATGGCGCCAGAAATAAGCGTTATGCGCAAGCACCAACTCTGATGCCATCTTTGTGGTGAAAAAGATGAATAGTAACATTAGTATAGAGAACAAAGAAGTACATTAGGCAGGGGGCGGGAATCCATATGAATACCCACCCAGAGATTATCTGCTCACTTGCAACTGCCACTCAACAAGCTGACAATTTTTTGCAGTTTACTTTCTTGGATTTGAAAGCCTAAACATACGAGCTGACCACTAAAGGTATGTAGAGAAGCAGCCTGATAGCGCCATTTTAGCACTGGCTTTAGCTTTTATTCGAAAAACCTGATGATTGGTTCCCTTTAAGATAGTAGAAAGTTTGGAAGGAAAAGGAACAAGTGCTATTAGGCTTCTGGAATGTGATTTTATCTTGAATACTTTACAGACTCCATGATGTATTTGTAGAGCCCTTGAGGTGGGAATTTAGCATAAACTCAAACAAGTGACACGATTTTGGATAGTGATTTACTGAATTTAATAACAGATGGCCAAAAAATGAGATTATTTTTTATTAAATGTTGTTTTAGCCCCAATTCAAAGGGTGTAATAGGAGAAAATGGAGCATACTACTTGTAGCATAATTTCCCCCAAGTATGCAAATCCCCAATATATTGCCACAATAATAAAAGAAAAGAGGGGCGCTCCTGTGTAAAATCCAATGATAAAAGCAAGACAGTGTGATGGACACACTCACCTGGTACTGTTGTACATCAGGTACAATGCTGGGGAAATAGCCGTAGGGAAATACAAGGTATACTACTTTGGCATCAGCGGGGATCTTGTCCTCTCAAGCCCACAGGAGTCCTGACCTGGACGGCTGCTCACGCGATCGGTGAACCCACGTGGAAATCACAACCGCCAAACCAGCGTTAGACTGCAGCTCCTCCTCTGGGATGGACGGACCAGTAGGCACGATACCGGTGACTCACCAGCCCTTCAGGTAAGCGTTGATAGATTCAGAAAAAACCTGGAATAGCTGCAGCAGCCCCGTGAACTCCAACCAGGAGATAGGATAGGATTGATAGATAATGAAAAAAATCACGGTGTCGGCTGCGCTGCTGGGGATGTTCATAAGGATAATAGTCAGGGGAAGGGGGAATATGTATCCCCGAAACGCGTTGTGGCACAGTAACCTGTATTAAAATCTCCTGAAAACTATTATTATCCTTATGAACATCCCCAGCAGCGCAGCCGACACCTTGATTTTTTTCATTAGCTATCAATCCAATATGTTGCCACAAACTAAACTACAAAATTTAGAAGGGAAGGGGTATCATTCTCATAAATGGTTTGAGTGCTATGTCACATTAACAAAGCCCCTGAGGAGCTAGGACAGGAGAGCTCCTCCCCCACAAACAAAAGTAACCCCATTATCCACACTGCAATGCTCAATGAATTTATCTAGATATACTATGATTTTATTGACACCACAAGTGTTTCACAGACTTTTATTAAAATTTAGCACTAAGATTTTGCTTTAATCAAAGATTTTTTTTAAGAAGTATTAGATAAAAATGATCTCCATAATTTTTACATGTGCTGGTACAACATTCTGACGGCATATATTAGGTCTTGGGCTCGAAGGAGCGTTATTTGACATTTGGAGGGCAGGTTTACTTTGAATAATTTGTCAGCACTATTTGCAGAGCCATATTAAACATGAAAACCTCCACAAATTATAAAATAATGAAATTATACTCTTCTGTGATATAATCTGTTGGTACATTGACTATTTTGACCCTATAAATATTTTTTTAGAAATAAGCATAATATGGTTTTGCAAAGAGAAAATTACAAATAATAATTGCAAATAGCAGCCTCATGCCCATACATTGTGTCCACCTTGTGCTCTAAAGACATGCAACTATTAAATTGTCATATGGTTTCGCCTCTCTACAGAAATTTCAAATGTGGATACCATCTACAGTTTAGGCACACCATCTACAGTTTAGGCACACTGCGGGGCTCAGAAATGGAGGGGGACGTTTGGATTCAGGAGGGCAAATTTCACTTGCATTTTTTGGTGAGGGGGAAGATATGTCACTTTTCCAGAGTCTTTGTGCTTCCAGTAATCCTCTTACATTTCCATTGACAAATAACAGACCTGAGAGTTTGCTTGATTTTTGTGTGTTGAGTTGAAGTTTTTATTCGAGCAATTTTGGGAAACATTACATTTTTGCTTACTTTTACAGCTCGGTTCAAAGTTATGCTTTGGTCTAAACTAAGTACTTATGTAGAGGATTCCATTTTACTCTTTGGAATAGATTAATCAGATGGAACCCCTGACAGACCCATTCACAATATTGAGGTAGATGGAAATACTCTGTCCAGCAGAGTCTGTCTTTTGTGCATGCTTAAAAAGAAAGGACACTGCCGGATCATAAGTCAGATAAAGTCTAAAGTGATTACATCTATTTTCATTATACTCAATGATTGTGTCTGGGATTCCTCTGTGAATCATGTTTTTCGATGGAAAACCTGATGTCATTTGTCAGTAAAGAACATTGTATTGTCGTGGGCTGGGAGAACGCCACTGCGCTGCGCTCGCTAACGCTCGGGTCCGGTGCTGCTGCGATGGCTGCTCGGTGGCTCGAGCGGTGGGCCGGATCCGGGGACTCGAGCGGTGCTCCTCGCCCGTGAGTGAAAGGGGGTAGTTTGGCTTGGGGATTTGGTCCGTGACGCCACCCATGGGTTGTGGTGAGGTTGGGCACCACCGTTGCTGGTGACGGGGATCCCGGGAGCGATGGTAGGGAGCAGCTGGGATGTTGTTTCCCCCCTCCGTGGGTAGGGGTTGGTGGTCCCGGGGCCCAGTGAGGTGACGGGGAGGCAGGGTTGGCAAGGTGCAGGGTCGCCTGGACTGCGCAGAGCGGTGCCGGATGGCACGGTAGTACTCACTCAGCCATAAATGTACGCAAAGTCTCTGGTAAACCAAACGGCTGGAAGGACGGGTCCCGCAGCCGGCTGCTGTGACTTCTCCCAGACGGTTGGTGGTGGCTGCCTTTCCCTGCACCGTTGTGTATGTTCGGTCCCGATGGATTCCCACCGGTAACCCGCTCCCCAGCGTGTGTATGTGCCGGAGGAGCCCTTTTGCCCGCAGGCTCTGGCCCTTGGAACTCTAGCTGTGGCGGTAGCTGTATTTTGTTTTGCTGGTTGGACGGTTGCCTTCAATCGGGTCTTGGCTGTTAGGAAACCCCTGGGGTTCCGGTCACTGACGGATTTGACCTCTAATGGCGACTGCAAGCCTAGCCCTGCCTGTGTGTGCTGACTTCACTTTGCTCCCCGGTTCGGTACCGGTGGGCCACCGCCCCTCCCCAGTCCCACGGTTCCGCGTTGATCTGCCTCTCCTGCAGATGGCCACCACCGTCTGCCAACCTTGCTCTTGGTGCCCGGGCCACACACCCGTACACGGTCAGTTTACTACTTCTCACTCCTCACTTCACTCCTCTCTCCTTCACCTCCCTAACTCCATTGACTTCCTTTTCCCGCCTCCAGGACTGTGAACTCCTCAGTGGGTGGGGCCAACTGCCTGGCTCCACCCCACCTGGTGTGGACATCAGCCCCTTGAGGGAGGCAACAAGGATTTTGTGTCTGGCTGATGTGCCTGTCTCGGGGTGGGGGTGTATGTTGTAGTACCTGTGACGACCTAGCTAGTCCAGGGCGCCACATTATAAATGTGAACTGAGCCTTATTGTGATTTTTGAGAGGCAGAATGAACAAATCAATAGCAGGTCAATAATTGTTTTTCTTTTTTTAAGCTGTTCAATTAGGGATGAACGGACCTGTGAAAGTTCAGGTTCACCAGGTTCATCTGGACTTTAGTTAAAGAATCGGATTGGAACCAAGACTTCACCCGAACTTAACTCCAGAACCCAAATGCCCACATAAGTCAATGGGGACCTGAACTTTGGTGCTGTAAAATGACCTTATTTTTAATAATCAGCAAGATAATGCAAACAGCTGGGGCTGGTATTATCATGCTGGGAATAACCATTGTTTTTTTTGCCCTTCCCAGCTTAAAAATAGCAGCTCGCAGCCATCCCAGAAGTGTTGCATTGATTAGATGGGCCAATTCTGGCTCTTTGACTGGCTTTTCCAATTGCCCTGGAGCAGTGGCAATCAGTGTAACACTTTTAAGCTTGATGTCAGCTGTGAATTGAGAGCTGGCATCAAGCCCAGGGCTAATTAATGAATAGGCCCTTTACTAACTCAGCAAGTGTAGCGTTGAAAAAAAAAACACACACAGGAGGAAAAAAAAGCTTATTTGAATAAAAACTCCCCACATTCCCTTATTCACCAATTTATTAATTAAAATAAAAATCCTCAAAGTTCCGACGTAATCCAATGATGTAATATGCCATGATGCCCATCAATTCTTATAGAGCTTCGTTCTGAGAACATTCTGAAAACAAGGCTCCATAGGTCACTTGCAGTCAGCAGTAGCTACGGAATTTCTCACAAATTTGAGAAATTCCAGGCCTGTTGCTGACCTAAAGTGACCTATGGAGCCACATTCTGAGAATGTTCTCAGAATGAAGCTCTATAGAAATTGATGGGCATTTTGACACATTACACCATTTTGACACATTACACCATTTGATTATGTCAGCGCTTCATGGATTTTTTTTAGTGCAATTAGGAATAGCCAGTCAAAGCCCCAGAATTTGCACATCTAATGGATGCGCCACATTTGGGGTGGTTGTGGGCTGCTATTTTTAGGCTGGGAAGGGCCAAATAACCATTGGCATTCCCAGTCTGATAATACCAACCCGCACCTGTCTGCTTTACCTTGGCTGGTTATCAAAAATAGGGAGAACTCAGCCAAGGTAATGCAGTTAACTGATGGCTACATGCCCCAGCTGTCTACTTACCTGGTTATCTAAAATAGGTAGGACCTCATTATTATTTTATTTATTGTTCCCAGCAGCATACAGGTATCTTCTCCATGCAAAAAAACTTGTTGATTGGCTGTGTTGCATTCTTTCAACAAACTTTATTAGCATATGAATAGCACCCAAAATAATAACTTGTGTTATGATCTGGTAAAGGTGGAAAATTCGACAAAAAATCCCATAGGTAGAAAAACACAACTAAAACTAAGAGTAGTTGGAACTAGAGATGAGCCACCCCTTAGTGTTCGAGTTCGGTTCGGTGCGTCGAACGGCCGGTCTGTTCTTTGAACGTTCGAAGAACACCTTCGAACCCCATTGAAAACAATGGCAGGCAAACACAGACACATACAAACACATAGAAAACACCTTCTGAGGCCCCCTTCACACGTCCGTGAAAAACACGCACGTGTGTTACAGGCCGTTTTTCGGGTCCGTGTCCCGTTTTTGTGTCCGTTTTTATGGTCCGTGTGGCACCTGTGTGAATTGCGTATGCTAGCTGTGCTTGTGTGCAGAACGTCCGTGTGTGCGTGTGGAATTAACGTGTATGTGTACGTGTAATGTCCGTGTGTAATGTCCGTGTGTGTGATGCACAATGTCGTTTATAAATGTCGGCTGACAGCAGACAGAGTTGCGCGATGAGAATGAACTCGGGTGAACTTCACCCGACTTCATCCTCATACCGCGGCGCGGCTCTGTCTGTGTCGAGTACTGATTAGCGGTCACCTGTGAAGGATTCACCGGTGACCGCTAATCCCCCGAGTGACTGAAGTGTCCCCCCCTCTCTCATACTCACCGATCCCCGATCACCGGCGCTGCACGGCATTCACACTGCTGCGGCGGCTTTTACTATTTTGAAAAAGCCGGCCGCTCATTAAACAATCTCCTATTCCCTGCTTTCCCCGCCCACCGGCGCCTATGATTGGTTACAGTGAGACACGCCCCCACGCTGAGTGACAGGTGTCACACTGCACCCAATCACAGCAGCCGGTGGGCGTGTCTATACTGTGCAGTAAAATAAATAAATAAATAATTAAAAAAAAACGGCGTGCGGTTCCCCCCAATTTTAATGCCAGCCAGATAAAGCCATACGGCTGAAGGCTGGTATTCTCAGGATGGGGAGCTCCACGTTATGGGGAGCCCCCCACCCTAACAATATCAGTCAGCAGCCGCCCAGAATTGCCGCATACATTATATGCGACAGTTCTGGGGCTGTACCCGGCTCTTCCCAATTTGCCCTGGTGCTTTGGCAAATCGGGGTAATAAGGAGTTATTGGCAGCCCATAGCTGCCAATAAGTCCTAGATTAATCATGTCAGGCGTCTATGAGACACCCTCCATGATTAATCTGTAAATTACAGTAAATAAACACACACACACCAGAAAAAATCCTTTATTAGAAATAAAAACACACACACATTCCCTGGTTCACCACTTTAATAATCCCCGAAAAAGCCCTCCATGTCCGGCGTCATCCAGGATGCTCCAGCGTCGCATCCAGCGCTGCTGCATGGAGGTGACAGGAGCTGCAGTGACAGCGGGTAACCTCTGTGACAGCTCAGCTGATCGCACGGCTGTCTTCATTAGCTGCGTGGAGGTGACCGGAGCGGCGGTGTCTTCTGCAGCTCCTGTCACCTCCATGCAGCAGCGCTTGATGCGACGCTGGAGCATCCTCGATGACGCCGGACATGGAGGGCTTTTTCGGGGATGATTAAAGTGGTGAACCAGGGAATGTGTGTGTGTTTTTATTTCTAATAAAGGATTTTTTCTGGTGTGTGTGTGTTTATTTACTGTAATTTACAGATTAATCATGGAGGGTGTCTCATAGACGCCTGACATGATTAATCTAGGACTTATTGGCAGCTATGGGCTGCCAATAACTCCTTATTACCCCGATTTGCCAAAGCACCAGGGCAAATCGGGAAGAGCCGGGTACAGCCCCAGAACTGTCGCATATAATGTATGCGGCAATTCTGGGCGGCTGCTGACTGATATTGTTAGGGTGGGGGGCTCCCCATAACGTGGAGCTCCCCATCCTGAGAATACCAGCCTTCAGCCGTATGGCTTTATCTGGCTGGCATTAAAATTGGGGGGAACCGCACGCCGTTTTTTTTTAATTATTTATTTATTTATTTTACTGCACAGTATAGACACGCCCACCGGCTGCTGTGATTGGGTGCAGTGTGACACCTGTCACTCAGCGTGGGGGCGTGTCTCACTGTAACCAATCATAGGCGCCGGTGGGCGGGGAAAGCAGGGAATAGGAGATTGTTTAATGGGCGGCCGGCTTTTTCAAAATAGTAAAAGCCGCCGCAGCAGTGTGAATGCCGTGCTTCGCTGCGCCGGAGATCGGGGAACGGTAAGTATGAGAGAGGGGGGGAAACTGACCGACAGACTGTGAGAGAGGGACAGACAGACAGAGAGACCGACAGAGAGACTGACCGACGGACTCAGGGAGATTGACGGACATACACAGAAATAGAAAGAATAGCCGACATCACTAGAAATAAAAACACCAAACGGACACGGACTATAGGTATATGCATACGTGTTTACTAACGTGTGTGCACATACCCATAGACTTTCATTGTGTCCACGTGTGCGTGCTCCATGCAGATAACGGACATGCATCCGTGCCAAACGCAAACACATACGGATCACGGACACGCACACACGGACATAATGAAATAACGGACGTGTGACCACAATCATAGATTAACATTGGTGCACGTTTGGCCGTGTCTCCGGTATATACGGAAACGGACCAAACACGCACGTGTATCACGGACGTGTGAAGGGGGCCTTAAGGTGTCTAAAAGGTGACAAACAACTCAGGAGACACCACAAATACATGGAAAAGTGACAAGTACATATACAAATGCTGAAACAAAAGAGCTGGACGAATAAAAGGAGGAGGAGACACAGATGTAGTAGTATCTCCAGATGAACATCGATGCCATGACTGTGCAACTGGAGCCTTGCTCATTTTGGGCTTCCAATCTGGAAAAATGGCCTCAGCTTGCCACTTAAGGGTGCTTTACATGCTGCGACATCGCTACCGATATATCGTCGAGGTCACGTCGTTAGTGACGGACATCCGACGCCGATAGCGACATCGCAGCATGTGACACCAAGGAGCGACGATCAACGATCGCAAAATCGTTCAAAAACGATGATCGTTGACACGTCGCACCTTTCCTTAATATCGCTGCTGCCACAGGTACGATGTTGTTCGCTGTTCCTGCGGCAGCACACATCGCTATGTGTGACACCGCAGGAACGACGAACATCTCCTTACCTGCGTCCACCGGCAATGGGGAAGTAAGAAGGTGGGCGGGATGTTACGTCCCGCTCATCTCCGCCCCTCTGCTTCTATTGGCCGGCTGCTTAGTGACGCCGCAGTGACGTCGCTATGACGCCAAACGCACTTCCCCCCTTGAACGAGGGATTGTTCGGCGGTCACAGCAACGTCGCTGACAAGGTATGTGCGTGTGACGCTGCCGTAGCGATAATGTTCGCTACGGAAGCGAACACCAAATGTCGCATGAGCGATGGGGGCAGGTGCTATCGCGCACGACATCGCTAGCTATCGCTAGCGATGTCGCAGCGTGTAAAACACCCTTTACGCTTTGAGATCTTGTCATGCCCCACAGCCAGCATTCTCTCGGAACGTGTCTTCAGTGCTGCTGGGGGTGTGCTGACAGATAAGAGCACGCGTCTGTCCAGTGACAATGTGGACAGCCTAAGGTTCATCAAGATAAACAAATCATGGATCCACAAGGACTTTTCTACCCCTGTGTCATCCTGGGGAGAGTAAAGACTTGTGTATTTTTTATTGTGCTTCATGCAAATCAACATTTTAAGTTTGCAACTGTGGGACAATTGATGCCACTTAAGTGGTGTCTGTGGCCACTTATGTGGTGTCTGTTTTACATGATTTTAGAAGGGCATGACATGCCTAAGAGGTTGACTTTCAGCATCTGCAAGCTGTTGGCTACAGAAATGCTGCCTTTCTGCCCGGTGGACACAGAGGATTTTCGAGACCTTATGTCCATCACAGTGCCCCAAAAGTAGATGACCAGTCGCCACTACTTCCCCAAGAAAGGTGTGCCACTGCTACACCAGCATGTCGCACACAACATCACCGATTCCTTGAGAAACTCTGTGTGACAGGGTGCATTTCACCACAGATAATTGGAACAGTAAGCCTAGATGGGGACATTACATATCGCTGACTGGGCACTGGGTAACTATGGTGAGAGATGGAGGAGGGTCTGTTGTACAAATATTGCCGTCCCCACGAGTTGTGCGTCAATCCTCTGTATGTAGAAGTTCCTCCACTGCTTCTGCCTCCTCCACCTCGTCTGGATCCTCCACCTCCACCCAAAGCCTGTCTGGTAAGGCCACCCGCATTGTAACTGCGCACAAGGACTGCTGCACACCTCCTTACTATGCTGGCAGCAGAGCTCAACGGCATCAGGCGGTCTTTACTTTGAAATGTATGGGAAATGTGAGTCACACCGCTGAGGAGTTGTGGTCAGCTCTGGAGATCGAGTTTGATCAATGGTTGTCTCCACTCGACCTGCAGCCAGGGAAGGCCGTGTGCGACAATGCTGCAAACCTGGGGGCAGCGGTTCGCCAGGGCAATGTGACACACGTGCCTTGTATGACTCACGTGTTGAACCTGGTTGTCCAGAAATTTTTAAACCACTATCCCGGCCTACATGGGCTTCTGCAGAGTAGAGAGTAGTAGTCAGGCAGGGTCAAACCAGGAATTGTGGAACAGAGATAGAATCGGCAGGCAAGGACGTAAGCAGAAAGCAAGCAGTGGTGAAATCCGGATCAGGCAACGAGGTACATAAACAGCAGGCAGGAGACATAGTCAGGAAACAAGCAGTGGTGAAATCCGGATCAGGCAGCGAGGTACATAAACAGCAGGCAGGAGACATAGTCAGAAAACAAGCGGTAGTCAGCCCACAAAATCACAAAACAGATCAGGGCAGAACAGGAACCACAAGTTCAGAACTATCTCTGGCAGTGGTCAGCAGACAGGAGAGGCATTAAATAGGGTGTTGTGTCTTCCCATAGGTTGTAGCTGGATTATGGTACTTCAGCTGGGAGACACCTGCCACCTACAGTCAGCCAGTGGTACTGCAGATCTCAAGGAAACCCAGCCCAGTGGATGAGCGGTCCCTGCTGGCATCGACTCCTCTCCCATCACTAGCACTATTCACGGCAGGAACACGGCGTCGCCTGGCGATCAGAGTAGAAGTCACTGGAGCGGACTCCGGTGGTGACGTAACAGCCGTGTGCGACAAT
This sequence comes from Anomaloglossus baeobatrachus, assembly GCF_048569485.1. Classification (NCBI taxonomy): domain Eukaryota; kingdom Metazoa; phylum Chordata; class Amphibia; order Anura; family Aromobatidae; genus Anomaloglossus; species Anomaloglossus baeobatrachus. Next base: position 384,756,120 of record NC_134355.1, on the reverse strand, counting down.
GCTGCAAACCTGGGTGCGGCCCTTTGCCAGGGCAATGTGATACACGTGCCTTGTATGGCTCACGTGTTGAACCTGTTTGTCCAGCAATTTTTACACCCTTATCCCGGCCTAGATGGGCTTCTGCAGAGGGCATGTTCGCTATGTGCTCACTTCCACCGTTCACACCCCGCAGCTCAATGACTTGCATTGCTCCAGAAGTCTTTCGGCCTGCCAGTTCACCGGCTGAAATGCGATGTGCCGACACGCAGGAATTTGAATCTGCACATGTTGCAGCGACTGTGGCAGCACCGCCGAGCACTTCTGCAATACGTTATGACGTATAGCCTGGGCTAACGAGATCCAGAGGTGGGGAAGATCACGCTGCTTTAGTGGTCTCAGATCAATGATCTATGCACCCTTCTCCACAGTTTTGAAATGGCGACGAAGATGTTTAGCGCTGACGTTGCCATTATCAGAATGACAATTCAAGTCATCCACATGCTGGAACACACTCTAAACAGTATTCAGAGTCAGGTGGTGGGACAAGAGGAAGGAAGGAAGTACAGGAGGAGTCATATGCGGAAGAGATAACAAGATCTCCAAGGTCCAGACGGTCACCAGCACCAAGGCGGCAGGCATGTGACGGTGGGGGAGAGGGATTAACAAGGGCGCATGGTAGCAGCCAAACTATTGAGGAAGGTGCAGGAGTCCAGGAAGAAATGGAGGATGAACAGGCAATGGGCATGGAAGACTCAGCAGATGAGGGAGACCTTGATCACATTTCTGTTGTGCGAGTTTGGGGGAGAGGGCAGAGGAAGGAAGCATGATTCTCACCTCGCTGCCACCAACACAGCAAGGACTTGTTTCTCCTTGATGCAGAAGACACATGAGCGCCTTCTTGCTGCACTACCTACAACATGACCCTCGGATTGTCAGAATTTGAAGTAATGCTGACTACTGGGTTGCCACACTCTTAGATCACCGGTGCAAGACAAAATTTGGCGAAATAAGTCCTGCCATAGAAAGGGACGCACATATGCAGGAGTATCAGCAGAAGCTGGTAGGCAATCTTAGATCGGCTTTTCCACTAAACACCAGTGCTGCACAGAGTGAATCTCACATTTCTAACTTGCCAACCATGGGACTGTTGAGTCATCAACACTCAAACCATACCAGCAACACCGTATCTGGTAGTAACAGCAATTTTATGGAACAGTTTCATGAATTTTTTAGACCATCCTTTGCAAAGCCACAAGACACAAGAAGGCTGACACATAGTCAACGCTTGGAGAGGATGATACAGGAGTATCTCCAAGTGAATATCGATGCCATGACTTTGCAACTGGAGCCTTGCTCATTTTGGGTTTCCAATCTGGAAAACTAGCCTGAGCTCGCCACTTATGCCTTGGAGATCTTGTCGTGTCCTGCAGCCAGCATTCTCTCGGAACGTGTCTTCAGTGCTGCTGAGTGTGTGCTGACAGATAAGCGCACGCGTCTGTCCAGTGACAATATGGACAGACTAATGTTCATCAAGATGAACAAGTCATGGATCCGCAAGGACTTTTCTACCCCTGTGTCATCCTGGGGAGAGTAAAGGCTTGTGGCTTTTTGATTGTGCTTCATGCAAATCAACACTTTAAGTTTGCAAATGTGGGAAAATTGACGCCACTTAAGTAGTGTCTGTGGCCCAATTTGGCGAAATTTGTGCCATAGAAAGGGATGTACGTATGCAGGAATATCAGCAGAAGCTGTTACACAATCTTAGATCAGCTTTTCCACTAAACACCAGTGGTGCACAGAATGAATCTCACCACTTTGTCATGGCTAGGAGGAAATAGTCTTTTACTTGTCCACATCTGAGGGACCGAGGGCTGGCGGCTGTGCTGATACGGCGTTGAGTAGGGTGTCCCTGCAGAGTTGCAAATTTGGTCATCTACAAAATGAGTGGAAAAAGGACAGATGATGGTGGAAAGGGGAACAGGTGTGTTGGAAAGGGGAAAAACGTTTGAGTCCATGGGGTTGGTGGTAAAGCAACAGTAACATCTGCTGAAGAAACCCCATCTGTTACGGGGGGACTGGCAGATTACGATAAGGTGGTATATATCCCAATCGCTAGTCGGGGTTAACCGTGCTCCCAGATGGAAAAGGAGATGCTGGCAACCTGAAGGTGAGGTGGAGGATACAGAGCTGAGTGGCTCTGAAACTAGGAGCCTGACCCGAGTTAGACGACACTCAGATCAGGAGACTGTGAACCCTATTAGTGTCACAGGGTCCACACAGCCAGCCCAGGAACTCCCTGTTAACAACACAAGGGCCCTGAGGTATGCTGTCGGTGTGCGTAGGGGGCACACCTGTGGACAGCAGGCGCAGCAGCAGCCCAGTTAATGCCCCTGGGCTGCACTACCAGGACTGGTAGGTCAGGAGTTGGTCGTAACCGTGCCGCGTTACCATGTGTGGTGGAATCCAGGACCGGCGCCCTATCCCTGCCTACCTCTGTTCTAAAGCCGCAATGGGTTCAACACATGGAGGTGTGCTCTGTCTGAGCATAATAGAAGACTGCGCACCTCCATGTTGTCTGCAGCCCCTTTTATAACCTGGGTCTGCCCCAACCCAGGGTGGAACACAATGCACCTCCAGGAGCCAATGGCAGAGTGCCACGTCATCAGTGACATAACCAGCGGCCTATCCGGAACCGCCACTTCACTGATGACTTCATGGCAGCCACGCCCCAAACACCTCACCAGTCATCGTCTGACGAACAATGATGAGGTGCCAAGTCATAGGGGCGGGCCTCTGCGAGCCAGTGCGGAGTGGCAACATCATCAGGACACATAATGCCCTCTAGCCTATCAGGGCCTGCCACATCACGGACATGGCCAGTGAGGTCCTTACCAGACCTAGCCTCTGATGCACTAAGTGCCTGAGCATTCTCAGTAGCCTGAACAACAGTCTCAGAAAACAGACTATCAGCTTGAGCATGCTCAGTAGGCACAACACAGGACTTAGACACGGCACGGAGTCCAAGTACCTGTGCAAAGAGGCTTTTCACAAGTGTGGGAGCATGCTCAGTAGCCCGAACTGAGGACTTAGCCTCAGGAATGGCACAGCAGGCTGAGCATGCTCACTAGGCGAAAAAGTGGACTTAGGCTGTGGCTGGGGTAAATCAGCACACGCATGCGCACTAGCCGCCTCTCCACACTTAGACGTGGAGGAGGAAGCATCCAGCTGGACGACCCGAGGCACGGCCAAAAATGGCAGCTGACGCCTGGGCGCAACTGGAACCGCAGCAGGCTGCTTGCGGCTACGGCGGTATGGATTTGTAACACCAACTTCCAGCCAAAATAAGATGTCTACTTCTTCCCGTGGATAATCTGATATGATCCCTTTGTTTACGGACACGACCATCGCTACCAAATGTAGATGAGGCACCAAAAGAGCAGGTGCTTGAATGGATCTCAAGTACTCCATCAAGTGACCTTTCCTCCACCTCAACTTCAATATCCCAAATACTCCATTCCTCTGAGGTGTCACCCCAAGCGCACTTGCTTCCTACCAGCTCTCAAGTCTCCACCCACCCTGCTGAGTAACAGAGATAGTGGAGTCAGCAGAGCTGTTCAGTCACACTATATTCTGGGAATCAGAGGTCTGTTCCAAAGCTGCAGTGAGTCCAGACAAGGAAATGGTCTGCACTGATGCCCAGAAGCTTTGTGAGTCTGATCCAGGCCCAGATGAAGAAGGTTCTGAGCATAATGTAGACCCTCATTCCCAAACTGTAACTCCTCTTGGTGGAGACAATGTGGAACATGCTGATGAGACTAAGATACCTGATTGGAATGACAACTTAAGTATTCGGTCAGGGCAGGAAGAAGCTGACTCTGAGGAGTCAGGACGAGGGGAGTGAGAACACACAAGCTGATGATGAGGTTGGAGACCCCACTTACTGTCAACCCACAATCAGCCAGTTGATGAGGTCAGCAGAGGAGGGGAAGGAGGATGCTACTGACGAGGTTAGGTTGCGTCCTGGACAGAGACGGAGTACTGGAAGCACGTCAACAACTGCATCCTCAGCCACAACTCTGCCTCTGAGCAGAAGTCGTGGTGGCTCTGCAGGTCACATGGGCTGTAAGCCTTGCTTAGTCTCGGCCTTTTTTGACATCGCAAAGTATCACCCAACTCATGTCATCTGTACGATTTGTCACCAATCTGTAAGTAGAGGCCAAAAGCTCACTAGTTTGAGTACTTCCTCCATGAACCGTCACATGGATATGAAGTGATAGGATGAGGGTGTATTGATGACCTTTATCCACTGTGAATGCAAGTTGCTTATTTGCCGTCCATTATATGCATTGTTATTTACATGTAAAAGAGTAAGAGTGTATAATTAACCTTTATGCACTGTAAATGCAAAATGCTTATTTACTGTCTATTGTATGCATTGTTGCTGACAACCCACAAGGGGCCACTGTTTTGCATCTGCCTTTGGCTGTTTGGTCACTATAGCAACAGCAAAACGGTCTTCGGCTGTGGACTTGGAGACCGGAGGAGGTGCTGTATATGAGCTGAAGGAAAAGTGACAGCAGGTGGGTGTAACAGAAAGGAGCCGCCGCAGAAACACTTAGGTGCATTGTGAGGAGACTCGTGTTGGAGTTTGGTGAGGAGGACCGTAACGCATGTGAGCAGCATCCTGTGCGGGAGACTGCTATTCTTCAGTTGCTGGCTATACTAATTACCGTGAGAGGATTGTCAAGTCTTTATTTATGGCAGCTGGACACCATAGTACCCGGGTACGGTAGGCTGGGCCCAGGACTGCGTGCACGCAACACTTTGTTTTGGTAACAAAACACATATCTGTTCTGCTTGGGCCGACTATATAGACAATTAGACTTTCTGCCTCTGCTCTGTCAGTTTGTCAGTTACAGTTAAAATCTTAAAGGGACAGCGACACATGTTTGCGTTGACTGTTGCTTTACAAGATTTCCAGGACTGTGTTGCTGAGCTGTGTGGGTTTCCTTACCACTTTTATCATCTGCCTTATCTGTGAGGCTTCAGCAAAGAAGGCTATTCAGGGGGGTTAATGGGTTTTGTCTATGTTTAGGTAGATAAGTTGCAAGCTCTTGTGCTGCGCCACTGGTAGGTCGTGTTCGCACACACACACAATTACTCCTGCTACACAGAGGGATTACCAGGTATTAGGTGACTGTTTAGACAGTCCCTTGGCTAGGCAAAGGTTGGTGAGAAGGGGGTATAAATCGCCATTACGAGTGGCGCAGCATAGGTGTGTAGGCTTTTGGACTTGTGAATAGATTGTTCTATTCTTTCTGTTTTATGCATGGTTGATATTGTTTGTTTTGGTAAAGTTAAACAATCATTTATCAACCCAACTGCTTAGAGTCCTTTTCCTGGTGCGTGGTTTTGCTGTATACAGGGGAGCCCACCCTGTACATGACTTTAAATGAAGCATAAGTCACAGTGGGAAGCTCACTGTGCTACAATGCGGCCTAGCGGGGCTGTGCAACCACCGTCTGCCCCATCAAGTGCATCTGCGTGCTCTTCATCCTCTGTGACTGTGGGGACGGCAGTCACACATGCTTTTGGACGCAGACCTTCCACCTCTTTACCCGCAACAGGCAGTGTGATTGACAGGTCGTCAGTTGTTTTGGAAGTGGAAACAGCTGCTGGTGTTGAGCTCTCTCAGACATCGAGAGCACCACCTTTGGATGAAAGCAACTTTATATCTACGTCTGCACCTTCCTCACAGATTGGCTGGACTACCTGTAGTTAAAAATTGTGTAGCAGAAATGGAGAGGTGGTGTAGCTTTCTTGACAGCTGAGGTACATCACTGACTTTCACAGACACTCATACTATGCCCCAAAGAATTGCCTGTGTGGCACCCCTGACCTGGTCAGGCAACACAGAGTACTGCACCCATGCTGAGACAGTGCTTCCAGGTAATTCCAAAAGGCCAGGATGAGGTGTGTACACACAAACACATAGTGACCAGATCTCCCACACCTTGAGAGGGGACCCTTGGGTAGCCCTGAAGAGGTTAACACTTTCAATTCTCAGCAAGGGGTGTAGTGGAGAAGCTGGTTGCTAGGATGAAGTGGCAGACAGGAAAAGGAGGAGGAAGCCAGTCTAGAGGAGTGTACAGAAGTTGTTGAGAGGAGCAGACGTACAGCCACACTGGGCAGACCCTGCTGGTGTGGTAGCTATTGGCGGGGGAGAACGGGTACCTGTGAGTCAGCCTAAAAGAAACCTGCAGAGAGGTGGCCCAGAACGGGGACTGCTGGTATCCAGTCACGCAAGGGGAAACAGGTCCTCAGAGCAGAGATCTTTTTACTGGAGCTGCTAAACCTGCCGGTGAGGGTACTGGAGGTACCTCACCAAACATACAGAGTCCGAGCCTCAGCAGCATCAAGGGGACCCATAAGGAGACAGTACTAGAAGCCATCTCACCAAGGTTCACGCTGCCAGCAAACGGGCCAGAAAGGGAAGGAGAGGCAGTAGCAACTTTCCCTGGATAAATCCTACGATACTGCAAATCAGGGGTTTTCCGAAACAAAAAGAGTGCAAGGAAGGCGAGTTAATAGCTACCCTCAGAATGGCCTGCAGGAATTCCTGGTTCCACCTGGTACAATCTCAGCATCACCTGGGTTTCTCAGCAACCAACTAAAAGTGAGTAAACAATTTAAAAGACTTTCTGGACTGTGTTTGAGTCATTCTGCGACCTGTGGTTCCACAAACATATACCCGAGACCCTGGGGCCAGCCTCACTCTCGGGAGGCCACAACAACTTGCTGCATCTAACATCAGCCCCAGGCATCCCCCAAACTGCAGTGGCGGTCACCCCCCTGACCGCAAATACTGAGAGTGGCGTCACGACTTCATATAAAGAAAACCTGACTGACCTGTTGCCAGAAGGGGTCCCTACAGAGAAGTCCCCGCAGTGCCCCGCAGGCGACCGCTGCAGCACTGTGGTGGGCGACTCACCTGCACTTTTTGCAGTTAAAATTGTGTAGCAGAAATGGAGAGGTGGTGTAGAATGGAAAGGTGGTGTAGCTTTCTTGACAGCAGAAGTACGTCATTTCACAGACACGCATACTATGCCCCAAAGTATTGCCTGCACTTTTTGCAGTTAAAATTGCGTAGCAGAAATGGAGAGGTGGTGTAGAATGGAGAGGTGGTGTAGCTTTCTTGACAGCAGAGGTACCTCACTGACTTTCACAGACACTCATACTATGCCCCAAAGAATGAATTGCCTGCACTTTTTGAAGTTAAAATTGCGTAGCAAAAATGTAGAGGTGGTGTAGAATGGAGAGGTGGTGTAGCTTTCTTGACAGCAGAGGAACGTCACTGACTTTCACAGACACTCATACTATGCCCCAAAGAATTGCGGACACTTTTTGCAGTTAAAATTGCGTATTAGAAATGGAGAGGTGTTGTAGAATGGAGAGGTGGTGTAGCTTTTTTGACAGCAGAGATACGTCACTGACTATCACACACGCTGATACTATACCCCAAGGAATTGCCTGAGCTGATTTAGACAGATACTGTGAAAAACCCTTGCACAGCGCTGGCACAGACCTGCGTAGCAAAAATGGCTATGGCGATGTAATCCACTCCATGGGTAGGGGAGGTATAGTCCCAGGGCCCAGGGTGTACGGGAGAAATGGCTGTGGAGAATGGCATGCAGGGTTGGACCGGGGATGGATGGTGTAGTCGAGTTCCAAAGAATTGCACACAAAGTCAAGTGGTAAACCAAATTGCCAGTGACCGGTCGCCTCCGGCGGGTGTATTTGGGTCCTACACCCGGGTGTAGCAAACAGGGGTCCCTTCCTCCTGCATTCAGTGTTTGTGTCTTCAATGGGACAACTCCGCTTGGAACGGGGAAGTCCACTCCTGGTATTTTGTACGTTGGGAGCTGTGGCCCACGAAATATGACCCTTGGAATCTCTGTGGGTTCTGGCAGACACCCTATCCCCCACGTTGGTCTTCTGTTTCTCTCTCTGGGCTTACAGTGGAACAAGGCCTGAAACCTTGTCCCCAGCTTGTTAATTAACAAGGGGCTTGAAACCTTCCTCGTCCTAGGGTCCAGGCACCCCGACTGTGCACGGCCTCTGGACCGGATTCCCGCTGTTGACACCGGCAGGCTAGAACCCTGCCCCGGTCCACTTAAGGTCTCCCGTGACCGGATCTCCGTCGCCTGTGGTCCTGCTTGCCGTCTGCCACCTAGTCCTGTAGTCCAGGGACCCCTACCCCTGACTCCGCTGTCACCTCACACTCCTCCACTTAGACTGTCTTGTTCTCTCCCAGAACACGTCAGAACCCCTAAGTGGGGTCCCTATTGTCATGGGTGGTGACTATGCTTTACTGGCTGGTGATGTGCACCTGGGTGTGGGTTTTTATGTTGGTATGCCAAGGAGGATGGAGTATTGTACCTGAGACATTTGTACAACCTTTGTGACTACCTGGTTTTGCCAGGGTGTCACACTCCCCCTTGGTTGAATACAGTCTGTCCTCAGGCTTTCCGGCCACTGACGTTTATTTTTCTGCATCTATAATGTGAAAAAGGTAAAACATATAAACATTAGAACATTTCATCCCATTTAAGGAGGCGCATTTCTTAAACGTTACAAATTATCTCCTTCTCCCTTTCACCCGCCACCCTAAACACCTGAACCCACCCTCGGTGCCACTGCTAGCACAGGTGTCACACTGCCCTGAGTTCCTGTGGGTGTCCATAGTTTCTGGGTAAAAGTTCCTTACCCACCAGTCAACCCCAAGAGTTCCATGGTTCGGAACCCTTGGCCTGGAGGTTAGCCATCAGTTTTGCTGGTGACTGGGCCTCGGCCGACTCCACCGCAGGCCCTTCCTCCAAGCAACCTCTCCAGAAGTGTTACAGTCCTGGTGGTGGGGTAACAAGAAGGTAGATGTGGGTTATATACAAGGCCCAAGAAAGTTTTTGGGTGGCCTCTTCCAGTCCAGAGGCCGTGGTCTATAAAACATTAAACAGGGAAAAGCTGGGTTTTAACTGGGGAAAGGGTAGCCGGGATCTGCTACCTTACTCTTTTTCTTAAATACATGCAGGGCATCAGGTCGGCCATCATACTGGGGCAGACAGGCAGCTCTTGGCACGTAAGGCAGGATAATCGGCATAACTTGCATGACTGCCGGGACTGCAGGATCCACCGCTCCTGCGACCGGAGCGGGACCTGCCACTTCTCCGTCAGCCTGCATTGCTGCGGGAGCCACGACTCCACTATCACCATCAGGCGCCGACATCTTTTCGTTTTTTTCCCCTTGGTTTTCGACAGCAGTCTCGCGGGACCCACTGTCCTTTGCAACTTCCTGCTTTGGGAATCACTGGGTTCCGTCCGCACTTCCAGGGGGCGGGGCTTCAGATTTGCATCCTTTTCGGGGAAGAAGATGGCGAGGTTGTTGTTTATGGCGCCAAATATGGCGGGTAATATGGCGGCAGTCCAAAAATTTTGAGCATATCACGGTTTACAGTTCAGAAAAGGTGCACTTCACCCAGGTTAGTAGATGGAATAAGTATCCTGATCATGACGCCAATTTCGAGTTGTTGCAGACGAGGGCTGGGCTGCTGCAGGGGCTGCTCGGATCCGGGTTCGTTACTGCGGCTCGAGTGGTAGCCGGACCCGGGCTCGTACAGCCATCCATCCTCACAACCGTGGGAAAGGGAGTATTTACAGGGGATAAAGTTTTTTGTCAGTGACGCTACCCTTGGGTTGCGATGAGAGTTAGTAGCACTGCCGCTGCCTGGTGATGGGACGCCCGGGGCTGATGGAGCAGGGCAGCAGGATGGAATCCCCTCCACGGGTAGAGGAGGTGTAGTCTCAGGGCCCAGGGTGTACGGGAGCAATGGCTGTGGAGATTGACATGCAGGGGATGGACCGGGGATGGATGGTGTACTCATAGTTCCAAAGAATTGCACACAAAGTCAAGTGGTAAACCAAATTGCCTGTGACCGGTCACTTCCGGCGGGTGTATTCGGGTCCCACACCCGGGTGTAGCAAACAGGGGTGCCTTCCTCCTGCATTCAGTGTTTGTGTCTTCAATGGGACAACTCCGCTTGGAATGGGGAAGTCCACTCCTGGTATTTTGTACATTGGGAGCTGTGGCCTGCAAAATCTGACCCTTGGGATCTCTGTGGGTTCTGGCGGACACCCTATCCCCCTGCGTTGGGCTTCCATTTTGCTCTCTGGGCTTACGGTGGAACAAAGCCTGAAACCTTGTCCCTGGCTGGTTAATTAACAAAGGGCTTGTACCTTCCTCGTCCTAGGGTCCAGGCACCCCGACTTGGCACCATTGGGCTACAACCCTGCCTGGTCCACTGAAGGTCTCCCGCGACCGGATCTCTGTCGCCTGTGGTCTTGCTTGCCGTCTGCCACCTAGTCCGGTAGTTCAGGGCCCCTACCCCTGACTCTGCTGTCACCTCACACTCCTCCACTTAGACTGCCTTGTTCCCTCCCAGAACACCTCAGGACCCCTAGGTGGGTGCTCCCATCCGCCTGGTCCCGCCAACTGGTGTGTTCTTATTGGGGGTTGACTAGGCTTTACTGGGTGGTGATGTTCACCTGGGTGTGGGTTTTTATGTTGGTATGCTAAGGACAGAGTATTGTACCTGAGAGATTTGTACAACTTCTGTGACTACCTGGTTTTGCCAGGGCGTCACATGTTTGTCTGTGATTGGCTGACAGCCTGGCCCGCCCCACTGTATGCGCGGTTAGGGGAAAAATAAATGGCAATCGACATTCTTTCAGCACTCAGCAGCACTGATCTCAGCCCCGTCCCCCCCCCCCCCCCGCACACTCTACGCTGAATTTTGATAATATCACTATTAACAGTGACTGACAGTATTACAATGAAATGCCAGCTGGTAACTAGCTACGCTTTTGGTGATCGAACCATTATCGAACGGTAACTCGAACGGTCGAACGTGAAGCAAATCGTTCGAGCTCGTCGAACGACTCGAACATCGACCAAAACAACTCGGATTTGAAATTGGCGAACGGTTCGCTTCGAAAATCGCTCATCTCTAGTGGTAACAGGATCCAGAGACTACGATTACGTGAATCATTCTGGATTCACACACTACAGACCCTGGAACCACTTGGTCTGAACAGAGAATACGAAGTTTTCGTGTAACAAGTCTTGATATGTATATGGATCTCATGGTGATATTATTTTTCTATTTATCCATAGTGTTATCCCTATTTATGTGCGATTTATACTACCATGTTTATTATAGCATTTATCTTAAATATTTTTCTCCTCTTTAATCCCCTTTAGACATAACTCTCTTTCTAGACCTGAGCATCTCCATCCACCCACTTCAGGACTGCTCCAGCACTCTCTACTACCTCCCAATACCATCACATCCACCTCCCTCCCACACACGTACTGCTCCTACATTTCATCCACATAGTTTCACACTGACTCACGCATGTGTGCCGCCCCCGTGCCAGCAGCTGACGCTGTTCGGGCCCGGACCTCCAGGGGTGGTGGCTCGAGGGTCTCCGGACCCGGGGGTCTCGCAGACATGCCGAATAAAATGGGGGACGTAGATACACGGGCTAGGCCGTAATAGGTTTGTGACGCCACCCACGGTGTGTGGTGAGGTGGTACACCACCGCTGCTGTTACGGGGCACCCAGGGGAGATGTTGTGCAGCAAGTTGTTAACCCCTCCGTGGGCAGGGATAGTGGCCCAGGGACCCGGTGACTCTGGTGCAGGGGAGATGGCGACCATTGGGGATGCTGGTGTACTCAATGTTAGTAACGCACACAAGTCGCTGGTAAACCAAGGTAGTGGTGGCCGGTGCCATGGCCGGTTGTGTTTGGGATCCCCCACCCGGCTGGTTGTCTCTATCCTTTTTCTGCACTGTTTTAAGTAGAAATGACTTCCCAGTTTGAAACATAGGAGTCCGCTCCTGGCTGGATGTGGCCTAAGGAGCCGTGCCCGCAGACGCTGGTCCCTGGGATCTATGGGTTCTGGCGGTGACCTCTTATCCCTAATCGGTGGGCTGTTGTCTTCTAAGAGGGACTTTGGGTGGGACAGGACCTCTAGTCCTGGCCTCAATTGGTTAATTAACCAGTTCCACTTGTTGTTGGTTCCTGGCTTCAGGGTCCGAGTACCCCCCTTTGTACTACGGTTTTCCAGGTCAATTCCCCGTGTCGGTACCGGCGGGCTCCAACCCTGGCCCGGTCCACCCCGCTTCCACCGAGCCATCTTCCTGTCTCCTGCTGACGGAGACCACCATCTGCCTCCTAGCTAGTGGCACCAGGGCTCCTACCCTGGTACCTGTCAGTCAGCTTCAAGCCTGACCTCCACTCCACACTCAGCTCTCAAGCTAATCTGCACTTCACTCCTACTTTTCCCGCCCTGGGCTGTCTAGACCCCTGGGTGTGCATGTCCCAACCACCTGGTCATGCCCACTGGTGTGTCTGTCTTTCCCTAAGGGGGGGTGACTAGGGTTTACTTGGTTGGCTGGGTGTTTCCTAGTGAGGGAAGGTGTTGTGCAGGGGCCTAGCTGTGACTACCTGGTTTTGCCAGGGCGTCACACATGCGCTTATGTATCAGGCTCTCACTTTCATTCTCTACACTATTTCCGTAGACTTATGCCATCCTTATGCCGTTTGCGTATATTCCGGCGTATCTCTGCGCATGCTCACTCTCTACCTTCCCTATCTACTCCTATCTGCGCTTCTGCACACACCTAGACAGTCACCCGGAAACACTACCTCCTCCTAACTTCTATAAGAGTTTTTGGCGCTACTTCATTCATCACCTTGCTACCAGACAGCCAGCTCACTGGACAAAGTTCCATTTGCACCCAGCCTGCTGTCGTTCCAGGTAGCTTTCTGTCTCACCGCTCTCTCCTCCCTCCCCCTTGTTTGGACTGTGTGTTTAAGCTTTACAAATATACCATTAATCCATTATCTTTCAGGCACTATCACCCATTCACCCTGGTCTCCTATGACTTATCCCTGCCTCATCCCATCGTCTGGTATGTTTCTACCTCTTCATACTGTGGATCGTATAGTATATTTTGCTATATACTCATGCCATCTTCATCTTCCCTAAGTATCTGCTATTCTTAGCCCATATTCTGCCAAGCACCTATATTTGCGCTTATCTGCCTCTTGGTATGTGTGCCTCACGTTGCATTACCCGTATATTACTAATTTGTATGCAACTAGCCTTGTCCTCATTGAGCTATATGACCCATGCTCTGTATATTACTATTTTGTGCTTATATATCTAGTTCCTTATCTTCAATTTACCAATAAGACTGTCTGCTAGTCATCCATATGAAATATATTCTATGTCATAATTTAATTCCTTATGGATTCTTGTACGACACATCGTTAAGTCTGATATTCCATATGTTCATGGTTATGGTGCACTATGTAACCCGTGCACATATGTGTATATACTTTGTTTTCCTTTGTTTATTTTTTGTTTTCCTTTGACTGATATTGTCTTTATATTTATTTTTTGTTTTTAGATATATATGACTTGAGAAAGGCTCAAATGTGAGCCGAAATGTTGGCATTTTGGTTGACTCCTTTTGCAGAATATGAAAATAAAATATTCTTCAATATCATATTGAAATATTTTTTCCTATGCGTGCCAGAAATATCAGTATTAAGTCAAACTAATGGACCCAACTTTCTAGCTATAATAATCTTACAGATCCATAAATACTTACTGAATGATGTGATAACAATGAATTAGTTCATCAACATGCAATATCTCATAATGAAACTAAAGACTTCATACTTTAAAAATGAAGAGGATATGATACGCTGTAGAATCCCACTCTGCATGCTGTGATAAACTTGAAAAAAAGGAGCACCTGGAAAGATAAATATGGTGCAAACAAAGAATGGTGCAAAACATCAAAAAATATATACAATAATGAATCGGGCTCCTTGTGATGTATTTCACATGGAGAATTCATCATTGCTTTAAGGCTTGTCATGATGGTATATGAACTGTGGCTAAACCAAAAGCTGACCTTGTTTAAGTCTATTTGTTTCAGCCTCCATTTTTATGTATTATCTTGTAAAGGTATGTGGAGGATTACCAAAATTATTTATATTTTCCAATTGCCAGAATGATGGGAGGGAGAGAAAGAGAAAGAGAGAATGTTTCAGGCATTTTTATTACTTTCTGCAAAGTCAAAAGTTTACATACATTTCATTAGTTTTGGGTACCATTGCTCTAAAACTGTATGTGACATACCCCAGGGCTTACACCCAGGTGGTGTATTGCTGGGATATGTCACTGGGTGGCCGTTGCCCGATTCCATGTCCCTGGGGGTTACTTGAGAGGGGTTATGTATAGTGGAATAATAATAAAGTTTTTGTCATGATGCCACCTGTGGTGTGCGGCCAGGTAGGGGGCTGCCGCTGCAGGGTTCTTCTCACCGGGGGTCGATGTTGATTGCAGCCAAGATGGTTGCCCCGGGAGGGAGGCCGGCTGGCTGGTAGTGGGCCGTGGGTGCCACATCACGGGACGACATCGTCGGTAAATAATGGAAATAAGGCAAGAGCTCCGGTTCAAATGTTTTACTTACTGGTTAGGAGATTGCCTGAGAGCTGGTAAGTCTTTGTTTATCCGGTCCAAGTTCCAGGTAGCTACTGGTGTAAGTGTAAATGTCCTGTTAGTCCTCGCTATCCAGTGACTGGCAGAGGAAACCTGGCCTGAGCTCCAGCTCACAAGTCCCAGGCTCCACAACTGAAAGATAAGCTGTGTGTCGTCCCAACAGCACTGGTGCTCTCCTGCACCCAGTCTGGTCTCACAGGACGTCCTTCCAAAAAGCTCACTATGTGTCATGGCTACCTCCTCTTATACCCCATGTGACTCTGTACCGCCCCAGCATCAGCAGCCGGGCTGCTGCTGGGATCCAGATCCGCAGTGGCTCGAGGGTGGAGCCCGGTGGCGGTGGTATTGCAGCCAGGTGTTTAACCCCTCCGTGGGTAGAGGGAATGCCCCGAGGCTCGGTGATGGTGAGAAGGGAACGCCGTTGGGGAGGAAAGGGCCACTGTGTACTCACTCAGTCTAATAATGCTGACACCGACAACTGGTAAACCGAAATTCTGAGCACAGCTGTAGCAGGGAGGGAGCACGCTTGGATCCCATGCCCGATGGTGTTGCTTGTTAGCCTGTGACCTTTCCCTTGGCACTTTTTTACTAGTTGGCCCCTGTAGTATAGAACTAGTTGGGTCCCGCTCACCCGTATAGCTAACGGAGTGAGCTTGCTCTCAAGGTTCACGCTTGGGATTTTCTGGACTATGTATTGAGAAAATCCTATCCCCCTCGTTGCGCTAGTATCCCGATTTTGGAGTGAGTGGAGGATGAATCTTGAAGTCTTCGCCCTCATCGGGTAAATTACCAGGAAGCTTGAAGCTACTTTCCGGCCTAGGGTCCACGTACCCCGCCATGCCCTGGCCCCTGCCCAGAGATGGCTCAAGGCCGCCGGCTGCCCTCCTTGGCAGTTTCATGCCCCTTGACACAATCATCTGTGACAGGGGTTCCAGCTCCTACCAGCCCCAGACCGTCTGCCACCTAGTAACTGAGGAGCCCAGCTCCTAACCTCCTCCAACTGACTTATGACCTCTCCTCACAAGAGTCACCTCACAACTGACTATTCCTGACATTCCTGACCAACCCCCAAAGTGGGCGGCCCTATTCCCTTCAGGCTACCCATTGGTGTGTCTGGTGGTTGTGGTGCAGAGTGTTTCTAAGATTTTTGATTGGCTTGTTCTTAGCAACACCAAAGGCCAGGGACCCATAACTAAGTAGGAGATGGACATCATGCAGAAGGGCAGATTGCACAATGTCCTGTGATGACGTGATAGGCCAGGGCGTCACAACTCCGCCCCCCAGTGGTTGTCCTGGTGACCGGGAAATCCCATACTACTGGATGGCTAACTCTCCCTGCCCACCCCAGTCCACTCCCCCCTGTGGAGAAAGCACCTAACTGCATGTGTAATGTGTCTGGTGTGAGCACCGGCAAACCATCTGTCACTTACCCCAGATATATACTGCTCCTTAACTCAGTTGCAGTACCCTCTGGCGACCAGAGCCTCAAGGACGCCACATATGACTTAGGTCAAATGTTTTGGATATCTTTTCACAAGCTTCACACAATAGTTGATAGAAATGTAGACCCATTCCTCCTGACAGAACTGGTGTAACTGAGCCATGTTTGTATGTCGCCTTGCTCACACCTGGATTTTCAGCTTTGCTCATAAATTTTAAATAGGATTGAGATCAGGGCTTTGTGATGGCCACTCCAAAACATTGACTTTGGTATCTTAAAGCCACCTTGTAACTAATTTGGCAGTATGCGTCAGCTTATTGTCCATTTGGAAGACCCATTTTCGCCCAAGCTTTAAGTTCCTGGCTAATGTCTTGAGATGTTGCTTCAGTAGTGCCACATAATCTTCTTTCCTCATGATGGCATCTATTTTGTGAAGTGAACCAGTACCTCCTGCAACAAAAAAACCCCACAACATGATGCTGCCACCCTTATGTTTCACATTTGAGATGTTGTTCTTTGACTTCAAAGCTTCTCCCTTTTTCCTTCAAATGTAACAATGGTAATTATAGCCAAACAGTTCAATTTTAGTTTCGTAAGACTACAGAACATGTCTCCAATAATGAAGGTCTATGTTCCTGTGTGCATTCACAATTATTAATCTGGCTTTTTTTTATCTATCTTTTGTAGTAATGGTTTCTTCCTGGCAGAGGGGCCTTTCAGCCCATATTGTTACAGTACTTGTTTCACTGTGGTTAATGACACAATCTTACCAGCTTCCACCAGCATCTTCAGAAGGTCTTTTGCTTTTGTTCTTGGGTTGATATGCACATGTCTCACCAAAGCATGTTCATTTCTATTACACAGAACCTGTCTCCTTCCTGACCGGTATGATGGCTGGACATTCCTATCTTGTTTATACTTGCATAGAATTTTTTGTATAGATGAACGAGGCACCTTAAGATATCTGGAAATTGCACCCAAGGATGAACCAGACTTGTGCAAGTCCACAATTCTCTTCCCTAGATCTTGGCAGATTTATTTTGACTTTCCCATGTGCACTAAAATACATCCACAGGTGTGTCTCTAATTAACTCAGATGTTGCCAATAAACCTATCAGAAGCTTCCAAAGACATGAAATCATCATATGGGCTGACACATATTGTTTAAAGTTGTAGTACTCTTTTTGCATGTAAACTTTTGACTTTTAAAAAGTAATAATAATGACTTAAAACATTCTCTCACTCAGTATTCTGGCATTTAGCAAATATAAATAATTTTGGTAATCCTAATTGACCTAAAACGGAAAAGGTTTATTGTGATTTCCTGCCAGATAGTGAGAAAAACATGCATGTGTGTGTTTTTAGATATTGTATGTAAACATTTAGTTTCAGCTGTATATATTCTACAGTATATATATATATATATATATATATATATATATATATATATATATATATATAATATTTTATATTGCAACATTGTTTCGCTATTGTTTATAAATGTTGACCTTTTCCATAATAGCTTGAAGGTGTAGAGTTTGACTCCTGTGTTACAACACAATTTTCTTCTGAAATTCACAAGAGTTGTCTTTAGTTTTTTCTATTGCAAGCAATTCAAACATCTGGGGATCTAATTTCTTGGGAAGATATAATCTAACAGTGAAGTTACCCAGTAATATTTATGGTTTACCTATCAATGTACTTTGCTTGCGAGTGGTTAGCTGCAGCCCTCTTATGAAATAACTACATATAAGTTATAGTTTCCATTACTTAGTAAAGTGTCACTGAATTAATCCATATCATTAATCACATAGAATACATTGCCTTCCTCTCAATGACCTCATGGAATTACAGATTTTCTGAGTCCAGAATGAATGTCTCACTGGGGTACAAGTTAAGCATTTTCTGCTTCATGTTAGTATCATTAGTGTGTATCTCTGTCTTTCTCATCAGTGTTACATCATTCCATTAATATATTTATATCTTGCTACTCAATTATTCTTTTACAGAGTTTTTTTAAATTTGCTTGATGAAATCATTTACAAAGAGCAAGGATTTTATTTTATGCACAAAGATGCATGACACAGATATTCCAACACTCTGGAAAAAAAAACATTGCAGAAAAGGAGGTATCATGAGGATTAAAAACTCTGTAAATTATTAATTATTCCCTAACTCAATCTATCAAAAAATGTGGATAGACAATTAAATAGAACAATTAGAGTCTTATCCAGGTGATATACAATAAAGTCAAGGTCACTGTGATCACCTTTTGGGGTTGTGTAAATCACAACCACTATAATAGCATGGAAACGGCTGTAGCACCCCCACGTGACAGTAGATGCTGACGAGGAGGAGAAGGGGTTAGTCTGCGCTGCCATGAATTAAGAATCGATGAGACCAGGATTTGTGTGGACGAGTCACAATCCCGGGCTCCCTTCCTAGAAGTCGTTATAGGGCTGTGCTTTCTCACTGACAGCACTCATTAACTGTATCCGTTCCGCTTTGGACAAGCAGGCTAACTACAGTTCACAAGGCAAAAATAAAAAATAAAAAACAGCTCAGCCTATGTGAGATTAATGCCAACTTCATAAATATAAATATTCCAAATAACCAGTGGCGTAACTAGAGTGCGATGGGCCCCAGTGCGAAAGTTGGACCTGGGCCCCCCTCCGGACGTTGGTCAGATGAATGGGCACCTGTAGCGTTCTAAATCCTATAAAGGCATATTAATTGCCCCTTCCCCCCCTTCATTATGCAGTAATGTTCCCAATCCTGGTACATATGTCCCCCATACTGGTATATATGTCCCCATCCTGGTATACATGTTCCCCATCCTGGTATACATGGTATATAATGTCCCCATGCTGGTATATATTTATCCAATCCTGGGCCGATCCTAGTAAAAATGTTGCACATCCTGGGCCCATCCTAATATGTCTCCCATCCTGATATATAGTATATGTTCCTCATCCTGGTATATATGTCCCCCATCCTGGTATATATGGTCTGGGACTGTCTCTAATGAATAATTAAAAAAATATAAATAATTTAAAAAAAATTCTACTCATCTTGCCTCTGCTCCCACATCACCAAGTGTCCTCTGTAGCGAGTGCGGAGTGGCCTGCAGCTGACATCAGAGTGCATGCTATAGAGCATGACCATACTACCATGCGCTGCCCCCAGTTATGGTATGAACGTCAGCTGCCAGCCACTGTGTGCCCTGTACCTTTGGGCCTGGTAACAATCTCTACGTTTGTGATTGTTACTCCCCTACCTGCTTTCCTCACTCCATCCACCAACTATTGATTGCTGAAGTCAGCTCACGTATTGTAAAGATAAAGCACCCTCCCAGGACATACTGCATCAAATCTACTTCAGGCTATGTGCCCACTTTGCGTTTTTATGTGCAGAAAATCTGCACATAAAAACGCATGTTTGGAACGAAAAAAAGCAACTGAAAAAAACCGAGCATTTTTTATTGCGTGTTTTTTCACCTACCTCTTTTTGAGCGTTTTTTAGTCATGGCGATCATAGGGGTTCAAGCGCTGTACCCCCGCGGTCGCCAGGTCCTGGCTCTCGCTGCCAGGAGGAGTACCCGCGCCGCTCTCGGCAGTTGAACCCTCTAAATGCTGCAATCAATGCAATTGCTGCATTCAGAAGGCAGGGAGAGGCATCGCTTACCCTCCCTGGCGATCAGGTCCCTGTAGTGCAATCACATGGACCCGATCACTGCCATGGCAACCCTGGGTCATCACCCTGATGACCCCGGTTTACTGAGGCATGGATCGCCCCCCAAACCAGGGCACCTACGTCACCAGAGTTCCCTGCAACAAGGTCCCGTGGTAAAGACCACAAGGCCTAGATGCAGGAAACCCTGGTGACATCACAAGGTGAACTGAGTTCATGGCGGTGGATCTGCAGGACACCCCGGTGATCCGTAGGCATGAACTCGATTCACCTTGTGATATCACCAGACTTCCCAGAAGCAATGTCCTGCAGTAAAGACTGTGAGATGAGGAAATGGCTGCAGGGAGCCCCAGTGACGTCAACACACGCAAATTCAATGTGGGAAATACACATGCGTTTTTTCCTGCATTTTTCACTGACTCCATTGAAGTCAATTGGTGAAAAAGCAGGAAAAATACAGAAACAACTGACACGCTGCTTCTTTTTTTCAGCAACAAAAACTGCAAGAAACAGCATGGGCACAGCAAGTCAGGATTCTCAGACTTTGCTGAGATCATTTTTCCTTGCTTTTATCAATTAAAAAAGCAAGGAAAAACGCATGAAAAAAGCCACGTGTGCACAAGGTCTTCTGTGTATGTAGCAGAGCAGTGCACAGTAATTTAGCTGGATTTAGATACAGGACCTGGCTGTGCGGCTTTCATCAAACTGCTGCAAACACTTCCCCACTGCTCACGGTGTGACTGATTCTGTGGGCTGGCCCCCATCACCTGATCAGCCTCATCCCACCTCCCTCCCGCCACCACCAAATCTCAAAGTGTCCAAAGCAGCACCTGAACGGTTTACAGTAAGATAACAGAATGTAAAGAAGGTCAGATGCACTTTCCTGCCATATATACAGCTCACCCCTCTCCACATGATCGCACATCAGTAAATAAACGATCGGATGCTGTCGGTGACTGCTCAGAGCGATGGAAGGGAGGCAGAGTATATATTATACTGCCATGCCTGAGCTGCTGGGACTGAGAAGTACGGAGTGCTGCCTCACAAACATGCCGGTCAGACCGCACTGCTGCCCTCACCTGATATGTCTCCTGCAGAGGCCGGCACCACAGTGTAATCACATGCAGAGACTGGAGGGGGCAGAGCTCACGCTGCCCGGCCGCTTCTACTGAAAATGCAGGAACAGCCCAGCTCCTCTCACTGACAGGAGCTGCTGCTGATCTGCAGCGCGGGCCCCTAACCTGCGGGCCCGGTCGCAATCGCGACCCCTGCGACCGCGGTAGTTACGCCCCTGCAAATAACAGAATAGAATAGGTGATAAGGATAGTACTTCCGTCACCTCCTTTCAAGTCTACATCTTGATGATGTACCCAAAAAGACAGCTGATGCAATGGGTATTTTTGTTATCAGTTATTATTGAGAGGAAACAGTAGAGGTCTTTTCCAGTCTAAGCTATAGACTATGACATTTTTTGATGTTATCATTTTTTCATCTCTCACTACAGCTGTGATCTTCTAAGCGGTAATTATTTTGGCACCAGCAACAAAGAGATAAAAGGGACAATACATTAGAGCTTTTAGACCACAAAACGAATGTAAAATGCGTTTATAAATCACAAATTTTACACGTGAATTGTCACAAATATTTTGCAACATTTGGCTTTTCACGCCAGTTTGAAGCAGCTCCGCCAAAATGGGCAGAGCTGAGGAGAAGCCTGGGCGGAACAGATTGTGGATATGCCCACCTGTCAAATTCAACAAATGTTTCAGCTTTTATTTTTTATTGGAGAAGAATTTCTGTTTAGGTGCACGCCACTGATAAGATGCACACAAAATTAATCAAGTGATGTGGACTACTTTATCAATTCAGCGCATCGAACTGCAGTGATCTCTTCATTAAGTGTGGTGTGCACAACCCCAGCCTTAATGAATTGGTCCCATAGACTTTCCAGTTGAATTCTGAGGCTGGTGTCCCCAGAATAGTCTCTAAATTGATGTGGGTGCAGCAAAAAGAAATAACATACTGAAGAAGAAAGACAAGGGTTATTGGTCTCCAAGAAAGTGGTCAGGAAATTAAAAATAAAAAGTCAGAGTACATAGTCAGCATTCACCAGTATTAGAGATACACCTAGATCTCCTTTCAAACCTTTTTTTATTAATAACTGATGTATTTAGATTACATCTCTTCCCATATTGCTCTAATGGAACTATATGTCTTTGTACTTTATGAAAGTGCATTAAAATATTTCCCTCAATAGTTAGTTAATGGACTCTGCATGAGAAAATTAGACAGGACAACCACTAAATTTTATATTTTAGGTAATATAGAAAAATGTTAATTATAGCTTGCTTCATACACACTTGTAATCATCACACATGTTCACCAGACTGCAGTTTTTAAGACATTGTCTCTCCTTTGCTGCTCCACTTCACTGTTACTGTATTCTTTTTTAAAATACACATGGTATAGCATAAGAAAGAACCAAAATCCCAATTTTACTGATATCTATGAAATATGACTATTTTCCTTGCCTTGTAGACATAAAATTGGAGACTTTTAGACAGAAGATGTTAAGTCTACTTTAATTCCCAAGTCAGTAAAAACATTTCCTAATCATTCAGTACATTGTCAAAGTAATGTAAAGTATAATACGTCAGTGCCGGCGATCTTCAGAAATGAATATAAAAGAAAGAATTCCGATTTACTGAAGGTATTGCTGAAAGAAGTAGGAAAGAAAATAACCACCTGAGAATTTTTCCTGTTCCTCTTTTAACGAACTATCAAATATTTCCATTGGCAATCAACAAAAAAGTAGACTTTAATCAATCAATCAATCAAATAATTAATGAATTACTCAAGAACCTTTAGATAATCCAAGCCCTCTCATGCTATACTTTAATTTAGAATCCCTACAGTCGAAAATTGTGGACATACAGGGATGGACATGTAATATGAAGAATCTCTGCAGCTGTCCAGGGGCCCAGTACATTAGGGACTAAGGAACGAACATTTCACTGTAAAATACCTTCTATTAAATTGCATGTAAGTGATGGAACTTTATAAAACATTTGATACCATAACTGTGTCAATAGATTGTGTCACAGCCATGATAGGGTGCTTAATAACAAGATATTGGGGAGAAATGGAATTATATGCTGTTCTTGCATATATTTCCTCAGCTAATTGTGTTCTGCTAATTGTGTTGTGTTCATACATCATGGTTTTGAAGGGGTTCCTGACCAATGACATACGGGGTATATCATGGTGATTGCACAGGAACATGACCTGTGCCCTATAAACACCGCCGGGACTTCAGCCAATGTGACAGCCAAGACATGACTCTCACAGCCAGGAAAGATGCCTGAACTACCTCTGGCTGTTTAACCCCCTAAATGCTGTGATCAATAGTGGTCACAGCATTTAGGAACTGGGAGTGGGAATGTGCTCCCTCTCCTCTCCGAAGCGACTGGGCCCCCCAAGATGTGATCACGAGGCACCAATCATTGCCTTGGTAACCCGAGGTCATCATAATGACATCATGACAACTTCCAGGTCACCCAGCTATGGAAAGCATCTTAGACCATGTCGTCTGAGTGACATACATGTGTCATCCATGTGACATCCTTTTTAAAAATGATATTTTACATACTCTGGAGTGAGATACACAGATAGCTAAATAGGTGCATGGATAAGTAGAAAGTTAGATAGATAGATAGATAGACAGATAGACAGAGGTCAAACACATATTGCAAACTTGCACCCTTTAGTGACTTTCATGTGGCACTAAAAAGTTTTTGTCCATGTATTTAGCCACAAATTAAATAATTTAATTAAAAAAAAAATGATGTGGGGGTCCATTCTATTTTTGGTAGCCTGCTAAGGTAAAGCAGACAGCTGTAGACTACAGCATTTGTTATGGATGGGATTTAATACATATTGAATATAATCAAGAAAATGCTGGACTAACAAAAATGGCGCTTGATTTAGCTTGATCTACCTAAACACACCCATGTCTGGCAATTTCAGACATGGGACTTTCCACTTTATCATAAGACATACTTTTATTTTAATACATCTTGAGTTAGCTTAATATAAGATTATGAAATGCATACATATATATTACTCGATGCAAGCTGTTTTTGCAAGTTAACCAATAGGATTATAGTAGGTACCCCTGGCCCTCAGCCAAGAGTCTTTGAATATTATTCCCTTCACTTCCCCAAATAAATCAGAATTCTGCATCGATCATGACTGGCTGTCTTTGGTTTGTGTAGCTATAGATATCGCATGTGATAAAGGTCTTTAATTATTAATTTGGAATACAGGTGTCAAAGGGATAGATGTGTATCATATGAATGGCATCAACCTAAATTAAGGCTTTATCATTAGGCGTCCCAGCGCGGGGCTAGGGCGGACGTACGTCCGGGAACCGAGGAAAGCCGTGCTATCACCTTCACTCTACATTGACCACAGAAAGAGGCCTGGAGGTTGCAAACTCCAAAGAGGTGAGAAAATTTGTGTTATCTTATCTTAACCTTCTGTGTTAAAAAAAAAAATTTCGGGGGAAGAGTGAGGTGTCGGCTTCCAGAGTCCAGACACTTGATGACCGACCTGTCAAAGTCCTAGCTCCTGAACCTGGTCATAATTAAGACTTTGACACCTGGTATCGCTTTAATCGCTGTGTTTACAGCAAGGCTGGCTGCTGAAACAGGAAGTCAGGAAGTCCTGTGTGCTTTGCTCGTGCGGCTTCAAAAAGGGGAAGTGTCACAAGAATGTACTTTGATAAATTGAAGCTGTTTCTTCTTTGAGTGAATGAGGAGAAACTTGTAACTAGTTGACTGTTTATGTGTACTGCTGTGTATACTGCGAGATACACTGGTGTGTGACGTGTCCGGTCGATAGTCAGTAGTTGATAAGGCTGAGGGCCAGGTACAGAGTTATGGTATGAGCCCTGACTGTATCCTGGTGCGTCTCCCACAGAGAGGAGGCGATAGGGGGGTTAACTTTGGTTTTTGCCAGTACATAGTTATGGTAAGAGCCCTGACTGTATCTGGTGGAATTTGATGTGTTCTCCGCGATCCTAGGTAGGAGGAACATTGGCAGAATCCCTTGACTTTAGTCTTAATCATTGAGTATTGATGTTCTGGACGGACTGTTCAAATAAAGTGTATATATTGTGAACAGAGGTTACTAGTACTTGAAGTAAGATATAGTGAGGGTGAATTTAGTATCTATCACCCACGTGACACTTCTTCCTGGTAGGACAACCCGTTTGTGTCGTGGTTTTGTGGACTGAGGTAGAAAATTTGTGTATTCTGTGGATATGTATAGTCGCTGGTCCAGGAGAGAAAGTGTATTACGGCACAGACCAGACATCCAGGTTGACGTGTTAGTTTTAGGTCGTGTACCCTTTAAGCATGGGGTCTAATGAGTCCGCACCTGTCAAGTTAACGGCAGAAGAATTAGTGAGCGAACGAGAAGGAAGGAAGTATGTTAAAAATATGACGTCGCTCCTGAAGGTGGCAGGGATCACTGCCAAGAAAGGGAGATTAGAGGAGCAGGAATGGAAAGATGCTTTGTTAAATAAGCAAGGGATTTTGAAAGTTAAAGATCTCCTTATGAATGCTGAGGCATGGTATAGAACGTCAAGGGACGTTAGAAGATTGGCATGGAAAGAGGAATGGGATAGAGATGGTAGATATTTCTATGTTGCACCAGCTCAGAAAATGGCACCTCAGGAAGTGGCCAAGCCCATTAGAAAGCAATGCCCACCACCCTATATGTCATCCTCAGAGGGTTGGACTTGTGTAGTTTGTCTAACTCAAAATCCTGATTGGCGTGAAACTTGTGCAGTGTGTGGGACTCCTCGCCCACGTAAGCCCACCCCACTATTTCCTGTTGTGACTGGGGAGGGCACGCCCTATGTCCCGCCCTCCCTAGCTTCTGCAAATGCCATTGCAGGCCGGGCCGCACCTAGTTCCTCTTCAGCAGCAAATGTAGGACCCAAGGCCACTGGCCTATTTGTTGCTGGAGCAACAGAAGCCACCGAGGGGGTCAGGAATATGACGATGCTGATACATCCACACCACCAAAACTGTCCCCAGTAGAGACCAAGCCCACAATCTCCAGCTATAGAGACAAATTACAGGTGCTGCCCTTATTTGAGGATGACAGCCCACACACGGCATCACACCATGATCACGATAGTCTCAGACAAGAACGCCCCAAATATGTGACATGGAAGCCACAGGAGGCGTCAGTACTCGTGAATTCCCTTCCTGATCCTGATTTACATCCGATGCCTTTCTATTGAAAGATGTGCCAAATCCAGAAAACTCACTCTGCCACATATTCTGATTTGTATGGGCTCACCCAAATTAAAGCTGGGGATTCTTTCTGGCCAGTGATGGAATCGGGTTTAGAATTGGGGTTTGGTGCTTCCCCAGCTTATTTGCAGACATATGAGTCGGGGGAACAGTTCTGCCACAGGCTATGTGAATGGGCAAAAGAACGTCTTACACACCAGTCTGTCTCTCTACAAGACATGGTTCAGGAAAAGGGGGAGACAGTTGAAAAGTTCTATCATCGACTCAATCAGATGTTTTTAGATTTGGGGTTCAGCTATAGAGAGAAAGCCCATACACAGACATGGGTACAATCCTTTGTCTCTGGTCTCCGAGAGCCCATACGCAAACAACTGCAGCTAGTAACCCCTGATTACAGAGTAAAAGACCAAGACACCCTCTTTCAGGTGGCAAGAGGTGTTGAGATGAATCTGGCAGTGTCCAAGTCCACACCATGTACAAATGCGTTACTCGCACAGTCGCTCAAGGAGAACCAGGAGCTCCAACCCCACAAGAAGGGTAGGACCTGCTATAGGTGTGGACAGACTGGTCATATACGAAGAAATTGCAGAGCAGTACTTCAGCAGCAATCACCAATTGATCTGCCTCCAATAGGAGATTGGCAAGCTGGATCCACCACCGTCTTTTAATCTACTCTACAATCATACCAAGCAAGCTAGTGGTCCTACCCCCTACCCTACAGGTGGAAGTGGAAGGGAAATCCATTCCCTTTTTGGTGGATACCGATGCAGCCAGAAGTGTCATTAAGTTTTCAGATTTACCTGACCCAGATTGTCTCACAGATGAAGTTGTCCCATGTGTGGGTATTGATGGAACCACCCGAAGTACCCCAATGACACGTCCTTTGAATCTCAGCCTGCAACCTACACACAGTATGCTTTCACAGCTCGTTGTATCCAACACATGTCCAGTGAATCTTCTAGGCACAGACCTGCTCAGGAAACTGCATGCTCATATCTCTTTCAACAATGATGGTACCGTCTCTTTAACTACCCCCCTTGATCAGGATGAAGTGTCGCAAGTGTTCGGTCTTTTCTATATATCCGAAGATGTGAAGCCCACCTCTGACACCTGGCTATCACAGGTCCCTGATATACTCTGGTCACAAGGTCCAGAAGATGTTGGAAGACTGCCAGTCCAGCCAGTGGAGGTGAAGCTTAAATCAGGAGCCTTACTCCCCCACAAGCCACAATACCCACTCTCAATTCAGCAGTCTGCCGCTATCCCTCATCAGTTAAAATGCTATCTCAAGAACGGAACAAGCATACCAACCAAATCTCCCTGCAACACACCGTTGTTTCCAGTAAAAAAGAAAACAAGAAAGGGAGAACCAGCCACCTACAGAATGGTCCAAGACTTGCATGCAGTTAATGAAGCCACAGTACTGGACACTCCAATAGTGCCTAACCCACATACTCTGCTGGCAGGCATCCCATCTACTGCCTCCTGTTTCACTGTGGTGGATCTAGCAAATGCTTTCTTCAGTGTCCCATTAAGTGCAGATTGTCAACATCTTTTTGCTTTTACCCATGAGGGCCAGCAGTATACATGAACAGTGATGCCCCAAGGGGCCCAGAACAGCCCATCCATGTTCAGCCAAGCAATGACTGATGTATTAGAACCATGGAGGATCACTTACCCCAATGTAGTCCTGCTTCAATATGTCGATGATCTTCTCCTCTGCTGTGATTCCATGGAGGAAGCCCAAGAAAACTCAATCTCACTACTCTTGCACTGAATGGATGTAAAGCTTCCAAAAACAAACTCCAATTCTGCAAAGAAAAAGTCGTGTTCTTGGGACACTGCATCTCGCATCAAACTAAACATTTAACTGCAGACAGGAAGTCAGCCGTTGAGCAAATACCACTTCCCCAAAATCACACTCAACTGCAATCCTACCTAGGGATGATGTCATATTGCCGAGCGTGGATAATGGACGCCTCTCTTATGATGGAACCTTTATATGAATGCTTGAAGAATCAGCCATTCAGTTTAACAAAGGAGGCTATAGATGCATTCTACAAGCTGAAAAATATCATATCTTCCTCTCCAGCCCTGGGTTTGCCGGACTATCAAAAACCATTCTGTCTGTTCGTCATGGAGAAAGCAGGACATGCAACGGGGGTTTTGACCCAGTCCCATGGAGGAAGACAGCGGCCCATTGGACACTACTCAGCCAGACTGGATCCTGTTGCCCGAGGAGCACCATCCTGCATGAGAGCTGTGTTTGCAACCCACCTACTATTGGACAAGACCTCTGACATCGTTTAGGTCACCAATTGAAGATCAAGGCTCTGCATGACATTACTGCCATCCTGGCACAGACTCAGCCGAAACAGCTCTCTTCCGCTCGTCACTTGCGGCTACAGTGCTCCCTACTTCTTCCTGACAACGTCACCATCTCCTGGTGTGCGGTCCTTAACCCTGCTACTCTCCTCCCTCTCCCATGGGGGGCGTGTCCTACCTCTGACACCTTGGTGGAAGAGGTAGTCGACTCAGGCATAGCACAGCATGATTGCCTTGCTCTCATGAGGCAGGAAACCTCTGGATTCGATGCCGTGAAAGATACACCCTTAGAAGACCCTGACTTAACCCTCTTTGTGGATGGATCAAGATATGCAGATAAAGAGGGGCAGTTTCGCATGGGTATAGCGGTGGTAACAGAAGATGCTGTGATGATGACACAGGCGCTACCCGCATCCTTGTCTGCTCAAGAAGCTGAGATATGCGCTCTCACTGAAGCCTGCAAGATGGCGGCTGGAAAGAAGGTGAACATTTACTCTGACTCCCGCTATGCATGGGGAATCGCTCACGATTATGGACCAATATGGAAGGCGAGAGACTTCATCGCCACAAATGGAACACCTGTACGCCACCACAAGGCCGTAAAAGAACTGATGGAGTCTTTGCTATTGCCAGATACAGTCACGGTGATCAAGGTGAAGGCCCACACTGGGGGAACTTCAAAGGAAGCACTGGGAAATGCCCTCGCTGACAGAACAGCCAAAGAAGCAGCACTGCAAGCACTCGTCACCGAAGTGACCAAGTTATGCTCCCTAACCAATCCTGAAGAACAAGAAGAGGGAAAAGATGGAAAGTCTTGGGAAGACATGGTCCGTATTCTTCAGAAGCAGGCCTCGAAAGAAGAAAAAGAAAAATGGATCCAAGATGGGGCAGTACAAAATGAGAAACATCTGATACTGGAAAAAGGGAAACCATGCCTTCCGCGTGCTCTCTACCCGATGGTGGCCAGATGGGCCCATGGCATTACACATCAGTCAAAGATGAAAATGCACAATCTTGTGAGAGAATACTATCACGCACCTGGATTTTCCACCGCAGCAGCAAACTACACGAAAGGATGTCTGGTCTGCGCCCGATGCAACCCTAGGAAAACGGAGAAGACACCTCAGAAGTGTACACCCAAGCCTTTGTACCCCTTCCAGTGCATACAGATAGATCACATCCATATGCCTCACTCAGGAGGATTCGAATACGTCTTGGTGGTGATAGATATCTTCTCCGGATGGCCAGAAGCATTTCCTGTCAAGAACCAATCCGCGAAGACAACGATGAAGAAACTTCTCACGGAGATAGTGTACAGATATGGACTCCCGGAGACCATAGAAAGTGACCAGGGACCTGCTTTTACTGCTAACTTGACCAAAGAGATATGGCAGGCCTTGGGTACTGAATTGGCTCTACACACCCCGTATCACCCTCAGAGTAGTGGGAAAGTTGAGAGGTTAAATGGGACACTGAAAGCAAAAATGCTTAAGGCAGCGCAGGAGACAGGGAAGCCATGGCATGAGAGTCTTCCCCTTGCATTGTTCAGTGTCAGACACACCCCAACAGGAGCCCACAAGTTGAGCCCCTATGAGATCTTGTTTGGTAGCGCACCCAGATTAGGGTTGTACTTTCCACAACAGCTATCCTTGCAGTACGATACTCTGACTAAGTTTGTTGTGGAGTTGGCTAAACATTTGACTAAAGTACATTCTCGAGTTTTCTCTTCCATTCCAGATCCTCAGTACCTAGAAGGCTCACACCAGATCCAACCAGGTGACTGGGTCCTCATCGGGAAATTCACCAGACGTACCCTTGAGCCCAGATACGACGGGCCATTCCAGGTCCTTCTGACGACTACTACCGCTGTCAAAGTTGAAGGAAGACCCACATGGATCCACGCATCTCACTGCAAAAAGATGCCGGACCCGGGAGCAGGAGACGGCTGTCTCCCATCTTCTACCTAAGTCTGCTACATTCCATTTTCTTGGGGGTGGTGACTGGCCAAGGGGCAATATCCAGAGAAAATGGTGTGGTTACTTTCTGGTTTAATGTGTCCGTTCCCTCTGCCTCATATCAGTTTGACTATTGCGACATAGTGACATGCCCGACTCCCACTAACCAGTATCTTCTACACCAACGGGGTACACATTACATATGTATAACCACTGCTGAAACCGGATGGGGTTCAAATTGTGAAAAATGGTCCTTTGTCGGGTGGACCACTGGCAATGTAAACTGGGGATACATGCCCACTCAAGCTGTAGAACGCAAAGACAAGTTTAAGAAAATCTTACTGGCTCGCATGACACTGACCAAAGGCAGATTCAGGGGAGAAAGGGGCATAAGAGGTGGAGAAGACACAGACATTCACTGTCCAATAGACGGGTGCATGACTATGTTTTTAAACATCGAGAATCCCTTTGAAGGTGACCAAGGACTGTACGTACTAAGCACATATGGGGACATACCTGTACCTATTGCGACAGGAAAGTTTTGGCTCAAAGATATAGTGAACAAGCCTTCACACCACACCTGGGATATACAGATAAGGGAACTGATAAGAGGGGCAAGATACATGACAGACATGACCTATGAAGACAAACTTACTCTGGAAACCGGGTATTTAGACTCAAATCTCTGGTTAGAGTGGTTGAAGTACACCGCAACAAGTAACAACAGGTCAGCATGTATTGTGTGTGCCACAGCTAGGCCTCACTTGGGGACTGTTCCTTTCCCCATAGATCCCAGAACAGATGAAAAAGGTTTTTATTGCATATTGTCTCTTTTCAATAACACCACAGCCCTTTTAAAAAGATGCCGACATGTAGCACATATGTACCCTCCCTACCAGTGGAACTAACCTGTTGGGCATGGGATCACCCCCTATCCTGGAAATTATGCCTGTTTTGAACGCACTGCCCCGGGACTAGCAGTAGGTAAATTGCCACCAAATTTCTGTAACAATACCATAAAAATATACAATGGCCCTTATGATGATTCCCTGTTTACCAATTAACATAGTCAATTACCCGATGTATACTGGCTTTGTGGAGACATGAAAATAAGACCCCGTTTACAAGTACCTTGGACCGGGCAATGTACCCTAGTAAAAGTACTCATGCCATTCCACATATTTGATTTGCCTGAAGTGAACAAAGCCATTCAGGAACGCCAGCCCCTAAACAGACAGAAAAGGGAATCAGAAATAAAAGGATCCTTTGACCCCCATGTTTATGTTGATTCAATTGGTGTTCCTAGAGGAGTGCCCGATGAATTAAAAGCCAGAAATCAAGTAGCAGCCGGTTTTGAATCAATCATCCCCATAATAACGGTAAACAAAAATGTAGATTGGATAACTACCTGTATTACAACCAACAACGCTTCGTAAATTACACCAGAGACGCCCTAAAAGGAATTGTTGAACAACTAGGACCCACCTCAGTTATGGCCTTTCAAAATAGGATGGCCCTCGACATGATACTGGCAGAAAAGGGGGGAGTCTGTAAAATGATAGGATCTAACTGCTGTACTTATGTCGCGGGCGGGGAGGAGGGTGTCAGCACTGCGCTCACCCCTCTGCTCGGGTCCGGCTGCTGCTGCTCAGTGGTGGCTCGAGCGGTGGGCCGGATCCCGGAGGTTCTCGAGCGGCGCTCCTCGCACGTGAGTGAAAGGGGATTGGGTTGTTGGGATATTGTCTATTGTCCGTGACGCCACCCACGGTTGTGGTGATTTATTAGCACCACCGCTGCTCGGTGTGGGGATCCCGGGAGTGATGGTGTGGAGCAGCAAGTTGTTGTGTTGCCCCTCCGTGGGTAGGGGTTGGTGATCCCAGGGCCCAGTGATGAGGTGGGAGATGCAGGGCTTGGAGGGCGCAGGGACGCGGGGGCAGCACTGTGCCTTGCGGCACTGTGGTACTCACTCAGCCTGAGACGTTGACACAGTTCTCAGTAAAACACACGGCTGGAAAGACGGTTCCCACGGACGGCTGCACTTGCTTTCCCCAGTAGGTGACGGTGATGTCCCTTTTCCTGCACCTAATGTTGTTGATGGTCTCGATGGGTTCCCACCGGTAACCCGCTCCCCGGCTTCAAGCTGGACCGGAGGAGCTCTACTCTTTGCCCGCAGGCGCTGGCCCTTAGAAACTGGTGCCCTGGCGGTGGCGGTGTCTCTACTGTAATGGTTGGGCTGTTGCCTTCAATCGGGACTTGGTTGTTGGGGGATCAACGTCCCCTTCACTGACAGATTTGGCAAATTATGGCGACTCCTAGCCTTGCCGGGGTCCGAGAGGCCCCTGCCCTGGTGCTGACTGTCCTTTGTACACTGCTCCAGACCGCCGGGCCACCACCCGTCCGCGGTCCTTCCAGGAACTTCCAAACGGTCACCCCTCCGGACAATCACCACCGTTGCTGACCTTGCTGACTCTGTCCTGCACACAGCTGGACCAACTTCAGGCTTTTCTACTCTCATTTTACTCCTTTTCTCCAGTTTTCTCCTTTGCTCCTCTACCACTTCACTTCCTTCTACTTTCACTTGTCTACTTGTTTACTCCTCACTCAAGCCCTGCCTGGGCTAAACTTACACTCCTTCCACTTCCTCCTCCAAACTCTATCTTGCTTCCTCTCACTTCCACTTCCCTCACTTGACTGCCTGGTTCTTCCCGCCTCCAGAGCTGTGAACTCCTCGGTGGGCGGAGCCAACCGCCTGGCCCACCCCCTGGTGTGAACATCAGCTCCTGGAGGAAGGCAACAAGGATTTTGGGTTAGCTTTGGTGTTCCTGACTGGGGTGTAGGGCGTGGTGGTGTGATGACCTGTGACCCCTGGCTTGCCCAGGGCGTCACATTCCCCCTTAGCAAAATGCAGACCGTCCGCGGGCTGCCCGTCCAACACCGGTTTTATTTTTCTGTAAAGGCATAAAAGTAAACGGTAACATATTTACATTTTTAATACTTCTTCCCATACGGGAGGCACATTTCTTAAACTTTGCATAACGGTTCACGGTTACGGTTTCCGCTCTCTCCCACCCAAGCAACCTGGCCCTGATGCTGCCCCTAAAACCCAGGCAGCACCCCTTGACCCACAGT
Organism: Anomaloglossus baeobatrachus; assembly: GCF_048569485.1. Classification (NCBI taxonomy): domain Eukaryota; kingdom Metazoa; phylum Chordata; class Amphibia; order Anura; family Aromobatidae; genus Anomaloglossus; species Anomaloglossus baeobatrachus. The sequence continues at coordinate 384,722,641 of NC_134355.1, read as the reverse complement.
CCAGCACAAGTTACCCGAGCGGGATCTGTCCTTCCCCTCCAGAGGATAGCCACCGGTCCCTGTGGTGGCTGGGCCCCAGCCGACTCTACTGCGGGCCCTCCCTCCAACCTGCCTCTCCGGAGGCGGCATTGCGGAAACGGTAACGGCAAACAACTTATTTACAAGCCACTAAACGTTTGTGGGTGCCCTGCAAGTTCACGGGCTTGTCCATGAGCAGTTCCTCATGCAAAACAACTTTCAAACGGTCCCCTCGGGGACAACGGTGCCGGCTCCGGCCGGTTCAATCACTGTTAGACAATCTGGTTAAACTTCGGTAATCATTTTCATCATTTTCAAAACTTTCACACAAACTTAAACAGAAACTCAGTGGTGGTCCCAACGGGGGCTGCTGCAGCGGGCATCCGCTGCCCTACTCTGGACTTTCAGCTTCTTCCGAGGGAGGGGGTGCGGGACTCACTCTGCTCTCCTGGCTGCCCCACAGTTTTACATCCAGGGCAAACCACCCTCTCTCTCCACAGTGCCGGGTGTACTGTACAATATTGCCCGGCATTAGGTTACGGCCGGGATGCTCTTCAGGCAGGTGGGCATTCACATCCCGCCGGGCTACAAACACTTCGGCCTCCAGGCCCGGTTCATAGATAAACCTGTAGCCCCGGCGGACATCAAACCGCCTCACCTGCCCCTCGTACAGCGGTCCCCGGACGCGGAATGTTGCTTGTCGGAGGTTCTCTTTTTCTCTAATGGCTCTGGCCACCAGCTCGGCCTTCTTTCTCTCCCGTTCACCGATCTCCAGGCCAAACGGTACCGGCTCCCTATCCCAATACGGCGCTGCTGCGAGCTCCGGCGCACGGGTCGGGCCCTGCGGGACATTCTGGACGTTGCCCACTGTCAGGAATCTGGGCGGCGTGTCCCGCGGTGTCTTGGCCTTGGGCGCTGCCTTACAGCAACAACCCGGCGCTACCTCAGCCGAGGTGTGGGGGATGGGCATAGGGGCTTTCCGCTGCTGGGCCTTCGGCTCGGAGCGGGTCATCAGCTCCGACTCGGGGGACTTTTCATGGGATGCCTCCGGTTCAGTTTTTGGGACCTTCCAGGGCAACACCTCCGGTCGACTACAGGCTCCGGCAACAGGTCGGCCCGCCTGGGCGGGGACGCTGGGTATTGCTACCGGTTGCGGTGGTAGCAGGCCTAGTGGCGGGGTCACAACCTCCGAGACGGGTGGCGAGGGAGGCAACGGGGGGAGAGGCCTTGGACCGGGTCCTGCAGCCGCGATGACCGGCCCTTCCAGGGCATCGGGGCGTGGGTCACTCACCCTCCCTTCCTCCGCCTCCTCCTCACGTCTCCGCACGGCTGCTATAACGTCCGCCATGTTGGCCTCCCACTCCTCCATGAGGAGCTGCATCTTGACCTGCAGCCATTGGTAGAGCTGCGCGGTCCAGATCTCCACCCACGCCGCGGTCCCAGGCGCGGGGGCTACGGTGTCGCGGGACGGCATCCACATGTTGCTGGCGGCTTTTCCCAGGAACAAGATGTCTGCAGAGTCCTGGCGTCCCTGCTTTTATAGCTGCGTCTACATGCAGCCAGCCGCCATCGCGTCCCCCTTAGCTCTTTCCGGCCCCTCCTCTCTCGGGGCGGGGTTTTGGCCTTCGCACCTCGACTACTCGAGAAGACGCTCGAGCTTGAACTTTTCGCGCCAAAGATGGCGGCTTCTGAAATTGTTCTGCCGGATACCTACGGCGGTAACAAGGCGCACCTCTACAAGACGGTAGAGTGGTAAGATCCTGTTCGTGACGCCAAGTTGTCGCGGGCGGGGAGGAGGGTGTCAGCACTGCGCTCACCCCTCTGCTTGGGTCCGGCTGCTGCTGCTCAGTGGTGGCTCGAGCGGTGGGCCGGATCCCGGGGGTTCTCGAGCGGCGCTCCTCGCCTGTGAGTGAAAGGGGATTGGGTTGTTGGGATATTGTCTATTGTCCGTGACGCCACCCACGGTTGTGGTGATTTATTAGCACCACCGCTGCTTGGTGTGGGGATCCCGGGAGTGATGGTGTGGAGCAGCAAGTTGTTGTGTTGCCCCTCCATGGGTAGGGGTTGGTGATCCCAGGGCCCAGTGATGAGGTGGGAGATGCAGGGCTTGGTGGGCGCAGGGACGCGGGGGCAGCGCTGTGCCTTGCGGCACTGTGGTACTCACTCAGCCTGAGACGTTGACACAGTTCTCGGTAAAACACACGGCTGGAAAGACGGTTCCCACGGACGGCTGCACTTGCTTTCCCCAGTAGGTGACGATGATGTCCCTTTTCCTGCACCTAATGTTGTTGATGGTCTCGATGGGTTCCCACTGGTAACCCGCTCCCCGGCTTCAAGCTGGACCGGAGGAGCTCTACTCTTTGCCCGCAGGCGCTGGCCCTTAGAAACTGGTGCCCTGGCGGTGGCGGTGTCTCTACTGTAATGGTTGGGCTGTTGCCTTCAATCGGGACTTGGTTGTTGGGGGATCAACGTCCCCTTCACTGACAGATTTGGCAAATTATGGCGACTCCTAGCCTTGCCGGGATCCGAGAGGCCCCTGCCCTGGTGCTGACTGTCCTTTGTACACTGCTCCAGACCGCCGGGCCACCACCCGTCCGCGGTCCTTCCAGGAACTTCCAAACGGTCACCCCTCCGGACAATCACCGCCGTTGCTGACCTTGCTGACTCTGTCCTGCACACAGCTGGACCAACTTCAGGCTTTTCTACTCTCACTTTTACTCCTTTTCTCCAGTTTTCTCCTTTGCTCCTCTACCACTTCACTTCCTTCTACTTTCACTTGTCTACTTGTTTACTCCTCACTCAAGCCCTGCCTGGGCTAAACTTCCACTCCTTCCACTTCCTCCTCCAAACTCTATCTTGCTTCCTCTCACTTCCACTTCCCTCACTTGACTGCCTGGTTCTTCCCGCCTCCTGAGCTGTGAACTCCTTGGTGGGCGGAGCCAACCGCCTGGCCCACCCCCTGGTGTGAACATCAGCTCCTGGAGGAAGGCAACAAGGATTTTGGGTTAGCTTTAGTGTTCCTGACTGGGGTGTAGGGTGTGGTGGTGTGATGACCTGTGACCCCTGGCTTGCCCAGGGCTTCACATTTGCATACCCAATAATACTGGCCCCGATGGTAGCATAACTAAAGCCCTAAAAGGCCTCACTGATTTGTCCGAGGAACTGGCCAAAAACTCAGGCACACAACAATGGGACACTTGGTTTGGGTGGTGGAGAGGGTGGCAAGATGCGCTTATTAAACTAGGAATAATTCTTATCTGTGTCTTGACAGTGTTGGCCTTGATCATGTGCTGCATAGCTCCATGCATCAGGAGGATGATATCTAAATCCATGGATGAGACGATGACCATCCATGCCGCTTTTGATGACCTTCCACCACCGCCTGAGGAGTATGAGGCTCTGAGTGCAACCAGCCCCGATGAGTATGAACTGATGAGAGGACCACCACCACCGCCTCCTACTCCTCCCCCTTCATCTCGGATCCTGTATGCCACTGTGGAACATTGCCAAGAGGACACCTAAGGGACAGGAACTGATTTCTTTCTGCCATCCTGTGCTTTCTACTTCCCCTTTGATCATTTGCTGAACACGTCTATTTGTTTTGTCCTTTTGATATACAGCGTGTCTTGTCTAGTCCTGGACTCAGGGTATGGTGATTTCAGATCAGGGTCTGTTAGGAGATAGGGGTACGCTGGAGGCCCGGCCCTGACCACCTTTAGGTCTACCGTCGGGATGAGGGATAGAACAGGGTCCCCAGTCATAGGGTTAGCTTAGGAACACCCTGTATAATGTATACGCAAAGACACGCTGGAACATGCCGGGACAGATGGATGGACTTTATGAAACAGATTTTTTGGTTTTCTTCAAAAGGGGGGACTGTTATGGATGGGATTTAATACATATTGAATATAATCAAGAAAATGCTGGACTAACAAAAATGGCGCTGGATTTAGCTTGATCTATCTAAACACACCCATGTCTGGCAATTTCAGACATGGACTTTCCACTTTATCATAAGACATACTTTTATTTTAATACATGCTGAGTTAGCTTAATATAAGATTATGAAATGCATATATATTACTCGATGTAAGCTGTTTTTGCAAGTTAACCAATAGGATTATAGTAGGCACCCCTGGCCCTCAGCCAAGGGTCTTTGAATATTATTCCCTTCACTTCCCCAAATAAATCAGAATTCTGCATCGATCATGACTGGCTGTCTTTGGTTTGTGTAGATATAGATATCGCATGCGATAAAGGTCTTTAATTATTAATTTGGAATACAGGTGTCAAAGGGATAGATGCGTATCATATGAATGGCATCAACCTGAATTAAGGCTTTATCATTTGGCATCCCAGCACGGGGCTAGGGCGGACGTACGTCCAGGAACTGAGGAAAGCCGTGCTATCACCTTCACTCTACCTTGACCACAGAAAGAGGCCTGGAGGTTGGAAACTCCAAAGAGGTGAGAAAATTTGTGTTATCTTATCTTAGCCTTCTGTGTTAAAAAAAAAATTTTGGGGGAAGAGTGAGGTGTCGGCTTCCAGAGTTCAGACACTTGATGACCGACCTGTCAAAGTCCTAGCTCCTGAACCCGGTCATAATTAAGACTTTGACACCTGGTATCGCTTTAATCGCTGTGTTTGCAGCAAGGCTGGCTGCTGAAACAGGAAGTCAGGAAGTCCTGTGTGCTTTGTTCGTACGGCTTCAAAAAGGGGAAGTGTCACAAGAATGTACTTTGATAAATTGAAGCTGTTTCTTCTTTGAGTGAATGAGGAGAAACTTGTAACTAGTTGACTGTTTATGTATACTGCTGTGTATACTGCGAGATACACTGGTGTGTGACGTGTCCGGTCGATAGTCAGCAGTTGATAAGGCTGAGGGCCAGGTACAGAGTTATGGTAAGAGCCCTGACTGTATCCTGGTGCGTCTCCCACAGAGAGGAGGCGATAGGGGGGTTGACTTTGGTTTTGGCCAGTACAGAGTTATGGTAAGAGCCCTGACTGTATCTGGTGGAATTTGATGTGTTCTCCACGATCCTAGGTAGGAGGAACATTGGCAGAATCCCTTGACTTTAGTCTTAATTATTGAGTATTGATGTTCTGGACAGACTGTTCAAATAAGGTGTATATAGTGTGAACAGAGGTTACTAGTACTTGAAGTAAGATATAGTGAGGGTGAATTTAGTATCTATCACCCACGTGACACTTCTTCCTGGAAGGACAACCCGTTTGTGTTGTGGTTTTGTGGACTGAGGTAGAAAATCTGTGTATTCTGTGGATATGTATTGTCGCTGGTCCAGGAGAGAAAGTGTATTACGGCACAGACCAGACATCCAGGTTGACGTGTTAGTTTTAGGTCGTGTACCCTTTAAGCATGGGGTCTAATCAGTCCACACCTGTCAAGTTAATGGCAGAAGAATTAGTGAGCGAACGAGAAGGAAGGAAGTATGTTAAAAATATGAAGTCGCTCCTGAAGGTGGCAGGGATCACTGCTAAGAAAGGGAGATTAGAGAAGCAGGAATGGAAAGATGTTTTGTTAAATAAGCGAGAGATTTTGAAAGATAAAGATCTCCTTATGGAGCCAAGGGTCTTTGAATATTATTCCCTTCACTTCCAAAATAAATCAGAATTCTGCATCGATCATGACTGGCTGTCTTTGGTTTGTGAAGATATAGATATCGCATGAGATAAAGGTCTTTAATTATTAATTTGGAATACAGGTGTCAAAGGGATAGACGCGTATCATATGAACGGCATCAACCTAAATTAAGCCTTTATCACATTCAGCTTTTGGTTTCACCTTGACTGGTAATCCAAAACAGAGGTCACACCAAGCTGTTGTATAAAATTATTCATAAACTAAATAAGTAATTAAAAAAAAAACTGTGTGGTCCTGCGAAAAATTGGATCACTAGCCAAGTTGAAGCTGGCAGCTGGAGTCTGGTATTCTCAGTCTGTGAAGGCCCATGTTTTTTAGGCCATCCCCAGCTTAAAAATAGCAGGCTGCAGCCACCCTGGAAATTGTGCACTCATTATAAACTACTGTTATGCTTTCAGACTAAACTGACTAAACTTCATTTAGCAATCAAGATATGAAGAAAAAAAATTAAAAGCAGAAAACATCAAACAATGTTGCATTAAAGAAAAAAAAATTCTGAAGCCACTGTTATATGCCATTTCTTTGATTCAGTATATAAATTATGGGAACTATGAAAGATGGTTGTTAATGAAGTCACTGGTAAAAATGAACAGCAAGTTAAGATTTGATTACTTCATTGGGAAACATATTGGATACATGCACTGGACACACTTAGCTCTAGGTGTTTAATAATAATTAGAGATGAGTGAGCCGGAGGTTCGGTGTTCATACCAAACACAGTTTTTACAAAAAAAAAACAGAGCTTGAGTTCGGAGTTTGGGTGCTTTACGTATGAACACCACTCACATGAGCATCACTGTGTGTGCTCAGATACGCTTGGTGCTCAGCCCAGCGGAAGCCACTTGCAGTGTTTAATCAGCTCGCACTGGGGGTATCTACAGCATGATCTGATGTATTGTGCACCAAACAAAAGAATTGAAAAAACCAGCTCACCCGCCCCCAGAAGAGATCTGGGAATGGCTGACTGCATGTGGGTGGAGACAAGGTCTGCCCTATTAGTGACATCCATACAGGGTTCAGGTAAAGTTCGAGACCCAAACCAACCTTAATTTAAAGTTCAGCTGCACCAACCGAACCGAACTTCGATGAGCCCGCTCATCTCTAATAATAATAGTAATAATTTTATTGGTATAGCACCAACATATTCCACATCACTTTACAGTTAAGAGTAGAGTTGAGCGTGGTTCGTGGTTCTCCAGTTCGCAGTTCGAGTGATTTTGGGGGCTGTTCTAGATCGAACTAGAACTCGAGCTTTTTGCAAAAGCTCGATAGTTCTAGTGACGTTCGAGAACGGTTCTAGCAGCAAAAAGCCAAGCTAATTACTAGCTGGCTTTCCGCTGTAATAGTGTAAGTCACTCTGTGACTCACACTATTATGAAATTTCAGCGTGTAGTGTACGGGAACAGCGCATTCAGATCACTGCTGCTGGGATAATGGCGATCGCCATTTTTTTTTTGCCTTGTCTTCCTTCCCTAAGCGCGCGCATGTAGTGGGGTGGGCCAGCATGTCAGCCAATCCCAGACACACACACAGCTAAGTGGACTTTTAGCCAGAGAACCAACGGCATGTGTGATAGGATGTCCATGTCACATGTCCCTGCATTATAAAAACGGGTATCTGCCTGTCAGGACGCCATTATCTGCCTTCTGCTTCTGGGTGTCAGTCACCGCTGGCGTAGCTCCTGTCTCCGATACTGCTGTGTACGCTCTACACACAGCGCTATACAGAATAGGGATAGAAGTTTCTTTTAGCCCTTGTAAGGGCTAATAACAGCAGGCTCAGAGCCATAGGTGACAGTCAGGTCCGTGGAAACAGATTTTAACAGCTACAGATAAGAGCGTCTGTGTAGCTAAGGTCAGGGACTTCCTCGCTGCATTTCCCCATTGGGAGGGATATAAAATGAGGCTTCCTTTCCGCTACACAGACCCACAACCCTGCCACTGTACCCTCCTACCCTTTGCACACTCAAGCTCATTCTTACTGACCCATTATACTAGCAAACACTGAGTAAACTTAGTGACATCCTAAAAGTGGCTGTTGGACTTCCATTAGTGTCCCACTACTGCAAATCTATTTTCAGCACCTCTGCATTGCACACTCAAGCTCATTGTTACTAAGCCATTATACTAGCAAACACTGAGGAATCTTAGTGGCATCCTAAAAGTGGCTGTCTCACTTCCATTAGTGTCCCACTAGTGCAAATCTATTTGCAGCACCTCTGCATTGCACACTCAAGCTCATTGTTACTAAGCCATTATACTAGCAAACACTGAGGAAACTTAGTGGCATCCTAAAAGTGGCTGTTGGATTTCATTATTGTCCCACTGGTGCAAAGCTATTTGCAGCATCACTGCATTGCACACTCAAACTCATTGTTACTAAGCCACTATACTAGCAAACACTGAGTAAACTTAGTGGCATCCTAAAAGTGGCTGTTGGACTTCCATTAGTGTCCCACTAGTGCAAATCTATTTGCAGCACCTCTGCATTGCACACTCAAGCTCATTGTTACTAAGCCATTATACTAGCAAACACTGAGGAAACTTAGTAGCATCCTAAAAGTGGCTGTTGGATTTCATTATTGTCCCACTGGTGCAAAGCTATTTGCAGCACCACTGCATTGCACACTCAAACTCATTTTTACTAAGCTATTATACTAGCAAACACTGAGGAAACTTAGTGGCATCCTAAAAGTGGCTGTTGGACTTCCATTAGTGTCCCACTAGTGCAAATCTATTTGCAGCACCTCTGCATTGCACACTCAAGCTCATTGTTACTAAGCCATTATACTTTCAAACACTGAGGAAACTTAGTGGCATCCTAAAAGTGGCTGTTGGACTTCCATTAGTGTCCCACTAGTGCAAATCTATTTGCAGCACCTCTGCATTGCACACTCAAGCTCTTTGTTACTAAGCCATTATACTAGCAAACACTGAGGAAACTTAGTGGCATCCTAAAAGTGGCTGTTGGACTTCATTATTGTCCCACTGGTGCAAAGCTATTTGCAGCACCACTGCATTGCACACTCAAACTCATTTTTACTAAGCTATTATACTAGCAAACACTGAGGAAACTTAGTGGCATCCTAAAAGTGGCTGTTGGACTTCCATTAGTGTCCCACTAGTGCAAATCTATTTGCAGCACCTCTGCATTGCACACTCAAGCTCATTGTTACTAAGCCATTATACTTTCAAACACTGAGGAAACTTAGTGGCATCCTAAAAGTGGCTGTTGGACTTCCATTAGTGTCCCACTAGTGCAAATCTATTTGCAGCACCTCTGCATTGCACACTCAAGCTCTTTGTTACTAAGCCATTATACTAGCAAACACTGAGGAAACTTAGTGGCATCCTAAAAGTGGCTGTTGGACTTCATTATTGTCCCACTGGTGCAAAGCTATTTGCAGCACCTCTGCATTGCACACTCAAACTCATTTTTACTAAGCTATTATACTAGCAAACACTGAGGAAACTTAGTGGCATCCTAAAAGTGGCTGTTGGACTTCCATTAGTGGCCCACTAGTGCAAATCTATTTGCAGCACCTCTGCATTGCACACTCAAGCTCATTGTTAGTAAGCCATTATTCTAGAAAACACTGAGTAAACTTAGTGGCATCCTAAAAGTGGCTGTTGGACTTCATTATTGTCCCACTGGTGCAAAGATATTTGCGGCACCTCTGCATTGCACACTGAAACTCATTGTTACTAAGCCATTCTAATAGCAAACTATGCTGCCAGTTTAAGGGCCGTAGTTGCATTGTCAGGGATAGTTATTGTTGTTTATTCTGCTGTTAATAAAGCTAGACCACCGCTGCAATCTACATCACCTCTCAATTTTTATTACCACATTTTAAGTGCACAATCTTGTCGCAATCAAAATGAGTGGAGTGGCAAAATGACAGATGCTGGTGGAAAGGGGAAGAGGCGTGTCTGAAAAGGAAAAAAAGTGTTTGTCCGTGGGGAAGGTGGCAAAGCTCCATTAACATCTGCTGAAGATAGACCATCTTCCAGCACAAGTAAGATGTCTACTACTTACCGTGGACAATCCGATGTGCTCCCTTTTTTACGGACACGAACAACTGGAACAAAGGTTGATGATGGCCAAAAAAAGAAATTGCTTGAATGGATCTCAAGTGGTCCAACAAATGCCCTCTCCACCACCTCAACTACCGCATCCAAAAAACACCAGTCCTCTGAGTTGTCATCCCAATCACACTTGCTTTCTCCCAGCTCTGAAGTCTCCATCCACCCTGCACAGTATGGTGGAACTGAGATGGCTGAGTCTGCAGAGCTGTTCAGTCACACTATAGCCTGGGAATCAGAGGTCTGCTCCCAAGCTACAGTGAGTACAGACCAGGAAATGGTCTGCAGTGATGCCCAGAACCTTTGTGACTCTGATTCAGGCCGTGAGGACCAAGTTTCTGAGCATAATGTTGACCCTTATTCACAAACTGTAACACCTGTTGTTATAGTCAATGAAGAACATACTGATGATGATGAGACGCAGATACCAGATTGGGATGACAATTTAAATATTGGTTCACATCAGGAAGAGGCTCGGCCTGAGGGTGAGGGGAGTGCAAACACAACGCTTGATGAGGAAGTTCTAGATCCCACCTACTGTCAACCCACAGTCAGGCACTCGAGGAGGTCAACAGAGGCGGTGGAGGAGGATGCTACTGACGACGAAGTTACCTTGCGCCTTCCTGGACAGAGGAGTAGTACTGGTAGCACGTCTACAACTGCATCCTCAGCCACCACTCTGCCTCTGAGCACTAGTCGGGGGGGCTCAGCAGGTCGCATGCCCTCTAAGCCTTGCCTAGCCTGGACCTTTTTTGACATAGGAAAAGATTGCCCAAATCATGTGATATGTAAAATTTGTCGGGATTCTGTTAGTAGAGGGCAAAACCTCAGGAGTTTGACAACTTCTTCCATCAATCGTCACATGAATAAATATCATATGTCCCAGTGGGAAGCTCACCGTGCTGCAATGCGGTCTAGCGGAGCGAACCATCCACCGCATGCCCCTTCAAGTGCATCCGCGCGCTCTTCATCTTCTAGGACTGTGGGGACAGCTGTCACACCTGGTTTTCAAAGCACAACTTCCACCACTGTAACCACAACAGGCAGTTTACTTTGTAGGTCGTCAGTTGGTTTGGAAGGGGAAACAAGTGCGTGTGTACAGCTCTCATAGACATCGATAGCATCAACGTTGGATGAAGGCAACATCATGTCTACGCCTGCCCTTTCCTCACAAACCTGCATTTATTCAGGGACGCCTTACTCACCACCGTCTACACACAGCAGCCAGATCTCTGTCCCTCAGATGTGGACAAATAAAAGGCCATTTCCTGTGATCCATGACAAACTAAGAGATTGACTTTATCCCTCTGTAAGCTCTTGGCTACCGAAATGCTGCCTTTCCGCCTGGTGGACGCACAGGATTTTAGAGACTTAAAGTCTGTCGCTGTGCCCCAGTACCAGATGCCCAGTTGCCACTACTTCTCTAAGAAATGTGTGCCTGCGCTACACCAGCATGTCGCACACAACATCACCGCTTCCTTGAGAAACTCTGTGTGTGAATGGGTGCATTTCAGCACCGATACTTGGACCAGTAAGCATGGACAGGGACGTTACATGTCACTGACTGGGCACTGGGTAACAATGGTGATAGATGGTGAAGGGTCTGATGCACAAGTCTTGCCATCCCCACGACTTGTGTGTCAATCCTCTGTCTGTCCAAGTTCTGTCCAAGTTCTGCTTCTGCCTCCTCCACCTCGTCTTGGTCCTCCACCTCCGCCCCAAACCTGCCTGGTCAGGCCACCAGCGTTCCAACTGCGTAGAAGGAATCACGCACCCCTCATTACTATGCTGGCAGCAGAGCGCATCGGCATCAGGCGGTCTTTAGCTTGAAATGTCTTGGAAATAAGAGCCACACAGAGGCTGAGTTGTGGTCAGCTCTGGAGACTGAGTTTAATAAATGGTTGTCTCCACTCAGCCTGCAGCCTGGTAAGGCCATGTGCGACAACGCTGCAAACCTGGGTGCGGCCCTTCGCCTGGGCAAGGTGACACACGTGCCTTGTATGGCTCACGTGTTGAACCTTGTTGTCCAGCAACTTTTAACACACTATCCCGGCCTAGATGGCCTTCTGAACAGGGCACGAAAACTGTCTGCTCACTTCCGCCATTCAACCACCGCTGCTGAGCGACTTGCATCGCTCCAGAAGTCTTTCGGCCTGCCGGTTCATCGCCTGAAATGCGATGTGCCGACACACTGGAATTCGACTCTCCACATGTTACAGCAACTGTGGCAGCACCGTCGAGCCCTGGTACAATACGTCATGATGTATAGCCTGGGCCAAAGAGATGCAGAGGTGGGGCAGATCACTCTGATGGAGTGGTCTCAGATCAAGGACCTATGCACCCTTCTGCACAGTTTCGACATGGCGACGAATATGTTTAGCGCTGACAATGCCATTATCAGCATGACAATTCCAGTCATTTACATGCTGGAGCACACGCTAAACACTATTCGGAGTCAGGGGGTGGGACAACAGGAAGGGGAGGAACTACAGGAGGATTCATATGTGCAAGAGACAACAACATCACCAAGGTCCAGACGTTCATCATCACCAATGCGGCAGGCATGGGACCATGGTGGACAGGGATCAACAAGGGCGCATGGTAGCAGGCGAAATGTTGAGGAAGGTGCAGGAGAACATGAAGAAACGGAAGACAAACTGTCCATGGACATGGAAGACTCAGCGGATGAGGGAGACCTTGGTCAAATTTCAGTTGAAAGAGGTTGGGGGGAGATGTCAGAGGAAGAAAGAACGGTTAGCACCTCTATGCCACAAACACAGCGTGGACTTGGTCCGCATAGCTGCGCAAAACACTTGAGCGCCTTCTTGCTGCACTACCTCCAACATAACCCTCATATTGTCAAAATTAGAAGTGATGATGACTACTGGCTTGCCACACTATTAGATCCCCGTCAAAAGCTGTTACTCGATCTTAGCTCGGCTTTTCCACCAAACAACCGTGGTGCAGGGAGTGAATCTCCCAGTTGTAACTTGGCAAACATGGGACGGTCTCGTCATCTTCTACAGTCTACCCGTACCAGCAGCACCATGTCTGGTGCTGTTAACAGCAATTTTATTGAATCTTTTCATAATTTTTTTAGACCATCCTTTGCAATGCCACCAGAGACAACAAGTCTGACACATAGTTAACGGCTGGAGAGGATGATACAGGAGTATCTCCAAATGAACATCGATGCCATGAGTTTGCAAATGGAGCCTTGCTCATTTTGGGCTTCAAATCTTGAAAAATGGCCAGAGCTCTCCACTTACGCCTTGGAGATGTCCAGCTGCCAGCGTTGTCTCTGAACGTGTCTTCAGTGCTGCTGGGTGTGTGTTGACAGATAAGAGCACGCGTCTGTCCAGTGACAATGTGGACAGACTAACATTCATCCAAAAGTCATGGATCCACAAGGAATTTACTACCCCTGTGTCATCCTGGGGAGAGTAAATGCTTGTGGATTCTAAATGTGCTTGATGCAAATCTACCTGTGAAGTGTACAACTGGGGCACAAGTGCTGCCACTGAAGGGGTGGGTGTGTGTGTGTGTGGCCCAATTTTTGGAAAAAAGGGAGACTCCGCTTGGAGTAACCCTTGCTTGCTGTGTTTTTTAAAAGGAGCCAAGATGAACAAGTCATGGTTCAGCAAAGACTTAGCTACCTACCCCGGTGTCATCCTGGGGACGGTTAAGTATGGCGTATTTTTGAATGTGCTTGATGCAAATCTACCTGTGAAGTGTAAAACTGGGGCACAAGTGCTGCCACTGAAGGGGTGGGTGTCTGTGTGGCCCAATTTTTGGAAAAAAAGGGAGATTCCGCTTGGAGTAACCCTTGCGGTGTTTTGCATGATTTTAGAAGGGCATGCCATGCCTATATCTGTGTCTCATCCTCTTTTGCTTGTAACGCTGTTTTGTTTAAGCATGAGAATTTGTTCTTGTCACTTTCCCATGTGTTTGTGTTGTGTTGTGAGTTGTTTGTCACCTTTTGGACACCTTTGAGGGTGTTTTCTAGGTGTTTTTATGTGTTTGTGATTGCCTCCCATTGTTTCCTATGCGGTTCGAGTTGTTCGCCGAACCGAACTCGAACGAGACCTCCGTTCGGCGAACCAAACTCGAGCCGAACCACGGCCGGTTCGCTCATCTCTAGTTAAGAGCGAACAGTACAATAAATAAAGAGATTACAAAGTAACACATAGTTCAACAGTTTTGTCATGGTCTTGCCATCATTATAATAGGTGATTTCATAAATGCTTCATGATCTGGTCATAAGCCAGGATCTATGTGCAGTTATCGTGTGCTTTTTGGAGCATAGAGGGTATGAAGGTAGAGGAACAGGACAAAAAAGATCCTAACAAAGTAATAAAAATGGGAAACAGAGAAGTGAGGTGATAGATAAAAAGAGACCTGGAGGTTTGGTATTTTTATAGTTCCGATTTTGTAGATGTTTTAGATTATAATATTGATATGCTACGAAATATTTAATTCATAAGCTTGCTATTAATTTATTCTTTCTAATATTGTTAAATATAGTGTGTTTTTCTACAGCCATTATACATGTAGTGATGATAGATGAAAAATAATGTAGTCCATTACAATAATAAGGGCCCAGCTGCACAGATACAACAATGCCGCTGAAGGTGACATCACTTATTGCTATGAAAATCAAATTACCCACCTTTTCCCCATTAAAAATAAAGAAAAAAACACACATATGTGTTATCGCCTCATTAAGAAAATTCCGATCTATCAAAATAATTAACTCAGTCATGAACACCATAAACAGAGAAAATTCAAGAATGCCAAAATTATATTTTTTGCGTCGTTGTACTACCATAAAAAATGCTGTAACAAGTAATCAAAACATATCTACCCCAGAAAAATTTCAATAAAAACGTCTCACCCAACCCAACAAAAAATATGCCATCCCTCAGCTTCATAGAATAAAAAATAAAAACATTACAGGTCAAGGAAAATGATGACACAATCCTCTAAATAAAAATGGCTCCAATTTTTTTTCACCATTAAAATAATTAAAAATCTGGGCATGTTTGGTATTGTCGTAATGTATTGGTGAGAAGAATAATATTGCCAGGTCATTTTTACAACAAAGTGTATGTCGTAAAAACAATTTAAAAAAAAAGTCAGATTTGTTGACTTTTTACAACTTCACACAATTGGATTTTTTTTCCTATTTTTTTGTACACTATGTGGTAGAGCAGAGGTCTCCAACCTTTCTCACCTTGAGAGCCATACTTACATCTGAAAGGGGGTTGGAGTCACATTAAGCTCTGAGAGAGGTTCGCGAGCCACATCCAACTCCCGAACCTCTCACAGTAGTGATAATTAGAGAACCCATTAGTGGTATAATGACGGCTAAAGCTTTTCCACAGAAATCACACCAAGACTACATTAGAATAAATCAAACCAAAATTGAGACAAAAGTCATATTTATTGCAAATAAAAAAATAATAAAAAAGTTGCACAGCAGTATAATATGAAGGAGCTAATAAGTGGGACATAAAAGTATCTCATGGCAATAAAAATGTACGCCTATCTGTATATGTTATACCTCAAAAAATGTCAACAATTGACATAAAAAATTACAATGTATAATAATAAATATCATTATACTATTAATGACCAAACTGTGAAAATAAGCATTGCCAAATATTGCCAAATATTAAATGTGCCACAGACAAATATATAGTAAAAACTTCATTCATAAAAAGGATGACAAATGCATAATATAGTAGCAATGTGGAGTAGATGAAAATAAGATGTCAAATGGAAAAATAATAATAGAATATATATCAGGAAAAATTGTTATATTAACCTGATAGTAAAATTAGAAATAAATTACCAAATGCCAATAGATAAAGTATGCCACAGTGCTACATATTAACAAAGCCTTACCAATGAGACACCCTATTGTATTTATTATTATACATTGTAATTTTTTATGTCAATTGTTGACATTTTTTGAGGTATAACATATACAGATAGGCGTACATTTTTATTGCCATGAGATACTTATGTGCCACTTATTAACTCCTTCATATTATACTTTTTTAACTTTTTAACATATTAACTTTTTTTTAGTATTTTTTTATTTGCAATAAAGATTAATTTTGTCTCAATTTTGGTTTAATTTATTCCAGTGTAGTTTTATAGGTATTACATTTCCACTGAGTAACTACCTGGCTGTTCTATTTTGATAAGTTCAGTTCTTTCCGTGGTGGTCAATATTGTAGGTTTTCAAGTTTCAAAGATACCTACCACACTCACCTTTCCAATCTGCTCCTCTATGTGGGGCTACTCACAAAAGTGCACATCCGGAGACTTGCTCCTCATAGCTGTTTGCTAGACCACAAGTTATGGGCCCTCAAGCCACATGCGGCTCCCGAGCTACAGGTTGGAGACCCTTGTGGTAGACAAATGAAGCCATTTTAATGTACAGCTTGTTCAACAAAGATCAAGCATTTATACATCTATGTGGACAAAAAAATGAAAAAGTTTTGGCTCTGGGAAAAAACGGGAGGAAAAAATGAAAATGCAAACACAAAAATTGGCCTCGTCATGAAGGGGTTAACAGCTCATATATTAAGAAAAATATGGATTTCACTGGAATTAGACATCAGATCGCAGATATCAAAGTATTTACCTTTCTATGAACTGCATTCCCATATAGCTGGCTTAGGAGGGTTGATCCTACTGACAGATTCTTTTTAAAAGGCATTTCATAGTATTAAAATATATACCAGGGAAATACATGAGACATAAGCAGACATATTAGAACAGAGGCATAATAACAATATGTTGATCTTCAGAATGGATATGTACACTCATACATGAATGATTGTATTGAAACGGCAAAACACAGCCCAATAAGTGACACAAACACTGTAATCAGGAACTCTGCTCCTACATTTTGGCACTCTCAGATTAGATAGCATAAAACTTGTGACAGATTCCCTTTAATAGGATATTCCAATATTTACCAGGGCCTCATTAATGTCTCGCCATCTACAGATAAAATCTGCAGTAAACCTCACCATTGGTCTGCTTCTTTTCAGGTTGTTTCAACTGTAATGGTTTTGAATGTTTAAGTCGTTGCCCTTTTGGCTTCCTCTTCAAATTGAACATTCATTGTACCCTTTATACAGGAAGTGATTTTTAAAATTTTGTGCTTGAGAGCTGTAATCTTTAAAACCTAGTATTCGGAATAGGGGGCCTAGATGCAGCACCCCTCAAAATCACAGATGATTGACACAACATAGAATGTAGATTATAGTTAATGAAGGTTCTTTATTATAATATCTCCAAAATACAATGCATTTCAGGGCTCCAGAGAGGCCCTGTTATTAATCTCTGAGGTTTAAGTAAAAGTCAAAAGAAAGCCATGCACCCCCTGGTACACATGCACCTTACTTCTGACACAACAGCTTTTCCCGTGATCCTCACATTACACGTGTTTTAGCCATCACTGATTACTGGTTGTTCACCTTTTCTGACCCATGCTACAAGGAGAACTTTCCATCTCTTCTTCCTGTGATGTAAAGCACTAGCAAAATGGGGCAATACCAGAAGGCCCTAGTTGAATAATTTGTAAAATAAAATTCCATTTAACAATGCTGGTAGCAGAGGTTATAGTTCCTTGGGCAACCAAGGAGGAGAGATGAGGGAGACACACATGAGGTCCAACAGAGGCAGGGAACATTATCAAAGCTATGGGACAGTTTCATTAGATCCTCCCAGCACCCAGGCCCTGATATGCGGGGTAGTCTGACAAGGACGGAAAAGTTTCTGAAGATGATGATGTAGTATTTAACTGACCATACTAGCCTCCTCCTTGATTCCTATGTGCCGTACAACTATTGAGTATTCAAGCTTGATACGTAGCATGAACTGTACCTCTATACCCTGTATGTGCTGGCCTGCCCTGTCGTAAGTGTTTTATCAGAGCAGGAATTTAGTTCCGCTGGGGAATAATAACTGTTCCACTGAAAATGAAGTCAGGCTGCCTGTTCTCAAAATGAAAAAGGTCTAGATTGGCCCCGACTTCTCAACCCCAGCGGATGACAGCAGCGGAACATAAATCCAAATCAAATGTTCCTTTTTTTACTATTCTATTCCCATGCATCCTTTCCCACCTCAGGAAGGTTAAATGGTACACGTTTTTGTTTTTTTTCTTGTCGTCTTCCTCTTACACCATATCAACGAAGTTAGCATGGCGCCATCACTCCAAAATGTTTAAGGTTCATCAGGTAGCCCTCACTCATACATTTTGGAGAGCCAGTAGGTAGACCTCAATCAATTTTTAGAGGGCCAGCAGGTAGACCTCAATCATAATTTTTGGATGGCCAGAAGGCAGAACTCCCCCCCAAAAAAATTTCAGGGCTGCATATTTTATTTTCAAAAATAAAACTATGAAGTTTCCCGGTGGGAGCACAACAAACACAGTTCAATTATGATGAAACACAGTTGCTATAATGTGATGTTATTTAGTCAACAAGTAAGGAGTAGGACCACAGTGCAGACGTGTCAGACAAGGGGGTGAATGATGAAGTAGTTCACCCAACCTGGCAAGGGGCCATGCAGAGCAGTGACAGCAGTGCAGAAGTGGTGGGATCAGCAGTAATGGAACTAGCAGGGAGACTGTTATGTTCTTAAAACTCACAAAGGGGTAAAAGCAACACACTAAAAACTGAAACTGACCCTGCCGGTTCCCTTACAAACTAGAGATAACAACCCTGCAGTCACTAGTGGAGTTGAAATAGCAATTGATGCGACTAGTTTCTCCATACAGGAGGTGTCTTGAAGCTGTTATCACAAACAAAGGGTTTCATACAAATATTTCAGTAAGCGTGTTCAATATTTTTTGGATGGGTTGTGAGAAATTCATGTCAATAGCAATTTTAGAAAAATGTTTACTTCGAAAATTGATGACATGTTCAATACTCATTTCACCCACTGTATCATTTGTATAAAGTGGTGAATGTCTGATCACTGTGACAACCTAAACTAAGAGCCCCAATGTATGCACATATTTTTTTGTTACTTACTCTGCTAAATGGTATACACAGTACAATTTAACCTCTCTGAATCCTTGAAACACATTGTTTTTGGAGATACTACAATAAAGAACCTTCATTGCTTTTCGACTACAATCTTTGTGCCTCTCATCTGTCCACAATTTTGAGGGATTCTGTGTTTAGGCGCCCTATTTTACAGATGAACTCTCCTGGCCTTGTGTGGCACAATCAAGCTGTGGGACGAAGACAGTGGCTGCATATGGAATTATATGTTTGTCCTCAGTGGAGTTGTGCCCATCGTAACACAACCTGGTTAGGTAAGCTGCCACAATTTCCGTTGGTTTACTGCACTGTACAAAAATCCTCACTATATATGTGCCTTTCGTTTTGGTTCATTTTACATAACCTTTCATCTTTAGATCATATCATCCTAATACTAAAGAATTGTCCTGTAGGGATTCCTTCAATAAGATTTTTCAGATAAGGTGATGTTGCATGCAAGAATGTAAGGTAAGTGCTGTTTCAAATAGTTCTGCTTTTAAATGTGTGAGGCCGTATGGCACCCTTCAGAAAAAATAAAATATTAGTGGAGAACTGCCCTTTGAGATTTGCCGTGAAGTGGCGGGGTAGCTCAAAATATCGCAATGTTTTGCCAAAAATCTCTATTTATTAATGAGTACAGTTTAGAAATTGTGCTGGCTCCCTCATTTTGATGCAAGAATGTACTTTCAATAGTAGTTTTCCTAAAGATGTCATTTTGGATATGTCCTTCATCACCTATATCCAACAAAATGTCCAGAAAGTCCATTCTTTTACATCCTCTATGTAGCTTTTATACTCATGTCTTTCTGATTCAGCTGAGTCATAAATAATTTGTGCAGCTATTTGCTTGGATTATTGTGTTTGTGTTTTGCATGAATCCTTACTTATAAATATCACTTATACTGACTTATAGGGACATAAGGAGAAAAGCAATTTCCAATTCACTTGCAATCCAGAAAAAGCTTATGTTTGTAGTGGGTTTATACCCTTATTTGTCTTGCTTTTTTTAATGCAAGTCCCTTATATAACATTTTTGGATGACTCATTTAACTGACCCCACCTCCTAAAACAGTTTCAATGTCAAATTAAAGATGTTTGAAATTCCTAGACAGCCTTGAATTTACCACACTGATTGGGTTCTTAGAATTGAGTACAAAACTGGAGATAACTGAAAAGGTGCGTAGTTCTAGTTTATTTCAACAACTTGTTCTCTATCAAAACTTTTCATGTAAAACTTATAAGATAGCACAAATCTTTAGCTTGTCATAATCTTATCTGAAATGTTGGTAGTAATAAAGAAAATATTTGTTATGTATCATCAGTACTGACCCCTTCACGACCAATGACTAGTAATAGGTGGATCTGAACTGTAAAAGTCCGGATCCACGCGGTTTCAAATGTGCCCAGGTGTCAGGCCTGGGCCCGGAATTCTCAGGGAATACCAGCTAATGATTCAAAACCTTCACTCGGGAAATAAAAATAAAGGAAAAATAAAGAAAATAAGAATGAAGAAACACTTCATACTTACCGAGGCTCCATGCAGTGCATTTGCATGAGCAATAATGAGCAGCACTGGAGAAAAATAAGCAGCCGTGGGAGCAGTGTAAAGCGGCGTCGGAGATTGGTAAGTATGAATCGCTTGCTCCTATCCCCCTATCCCTTCTACCACCATTCTTAATCGCTGGATTCTGGTCCCCATACCGACATCTGGCCAGATAACCCAGTTAGACCCGCCGGTCCCGGTTACCTGCGAGTTCGCCCATCACTAGCTATGACGTAAATTTAGGTCATCGGCCGTGTTCCTTCCTTTGTTGCAAGCTCACACGCTGAGTCTACATTTTTCCCTACTTTTGATGGCTAATTTAATATCATGTTAAAAATAATATCTTTCACTCTGTTAACCTCATAACGACGGCCGTATGACTTAAAGCGGCGGCAAAACAGGGTACTTATTCTGTTCCGCCGCTTTAAAGCGGCGGCCCGAAAAAACCCTGTAGCGCCCCCCAGCGACCGAAAATCTCGTGGGTTTCAGCTACCAGGGGTAGCTGAGACCCCCCAGATTATGAATCGGGGTGTTTTTTTTGGACCCCGATCATGTGATCAGCGGTATACACTGTATACCGACAAACACATGAAAAAAAAAGAAATGGCCGGTAAAACTTTTTTCTTTTTCATCTGACATGATCAAACATGTCAGATGAGAAAGAAATCTAAACCCCTAGTGCCCCCAAAGCCCCCGGTACCGGAGAGTCCCCCCACCACCCCTACCCCCCCTCCGGAGCACTCAAAATGGCGCCGAAGCGCACAGAAAACTGCCGCCGGTGCCGGCTCTGCATTCATTTCCCTCCGATCTGAAATGATCAAATATTTCAGATAGGAGGGAAATGTCCTCCCCCTGACCCCTCCTCCGGTCCACCGGAGCCCTCTGGTCACCGGAGCCCCCTCCGGGTCTCCAGAGCCACGCCTCCTCACCCCTCCGGAGCGTGGAAGATGGCGGCGCACAGCGCGCGGCCGCATTCATTCTGCTCTTTCTGCCGCATGTGACACGTCACATGCGACAGAAAAGTGTCCCCAGGTCCCGCTAGGTCACCCCCCGTCACCCCCCCCAGCCCCCGGTCTTACGTTACCTGTCTGGTGATCCGTCCCGCGATCACGCCGCCTCCTTCTTGAATGCTGGCGGCGCATGCGCAGACAGCGGCTGTCAGCTGGATCCCTGCAAGCAGGGACGCTGACGTCGCTGCTGCACAGGCTGCTCCACTGTGGACCGGGGGAGAGTGAGTGCAGTAATCTGCAGCCACACTCCTCACATGGAGAGACTGCTGTTCCAGAAAATGGGGGGTACGTTCTGTGAGCGTGCCCCTCATATTCTGGAATGAGGTTACTGCAGGTCACTCTGCCCTAAGTTGGACCGGGGCAGTGTGAGTGCAGTATTCTCAGATTACTGCACCCACACTGCTCATGGAGAGCTTGCTCTTCCAGAAAATGGGGGATACGTTCCCTGAACGTGCCCCCCATATTCTAGAAGATCCAGAGTCGGCGTGGGACCTCCAAAATGGATTACAGTGACCGGAATTTCTTTATTTTCAATAAATTGGGGAAAGAGGAATGTTTCGGGGACTATTTTTTCAAATAAATTTTTTTTTTGTCTTTATTTTTTTCTCTTACTGACTGGGTTAGTGATGTCGGGTATCTGTTCAGATGCTGTGACATCACCAACCCCAGGGCTTGATGCCAGGTGACATTACAGCTGGTATCAACCCCATATATTACCCCGTCTGCCACCGCACCAGGGCGCGGGATGAGCTGGGGCGAAGCGCCAGGATTGGCGCATCTAATGGATGCGCCACTTCTGTGGCGGCTGCGGCCTGCTATTTTTAGGCTGGGAAGAGTCCAATAACCATGGCTCTTCCCATCCTGAGAATACCAGACCCCAGCTGTCTGCTTCACCTTGGCTGGTGATCTAATTTGGGGGGGACCGCACGTTTTTTTTTTAAAAAAAAAATGCCTGGGGAGCCCTCCAAATTGATCACCAGACAAGGTGAAGCTGTCAGCTGTGGTTTGCAGGCTACAGCTGTCTGCTTTACCCTAGCTGGCTATCAAAAATAGGGGGGACCCCACGTCGTTTATTTTAATTATTAATTTTTTGGGGAGCTAAATACAAGGCTAGGCACCCTTTAGTGCCACATGAAAGGCACTAAAGGGCGCCAGCTTAGAATATGCAGGGGGTGGGACGTTATATATGTTTGACATCTATCCATTCATCCATTGTAGCATTTTAGGCTGTGCGCCCATAATCGGAATTTGCAGCGTTTTGGGCGCAGAGTGTGTCCATAGTGTGTCCCTGTGTCCATAGCGCTGCGTTGTGCAGTAGAAGCACAGTGGAAGGATTTTTAGAAATCCCATGCCCAATGTGCTTGCCCAATGTGCTTCTTTTCTCCGCAGCATAAACTGACCTGTGGCGCAGCTTCCCGAGCCTCAGCATGTCAATTTATGCTGCGGAGATGAGTGTTCTCTGCAGGTAGCATAGAGCTCCACAGCGGCCTGAACCCAAATCGTGGGCATGGGCAGCTGCGTTCTCCCGTGGACAACACTCACATCTCTGCAGGAGGCTGACACTGTGTACTAGACGCCGTGTCGCTGGATCATGGCCACATAGCCTAAAAGTGAGACATTTGTTGCTACAGCAACATTTTTGTGAAGTACCTGTGGATTCAAAATGCTTACTATACTCCTGAATAAAATCCAGTTTCCAAAATGGAGTTACTTGTGGGGGGTTTCGAATGTATAGGTACCCAAGGGGCCCTGCAAATGTGACATGGTGCCCGCAATTTATTTCAACTTTTCCAGAATTCAAATGGTGCTCCTTCCATTCCAAGCCCTCCCATGTATCCAAACAGAGGTTTTTGGCCACATGTGGGGTACCCCTGTGCTCATAAGACATTGGATAACAACCTGTTGGGTCCACGGTTTGTTGTTGTCTCTTGAAAAAGTGAGAAATTTGATGCTGAAGCAACATTTTTGTGAAAAAAATGAAAATTTTCAATATGGCAACCTAAGCTTATCAAATTCTGTGAAGTATTCGTGGATTCAAACTGCTCACTATACACCTACATAAAAGCCTTGAGGTGTCTTGTTTCCAGAATGGAGTCACTTGTGGGGGACCGCCACTGTTTAGGCACCTCAGGGGCTCTCCAAATGCAACCTGGCGTCCGCTATTGATTCCAGCCAATTTTGCAGTAAAATGGCACTCCTTCCCTTCCGAGCCCTGCCATGCGCCCAAACAGTTGATTTCCACCACATATAAGGTATCGCCAAACTCAGGAGAAATTGCACAATAAATGTTATGCTGAATTTTTTCCTTTTACTCTTGTAAAAAAAAAAGCTACCTGGTTGAAATAACAATTTTGTGGTAAAATTTTATTTTTTTTTTTTTTCATGGCTCAACGTTATAAAATTCTGTGAAGCACCTGGGGGTTCAGGGTACTCACCAAACATCTAGATAAATTCCTTGAGGGGCCTAGTTTCCAAAATGGGGTCACTTGTGCGGGGTTTCTGCTGTTTAGGTACCTTAGGGGTCCTCCAAATGTGACATGGTGCCCGCAATCTTTTTCAGCCAAATTTCCTTTCCAAAATTCAAATATTGCTCCTTTCGTTCCAAGCCCTCCCATTTGTCCAAACAAAGGTTTCAGACCACATGTGAGGTATCACCGCGCTCATAAAAAAGTGGTTAACAAACCTTGAGGTCAAATTTTTGGAATTACCTCTTGAAAAAGTGAGAAAATGAATGCTAAAGCAACATTTTTGAGAAAATTATTAAAATTTTCAATATGACAACGTAACGTTAACAAAATCTGTGAAGTACCTGTGGATCTAAAATGCTCACTATACCCCTAGATAGAAGCCTTGAGGGGTCTAGTTTCCAAAATGGTGTCACTTGTGAGGGGTTTCTTCTGTTTAGGTACCTTAGTGGACCTGTAAATGCAACATGGTGCCCGCAATCTATTTCAGCCAAATTTGCTTTCCAAAATTCAAATATTGCTCCTTCTGTTCTGAGCCCTCCCATTTGTCCAAACAGAGGTTTCTGACCACATGTGGGGTATCGGCGCACTCATAAGAAAGTGGGGAACAAGTTTTGGGGTCCATTTTGTTGTGTTATTTCTTCTAAAAGTGAATAAATTTGGGTTAGAGCAACATTTTTAGGTAAAATTTAATTTTTGCTTTTTTTCATTCCACATTGCTTTTGTTCATGTGAAGCACCTGAAGGGTTAATAAACTTCTTGAATGTGGTTTTGAGTACTTTGGGGGGTGCAGGTTTTAGAATGGTGTCACTTTTGGATATTTTCTGTCATCTAGGCCTATTGAAGTTACTTCAAATGTGATGTGGTCCCTAAAAAAATGGTTTTGTAAATTTTGATGTAAAAATGAGAAATTGCTGATAAACTTTGAACCCCTCTAACTTCCTAACAAAAAAAATTTTGTTTCCAAAATTGTGCTCATGTAAAGTAGACAAGTGGGAAATGTTATTTATTAACTATTTTGTGTCACAGAAATCTCTGGTTTAACGGTATAAAAATTCAAAAGTTGAAAATTGCTAAATTTTCAAAATTTTTGCCAATATTCAATTTTTTTCATAAATAAACGCAAAAAATATAGTCCAATATGTGACGAAAAAACAATCTCAGAATCACCGGGATCCGTTGAAGCGTTCCAGAGTTATAACCTCATGAAGTGACACTGGTCAGAATTGCAAAATTTGGTCTGGTCATTAAGGTGAAAATTAGCTCCGTCACTAAAGGGTTAAAATGGCTGCACCCAGTAATCCAAATGATACATCGTTAGATTCAAAATATCTTTGCCTATATCATGCTGCTCTCAGATGAGGTAGCAAAAACCTGCTGACAGATTCCCTTTAACACGTGTTGACAGAAAGTGTGTCATTGATACCGCCGATTGGCACGCCTGACACATGATTGCGGAGCACCGATGGGTTGTGAGCCAGCATTCATAGGAGATTGTTATTTCTGCTACTTCTTGTGTATTTTGGGGGAGTTTTTTTTTTTTCTTAGAAGTGGAGTGTGCTTTCATACACCTGACTACACAGAGCAGTGCTTTAGTACTGCTCTGTACAGCACAAGCTGTCGGCAGATTGAAGCTTCAAGTCCCCTAATAGAAACATTAAATACAATAAAAAGTAAAAAAAAAGTTTGTTGTTTTTTTTTAAAAAAAAAAACCACAAACGTCTTTTGCTCCATTAAAAACAAAACAAAACAAAATACTCATTTGGTATCACTACATTAAGATTAAGAAATAACCCATCTATCAAAATCTAAAATAAATTAATCTGATCAGTAAACGGCGTAACGAGAAAAGAAATCATAACTCCAGAATTAAGTTTTCTTGATAGCCACAACATTGCAATAAAATGCAATAAAAGGCAAAAAATAAGCCCTTACACAGCCCCAGATTCTGAACAAATGAAAACGTTATGGAAAATGACGACAAGGCTGAAATTTTTTTTGGGGACAAATGTCTGATTTTTTTTAACCATTTAAATAAAAAAAAGATATACATGTTTGGTATCTGCGCACTTTTACTGACCTAGGAAATCAATTTGCCAGGTCAGTTTTACCATATATTGAACACGGTAAATAAAAAATATAAAAACGTTTTTGAAATTGCACTTTTTTTTACAATTTCACCACACTTGGATTTTTTTCCGATCTCCAGGACACTATGTAGCAAAATTAATAATGTAATTCAAAAATATAATTTTTTTTTGTGCAAAAAGCAAAGCATCATGTTACTTTATGGCTGGAAAAATAAAAATGTTATGGCTCTTGAAAAAAAGTGAGGAAAAAACGAAAAACTGAGAATCACCCACAGGTGAAAAAGATGAATGAAAAGTTGCCAATAACGTATAAAACCTGACAGTGTGCCTTGCTTCTCAAGCTTTCCTTGTCAAAATTGAAGTATGTATACATTTTGTAGCTAATAATAAGAAGCTAGCAGTTTTACACATTTATATTTTTCTTTTTGGGACAGATTAATATTAACACATGACAAATACAACAATGGTTTCCAGATTTACTGTTAAAACGGTGGTAGGTGAAACTTCTATGATAATGCTGAAACCTACCTCAGTAGTGTATACACATACTGTATCCATTATATAAAGCATTGTTACACCCACCTACACATTGCACCTACAATAGTGTTTCTAACATCTTGTTCTAAATCCATATGCATTAATATATTAATCCATATGGTTCCTGATTCAGAAGCGCACTCCTTTGATCACTACAATTTCCCCGATGTTTTTGGAGAAAATGTTTTAACACATTACATGGGCTATCAGTTTCACTATTATTTGAATCCCTCAAATGCTCACTTATCCTCTATCTTAATTTCCATGTATAGCAGCCCATGTATCTGATATTACAACATTTACAACAGATACAATAAACTCCAAAATTACAACTACAATTAATGAATTGATTAATATTATATTACTTATCTTAATTATGTATTTTATTATGTTTTTAGTAGCATATTTACAGTGACCACATTTATCTCCTCCATCTTTGTGAATACCCGAAGGTGTAAGCCATGTCCTATTTAATTCGTGTTGGTCCTGAGATATCAAGCTTGGGGATAAAATTTGAGATAGGGTAGGGGATTTTTTTGGCAAAAAAAGACTCATTTTTTTATAATATCCTCCATATGATGATCACTTCATAATATAGGTAAAATATATTGATTATATTTTTGATTTTCTTAAACTCTTTTCATAAAAGTTTACCTTTATTATTTCTATAATTACATTTACCATGAATTCATTTTTCTCTGGGTGCTTTATCAACTAATATGCTCTATTCAAAACTTGATTATTATAGCTTCTCTTAGACAACCTGTTACAAATTTCTTCCCTTTCCTTAATGTACTAGGTTCAGATGAACAATTGCGTTTTGCTCTTCTTATTTCTCCAGCTGGAATAATGATTTTAGTATGTTTCAGGTGACATGAAACAGCTCTGAGAATTGTATTCCTCGCTGTAGCTTTACAATATGTTTGTGTAGCACTCTTTTTTTACTTATATCGCCATTACAAATCAGATCAAGAAAACTTATAGAAAAAATCTATCCCAACTGAAAGGTAAAAACAAATCATATGGATTGTCATTGAATAAATTAATTAAAAAAGGTATGGAAGATACATCAGATAACCATTTAATTAAAATATCATCAATGTATCTGCCATACTATAAAATTCACCCTAAAAAAGAATTTGAAGATGAAAAAATATTTGTGTCCTTCCACCACAAAAAAAATATATATGCAAAAGACAGAGACACCTTGGCCCTGATAGAAGCTCCTTTCCGTTGTAAATAATACTTTTGTCAAACATAAAGTAATTGTGTTTTAACAAATAATTGAGTGCAATTGAAATAAAAGAATGTAGATCATCACTATAACAAGTATATTTCCTTAACATATGAGACACAGCTGTTAATCCTAAATCGTGTGGGATGCAGGTGTTAAACAACTCAATATTGCTTGTGATCTATGTATAGCTGTCAACATGACTGAAGATGCAAGCAAGTGTCTAGTGTCTTTAAAAAAACATAACATTTATTAACTATTGGCTGCAGGAAGGAGTCTACTCATTCAAAAAGATGTTCATTAAGCAAACTGATTCCAAAGACTATTGGTCACCTGGGTGGGGGAAATTTATCTTTATGTAGTTTGGACAATGAGTAAAAGATGGACATGATAGTGTTTTCAACCATCATAAATTCACATTGTTTATTCGACAAAACATTAATGGACAAATCATAATTCAACATATCATGAAGAACAGATTTAAGTTTCATATTTAAGTACATTATTTAATATTTTCTGATTCTCATGGAGATGCATAGTTTTATTGGGCAAAATGACGCCCCCTCATTTATTCGCTTCTCTCACTATTAACTCCTTATTTTGTTTAAGAGATGTAATTTTTTTTTATAATTATCATTTTGACTGTACAAATTCTGATTTTTAACATTTTCACCATATAACATTTTAAATCCATCTCCACCTTCTCTGGGCATTTACAGTTGAAATTAGAAGTTTACATACACTATCTAAAAAGACACATCTGCATTATTCTGGCTTTTGGCAAAAATAAAAATTTTTAGTAATCCTAACTGACCTAAAATGGGAAAGGTTTATACTGATTTCATGTCAGCTAGTGAGTAAAACATGCAGATGTGTCTTTTTAGATAGTGTATGTAAACTTCTGGTTTCAACTATGTATAGATGATTGATATCTATCTATCTATCTATCAGGGGGGGAGGATTACCCTTGGATTTGTGCACCTTTTCTGACAACATGTGAAATGTTAAACTACTGAATCGTTTGCTATCATGAAATTGCTCTTTATTCTCAAAACCTTGAAAAGCAGGAAAATGTCTAAAAGAAGTGGTGAGCTGGGAGGGTGGAAAATTCTACATAGTCGCATATTCATTTTCTTATAAACGGTCAAACAAGTCTAAGAATGCATGATGTTTATTTTCCAATAGCTTATACAAAATAGAAAGTTGATGAAAGAACAATTTGAATGGAAGTAGTCTTCAAAAATGTTAAAGGTCTTTTTCTTATGTGTATGGTTTTGTGTTAATAAAATATATATATACCGTATTTTCCCGCGTATAAGACGAGTGGGCGTATAACACGACCCCCAACTTTTCCAGTTAAGATATAGAGTTTGGGATATACCATATATAATCGAGTATAAGCCGTCCCGAGTAATGTGCAAATTGTTCAGTAATGTCCCCTGCAGTAAAATGTGCCCATTGTTTAGTAATGTCCCCTGCAGTAATGTGCCCATTGTTTAGTAATGTCCCCTACAGTAATGTACCCATTGTTTAGTAATGTGCCCATCCTTGTCCCCCCCTTGTAGTAATGAGCCAATTGTTTAGTAATGCCCTCCTACCGGTCCCCTTCTTGTCCTCTATTATGCCATTGTTTACACACAATAAACATTATTCTCACCTCTCCTCCGTTACTGTGGTGACCTTAGCTACTTCTTGTAGACCGCAAGGCACATAGACCCGTCCGTGATAGTGTCCGATGCACGGGGCTGCTGTCTACCATCATGGCTTTACTGCAGTTGAATGCTTTGTGGTGTTGTAAAGCATTCAACTGCTGTAAAGCGCTGACAGCAGCATCCCTGTGTATAGTATGCGATCATGGAAGAGTGCTTCTTGCGGCCGCAGGCCCATAGAACACTTCATGATTGCGTCCTGTACACAGGGCCACCACCGCTGCTGTCAGCGCTTTACTGTAGTTGAATGCTTTACGGCACCACAAAGCATTCAACTGCAGTAAAGCCATGATGGCAGCGGCGGTGGCCGCCTCGTGTACAGGACGCTATCGCAAAGGGGGTCTATGGGCCTGCGGTCTGCCAGAAGAAGCTGCAGGAACCACGGGAATGGAGGAGAGGTGACAATAATGTTTATTGTGTGTAAGAAGGGGACCGGTAGGAGGGCATTACTAAACAATGGTCTCATGCAGCACCGTGTACTGCCGTATAAGACGATACCCGACGTATAAGACGACCCCCAACTTTTGAGAAGATTTTCAGGGGTTAAAAAGTTGTCTTATACACCGGAAAATACGGTATGTATTTTGCTCAGTTCTATGCAGAATAATGGTGACAGTGCTGATTTTAAAAACAAGGCTTCTTCTTGGGTATTATGGGGGAGGTTTTTTTTTCTTAACCTTACTCCAGTTACTCCAGACTGGAGTAAGGTTCTGTGAGTAAAATACACCCCAACTCACTAAGAAAACTGGCATCGTCATGCTCTGACCTACCCCCTGTATCGCTCATTTTGGCAGAGCGGGATTAAACTACTATAGGAAACACCAGAATTCACAAAATGTTTCCACCACTTTTGCTGCACAAAACATTTGTGTCTACTTTTTATACAAATAATGAAAACAATAAAAATGTGCAAGCCTTTCATAACCTTTGCTTTGAATATGTCTGCGGAAAATCATGCAGGAGTGAAACCAGTGTGCCGCCCCGTGCACGGCGGCAGCCGAGCCGCTCGGGTCCGTACCTTCAGTGGGTGGCTCGAGGGTCTCCGAACCCGGGGGTCCCACGGTCACTCTGATCTAAAAGGGTTTGGTGGTTTGGGGATGTAGGTGTACGGCCGGAGTCGTGTTTAAATTCGTGATGCCACCCATGGGATGTGGTGAAGGTGGACACCACCACTGCAGTTACGGGGCACCCGGGGGAGATGTTGCGCAGCAAGTTGTTAACCCCTTTGTGGGTATGGAGGGTGGCCCCGAGACCCATTGGGGGAGTAGTTGGGCGGTGCAGGGAGATGGGCGGCCGGAGGGCACTGATGTACTCACTATTAGTAAACACACATGAGTCTCTGGTAAACCAAGGTGATGGTGGTCGGTGCCCGCATCCGGCTGCAGCCTGGTCCCCAACCCAGTTGGTGGTCTCTGCCTTTCTCCTGCACCTGTTTGTGTGATGGTGGACTACCTGCGCTTACAACTACAGGAGTCCACTCCCCGGCTTGTGGTCGCCTAAGGAGTCCATTGCCCGCAGACGCTGGCCCGTGGGATCTCTCTGCCGTGGCAGTGGCTTTCTATCCCCCTCGTTGGGCTGTTGTCTTCAGTTGGGACTTTGGGTGGGACAGAACCTACAGTCCTGGCCGGAATCAGTTAATTAGCTAGCCCCCAGTAGCTTCTGGACCTAGCTTCAGGGTCTGAGTACCCCCCTTTGTGCTTCGGTTCCCGAGTCGATTCCCCGGGTCGGTACCAGCAAGCCACAACCCTGTCCCGGTCCACCGTGGTTCCACTGAGCCGTCTTCCTGGCTCCTGCAGGCAGAGGCCTCCATCTGCCTCCTAGCCAAAGGCGCCTGGGCTTTTACCCTGGCACCTGTCAGTCTGCTACAGGCCTGTCACACAGGCCTGACCTCCTCCACTGAAATCTCAAACTCAACTACTGTCTTTTCCCGCCTCAGGCCATCCAAACTCCTCCGTGGGCGTGTCCAACCACCTGGCTCTGCCCCCTTGTGTGTCCATCAAGCACTGAGGGGGGTGACTAGGGTTTAAATGTTTGGCTGCTGTCACCTTGTTAGGGGACTAGTGTAATGCGGGGCCCTATCTGTGACTACCTGGCCCGGCCAGAGCGTCACACTCCCCCTTGCTTAACCACAGACTGTCCGCGGGCTGTCCGACCACCACCGTTTAATTTTCTTTAACTGGAAAAAGATAAAAATAACATATTTACAAGTATAATAACATTTATACAATTTTCAAGCATGTTTGGTTTTCTTCCCTTGCGGGAGGCATGTTACTTAAACATTGCATAACATTTTTTTATTAACCGGGACGGGACCGGGTCCTTTTCATTTTGCCCACCCAAGCAAACCTAGCCCTGATGCTGCCTCTAAAAAACAGGTCAGCACCCCTTTTCCCCAGTCCAGGAAATGGGTTTGGGTCTGGGTGTTGCCCACACGGGCCAGGTAATAAGTTCCTTACCCGGCAGTCTCTCAGAGGCCCCATGTCCAGGGGACCCCTGACCCGGAGGGTTGTCACTGGTCTGCATGGTGACGGAACCTCGGCCTACAATATCCCGCAGGCCCTTCCTCCAACCAGCCTCTCCGGAGACTGCAGGACATGAAAAGGGTGGTCAGGGACTATTTACAAGACCCAATAGTTTTTGGGTGGTCTGCTAGTTCTCAGCCATGTCTGTTTTGCAAATGGGGGGCATAAAAGCAAATGGGAATCAACAAAGTCCCAAAGGGGATGGGCAGGATGCTAGCCGGGAACAGCTACCTTTTTCAACTTTCTTCTTCCTCAGGACTGTATGGCGGGGGAGGGGAATGGGTGTTCCCGGAGGCTCACCCTCCTCTTCACATCAAGGGCGAACCATCCCAGAAATGCCGGGTGTATGTAACCAGCTCACCGGGTTCCAAGTCCCGGTCCGGGTGACCCATTGGGAGGTGGGGATTGACGTCCCCCCGGGACACAAAGATCTCCGCGTCCAGGTCCGGCTCGAAGATGAACCCCCATCCATGCCGGGGGTCAAAGTGCCGGACCTGGCCTTCATGTGTCGGGCCCCGCACCTGGAAGGTGGCATTGCAGAGGCTGTCCTTCTCTCTGATGGTACGGGACAGCACCTCCGCCTTCCTCTTTTCCCGGGCCGCAATCTCCCAGCCCAGCTGGCGCTGTTGCCACTCCCAAAACAGAGTGTCCTCCTGCTCCTGTTCGCTCTGCACAGGAGTGGGGCCCAGCCGGAGCTCACCTGTGCCGGCTACGATCGGCACCTTCTGCATTGGGGAACCCCACTGTGTTGTGGCCTGCTCAGCTGCCTCACAGCAGCAATCCCTCGACGCCTCAGCCGAAGCTTGAAACCTGGGAGCGGCCACCTTTACCACCTGGGAGCGGCCAGCTTTACCCGCTGGGCTGGTTTCCAGTTAATGGCCACAACCATCTTGGCTGGGCGGACTGCTGGGGCCTAAATCACCTGGGGCGTGGTTACCTCCGGGACCGACGAGTCCACACCGGGGTCGGGCATCCTCCGAAGATGAATCTTTCTCGGGGCCGTTGTTGGTGTCAGAGTGGCGACGGGCTGTTCGTCGGCGGCTTCTGCAGGCAGGTCCTCGTGGACTGGTGGATTAGGCTCCACTGCCAGTGTTGGTGGTGGCGGACCGAGCGGAGGAGCAGCGGCAACCAGTGCGGGTGGCGAGGGAGGCAATATGGAGGGCAGGGGCAGACCGGGTCCCTTAGCCGTGTCGGCCGGTCCCTCGGGGACATAGGGGCATGGGTCGCTTACCCGCTCCTCCAAAGTTGCCTCCACTTCGCATGCCCGCATGGCCGCGGCCACTTCTTCCATCTCAGCCACCCACCACTCCATCAAGAAGTGCACCTGGGCCTGCAGACGGCGGCACATCTGCGTCGTCCGGGCTTCCACCCATGCCGCTGTTCCAGGTGCGGGCTCCGGTGCTCTGGAGATGCTGGACGGGTCAGCCATGTCGCTCTCTCGGGGTCCAGGAACCAGAAGGGCGGCAGAGTCCTGGAGTCCCTGCCCTTTATCTGCTCAGTCACATGTCTCAGAATCTTCACCCGCCGCCCCTTGGTCTTTTTGCGGCACTCCTCTCGCCGGCCGGTCAGTTTAATTTTTCAACTTCCTTGCTTTACGGCCATGTTCCCAGGGGGCGGGGCTTCAGTTTTCGCGCTCTTTTCGCGGGGAAGAAGACTCTGGTGGGAATCTTCACGCCAAAAGATGGCGGCAAGATGGTGGATTTTAAAAACTTTACAACGGATCACCGCTGATTTCACTTCAAGGCGCACTTCCACAAGGTAAGTGGATGGTAAGTATCCTGTTTATGACACCAGGAAATCGGTGTGTGCCGCCCTGTGCTCCCTGTGTAAGGGGAATACATGGAATAGCAGAAACTGACATAGAATGGAGTTCCAAACGTTATTTCTTATTTGTTAGTTGTTTTTCGTTTGGGAACCCTCCCCATACACACCTATTGCCAATCCACATCGTATATATAGCCTGGGTCTCAGCTTCCCACACACGGTAAGTTTTTTAACTGCATGAGAGGACACACATAAGCTAGGGACCCCAACGTAGAGAAATACTTTGGTGTAGTGTTGGGGCTCTATTGCATTGATCAATTCAGTAGCTAAATTTCTCTTTATTCATATATTCAAGGCAGTAATGCAGATTCCATTTTTCACATTTCATCCTTACATATAGCTATTTGAATTTTTCATGTCAGTATTCACACAGCAGTTTCTGCTATTCCATGTATTCCCCTTACATAGTCACTGGTGTGCATACCTTATCTCCCCATAGTGATGTTTTTTTAGGTTTTTGCACCCAGTTCAGACATAGAATGGAGTTCCAAACGTTATTTCTTATTTGTTAGTTGTTTTTCGTTTGGGAACCCTCCCCATACACACCTATTGCCAATCCACATCGTATATATAGCCTGGGTCTCAGCTTCCCACACACGGTAAGTTTTTTTTAACTGCATGAGAGGACACACATAAGCTAGGGACCCCAACGTAGAGAAATACTTTGGCGTAGTGTTGGGGCTCTATTGCATTGATCAATTCAGTAGCTAAATTTCTCTTTATTCATATATTCATGGCAGTAATGCAGATTCCATTTTTCACATTTCATCCTTACATATAGCTATTTGAATTTTTCATGTCAGCATTCACACAGCAGTTTCTGCTATTCCATGTATTCCCCTTACATAGTCACTGGTGTGCATACCTTATCTCCCCATAGTGATGTTTTTTTAGGTTTTTGCACCCAGTTCAGACATAGAATGGAGTTCCAAACGTTATTTCTTATTTGTTAGTTGTTTTTCGTTTGGGAACCCTCCCCATACACACCTATTGCCAATCCACATCGTATATATAGCCTGGGTCTCAGCTTCCCACACACGGTAAGTTTTTTAACTGCATGAGAGGACACACATAAGCTAGGGACCCCAACGTAGAGAAATACTTTGGCGTAGTGTTGGGGCTCTATTGCATTGATCAATTCAGTAGCTAAATTTCTCTTTATTCATATATTCATGGCAGTAATGCAGATTCCATTTTTCACATTTCATCCTTACATATAGCTATTTGAATTTTTCATGTCAGTATTCACACAGCAGTTTCTGCTATTCCATGTATTCCCCTTACATAGTCACTGGTGTGCATACCTTATCTCCCCATAGTGATGTTTTTTTTAGGTTTTTGCACCCAGTTCAGACATAGAATGGAGTTCCAAACGTTATTTCTTATATGTTAGTTGTTTTTCGTTTGGGAACCCTCCCCATACACACCTATTGCCAATCCACATCGTATGTATAGCCTGGGTCTCAGCTTCCCACACACGGTAAGTTTTTTAACTGCATGAGAGGACACACATAAGCTAGGGACCCCAACGTAGAGAAATACTTTGGCGTAGTGTTGGGGCTCTATTGCATTGATCAATTCAGTAGCTAAATTTCTCTTTATTCATATATTCATGGCAGTAATGCAGATTCCATTTTTCACATTTCATCCTTACATATAGCTATTTGAATTTTTCATGTCAGTATTCACACAGCAGTTTCTGCTATTCCATGTATTCCCCTTACATAGTCACTGGTGTGCATACCTTATCTCCCCATAGTGATGTTTTTTTAGGTTTTTGCACCCAGTTCAGACATAGAATGGAGTTCCAAACGTTATTTCTTATTTGTTAGTTGTTTTTCGTTTGGGAACCCTCCCCATACACACCTATTGCCAATCCACATCGTATATATAGCCTGGGTCTCAGCTTCCCACACACGGTAAGTTTTTTAACTGCATGAGAGGACACACATAAGCTAGGGACCCCAACGTAGAGAAATACTTTGGCGTAGTGTTGGGGCTCTATTGCATTGATCAATTCAGTAGCTAAATTTCTCTTTATTCATATATTCATGGCAGTAATGCAGATTCCATTTTTCACATTTCATCCTTACATATAGCTATTTGAATTTTTCATGTCAGTATTCACACAGCAGTTTCTGCTATTCCATGTATTCCCCTTACATAGTCACTGGTGTGCATACCTTATCTCCCCATAGTGATGTTTTTTTTAGGTTTTTGCACCCAGTTCAGACATAGAATGGAGTTCCAAACGTTATTTCTTATATGTTAGTTGTTTTTCGTTTGGGAACCCTCCCCATACACACCTATTGCCAATCCACATCGTATGTATAGCCTGGGTCTCAGCTTCCCACACACGGTAAGTTTTTTAACTGCATGAGAGGACACACATAAGCTAGGGACCCCAACGTAGAGAAATACTTTGGCGTAGTGTTGGGGCTCTATTGCATTGATCAATTCAGTAGCTAAATTTCTCTTTATTCATATATTCATGGCAGTAATGCAGATTCCATTTTTCACATTTCATCCTTACATATAGCTATTTGAATTTTTCATGTCAGTATTCACACAGCAGTTTCTGCTATTCCATGTATTCCCCTTACATAGTCACTGGTGTGCATACCTTATCTCCCCATAGTGATGTTTTTTTAGGTTTTTGCACCCAGTTCAGACATAGAATGGAGTTCCAAACGTTATTTCTTATTTGTTAGTTGTTTTTCGTTTGGGAACCCTCCCCATACACACCTATTGCCAATCCACATCGTATATATAGCCTGGGTCTCAGCTTCCCACACACGGTAAGTTTTTTAACTGCATGAGAGATCACACATAAGCTAGGGACCCCAACGTAGAGAAATACTTTGGCGTAGTGTTGGGGCTCTATTGCATTGATCAATTCAGTAGCTAAATTTCTCTTTATTCATATATTCATGGCAGTAATGCAGATTCCATTTTTCACATTTCATCCTTACATATAGCTATTTGAATTTTTCATGTCAGTATTCACACAGCAGTTTCTGCTATTCCATGTATTCCCCTTACATAGTCACTGGTGTGCATACCTTATCTCCGCATATTGCTGATGCAACAGGGCATAAATAGCGCCTTGTCCCATTATTTTTGTAACTTATTTGTTTACAATTATATCTTAGCACTAGCAATAATAAGAAAAGTATTACCCTACAATATCAATATAATTGCACATCCCAATAAAAACTGAAAGTAAAACACTGATGACAAAATGGTACTAAATAATTACTCAGATATATTTATGAAACAGAGAATCCAGGGAGTATCCCAGAAATAAAGGACCTCTGTATGTAGAAAAAGGATTGATTACTAATAAAACACAATACTGTTGAAATGAGAAGTAACACGCCTCTTGTATAGAGGTGGACGCCTATACAAGAGATGTGTTACTTCTCATTTATATCCAGCAAAGCTCCCCTGATGAGTGCCTTATTACGAAACGCGTAGGGAGACTGGAGTACGCCACCACTGGATCATTTGAGGGGTTTCTTGGTAGCCATATATATTTTGGCTCCCCTTCTGAGATCCTGTTTTCACCTGAAAAAAGAGTATCAAGCTATACCGGTGAGATCCATCCATTTCTATTATATTTATTGGGGCTATCATTGGTACCCTTTCATGAGCCCATTTATTGTTTCATGTTTCAGTGGGCCCTTTTGCCTTTACTGGAACAGGTCAGATTGATCTTATGGTTTCTGACAAATACCCTCAGTTTTGGCTTAATATAAGATTTTATATGTTGTTTGTCTTACATTTCCTCTGTTTTTAATGGAATAATTAAAAATTATATTTTATTATCATTACCTTGCTGATATATGCATAGGGAGACAGCCAGCGGTGAGGCATAGAGAGGGAGACAGCCAGCAGCTGGGCATAGGGAGACCGTGGAGCACTATGCAGCTGTCCTCGGTGACACTTTAGACATATGGGCCAACAACAAAAAGGCTCCGCACTGTGTCACTAAACTTCATTCTCTGTTATCCTTTTGAAAACACCCAGAATGTGGAGGGGGAGGTGTAACATCACACACAGGAGAGCAGATTCCACCCACTTTTACTGCAGCTGTAATGTGAGCTATTTCTACAGTATGATTTTAGCAGGATTTCAGCAGCTGCTCCCCTTAGTGTTTAACAGTGGAAAATATGAAACTTTTTTTTAAAACAAAATAATTTTTCTTAATTAAAAACAAATAATATTATTTAAACATAACATTAAAGCATTAATTATTTATATGTTTTCAGTTATTGAAAAAAAAAATTTGATGACACCTTCCCTTTAAAGAAGTAATAAAAAGACATGATTTTTAGGGCTGAGCAGATACGGACTGTAATAGTCTGGATCCGCGCAGTTTCAGCGCTGCATCTGTACCGGACCCGGGCGCGGGATTCCAGGTGCATGATTCGGAATCGGCAATTAATAAAAATAAACAAAACCAGAAATAAATGAAAGTTTCATACTTACCGAGATTCTGTGTCACGGCGGCATACTGCTTCCGGGTCACGCATTCACTTCCTGTACTATCCATCGCAATCACACAGCTTTCCGTGTTTTCCCCGCCCACTGGACGTCCTCTCATCTGTGATTGGTTGCAGGCTGACGCGCCCCCCATTCTGTGACAGTCTCTGCTGCGATCATCGCTTATCGTGGCTCAGTAAATGGCTACACTCAGAGATGGCAGTCATGCTCTTTGGCTGCTCGCTCTGACATGTAGCAGATGCGTCATCGTGGGACGTCGTGTGGATTACGCCGGAGCTGGAGGGGTGTGTTGGGGTTAATAGAGTGGTGAAGGAGGGAGAGTTTTGCACTTTATTTCAAATAAAGGATTTTTCTCTGTGTCTTGTTTATTTACTGTCATTTAAAGGTTTGTGTGATGCAGGTATCTGATAGACGCCTGTGCCATCACAAACCTAGGGTTTAGTAGCAGCCGTGCACTGTTAGAAACCCCCGCTATTACCTCGATTGCCACCACACCAGGGGCAATCGAGATGAGCCGATATCGCACCGGAATTGTCACATTTAATAGATGCGGCAATACCCGGCGGCTGCGGGCTGACAATATACCAGCCCCCAGCTGGCGTTATCATGGCTGGGGATGAAAATTAGGGGGAACCACACGTCATTTTTTTTTTTAAAGAATTTATTTGAAAAAAACGCATGCGGTTTTTCTCAGACCGCAGTCACACTTGTGAGGGACACCCACGAGTCTGACATCGCAGCACAGCCGCGCACGTCTGACAGGAGCGCGCATGTGTTTCTATCTACATGCACGCTCATGCTCAGACAGCGGCAGGCTGTGCCGGGTTTCATGTCTGACAGTGCATCACCTGCACACTTCTGACAGTGTGACCGGCAGACATTTGCACTGTTTTCCCCGCCCACAGGCTGTCCTCTGGTCTTTGATTGGTTGCAGACAGCACGCCCCCAGCCTGTGACAGTGTCTACTCCAGTCATCGTGGCTCAGGCTACACTCAGAGTTGGCAGTCTTCTCTATGGCTGCTCGCTCTGACATGTAGCAGAGCTGGATGCGTCGTCGTGGGATGTCGTGTGGATTACGCCGGAGCTGGAGGGGTGTGTTGGTGTGTTGGGGTTAATAAAGTGGTGAAGGAGGGAGAGTTTTGTATTTTATTTCAAATCAAGGATTTTTCTCTGTGTCTTGTTTATTTACATTCCCTTACAGGTTTGCATGATGCAGGTATCTGATAGATGCCTGTGCCATCACAAACCTAGGGTTTAGTAGCAGCCGTGTGCCGCTATTAACCCCTGCTATTACCCCGATTGCCACCGCTCCAGGGCAATCGAGAAGAGCCGGTAATGCACCGGGATTGTCACATCTCATATACGCGGCAATACCGGGCGTCTGCAGGCTGAGAATATACCAGCTCCAAGCCGACATTATCATGGCTGGGGATGAAAACTGGGGGGGACCGCACGTTGGATTTTTTTTTTAATTATGTATTTAAATTTAAAAAAAAAGCCGTATGCAAGGGACTCCCGCGAGTCTGACATCGCAGCACAGCCGCACACTTCTGACAGGAGCGTGCACGTGTTTCTAGGTACATGCACGCTCATGCTCAGAGAACAGCAGGCTGTTCCAGGTGAGGTCATGCTTGGTAGACCCGCACGAGTCTGACATCACTGGCACAGCAGCACTCTTCTGACAGAAGTGTGCATGTGTTTCTAGGTACATGCACGCTCATATTCAGAGAACGGCAGGCTGTAAAAAGAAAAACAATTCCTGCCAGCAGGTGGAAATTTGATGCTGAAATCTGGTGCAGACGATTTCAGCACCAAATGTGCACCTCCTGGCAAAAGATCGCGAAAAAATAACCGCAGCAAAAACCACGGCAAAAAACAAATGCGTCAAAACACCGTGGTTTTTTTTGCCAGGATGTGTAGATTGGATGCAGGAATATGGTGTAAAAATTTCAGCAGCAAATATGCATCCCTTGGACCAAAAAAACTGTGATTTTTCTGCTAGGAGATGCAGGTCTGTGAACTCAGTTACTTCCACCTGGGGTCAGGTTACCTGCGATCACAGATGAAGGACCGTGGCAACCTCAAGCTGTGACCGCAAATGACCTGAGTGACGTCACCGCTCAATGCGCAGCTCATTCATTCTCTGGAGATCACAGAGAGCGGTCGTGTTCTATGGCCTCTCTCTGGGATATTCAGATGTAGCAGACCTGAAGCGGCGTGGGACCTCCTGTGGTTTACATTCAGAGCTGCAGGGTGTAGGGGTTAGTAAAGTGGTGAAGGAGGGGGTGTTTGTATTTTATTCCAAATAAAGGATTTTTCTGTGTGTCTGTGTTTATTTACATTCATTTACAGGTTTGTGTGATGCAGGTATCTGATAGACGCCTGTGCCATCACAAACTAGGGTTTAGTAGCAGCTGTGTGCTGCTATTAACCCCTGCTATTACCCCAACTGGCACCGCATCACGCCACCGGGAAGAGCCGGTATCGCACTGGGATTGTCACATCTAAGAGATGCGGCAATACCGGGCAGCTGCGGGCTGGAATACTAGCTCCCAGCTGGAGTTATCTTGGCTGGGGATGAAGATTAGGGGGAACCGCACATCGGGGTTCTTTTTAATTATTTATTTAAATTAAAAAAAAATTAAAAAAAAGCTGCATGCGGTTTCACCACAGTCACACATGCAAGGGACTCGCGCGAGTCTGCCATGGCAGCACCCAGCAAAGCCTCGCACGTGTGACTGGATACACAGCACAGATACAGCCCGACAGCTGGGGCTGCAGCCGTGAGCTATATCTGTGCTGCCGATTGTTTATTTTTTACCACCATGCTGACTGGCAGACACTTGCACTGCTTTCCCCACCCACCAGCCATCCTGGTGCCTGTGATTGGTTGCAGTCAGCTGACACGCTCCCACTCAGGGTGGGGGCGTGTCTAGCTGCAACCATTTATACACGCCGGTGGGTGGGGAAAACAATGAATATTGAATTGTCGGCTCCGGAAGGGAATAGCATGACTCGGAAGGTGTGTGACGCCATGACAGCGCCTCGGTGAGTATGCCGCACTCGCTCCTACCCCCCTATCCCTTCAACAAACATTTTTAACCTCCGGATTCCATTCCCCATTGACTTATATGGACATCGGATTCCGGAGCGGATCGAACTCTTTTTAAAATCTGACAGTGATCCACCATTCCAGGATTTTTGGCCGTTCGACCAACTCTAGTCATTTTGAATAAGATAAAAAGAAAAAAGTAAATCAACTGAAGGCTAAACAAATTTAGTTTGAATTTGGATTTGCCTGAATCTGAACTTTTTATGATTCACTTCAGAATAATCCATCAAAATGGTGGTTAACCATCCATTTTTTTATGGAATCTTAAAAGCTGGAAAAAGGTTAAAAAATTTAAATAAAAAGTATAATATTTAATATCTTTAGCCCTCACCAGTGTAAATGTGCATGTAGCAGAGCTTTCATTGTGTGGAAATGTACATATAGCAAAGGTGTGTGTAAGCCTAAATGTGAATGTAGCAGAACTGTCTGTGTGTGTAAGTCTAAGGGGTGCTTTACACGCTGCGACATCGCTACCGATATATCGTCGGGGTCATGTCGTTAGTGACGCACATCCAGCACCGGTAGCGACATCGCAGC
The DNA here is from genome assembly GCF_048569485.1 of Anomaloglossus baeobatrachus. NCBI lineage: Eukaryota > Metazoa > Chordata > Amphibia > Anura > Aromobatidae > Anomaloglossus > Anomaloglossus baeobatrachus. Next base: position 384,680,722 of record NC_134355.1, on the reverse strand, counting down.
ATGTAACACAAATGAGCGACGATCAACGATCACAAAATCGTTCCAAAATGGGGATCATTGACATGTTGTTCATTTCCTTAATATCGCTGCTGCCACCGGTACGATATTGTTCATCGTTCCTGCGGTATCACACATTGTTATGTGTGACACTGCGGGAGCAACGAACATCTCCTTACCTGCGTCCACCAGCAATGCGGAAGGAAGGAGGTGGGCGGGATGTTATGTCCTGCTCATCTCCGCCCATCCGCTTCTATTGGCCGGCCGCTTAGTGACGCGAAAGTGACGTCGCTATGATGCCGAACGCCCCTCCCCCTTGAAGGAGGGATTGTTCGGCGGTCATAGCAACGTCGCTATCAAGGTATGTGCGTGTGATGCTGCCGTAGCAATAATGATCGCTGCCGTAGCGATAATGATTGCTACGGCAGCAATCACACAATATCGCACACACAACAGGGGCGGGTGCTATCGCGCGCAACATCGCTAGCGATGTCGCAGCGTGTAAAGTACCCCTAACTGTGCATGTAGCAGAGCTGCAGAGAAACAGTAGCAATAGATTTATTACTTCTACTAGAAGGTGGCCCGATTCTATCGGGTATTCTAGAATTTACGTATTGTGTAGTTCATGTATTACATCACCAGAAAACTTGTAAGTCCAAAAAATATGGTAAGGGATTTTGTAACCGGGGATTCAACATTTTAATAGAAAGATTACCCCCAGAATTCTTTGGAGCTTCACAAAACTAGAAATCAAAGATGATAATCACATGCTAATTATGTGATATGACACTTTTTCAAAAGAATTTGGTGCAACCAGTCTAAAGTGGTTTGGGACATTCCCCTAATTTATTGTCATTATAATTGTTGTTTCTTCTTAAAAAATTAGGCATTACAGGTAAGCACAAATTCAACTACATTTACCTTTAAAAAAAAGTGGTGCCAAAGTAGCACCGACTCTCCATCACTGCTTTAGCATCTGTATTTTGGCAGCTATGGTGTTGCCACAACTGCAGTACACATCACCGCTGCAGTAAATCACTACGTCAGTTATGTATGTGGCACAAGCTACTGAACTGAGGGATTGGCTGCAGCATTGGAGTGCACTATAATCATAATATTACAGTCAAAATTAAATCACCCCGAAACACTGTGTCTGCAAATTGGGGTTCTGATCTGGTATAATTCCTAAGTCATATGAAAAGGCTGGTTAAAAGGCCACTTTTGACTTGTAGGATTGCTACTTCCAATAGGTGGCGCTAGAGTTTGTCTCCTTCCTGGAGAGGCAGTTTGAATATTTCCAAGAGGGGCATTGCAGCTATAACACTCCTCACAACTGAAAGCCAGACTGGTTTGTCAGGTCTCCGCAAGAAGAATAGTCTTCATCGTGGTCCCCAGTCAAAATTCAGACACATCAGCAGCAGAGAGCAGACGTTGAACCCTGAAAGGGTGAGCAATACCTATATTTGCTGTTTTCTGTAATAATTTGGGCATCCCTTTTTTCAAAGAGGAAAATCCTTTTAAGGTTCTGCTTTTTATTACAGTGATTTATAAAGCTCATTACTGTTTATATTCTATTCTAGATTCGTACTACTTATAAAACCGGAGCTGTACTTCAAAACAAAGATTCTTTCATATTCTAATAAATGTCTCATCCAACAATGAAATCCACACATAGTAAAACAAGTAACATTTTTATTATGACGGTTTGGAATGGTACAATATGGAATATAAAATGTATGTAAAGTTTATGTCTGTTTTTTAAGAACATCAATGAATGTACAAGAAATAATTTTTGTAGTATTGCATAAGAAAAATATTTTTGTAATATTTTTCAATAAAAAAGGCTAAAATGGAGAACAGAGGTGAATGAAGCACCTAAGACATATATGCGGAGACTGAAGGTCATGAGCGCACTTAGGTTTTTAGTATTCCTATGTCTTTCTTTCCACAATGTTTAACAAGAAACAGACCTAACTTTTTGGCATCTATCCAATATAAAAATACTTGGTGTTTTGTGAAAAGACAATCCTAAGTTTCTGATGAAGGATCAACCATGAATACTTACTTTAATCTTATAATTTCTTTTAATTATACTGGCATGTGTAGGCCAGCACAATCTACTTTAATGGTAAAAAAGAAAGCACTATTAAGCAAATATGTGCATGCATGACTAAGTCATCTGGAGCAAAAATGAACCATACATAATTTAAAATATACATTTAACCCTTTTTAGTGTCGTAGTCATAAAGGCAGTTTAGACCTTTTGATCTTATTAATAAGGTTAGAAAATGGTAATTAGTAAGGATTTCATTAGTCTAGATTTTTAGAATTATAAGGCTAACACAAAAAATAAAATAGGAAACGTATTGAGAAAACAAGAATCAAAGGATAAAATCAAACAATGAGAAGAAAGAAAGCCAAAGAAGAAAGGCATAAATTGAAGACAGAAACTTAACAAACAAAATGGAAAAAAGTCTGCAAATATCCAACTGGAGAAGAAATATCTCTTTAGATACACTGGACACAGAAAGGGGGGTTGAACTGTGTATATTCCTGAGAAAACTGCCCGATATCGCCTTATTGTAGACTCAAAATGAAAAGGGATCAGTGGTTAATGGATGCATGTATATGTAGGGATTCAGACTTTGTTGCTGAAAATATAATTATCCCAGATGAACAGGGTGGGCCATTTATATGGATACACCTAAATAAAATGGGAATGGTTAGTGATATCAACTTCCTGTTTGTGGCTCATTAGTATATGGGAGGGGGGAAACTTTTCAAGATGAGTGGTGACCATGGTGGCCATTTTGAAGTTGGCCATTTTGGATCCAACTATATTTTTTCCCATGGGAAGAGGGTCATGTAACACGTTAAACTTATTGATAAGTTCACAAGAAAACAATGGTTTGTTTTAAAAGTAACTTTATTCATTAATTAGTTATTCACAATTTTATGACCACTTATAAAATGTGTTAAGTGCTGCCAGTTGTGTTGGATTGTCAATGCAACCCTCTTCTTCCACTCTTGAAACACTAATCGCAACACCGCAGAATAAATGCTAGCAAAGGCTTCAAATATCCGTTGTTTCAGATGCTGCACAACTTGTATCTTCACAGCATAGACAATTGCCTTCAGATGTCCCCAAAGATAAAAGGGGGTCATATTAGGAGACCTTGGTGGCTATTCAATTGGCCCACGATGACCAATCCACTTTCCAGGACACTGTTCATGTAGGAATGCTCGGACCTGACACCCCTAATGTGGTGATGCATTGACAATCCAAAACAATGGGCAGCACTTTGAACACATTTTATAAGCGGTCATAAAATTGTAAATAACTAATGAACGAATAAAGTTACATTAAAACCAAGCACACCAATGTTTTCTTGTGAAAGTCTCATTAAGTTTGATTGACATGACCCTCTTCCGATTGGAAAAAATAAGTATCCAAAATGGCTGACTTCAAAATTTCTGCCATGGTCCTCACCCATCTTGAAAAGTTTCCCCCTCCCATATACTAATGAGCCGCAAACAGAAAGTTGGTAACACCAACCATTCCATATTTAAATATTTTCCTTTTCTTTATTTAAAAACATATGTGGTTCCTCTAATTTTGATACAAAGCCACGATAAGCACACAGCTGGGGGCTGTAGCCTGCAGCTGTGGCTTTATCTGTGCTGGTATCACTGCAGTGGGGACGCTACATCATTTTATTTATTTATTTATTTATCACCAGTATAAGGACACAGGCAGTGTTTAGGATTCCAACCAAACACTAAATCTCCGTCACCACCAGGATAGCATAGGGTTATCAACATTAAACACAACTTGCCAAAAGGCAACAAGAGGTACCCTAACTCAAAACCTAAAACTTAACATTTATTATAATTGATTATAAATTGACCATCTAAAACCATAGCGGAAAGGGAGGACAAGTAATAAGTCATTCTCAAATAGGCTAACAGGCTGCGAAGCTGTTTCTCCTATTATAGTGCATTGGACTAACCCTCTCTAATTCAGCTTATTTAAAAGCATTCAGCTATTAGCCTCCCCAACATGTTTCACCATGTCTGGCTTCATAAAGGGACTGAGGCTATAATGAGCCAAAAAATACATTGCTTCCCTTTTTATAAAGTAGGTAGTGATGTCATTTGGGGTCAACCAATAGGCACATCCTTCCATGCACATATCATACATAAGCATTCCATCCTCACTGGTGGGATTGTTATTCAATATTTCTTGCGATTATATTCATAGGTTATATCCTTTTAACCCCCTCCTCTAGGGATCACCAACCTCCAATCCTGGAGAGGTACACTCACAGTAATTGCAAAAGCAAGAATAGAGCTACATATGAGGCACCAAAGTGACCCTGAATAATAAATATACAGTGTCAATGGACCATAAATGTGGTTTATTGAATACAGTGTCAAAAAACACAATTAATAACATTTAAAAATTGAGCAAATGGCTCAATAACATAAAGCAACCCTCCCTGGATGTCCTGTAATAAAGCGATATAATTTGACTATAAAGTATAGTCTCTGGCGTAACAGTAAAAATAGGTACAAAACTGTGAGCAGATGTAAAATATCACAAATATGTCATCGATAGATATAAATATATGCATATATAGTTAACTCCCTACACAGAAGACCATATGCGGAACAATACAGTATGTGCAGTAGTAATACAAAAAAGAAACTCATAACATGAGAAATCTACCCATAGGTATATATGCAGCAGCCTGCAGGACACAAATGGATTACACCACTTACGACCTGTGGAACGCATATTATGGTCTATTTGTGTCCCGGGTGACCCAGTATTGTGTGGTAACTTGGGGATATGCTGGCGGCCATACTGATTCCGGTATTTGGAACACAATTGCATCCCACCTAACTCTTACCAGCATGGCCGCCATAATGGTTCCGCTATTTGGAACGCAGTTTCTGTTCCAAGGCGCCCATTTGCAAGCACAAGTGAGACACCGCTGTTACACATGGTATTCTCAGAAAAAGATATCAGGATCTCAGTTATGAGACATTAACAATTAAAGATTTTCAGCTGTATTCAGGTAAGAACCATGTTGGGCACATTTCCTCTGACTGATTCCCCTCCATCCTCACTACATATGTGCGGATAGATATTTATACCCCTCATTTGGTATATTGTGGCATACCCCTGATGAAGCCAGGTCAGCTGATGTAACGTGTCAGAACTCCAGCTCCTTCCTTGGCTACCATTGTCCCTGGTGTCTACCTGTGAGGTGCTATTATGTGTATTGCAAATTAGTAGTAGAAAAAGACATGGACACACATCCAAAACTCATAACTTGATCTAAAGCCACTAGGCAAAATTAAATACCTGAATACGAGGTTCTTGGTTTAACATTCTGATCAGACTGTATGAAGCCCACTGCCACGTCATGGCAAAACTCTGAGTGGGTTCCTAATTCTAATGCCTTTGAGGTGCGACACCATAAGCCAACCACTGCCGCAACGACAATGCACAATGGGCAGGTGACCTGGTCTCTCACTTTAGAGTTAGGGACCCACTCAGAGGCTGACATGGCAGTGGGCTTCATATAGTCTGATCAGACTGTTAAACCAAGAACCTCGTGTTCATGGATTTAATTTTGTCTATAAGCTTTAGATCAACTTATGAATTTTGTATGTGCGGCCATGTCTTTTTCTACTACTATGTGCTATTACTTGGTCCACTACACAATGCATTACCATTTGGGTATTATTGTATGAGGTCTACAGGGGTTTGTTTTTTTTCTAGCACTTTGACTCCTGTTCACAGTGTAGTTGACAACTGCTGCAAGCTGCTACATATATACATATCTATACATATCCATGGGTAGATTTTTCATGTTATGTGTTTCATTTTTGTATTACTACTGCACATACTGTATTGTTATGCATATGGCATGCTGTGTAGGCAGTTACAGTAAGTATATATGCATATATGTATATCTATCGATGACATATTTGTGATATTTTACATCTGCTCACAGTTTTGTACCTATTTTTACTTTTACGCCAGGGACTATACCTTATGGTCAAATTATATAGCCTTAATACAGGACATGCAGGGAAGGTTGTGTGACGCCCTGGCAAAACCAGGTAGTCACAGATAGGCCCCCGCATAACACCATCCCTCACTAAGGTAACACATAGCCAACCTGAAACCCTAGTCACCCACCCTTAGGGAAAGATAGACACACCAGTGGGCGGGACCAGGCGTTGGACACACCCACCTAGGGGTCTAGACAGCCCGGGGTGAGAAAACAAATAGATTAAGTTGTAGTTCAAGTTGAGAGGAGTGGAGCTGGGGCTAGGTGTAGTCCCAGCAGGAGGAGAAGCTCAAGTTGAATGGTGCCAGGGTTGGAGCCCTGGTGCCTTTGGCTAGGTGGCAGATGGTGGTATCTGTCAGCAGGAGACGGGAGGACGGCTCAGCAGATACGAGGTGGACCGGGACAGGGTTGTAGCCCGCCGGTACCGACACGGAGAACTGACCCAAAAACTGTAGCACAGAGCGGATACTTGGACCCTGAAGCCAGGACCGAAACCAGCGGCCTAGCTAATTAACCAATTGAGGGCAGGATCATAGGTCCTGCCCCACCCAAAGTCCCTAAAAGAATACAACAGCCCACCGATAGGGATAAGGCCACCACCAGGGCCCATAGATCCCATGGGCCAGTGTCTGCGGGCACGGCTCCTTAGGCCACATCCAGCCAGGAGCGGACTCCTGAGTTCCAGACCAGGCAGTCCACCATACACAAAGCAAATGGAGAGGGAAAAGACAGCGACCACCAGCCCGGGTGGGCGACCTGAATAAAACCAGCCACGGTGGCTGGCCACCAGCACCTTGGTTTACCAAAAGACTCGTGTGGTTCATTTACTTTGGGTAACCAACCATTCCCCCACACATCTGGGCGCGCCGGCCCTTGCCATCGCTATACCCTGCACAAAGACACTGGGTCCTGGGGCAACCATCCTTACCCACGGAGGGGTTAACATCCAGCTGCCACTACATCTCACCCGGGTGCCCCACAACAGCAGTGTTGGTGTCCCACCTCACCACACACCGTGGGTGGCATCACGAACTTAATACGGCCTAGCCCGTACATCTACATCCGCCTTTTTATTCGGCGTGTCCGTGAGACCCCCGGGTCCGGAGACACTTGAGCCACCCACAGAAGGTCCTGATCCGAGCAGCGGCGGCTGCTGGCATGGGGGCAGCACAGTTGCTTTATGCTATTGAGCCATTTGCTCAATTTTTAAATGTTTTTAATTGTGTTTTTTGCTACTGTATTCAATAAATTTTCAAGCACATTGCACATTTATGATCCACTAACTGTAGTACCTGGGCATTGCCTGGGATAGTAACTGTCTCGCTGTCTCTCTCCCAGTCTCTGTCTGTCTCTCTGTCTGTCTCTTTCCCTGCCTGTCTCTGTGTGTCTGTCTGTGTCCATCTCTCTGTCTGTCTCTGTGTCGGTCTCTCTGTTTCTCTCTATCTTTGTGTCTCTGTGTCTGTCTGTTTCTATCTCTGTGTCTGTCTGTCTCTCTCTAACTCTGTGTCTGTCTGTCACTCTATCTCTATGTCTGTCTCTTTCCCTGTCTGTCTCTTTTCCTGGTCTGTCTCTTTTCCTGGTCTGTCTCTTTTCCTGGTCTGTCTCTTTTCCGGTCTGTCTCTTTCCCAGTCTGTCTCTTTCCCCGATCTGTCTCTTTCCCCATCTGTCTCTTTCCCCATCAGTCTCTTTCCAGGTTTGTCTCTTTCCAGGTCTGTTTCTTTTCCCGGTCTGTCTCTTTTCCCGGTCTGTCTCTTTCCTCGATCTGTCTCTTTCCCTGGTCTGTCTCTTTCCCCATCTGTCTCTTTCCCTGTCTGTCTCTGTCTCTTTTCCCCATCCCCATCTGTCTCTGTCTCTTTCCCTGTCTGTCTCTTTCCCCGTCTGTCTCTTTCCCCATCTGTCTCTTTCCCCGGTATGTCTCTTTCCCCAGTCTGTCTCCATCTCTCTTTCCCCATGTATCTCTTTCCCCATCTGTCTTTTTTCCCATCTGTCTCTTTCCCAATCTGTCTCTTTCCCCGTCTGTGTCTTTCCTCATCTGTCTCTATTCCCGTCTGTTTCTCTCCCCATCTGTCTCTTTCCCCGTCTGTCTCTTTCCTTGTCTGTCTCTTTCACCGTCTGTCTCTTTCCCCATCTGTCTCTTTCCCCGTCTGTCTCTTTCCTTGTCTGTCTCTTTCCCCGGTCTGTCTCTTTCCCCGTCTGTCTCTTTCCCCGTCTGTCTATTTCCCCGTCTGTCTTTGTCTGTTTCTCTGTCTCTTTCCTTGTCTGTCTCTCTCTGTCTCTTTCCCTGTCTTCCTCTGTCTGTCTCTTTCCCCGTGTATCTTTCTGTCTGTCTCTTTTTCCTATCTGTCTCTGTGTGTCTCTGTTTGTCTGTCTCTTTCCCTGTGTGCCTCTTTCTCTTTCTGTGCCTGTCTGTCTGTATCTGTTTGTCTGTCTCTCAGTCTATCTGTCTGTGTCTGTCTCTCCACCGACACCATATTACCTCACACATAAGCTTCTTATACTATGAATGTCCTTTGTTCCTATAGCAACCAATCATAGCTCCTATTAATAGCGTGTAGCTCGCAGCTCCATTCACATTAATAGATGCAGGTTCTTTGGAGAGTAACTGTAAAACGCGGGGTTACATTTTCTTGTCACAACATAGTCTATGACGTTCCCTGAGTCACATGAGGCGTCTGTACAAAATTTTGTGATTGTAAATACGACGGTGCGGATTACTTTAGCGGACATACACACAAACATACACACAGACATACATACACACATACACTTAGCTTTATATATTAGATTAACGTCTATATATTTATTATTCAGGGTCACTTTAGTCCTCATATGTACCTCTATTCTTGTTTTTGCAATTGTTCTTCTTGGTACATGGCACAAAGAACCCTATATATTATTGGGTGGTGCTAGCCAATTTTTTTCATGTATGGTTTTCTATACTATGCAGGGATTCCTCATATGCTTATTGGTTCTCAGCACACCATTTATAGATTTATACACTCACAGTACTTACCATATTTTTCGCTTTATAAGATGAACTTTTTTTCCCACAAAATTGAGGGGAAATAGGGGTGCGTCTTACAAACCGAATCTAGCTTACCGGGAAGTGCTGTGGCGGTGTAGCGGAGTCACAGGAGGCTGGTTCCGCCTCTCTCACCGAGGGGAGTGCTGCTGCAGTGGAGCAGAGTCACAGGAGGCTTGTGCCATCGCTGTTACCGGGTTCCTGTCATGGGGGCATCGATGGGGCTGTGGGCCTGTAGCTTGGGTGTCAAGGTGGAGCAAGAAGGGTGCCATGTATCTGCCAGCAAATGGTTGCGGAGGCAGGCACCACTATCTGCGCCTGCGCTGCCTCCGACTCGATGGACTTCAGGAAAATGGCTGCGAAGCAGCGCAGGCGCAGATTGAGATCTCAGAGAGTCGAGATCTCTATTTGCACATGCGCTGTCTCCACAGCCATTTTCCTATAGTCCATCGCGTCTGATGCAGCGAAGGGGCATCTAGAGATCGCGGCGGGCTCCGTTTTAGTTCTTCTGATGGAGACTATTTTAAGTAAGAGGAGAGAGAGAAGAGTAATTCTCCTCCTCTGCAGAGATGAGCGATGTTCGAGGTTCGAGGTTCACCAATTTCATGTTCGAGTGATTTTGAGGGGTGTTTGAGTCGTTCGACAAACTCAAATGATTTGCTAAAAGTTCGGCAGTTCGAGTGAAGTTCGAGAATGGTTCGATCACTAAAAGCATGGCTTTTCACAGCTACGTGTGCAGGGAGCCATCGCTGGCAGCCTGCGGTAAGCTGGTAACCAGGGTAAATATCGGGTATGCAAGCAAAGCGCTTTGCTTAGTAACCTGATATGTACCCTGGCTACATGTGCAAAAATCCCCGACAGCCACACAGAAGCACTTCCGTGTGACTTCCGTCGGATGCCGCTGTAGTCTGTGTCCCGCTCCAGCTACAGCCCCGCGGCTGCCCGCTCAGCAGTGTCTGCAGCTGCCCGCACTGTAGTGTGTCCGCAGCTGCCCACACTGCAGTGACAGCACCCGCGGGGATGACAAGTACTACCGTCAGGAGATTAGTAAAGTTCCTTACCTGCGGTAATGAAGTCCTGCCCTCCTGATGTCAGCGCTGTCACTGTCTTCCATGGCCACCACTTGTCCCATCTCCTCTCGCTGCCGACCCGAGACTGTGACTAGCGGTGACATCACAGGCTCCCGCGATACTTGGTATGTGAAGGCGGCAGTCATTGAACTAAGTGACAGTGCTGCTATCAGGAGTGCAGCGTTCACCACAGGTAATGTACCTCGGTAACCTCCTGACAGCAGCGCTTGTCATGCCCTGCAGTGACCTGGGCTGACCTATTGATGTTAGCTCAGGTCACTGCATTGCTCTCCCAGCCAATATTGAACATTCTGTTCTTCATTGACTGGGACATTGACTATGGTATGGATCTTCATGGGACCCCCTTGGATTACACCAGACCTGGACTTGTTTTTCTTTCTAATAAATTGATGAAAGAGGGAATGTTTTGGGGAGTGTTTTTTCAAATAAAAATGTGTTTGTCGTCTATTTTTTTTTTTATCACTGACTGGGTTGGTGATGTCGAGTATCTGATAGACGCCTGACATCACGAACCCCAGGGCTTGATGCCAGGTGACATTACACATCTGGTATTAACCCCATAAATTACCCCGTTTGCCACCGCACCAGGGCAACAGGATGAGCTGGAGCAAAGCACCAGGATTGGCGCATCTAATGAATGCGCCACTTTTGAGGGGGTGGCGGCCTGCCATTTTTAGGCTGGGGAGAGTCTAATAATCATGAACCTCCCTAGTCTGAGAATATCAGACCCCAGCTGTCCGCTTTAACTTGGCTGGTGATCCAATTTTGGGGGGACCCGCACATTTTTTTTTAATTATTTATTTAATTTAAAATAACAGCGTGGGGTGCCCTCAGTTTTGGTTTACCAGCCAAGGTGAAGATGCCAGCTGTGGTCTGCAGGCTGCAGCCATCTGCTTTACCCTAGCTGGCTATCAAAAATAGGGGGAACCCCACATCATTTTTTTTTTATTTATTTATTTTTTTGGCTAAATACAAGGCTAAGCACCCCTTACTGCCACATGAAAGACACCAAAGGGTGCAAAATTACAAAATGCAAGAGAGTGAGACATTATGTGTCTTTCTGCCATTATAATGACAGAAAAGACTGATATGAAGTGCACAAGCCCAGGAAAATCACCACAGCGCTCTACGCTGTGAAAAGCAGTAGAAAATGGCACTGGAGTGAACATGTGACTGCCTCATGTAGGTTGAAGCTATGGATCCTGGGTAAATTTATGTATTTTCCCTCCTTCAGTTTTTTTTCGGTACGCAAAAAAACGGAAGGCACACGGATGACAAACGGATGACATACAGACCGTAACGAAACGGAAACGGATGCCAAATGGATGCATCTGTGAAAAAAAATGGACCTTTTTTGCAGACCGCAAAAATGGATCGGTCGTGTGAATGTAGCCTTATTTTGATCTGCCGTTAATAAACAACAGGTAGAAATAAGTGAATAGCGCCCCCCACAGCGTCAGAAAATCTCCGGGGTTTCAGGGGGTAGCTGAGACCCTGGAGATCATGATTCAGGCAGTTTTTTCCGGTTTCCGCTCACTTGAGCACCGGTATACACTGTATACCAATGATCACGTTACAGTAAATGACAGCGCCGGAAAAAAATTATTTATCTCCCATCTGGCATGAGCAAACATGTCAGATGAGAGATAAATCTCCTCCCCGGTCACCTCCGGTCCCCCGCTGTCACCAAAGTCCCCCCCCGACCCCCTTCAGGGAATCCAAGATGGCCACGTGCACAGCAGCGTGCCGGCCGCATTCACCCTACTCCTCCGATTTATGTCGCATGTGCTATGACACATGTGACAGAAAACTCCTCCCCAGGCCCTGCCAGGTCACCCCCTATACCTCACCGGTGTTCCCCGGTGTCCCAGTGTACCTGTGCAGCGTTGATCCCCCGCGGCCCCCTCCTTCACAATAGACGCTAACGCATACACAGAACGGCTGTCAGCTCAGCTTCCTGTGTTCAAACATAGTGAGTGGCGGTAACCATGCATCTGTAAGCTACTGCAATGCCCTGCTCATGACGTAAGGAACATAGTTGATCAGGAGAGCTATACTACGTTTCCAAATGGAGGTATTTAATTTTATAGTTGCCCTGCTGAACGACTTCCAAACATGAGAGTCCTTTATACGCCACAAGAAAACATGTCTAAATAGCGAGCTCTGTTGTTTAGTATTCATTCAGTTGGATAACTGGACTTAAAGGGGTATTCCATCTCCAAGATCCTATCCCCAATATATAGTCGGTGGAATAGTAATAATATTGGGACATACCTTTATTAGCAAATTTAGTATAGTTCTCCTAATTATGCATGCCCTTACCTCATGAGCAGGGCATCGCAGATTTGATAGCAACAGTTATGACCAAGAACAACCCACTGTCTCTATGAATGGTGGTAACCATAAGTCTGTAAGCAACTGCATTGCCCTGCTCATGAGGTAAGGAACAAAGTTAATCAGGAGAGCTACACTACATTTCCGAATGGAGGTATTTGCTATTTCTGTTGCCCTGCTGAACGAATACCAAACATGAGAGTCCGTCATACGCCACAAAATAACATGTCTAAATAGCGAGCTCTGTTGTTTAGTATTCATTCAGCAGGATAACTGGACTTAAAGGGGTATTTCATCTCCAAGATCCTATCCCCAATATATAGTAGGTGGAATAGCAATAATATCAGCAAATATACCAATATTTGGAAATGTAGAATCGTTCTCCTGATTAGGCATGCCCTTACCTCATGAGCAGGGCATTGCAGCTTTGGTAGCAACAGTTACGACATGGACTCAGCTGCTGTGGACCCGGGGAGAGTGGGTGCAGATTCATTGCACCCACACTCCTCACATGGAGGGTCTGCACTCCCAGAAAATGGGGGATACGTTCCCTGACCGTGTTCCCATCATATTGTAAACGATCCAGAGTCGTCGTGGGACCCCCTTATTTTTTTTCCTTACAATAAATTGGTGAAAGAGGGAATGTTTTGGGGAGTGTTTTTTCAAATGCATTTTTTTGTCTTTTTTTTGTTAGTACTGACAGTTTGTGATGTCGGGTATCTGATAGACGGCCCATGACATCACAAATTGCTGGGCTTGATGTCAGGTGACCTTACAGCTAGCATCAACCCCATTTATTACCCTGTTTGCCACCGCACCAGGGCACGGGATGAGCTGGGGTGAAGCGCCAGGATTGGCGCATCTAGTGGATGCGCCACCTCTGGGGCGCCTGCGGCCTGCTATTTTTAGACTGTGAAGGGCCAATAACTATGGACCTTCCCACCCTGAAAATACCAGACCACAGCTGTCCACTTTACCTTGGCTGGGGATCCAATTTGGGGGGACCCTACTTTTTTTTGTAATTATTATTATTTATAAAATAATTATAAAAAAGAGCCTGGGGTGACCTCCACATTGGATCACCAACCACGGTAAAGCTGCCAGCTGTGGTTTTCAGACTACAGCCATCTGCTTTACCCTAGCTGGCTATCAAAAATGGGGGGACCCCATGTCATTTTTTTTTAACAAGTTTTTTAAATAAAAAAAATTAATCGGCTTCCCTGTATTTTGATTGCCAGCCAAGGTAACATCAGGCAGATGGGGGTGGCAACCCGTAGCTGTCTGCTTTATCTGCGCTGAGAATAAAAAATACCGCGGAGCGCTATGTAATTTTTTTTAATTATTTATTTCTACAGTACTGTGATGTCAGGCAATCAAAATATAGGGAAGCCCAATTTTTTTTTCAGTTATTTAAATAAATAATTTAAAAAAAAATATATGGGCTCCCGCTGCATATTTTGTATTGCTAGATAAGGGTAATCCAAGCAGCTACTGGCTGCTAACCCCCACTGCTTGGTGTTACCTTAACTGGCAATGGAAAATCCAGTGAAGCATGTTTTTTTTTTGCCAAAAAACTAAAAAAAAAATGACGTGAGCTTCGCCATATTTTTGTATGCTAGCCAGGTCCAGCAGGCAGGTACGGCTGCCCCCAACTCCCAGCTGCCTATTTGTACCCGGCTGTGAACTAAAAATATAGGGAAGCCCTTTTTTTAATTATTTCATGAATTTCATCAAATAGTTAAAAAAGAAAAACGACATGGGCTTCGCCCCATTTTTGTATCCAGCCAGGTACAACTAGGCAGCTGGGGATTGGAATCCGCAGCACAGGGTTAGCCCGAGCTTTCTGGGCCCCTCTACTGCGAATTGCAGTCCGCAGCCGCCCTAGAAAATGTCGCTTTCATAGAAGCGCCATCATCTGGCACTGTATCCAACTCTTCCAACAGCCCTGAAGCCAGGGGGCTTGCTGGGTAATAATGGGTTAATACTAGCTTGTTTTACTAGCTAGTATTAAGCCAGAGATTCTTAATGTCAGGTAAGTTTGACCTGGCCATTAAGAATCTCCAATAAAGGGTTAAAAAAAGACACCACACAGAGAAAAAATACTTTAATAGAAATAAATACACAGACACATTAGAGACTCCATGTTTATTACTCCCTGTCAGCCCTCCACGATCCTGCTCTTCTGTCTTCTTTCTCCTTCAGCCCATGCAGCTCTGCTACATCAGACAGCACTGCATGGATGGAAGACGCTGCTGCTCCGTGCAGTCTAATCACTCAGTGAGTGAGCAGAGGCTGCGGGCTGTAAGCAGTGACGTCACCGCTGACAGGCGGGTTACCATTGCAACGGTGCTCCAATCACATGATTCCCGGTGCCGCTATTCATTGTCTGTGGCATCTAGTTCCTGCATGTGGCTGACTCTGTAAAGAGCGCCGACATGCAAGAACGGGGAAGCCGACCATGTGCCAGAGCATCTCGCCGATACACGGACATGCTCAAACGAACACCGCATACCGGGGAGATGCACTGACAGGACCTAGCATGACGTCTAGCCATGTGACCAGTCTGTAGCCAATGAAATAATAGACATGTGACTGCTCACATGCTATTTTGACGTCACGATAGGTCCTATCATCAGTGCTGGTTACCGGGAGGTTGCAGTGATTATCGGAAGGAAAAGCATCAGGAGACAGAGTGCAGGACGCGTCGCGGGGACCTGTAAGTGTAATGGCAATGTTTATTAACTGTATGTGTACATGTATTTTTTGTTTTTATGTGTTTGTGTTTGCCTGCCATTGTTTTCAATGGGGTTCGAATTGGTTTGTCGAACGTTCGTCGAACGGAGCCTCCGTTCGACGAACCAAACTCGACCTCTAGGGGGGGGGCTCATCTCTACTCCTTTGCAGGGCTGGATGCTGATTGGTGGAGGCAACTGCTCCAGAGCTACCTCCACCAATCATTGATCTGACCCCGACAAAATTGTCAGTTGAACGAAGGGTCCTTGATGGGAGAGCAAATACACTGAAAGGGAACACAACCCCCATCATCAGCTTTCAGAATATATTGTATCAATGGGTGTATTCTGAAGGATGGTGGGGGTTGTAGTTATTTTAAGTATAAACACTCCAGGGAAGGACTGTAATGTAGTGGCCAAAGTGTTGTAAATGTGACTACAACCCCCTTTATCTTTCAGAATACAGCCATGTATGGTATACAGTACGTGGGTGTGAGGGAGCTGGTAGCCCCAGATCCTCATAACAGTGTGTCATCCACAGATCCCCCACAGCAGTGCATCATCCACAAATCCCCCATAACAGTGTGTCATGCACAGATCCCCCATAACATTGTGTCATCCACAGATCCACATAACAGTGCGTCATCTACAGATCCCCCATAACAGTGCATCATCCACAGATTCCCATAACAATACCTCTTACACAGATCCCCATAACAGTGCATCATCTACAGATCCCCATAACAGACCGTCATTCACAGAGCAACCATAACAGAGCATTATTCACAGAGCCCCCATAACCGTGCGTCATCCACAGATCCCCATAACAGTGAACCATCCACAGATTCCCCATAACAGTGCATCATCCATAGATCCTCCATCACAGTGCGTCATCCACAAATTCCTATAACAGTGCATCATCCACAGATCCCCAATCACAGTGCGTCATCCACAGATCCCTATAACAGTGCATCATCCACAGATCCTCTATAACAGTGCATCATTCACAGATCCTCATAGCTGAGCGTCATCCACAGATCCCCATAACAGTGAACCATCCACAGATCCCCCATAACAGTGCATCATCCATAGATCCCCCATCACAGTGCATCATCCACAGATTCCTATAACAGTGCACCATCCACAGATCCCCCATAACAGTGCATCATCCACAGATTCCCCATAACAGTGCATCATCCACAGATCCCCATAGCTGAGCGTCATCCACAGATCCCCATAATAGTGCGCCATCCACAGATCCCCCATAACAGTGCATCATTCACAGATCCCCATAACAGTGCGTCATCCACAGATCCCCTTAGCTGAGCGTCATCCACAGATCCCCCATAACAGTGCATCATCCACAGATTCCCCATAACAGTGCATCATCCACAGATCCCCAGAGCTGAGCGTCAGCCATAGATCCCCATAACAGTGTGTCATCCACAGATCCCCCATAACAGTGCGTCATCCACAGATCCCCATAGCTGAGCATCATCCACAGATCACTCATAACAGTGCATCATCCACAGAACCTCCATAACAGTGCATTATCCACAGATCCCCCATCATCCCACAAGCTTCCCCTCATGTTTTCACAAACATGGTTCAAGTTACTTACAATGCTGCTGTTGAGTCTATATTGTTAAAATAATGTTTTTATAATTTTATTAAAATGTTTAAGTGCATTTTAATTTGGCTCAAAATATATATTTGTTAATTTTTCTCCTCTGAAACCTAGGTGCGTCTTATAATCAGGTGCGTCTTATAAAGAGAAAAATACAGTACTTATTAACTGTACCAGTAATACAATGGTTCCGGGTCTCTCTGGAGCATGCTGCTAATGCGGGCTTCACACGGTACGATCTATCGTGCGATCGCACGAGCGATCGTACCCGCCCCCGTCGTTTGTGCGTCACGGGCAAATCGCTGCCCGTGTCGCACAAAGTCGTTTAACCCCCGTCACACGTACTTACGTGCTGAGCGACGTCGCTGTGGGCGGCTAACATCAACTTCCTGAAGGGGGTGGGACGTTCGGCATCACAGCGACGTCAAACAGCGGCCAACCAATAGAAGTGGAGGGGCGGAGATGAGCGGGACGTAACATCCCACCCACCTCCTTCCTTCCGCATTGCCGGTGGATGCAGGTAGG
The DNA here is from genome assembly GCF_048569485.1 of Anomaloglossus baeobatrachus. Classification (NCBI taxonomy): domain Eukaryota; kingdom Metazoa; phylum Chordata; class Amphibia; order Anura; family Aromobatidae; genus Anomaloglossus; species Anomaloglossus baeobatrachus. The sequence goes on along the minus strand of NC_134355.1, from coordinate 384,663,308 downwards.
AGATGTTCGTCGCTCCTGCGGTGTCACACACAGCGATGTGTGGTGCCGCAGGAACGATGAACAACATCGTACCTGTGGCAGCAACGATATTAAGGAAAGGAGTGACGTGTCAATGATCACCGTTTTTGAAAGATTTTTCGATCGTTGATCGTCGCTCCTTGGTGTTACACGCTGCGATGTCACTACCGGCGCCGGATGTGCGTCACTAACGACGTGACCTCGACGATATATTGGTAGCGATATCGCAGCGTGTAAAGCACCCTTTAACTGTTTAGTAACGTTTAAAAAAAGTGCCTCACTAATGTGGGATGAAAAGTTGTGTAAATAAAACTGTTTCCTTTTTTCTTACATTTATGCAAATAAATCTCTGGATGTCCTGTAGCTCGAGGATGAGCTACGTTTAACCAAGGGGGAATGTGACGTCCCTGGACTATCAGGTCATCACAGGGTACTGCACAAACTGCCCTCCCGTGCAGTATTCCACCTCCCTCTTGCTTCTGGGTCTCTACTTAAGTGGTGTTGCCTCCATCAGCGAATCAAAACCCTAGAAACATCCTGCACCACACCCACCTAACACACGAGTGAACAGCTTAAGAGGAATAGAGTCGCCCACCTGGGGGGTTGGGGAGGATAGGTGAGGAAGTGTAGTGGATTTGAGCAGAGGAGAGTAGAGAGTAGCCCTCGAGCTGAGAGGAGCTTAGAGGAGGTAGGGAGTGGGACTCCCAAAGTAATGGCCTAGGTTGCAGACGGTGGTCTGGGCCTAGAAGGAGTCGGACCCCCGGTCGCAGGGTATTGTGGCAAGGTGCTCGGGCTCGTCGAGGAGGACGTCCGGCAGCCTAGACCTATCACCGGTCTGGGACCGAAGCCACGACGGGGTACATGGACCCTAAGTCGGGGAGTGGCTTCAGGCAATCCAACAATTCACCTGAGAAGAACGGAGCCTTCACGATACGTTCCCACCCGCTCCAAAATTGGGGCATTAGCGCAATGAGGGGGATAGGACTTTCCAACCAAAAAGGTCCAGAAAATCCCAAGCGTGAGCCCTGAGAGCAAGCTCCCTCACTTAGGAATAGTGGGGAGCGGGGCCCGGCTAGTTCCAAGTTGAAGTCTAAACTAAGTGCCAGATGCCAGGTCACGGACCACCAGGCAGTACCACTTGGGGATGGGACACGGACGAGCTCCCCTCAGTGGCAGCAGTACCCAGAGACTTTGTTTACCCGGTTGTCGGTGTCTGATTATGGACTGAGTGAGTACGTGACCCCTCCATCCCCACGGCACTTCCCACCTTTCATCGAGTCCCGGGGCATCCCCTACCCGTGGAGGGTTCCAACACCTTGCTGCCCCGTTCCATCATCCCCGGGTACTCCTAACAGCAGCGGTGGTACTCCTAATTACCACACACCATGGGTGGTGTCACGAACTATAACTCCCCTGTAAATACTTTCCCCTCTTTTTATTCAAGTGGCCGCACGACCCCCGGGTCCAGAGACCCTTGAGCCACAGTGAGCCTGGATCCGAACAGCTCGGCTGCTTCCACGGGGTACATATCCGTGCCAGTCAACACACCAGCACCCTCAGGCCACATACATAACTCCAATTCCATACTGGGAGACTGCCTAGCAACAGGTAAAAGGGATGGACACTTATTGGCTAATTACCACCCAATCTGTAGGGAGAGACCCAGCAAGGGGAGGGGCCAGTGGTCAGTTGGGAATTTGGCGGGAAGAAGAGTTGAGAAATGGAAGTGAAGGAGTGAAGAGTGAGGAGTGAGAGTGAGGAGTGAAGTAAAGAAGGAAAGGTGTAAAGACCTAAAGTATGAACGGGACGCTGTAAAGGAGACAAGGACTGTGGAGTAAGGAACCGGGACTCCAGGAACCGTGAGTTAACTTTGGAAGTATAACACTTCAGGAACCACGGGGCGCTTGTGAAAGACTGGATCCAAGGCTCACAGGACTCAGCACAAGGCGGGGTGCAGACCCTAGGACAGCGGGACACTTTATGGTCAACTGTTAAATCTGCCAGGTGACGGGATCTCCAGGGTCTCTCACCAATCAAAGAGTCTGAAGCATCAGCAGCAAAGAGGGGACCTGGGACAAGGGACAGAAGTCCACCCATTAAATAGTCACCATGGCCAACACTCACCAGCTGGGGGAAATGGGTGTTGAGGGAGAATGATGCCGCACCATCCACTTACCAGTGTAGACCAGGGCGGCTCCTACTACACCTACAGTCAGAGCCTACATCAAAGTGCTGTACGGGAATGTAGAGTGTGATAAGCGCAGTACCAAGCAGGAGGAGAGGAGGGAGTCATCACATCCGAACTCCAAACTCCCTCCACTGTGGTTGCACTCAGCAATGTGGAAGAGAGCAGCATCCAATACACTATCGTGCGAGCTTGGATGGCTGCCCACTCCTCCTGCATTCATGTCCACATTGAAGTGCTGTACAGGGATGTACATCTTAATGTAGGTGATAACCAAACCAGGGATGGAGACGGAGCTCACCGTCTTCTTTTCACAACAGTTCCTGCTGCATTCAACAAACACAATGAAGCTCTATGAAGAAATCTACAACGTGATTTGGGCGCTAGGAAGCACATGAGGGTCAAGGCTTATTAGCTCCAGTAATAAGTTGTTCCTGTGCTAAGTGGATCCTGCTACCCAAACACAAAAGTGGAAGTGAAGTACAGCATAGCGGGATGTGTGCAGTACGAGACCTGCAGAGAGCGGCTCCTGCTATAATTACTGTATATTGCAATGTGGAGGCAGGGCTGGCAATTGTTTAGTTGGCACACAACAGATCAGCACTGAATGGTATAAGGGCCAGGACTCCTTCTGAATTAAATCATTTGACATACGGATGGTAGATGAAGACACAGATCAAAAAGGAGTCAGATTAGATGAGCAGAGAGATCTATCTGCTTAGCAAACTTTTCTCCAAGAGCATGTTGGGCCCCTTCTCACCTGCTTTTCAGTGACAAAATTAGGCAAGGTTACACAGACAGCCAAGAAATCTTATGTTAGTTGCTGCCATATTGTGACTACAACTGTTTGAGCTGCTTTTTACTAGGCATTTTTCATATTCAAACTAGCTGATATCTTTTGTCACGTTACAAGATGTAGAGGAGAGAGGGATGTAGACCCATTGCTTCCAGAATCAGCCTTTCCCTAGACTAAGTGCCTACCCAGTCTTCACCAGTGTTTCTGATGGTGAGGATGGACTTAGCTGACCATAGGCACCAGGTACCACTCCGAGGCATCTCCTGGTTGACATGCTTCACCAAGGGGCTGGTTAGTGGGAGATGTTACGGGAGGAAGGGATATACTGCCACTAGGGGAGAATGGGGAGGCATAATCCCTGATACTTTGCATGACCAACCCTGAGCTCCTTGACATCCCTAGATGGATTCATCACGTTCTTATCCCTGTCTTTCTCTAAGCACAACTCTGATTAGTGAGCAGGGCTGCAGGAACACTATTCTCACTCTAGGATAAAGACACAAAAGGGGAAAGACGGACAAAGGTAAATAAACCGCAATCATACAATGCACACCACACTACAGGCAGGAGTAAAAGGAAAGGATTAGTGAGGCAAACCAAAAAGGGAATAAAGGATGGGACAACACCCAACAAAGTTCCAAGCAGCAATCTCCAGATAGGCTCCTTAAATGACTTCTTTGTTCCAAGCTCACACTTCCAAATCAGGACCAAGATATAGCTAGCTATTACTGGCGATTATCCAAGCTGAGAGGTGGGTACGTATAGCACATGGGAGTGGAAAAATCAGGACAGTTGACATAGCCCAGGACGGAAATCCTTAGAAGATCAAAAGAACTGCTTAACCCTTGCAGCATTGGCACCAAGGAAAATATGCACAGCTAACTGGAAAGCAAAGCATAATCAACCAATGCAAGTGTGCATGTAGCCATGTAAAACCGTGGAACTGTGGTTGTATGCCCCCTAAAGACATCAATTGTTTTAATGCAAAAGTTGGCACATGTCTTAATAGTCTTATATGGTTCTGAGTGATTACATCATGTTTTATTCCTCATGGGCGCAGTACTAAAACCAGCCGCATGAGATCATTTTCTCCCTGATATGTTATATTTTATTGTGGGCTGTAGGATCCTCTGTTCAGGGATGTGAGGGTTAAAAACTAGCTAGCCAGGGAGCAGAATTAGCATTAGAGTCAGGAGGAAAGTAAGTTCCTGGTGTATGGGTCAGTGTGTTTAGAGTACGGGTGAAGCAAGCACTTGTTCTACTGAAGCTGGTGTGGTGTGAAACAAATAGCACAGAACCAGCAAGAAACTGTTAAAAGGAACCTGTGGGAGCAACATTGGTCACATTGGCAGACAAGCTGGAAGATACCAAAGAAACGTAAGAAACCAAGAATGTAGTGAGTCCATTGTATACCAGTGATGGGCGCACTCGTGAAGTAAGAGTGCTGCCCAGCTGAGAAGACAAGGAAGAGGGAAGCGGCTCTAAGAGCAGTTCTCGTAAGGGATCACTGCCTGCGGATGTGGGTGCAAGATACTCAGCGAAACATATTGATCCATGGATTCCAGGGCCATAGAGATGAAGGGCTTATTTAACTTTCCTGGCTAAAAGAATGTTTACCTGTAATGTGCCGTCGTTGGAAACTGCAATGATTGTGTTTCTGTGTTATACAGAAGATACCATGAAGTGTGCTGCCTGCTGTATTCTGTGACCAAGTGTTGTGCGAAGTAAAGACTACTTTGTTGTTATGAATATGTTTGTCGCCTTTACCTGGAAGTCCCACGGAGCTGATAAAGAGTGTAACAGCATCGGCCGGAAGGTATTCCAAGTAACACTATCAGCACACACAGACCCAGAACTCTCATTTAAAATCAGTGTCTCGGGGGGCTGAACTTTCAACGCTCGCCCATAGCTGCTGCCCGGGCACCATTGTTTCAGCCATGCACTGCAAACCCCTGACACCTGAAAATGAGGAGCTCCCTCTCTGTCATGGTACCCCTATAACATATTTGCATTACAGCTAGTATGCCTATTTTCCCTAAGTAATGTTCATGAATATGGATATTTATAATATATATATATATATATATATGTATATATATATATATATATATATATATATATAGTAGATTGCGGTTGTTAGAGAATAAGTGGCACTCTTGTCCAATTTACTCTCTATTTGCTGCTATAGAAGGTACAGAAGAAGCTGAACCAAGTGGACATAAATGGCCACCTATCCATCACACATAATTACTACCCTTGTATTTTGGTTAGATCTATTGCACCAGTCATAAGGCCTAAAATTGATACAATGTGTACAAATAAATAAGTGTTATATAATATAAGGAAATGAGAAGACAGATCATTCATTTTTGAACACTTTATTAAATACAGTCTCTACCTATACCTAAAGCCATTGATCCAGAAGAGGGCAAAAAACCTGGACACGTTCAGCCAATTTATGCCACAGAGAAAAAAATTCTTTCTTGATCTTGAGAAAAGGCAATCAGTTCAAGAACCCTGGACCAAGGCTATACTACAACTAACTGAAATATAGGATGGTTATATCATATCAGAATCCTTATGTATCATTCACAAACTCTCCAACAGAAGAACTGGAATTAGGCAAGTGGCAGTATAGGATGTGAAGACCAGAAATAGCATTCGATAATGCCCCAGACTAGCACAGATTTTGTATGCCTTTCCACCACAAGGACCACTCCTCTGTAATCCCTGAAGAATGAAATCATCCTAAGTGACGAAGTTACTCCCTATGGTCTCAGGACATTGACTCTTCTAAGAGTCCTGCTCATCTGTTAGGGTACAGCTGTTGGACCCTAGTTTCAGAGATGATGTCATCCACCCAACTCTCAAAAAGCTGAAAGGGTCTTCAGTAGAGATGGGTAGTTGAGCTGAGCTATCAGACGGTCACCTCTGTAGCTGTAGCGTCATTTTGCCTATGGTTCCAATATGTAAATTAAACAAAACAGTGCACGTTTGTTATGATGTCCAAGATGCGGAACCAGGATGTGGACATAAAAACAAATAGGGAACATGGTAGGAGACATTTCTGCAATACATACATTAATTCTTATCTATCTAATATGATGACAACAGCTCTCCAGACCTGCATCCCACCACAAGGACCACTTCTTCCCTGAAGAATGAAATCATCCTAAGTGACAAATTGATGGACTTCGTGCCTTCCTGTGGTCTCAGGGCATTGACTCTTTTATGAGTCCTGCTCAAGGTGATGGGGTGCAGCTGTGGGACCCTATTTTCAGAGCTGATGTCCTCCATCCAACTCTCAAAAAGCTGAAAGGGTCTTCAGTAGAGATGGGTAGTCGAGCTGGGCTATCAGACAGTCGTTTCTGAAGCTGTAGTATCATTTTTCCTATGGTTTCAATGTGTAAATTAAACAAAAAAAGTGCACGTTTGTTATGATGTCCAAGATGGGGACCAGGATGTGGACATAAAAACAAAATAGGGAACATGGAAGGAGACATTTCTGCAATACATACATTCATTCTTATCTATCTAATAGGATGACAACAGCTCTCCAGACCTGCATTCCACCACAAGGACCACTCCTTCCCTGAGGAATGAAATCATCCTAAGTGACGAACTGAGGGACTTCCTGTGGTCTCAGGGCATTTACTCTTTTAAGAGTCCTGCTCAAGGTGATGGGGTGCAGCTGTGGGACCCTATTTTCAGAGATGATGTGTGACGCCCTGGACTAGCCAGGTAGTCACAGATAGCGCCCCGCACAACACCAGTCCCACACAAGGTAACACCAGCCAAACCATAAACCTTAGTCACCTCCCGCAGAGCTTGATGGACACACCAGGGGGGGCGGAGCCAGGTGGTTTGCACGCCCACCGAGGAGTTCAGAGGGCCTGAGGCAGGAAACACAGCAGATGATTAGTGACAGGAGTGAAGGAGAGTGGAAGCAGGGCTGTGTAGCAGGTCTGCAGTAGTCTGACAGGTGCCGGCGTCGGAGCCCTGGTACCTCGGCTAGGAGGCATATGGTGGCCTAGCCTGCAGTAGCTGGGAAGACGGCTCGGTGGAACCGTGGTGGCCTGGAACAGGGTAGTGGCCCGCCGGTACCAACCCGGTGAACCGACTGGAAACCGGAGCACACAGGGGGTACTCAGACCCTGAAACGAGGTCCAGAATCCACTGGACTGAGTTAATTCACTGACTGCAGTCTGGACTATAGATCTTTTCCCACCCAAGTCCCGACTGAAGACAACAGCCCACCGAGGGGGATAGAAAGCCACCGTACAGGCAGAGAGATACCACGGGCCAGCGTCTGCGGCCAAATGGGCTCCTCCAATATATACAAAGCTGGGGAGCGGACTCCCGTCACTGAACCACAGGCAGTCTACACATACACTACACGGTGCAGGAGAAAGGAAAAGACCACCGAACCGGGTGGGGGACCAGACGCAGCCGGCTGCGGGCACCGACCACCATCAACTTTGTTTACCAGTGACTTGTGTGTGTCAATAACAGTGAGTACAACAGTGCCATCCGGCCGCGCACCACCCTGCACCGCCCAGCTACTTCTCCCCAATGGGTCCCGGGGCCATCATCCCTGCCCACGGAGGGGTTAACATCTTGCTGCATAACCATCTCCCCCGGGTGCCCCGTAAATGCAGCTGTGGTGTCTACACCTTCACCACATCCCGTGGGTGGCGTCACGAACTTAAACACGGCTCCAGCCGTACACCTACCTACCACCCCCCTAAGTAGCACCAGCATCCTTTCAGAGCGAAGTGACCCCAGGTCTGGAGGCGCTCGAGCCACCCACCAACGAGCCTGGATCCGAGCGTCTCGGCTGCGTCCGAGTGCGGTGCAGTACACATCGACTCTTCTGGCGTCACGAACAGGATACTTACCTAATCACTTACCTAGTGAAGCGCGCCTTGAAGTTAAAGTCAGCGGTGATCCGTTGCAAAATTTGCAGAATCCGCCATCTTGCCGCCATCTTTTGGCGTGAAGATTCCCGCCAGAGTCTTCTTCCCCACAGAAAGGGCGCAAAAAGCCGAAGCCCCGCCCCCTGGGAATACGGCCATGCAGCCAAGCATGCGGTCGGAAAGCGAAACTGCCCAGCAGAAAAAGGGAGTGCTGCGAAAAGACCAAGGGTGAGCAGCGGGAAGTATATTGCACAGAGATACTTTTAACTTTTCACGTTAAAGGGAATCTGTCACCACTTTGGCCTTTTTAAACTGTTATTGTGGGCATACAGGTAAAAGGATGCTGGCAATAGTCTTACCTGTATGTCTCACAGCAGATGCCTTGTTGTTGAAATATCATCTCTTATAACATTAGGCCAATGAGTTCTTTTAGGCTATGGGGCGTTTGCTGCTCAAAAGATAGTCCTGCCTCTGCACTTCAGTAGAAAGTTTTTGCCTGCTATTACCGTAGCGTCACAGTCTGCCTGTGACGTGTAGTTCTCGCTCTGAAATCCCTCGCCTGTGCACTAAAAGTTAAAAGGAAGCAAAATAGTGAATAAAACCTACGTGGACAGACCCCACTTAACAGATGGTTGCACTGTGGGTGTGATCACCCTATGTTTGTCTCGCTGAGATATATGAAATCTATTGGAGTATAATTATAGCTATCGGGAGCACAGAATAATTGGGCTTTATTTGGTATATTCCTTAAACAGTCGATTCTGTATTTCAATGAACTGTTCCAGGTTTTTTATTACAGTTTTTTCCCCACCGAACTTATGAGTGGCAGGCCATTTGACCATTGTCATTTAATCCCAGATTATCTATGGGTTGGGATAGTGATTGACCACTGTTATTCTATCCCAGGACATCTTTGGGTGGTACTGAGTACAATGTTCCTTATCATGGTACAGGGATGTGTTTTCACATGTTTTTACATTATATGATTTTAACCATGCTAAATTAAAAGTTATATTTTAGTACTCACAGGGGTGCATGGTTTATATTCTGTGAGATTCCATTCTCAGTTTCTGGTTAACACATCTGCATGATGATGTCAACGACACCCAGAATACAATTAAGAGTGGCATGAATTTCAGAACCAAAAACCCTTTACCCGCCCCCCCTCCCCCTTCAATCAGGTGTGGATTCCATATATCATTTTCAGGAAATCATACATTGAGAAATTGGAAATTCAGGTCACTCCTCATTTGTCAAATTTGTCTCTTTACCATGCCAGAGCCTTAAGGCATCTATCCATGTTAAATGATTCCTCAACGTATGTTAAATTAACCGGAAATCCTATCTCTACTATCCATGCTGGAATTTCTGCTCTCGGTGGGGATGGATTTGCACTGGGAATTTTATCCAAAGCCAAAAAAGACTATCCGACTGTTGACCATCCGATTACACTGATAATGTATGCTCTACTTAAATTGCACTAGGGCACAAATACCTCCCACCACCCCCGATGTACCCAATTCTATCTGTTGTACATAGTTGTTGCCAAGCTAGAGTGCAGTAAAAATTATATTTTCGGACTTTGGTCTCTCTTAATTCTCTGTGAACCATCTGGTCCTGATCTCCTGTATCCCATGGCAACTTGCAGTCTGCGAAGGCGTATCGCCCAGGTAAAGAGCACCATGGAGACACTAGCTAGAACTTCCCTTTTTTTGGGGGGGGCACATATCTTCCTTCAGTAGGTAGTTTCTTTTGCTAGAAACATCTCTCCTCCTAGCCCTGCTTGTCATAACACAGTGGGGGAGGGGCACCATCACTGCTTTGGCATTCTGCAAGAGTCTTTAGAGTATTTGAACTTCAGTGCTGGATGGTGTGAGTGAGGAGGGAAAAAGGAAACCCACAGTAAGGACATCATGCAGGGCTTTTCCACAAAGAGGCAGGTGGAAGAAGGAAACACAAGGGCAGAACTTCAGCTCACTGCCTGAGGCTGAGCACATCTAGGTCAGTCACAGAGCTGGGCTCAGACCGGTAGACTGCTGCTCACTTTCCCTTGATGTTTTGTATCATGGGAGAGTGATAGAAGTAGAGCAGAGGAGCTTGGGAATTCCCCAAAAAGTCACTTTAATTGAAGTCCACTCATTTGAGTGAGAGACTCATGCAAAGAAAGGCTTTTTTTCCCACTTACTATATGCTTTGCTTTGTTAATCATTTTTTGTCAAATTATAAATGTTATTATATCTGCTTTTAATTTAAATAAAAAAATTTGAGTGATACTTTCTTTAAAGCTACAGATGTTGCAAATGACGCCAGTGCAATTTTTTAAGCATAGTAGGACACTTTCCAATCTTAGCTGATGCTCAGATGTTGCATGTCAATGTAAAATTTTGCACAAATTGTGACTTTTTATGCAATTTGTTTTATACCATTCATGGTAGAAAAGAGCAGACAAATGTGGCAGATGTCATATGATTTAGTAGTATACTAGATTTATTAACATAAACCTGATGAGAACAGGTTCTATTGATAACTAGAATTGATTTCCACATTTGGTGGACTTGTCCAAGACTTCGCTCTTTCTGGCACGATATCTCGACGCTCCTCTCGTGTCTCACACACTCTCAAGTCCAACTAGCCTAAGAAGAGGCATTATTCAACTTCACCATTTGGCCAGATAATAAACCTTGATCTAAGTTGGCAGTATTCATTGTGGCTGCTGGTAAACTTTTGATTCCCACTCACCACTCACCTCTTGAATCACACCAAAGAATTAGCCTCTCTTGCACAACACAAACTGGCTTCCTTACGGAAGCTCTGGAGCCCTGGATTGCATATAGAGAATCTTCGGAATTTATTTCTGCAATGTCTGTAGCGCCTGTAACGGGTGATTGTTACGCTGACCAGTAGTTTGAGAATGTTTTTGATACCACTGCATACTTTTACCCTTCTTAAGCTGTCTGATCTGAATTCCTCATCCCGAATTTCCTCTTTCTCACCGCCTTCCCTCATCTCCCCTGTTATCAAAATTGTCTACTCTCAACACTGTTGTTATTTTTTTTGTTCTTTTCTTAGCCTACAAGTGGCCCCCTTTCACCAAATGGTCTAATGACTATTTGACCCATCCCTACATCATATTCTTGCCGGGCCATTGTCATTACAGTTGGATGTTAGTTGGGATATTCTGTTTTTTAAATGGCTGTTGTTATGCCTCTATCCCCGCATAATCAAGAAGTGGTTGCTACCTGTACACTTAATTTTTGCTTCTTACACTTAATTATTGTTATCCTTTATTGTACTATACCCCTTGGGGTTGTTATGTTATGTATATATGAAAAATGAAATAAAACATTGAAAAGAAAAGCTAACTTGAATTGAATATAGTCTTTAGTGACTTGTGTGCTCACCAAAACATATTTTTAGTATCCTGAAATAAGAAGCCTACTGGAGATGTGCAAAAAGACTGCATGGAAAAAAATATATAAAATGTGTCGCAAACTATCCCAGAGCTCCACTACTATAGTATAATAATTCACATACCAACTGTTGTACAGGAATAATAAAATATTTTATGAGTGCTTGTACTATTATTTGGCAGGTTTACTTACATTTTATTGTTGGCTCTCACATTACATATGACCTATGCTTGTTTGAATAATGAGACCTACACACAGATCATTTTCCTATTCTATAATTTACAACTCATTTACTAAGATCTGATTTAATGTAAAATTGTAAAATAAATGTGTAATTTGGCTATTTAATAGTAAACAGTACATTTATTGAGGTTTACTGTTTCTCCTAAAATTCATTAGGATGTGAACTGCTAAACAGAAAAATATTTATTGGAATGTCATTTTACAAGGTTTCCAAAATATTACTAGCCTATTTCCATAAATTAATAGAACAGACTATGCTAGAACTGAATTTGCAGAAAAGGTGAGTATATGCTTCCACATTTGTGGTGCCCACAGTGATGCATGGAATGGGAGATGTGATTGTGTGGTGGTGCTTTGCTGAAGACATGTTGGGGATTTATACTAAATTCAAGTCACACCGAGCATGGCTACCACATCATTTTGCAATGAAATGACATCTCATCTGGTTTGCACTTACTGGGACTATAACTTGTGTTACATCAGGACAATGGCCCCAAAAACACCTCCAAGAACTATATAATTAAGAAGGTGAGGGATTGTGTACTGTCTCAATTGACATGGCCAACATAATCACCTGACCTCAACACAATTGAAATGGTTTGGGGGGAGTTGGACCACAGAGTGAAAGAAAAGAAGCTAACTCCTTCAAGACCATAGGAAAGCCATTCTAGGTGATTACCTGATGGCGCTGCTTGGGAAATTCCATGTGTATGTTAAGTTCTCAGAATAAAAGGAGGATACTTTAAGGATTCAAAATTAGAACAAATTCCGATTTGTTTCAACATGTTTCTTTACTCCTTCTTTCCTTATGTGTTCTTTCATGGTTTTACTGTCTCCAGCCTCATTCTACAAGGTGTACATTCCAATAAAAACAAGAAAAAGCATTTCATGAACAGTTGTGTTCAAAATTTTAACTGGTATTGCACATGTTCATGAATTCTTTTGTAGAAGAACTGGATAGTATTATCCACATAAAAAAAAAACCAAAAAAAGCCAAAACTTTACTGGAGCAACACAAACAAACCATACTAAAGTTTGCAAGTTAGGCTTAGTATACATTTGTGTTGAAGTCTTCATTTAGAGCTTATTTTGCAGATTCTGTAATTTTTGCCAAACCAAAAAATGTGCAGTCTGTTTTTTTCCTGATAAAATGACAAGCAACATGACAAAGTCTAAGGATCTTATTATAAGTCAGTAGGGTCCATTGGGTTCCATTAGCATCCATCATGTGATAGAGATGGTAGGCATTCATGTATTGATTTCTGTTCCTTTTATACATCAGAAAACCAGAATTTTTTATAAAATCATATATTGTGTTATAGTCCTTAACTTCAAAGACCTTATTTTCAACATCAGAGGACAAAAAGAATATTCTATTGCTCTTGAAGTTTCCCTGCAGCATTGTTTCTCTTAGACAAGTTAGGCTACTATTGTGGATCCCATTGCACAGTAGTTTTTACGTTAAGTTTCTAATTAGAATTTGTAGGCTTTTTAATCTTACAAATACATTTTGATTCTTATTTTGCTCACCATCTGCAAGTATGAGGGATTCCTATGTGAACTTGTAGATGCTATTTTCAATAAACATGTTAGGCTTTAATTATCAAAGAGGTCTCAAAGAAAAACTTCCTTTACTGTCCATAGCAAACGATCACAACAAAACTTTCATTTTAGTGAAGCTCTGGTTACCATTAGAGATGAGCGAATCTGACGTTTGGTTTTCAAAACGAACACCAAATTTAAAAAATCAAGGTTCGGGGTTTGGATGCTTTACATGTGAACAAAACTTGTGCATTCAAAGCTGTGCTCGTGTACACTCAGTGCTCAGCCCTGTGCGAACCTATTGCAGTATTTGAACAGTGCACACTGGGGGTAACAATATTGTGATAACATGTAGTGTGCAACCAAAAAAAAGTTTGAAAAAGCCTGTCCAAGCTCCCATGGTAGTGATCTGCTTATGGCTGGCTGTATGTGGGCGGAGACTCAATTTGCCAATTAGTGACTTGATCCGCAGTTTTGGGTTTTGGGTCAAGCTCGAGCCTGTGGAGCTAGGGTCGTTTGCTGCTCGCGAACCGAGCCTCGGCGGAACCGCTCATCTCTAGTTACTATGGACAACAAACATAGTTATTCTTTCAGTTTCTCCTAAATCTGCCCAAAGTCACCATGATAACTTTAAATGTGTTAGAAATTATGACTAGAAATGTCAAAATGTCTCAGTAGTACATTTCTAGCATTTTATAGAAACGTACTGAACTTTTGCTAAATAATTCACATTTTAATCTACAATTTAAGACTTTTATGAAGCAAATGGGCTCTAAAACACAATTTTTCCTGAAGAGGTCAGAAGTGGATGTACATCTTTGCATAACATTTGTAAAATTCATTTTTTTGGACGGGACATTGTGGATTGTTGATAGATTTCATGTGATTGTGGATTTGCTCGTACATATATATTTGTAGGATTATGTAATGTATGATGCATACACAATTGCATACGGCATTCATATTGAGGTCATTAAGATTTGCCAGTAGAATATTATTGTTGTCCATTAGTATGTAGTTTAGGACAACACACAGATGCATAAGGTATATTAAAGGGGGTTTCCAAAAGCTCTCAGATATGCAAAAGTCTTTAAGAAAACTTTATTTAAATTAAGAACATGCAAGATGATTTGGTAAATTAGCTTTTTTCCATAATTAAACCTTATTATATTGCTACTGTCAATCTTTGAAAGTGGCTAACCCTTCAAAGAAAATTGTATCAAGACTATGGTGGGCACAAGCAAGATGCAAGTTTTTTTTTATTTTTGGGAAAGAACTAAATTCCATACCCTTTGCCCATCAAAGGGTATGGAATTTAGTTAGGTGTGTTATGGTTATGACTAATGTGATAAGCGAAAATAGAGATGCGCTGTGTAATACCCAGTGGAAGCGGTGGGGATAAATTGTTGCCCAGAGGCTGCTCACCTGATGGGGTTGTGCACCCTTGCACAACCCAGGTAAAAGGTGAGGATAGATCCAGGGGGAGGACCGCTGGAGAAGGGATCCTCTGAGAAGCCTGGAGCCAGCGTGGAGCGATTCTTCCTGAAAGGTCACGTGATACTGCGCGAGCGGAAGTGCGTCACCGCAGGTCCTGTGTCAGTCAGGGAATCCTGGTAACCCAGCAACCATAGGTCCTGATGTCTAATGGAAAAGCCTCCGCTCCCAGAGCTTGCTTCTGCCGCTGATCCCTCCCAGGGATAATGAAATTGGATAGCAAAGTGGCAATCAGATAGGAGTACTAGGAAGCAGGAGGACTAGGTGACCTCATCCTTCTGCTTCCTAGCGCTCCTATCTGACCGCCACTTTGCTATCCAATGGTTATGACTAAGGAAGACTCCCTTCCAAAACGCGTTAACCATGCCCTCATACCTGTACCATTTATGGATTTTAATTAGTTCAAATTAAATGGGATTTTACTGAATTTATCTTTCCTGAATGAAGATGTTTGTTGCTGGATCTCCACCTTTTGCAATCACTTCTAGCCTCCCTTGTTCCATGCACCGTCTGACCTCTTCTGCAGGATGATCTACCATTAAGAACATCCACATCTGAACGGGGAGCTTTTTTTTTTCGTTTGTTCCTTTGCCCATCAAGTATTGCCAATAAGGTTTCAAAGACAGTAGCTATCTTTAAAGATTACCTTACACTGTATATTTTTTTATTGAACTGAGTACCTCGTCCAATTGGCGCTACTCCTCTGATTCTGCAACAACTTTTCATTTTTGTCTGTGCCCCTCCTTTTCAAAGTTATGCCAGTGGGCAAAAAAAATGCAAATTTTGCCTTCATTCAATTTTGCATATACCACACACATTTTCTATGGGCATGGCAGTGTTTTCATTGGCCAGCATCAGAGAAGTAAAAGCAAATACTTAACAGAGCGGTTCAGAACAGAGCGGTTCAGTGGCATATGCCGAGTTAGTTGAGGGGAAAATTTGCACTATTTTTACAGAGGGAATAACTTTGGAACAGAGAGGTGTAAAAGATAAAAAAAACAGTTCCAGATTCAGAGAAGCAGCACCAATTGAATGAGACCAATTGAATTCAGTTTACATAAAAAAAAAATCTAGTCAATGATCCACTTTAAGGAGAGTAAGTGCCCCTTAAAGCTAGAGTAGGTTGTGAATGTGAATGAACATGGACAAAACAGAATTCATTGTCTTTCCTCCTCCTCACTCAACCCCCCCACCTGACATATCCATCAATGTCAATGGCTGCTCACTTTCCCCAGTGCCACGTGCTCGCTGCCTAGGAGTAATCCTAGACTCTGATAACTCTTTCAAGCCACACATCCAAGCCCTCTTCACCTCCTGCCACCTCCAACTCAAAAATATTTCCCGGATCCGTACATTCCTTTCCCAAGAAGCTGCAAAAACCCTAGTACATGCCCTTATTATCTCCCACCTGGATTATTGCAACCTCCTGCTCTGTGACCTCCCTTCTAACAGTCTCGCACCCCTACAATCTATTCTAAACTATGCTGCCTGGCTAATCCACCTGTCCCCCCACTAATCCCCGACCTCTCCTCTCTGCCAATCCCTTCACTGGCTTCCCATTGCCCAATGACTCCAGTTCAAAACACTAACCATGATATACAAAGCCATCTACAACCTGTCTCCTCCCTACATCTGTGACCTAGTCTCCCAGTACTTACCTGCACGTAACCTTCGATCCTCACAAGATCTCCATCTCTACTCCTCTCTCATCTCCTCTTCCCACCATCACATCCAAGATTTCTCCCATGCCTCTCCCATACTCTGGAATGCTCTGCCACAACACATCAGACTCTTGCTTACCTTGACAAGCTTCAAAAGGAACCTGAAGACCCACCTCTTCCGACAAGCCTACAACCTGCCGTAATCCTCAGTCTGAGATAGCGCCGCAGAATCAGCTCTACCCTAACCTACTGTATCCTCATCTATCCCTTGTAGACTGTGAGCCCTCGCGGGCAGGGACCTCTATCCTCCTGTACCAGTCTGTGCCTTGTATTGTTTATGATTATTGTTCTTGTAGCTATTATGCGTACCCCTTTCACATGTAAAGCGCTATGGAATTGATGGTGCTATAATAATAAATAATAATAAATAATAATAATGTAACACTTATGTGACTTAGAGAAAAGAGAAGCTTCTCCACACCTATGGACAGGATGGACAGTGTACAAATTTACTGATCTCTCCTTTCCCCAAGCACCATATTGTCAGAAAAAAAAGTCAACAGAGTCTTTATAATTGGATCTACATTGAGACATATTCAACATTATGTCATAAATTATATAACATGCAAAGTCATTGGCGCCTAACTGATAAGGGAGTGTTACTATATATTCTATTCATGCACAAAGCTCATAAAATTATTTCTGAAACATAATTAATAATGTATCTAAAATGTATGATTTTTTTTATAAATAATAATAACACATTGGAAACAAATGTATTTCTTTTCAGTAGTTTTATTGAAAAAACGCCTCTTTTTTTCAGAAATAAATAAAAATATAAGGCAGTGAAATTCACAATTTGCAGTTAAAAATCTTGAAATAGCAAATCTATTTTCATAGTCTTCAAACTGCTTTGAGAACTAAGAAACTAAGAAACTTTGAGAACATTATATTCTGAAAATTGTCCATACTAAATATACAGTACATACATGCAATTTCATTTTCTGCAGGATCAACTGCAAGTTGACATAAATGTAACTGTTAATGTGTCTACAATATAATCCTGAACCTAATGGGCACAGTATATTTAGCTATGTAAAAAGTTTTCTGGATGCTTAAAGGTAGGCAGAGTATAAAAGCATTATATCCCAGGCTTTGGATGGGAGGGCTAATGGCGGAAGAGTATGGCTTTCTGGGTAGGAATATGGTTTTTGGTGTAGGGTACAGGCAACATTGTTCAGACACAAAGCTGCTTGGAAGTTTGTTCCTGGTTTTGGTTTTTACTATGTAACATTGCAATAAAATTATCATCTTTATTCACACATTAGGCAGTCGACAATGCAAGCACAACCTATTTTACACGCAATTATAGAGAGCATCAGACAAGAAGCCGCATGTGGTTCATATGGTGAGATCTTGATGCAGCACTCACAAAAAATGGCTTGTGTACATACATGTAAGTGCATTTCATGACTGCAGTATCCTGAAGTGACTTGTGGAAATATCCAATCTGCTTACTTTGCATGTATCTGCTGATAAGGGTCAGATGGAAGTGACACACATAGTAAACAAAATACCGAACTATTTAAGATCTCTCTACATTCTTTCTTAAGGATCTTCTCCACCGCATATGTTCAGCATATTCATGATGGTCATAGTCCTCATCCTCTGATTGTTCTTGTGGTATTGGGACTACGTAAGGTTGATTGTCAGGCTCAACGGCTCCGCTTTCAGGTTGATAGGGTTCTGGTTGAAAATATTTGTCCGATTGAACAAGACAATTATCTTACAACATTCATTCAAAGGAACAGTAAAGATAATTTGACTTTGGTACTGTGGTTAATTGTCAGATTTCATATATATATATATATATATATATATATATATATATATATATATATATATATATGTATATATATATATATATATACATACTGTATATACATACACAAGTATGTTTATATGTATATGTGCATATATATATGCGTATATATATATATATATACACATATAACTATATGTGTTTATATATATACTGTATATATATGTGTGTTTTTATATCATAAGGACAATTAACAGTTTTAGAATTGTTAAACAGTTAACACCATTAGACTTATGCACCAGTTAAAATCAGTGTACTATAAATAGGTTCAGGGTTATTAAAAAGATCAGACATTTTACTGAAAGGTATACATTGATATATCTTTCAGATTGTTATACCTGTAATAATTTAATGATATTTGTTTTTGTGAATTGCCCAAATATGACATAATAAATAATGGAGTGCATTATGTTTAAAGCATACACTAGATCTGCGCCTGACAAGGAATAACATTGTAAAGTTCATTAGGGATGAGAGGGTCAATGGTTATTCTAGCAGACAGCAAGCAGCAGGCTTTAATGTATTAGCTCATGGTAAAAAATGTTAACTGATTTTAGTGGATATGATCCCATACAAATCATTTACAAGCCACAATTAGTTTATTATTTACATACATCATTTCTATTTCCTTATGTTAAATCTCTATATATAGGGTTACCTCAGATACAGTAGTTAGTAGCTATAATGACCTCTTGTGTAACTGAGGCCCTATGTCTTTCATATATTTGACATGACTTTTTCACTACAGAAAGCAAACAGACTTTGTAAGTTCACTTCGCTGTCTTGGGTCCCATTGGAATGCTGTTAGTATAAAGAACAGTTTCCCTTTTAAATGATGGCAGTATAAGTCATTAGCTATATCCATGGTGAAATTTCCCAAAAGAATCATTTCAGATTAAGTACGTGCGCAAACATCTCAGAAACAGGATTTTCATGAATTCAAACTGTAAGCAGCACTGGAGGCTTAGAAAATGTGTTAGCCGGAACCTGAAACAGGTCAAAGATGAGGTTAGTGTATAAAAGTAAGAGATGAAAATACATTGTCTTCCTCCTATACATTACTACAGATTGTACAGATTACTACAGATTGTACAATTCATCACTCTCCACTTTCTTGTCTCACATGTAGATTAATTTTATGAGTTTAAGGTTAAAAAACGTGTCTTAATTGTTTTTAAGGCCAACAATCTGATTTGCTCATATTTACTCAAATCACTATGGAGCCCACAACCTAGTGGTCACTAACATCTGAATGGGGTTGGCCTGGCTACTGTCAAAAAAAATATACAATTTATGGAGTATAACCTTTATATTTTGCTTATATAAGTATATTTTGCTTCTTGTTAAATAGATATAAATATGGGGCAATACAGTATTTATATTTGTAAAAGTCCTCTAAGTGATCCCTCTCTATCTCTATCTAACATATATATATATATATATATATACTATATGTATATATATATATATATATATATATATATATATATATATACTGTGTATATATATATATATATAGGAAATGTAAATTGTTCTTTTATTCTATTCCACATGTCTCCGATTTTCCAAGCATTAAATTTTGTATTTATTTTCTCAAAATGAGAAATTGTCAAAATAAAAAAAATCCATCTTCCTATCCATCTTCCTCTTGATTACATTCCAGAGGTTCTCAATGAGGTTCAGGCCTGGAGATTGGGCTGGCAATGACAGGGTTTTTATGTGGTTGTCCTTCATCCACACATTGATTGACCTAGCTGTGTGGCATGGCGCATTGTCCTGCTGGAAAAAACAGTCCTCAGAGTTGGGGAACATTGCCTGAGCAGAAGGAAGTAACTGTTTTTCCAGG
The DNA here is from genome assembly GCF_048569485.1 of Anomaloglossus baeobatrachus. Taxonomy (NCBI): domain Eukaryota; kingdom Metazoa; phylum Chordata; class Amphibia; order Anura; family Aromobatidae; genus Anomaloglossus; species Anomaloglossus baeobatrachus. The sequence continues at coordinate 384,643,315 of NC_134355.1, read as the reverse complement.
ATAACTTTCTATGCGACTTGATTTATAAGTCCTTCACAAAGTTTAATCTGCCCAATTAGACCATAAAGGACTGGAGTAAGGTAATCCTCTCTGATGGAATGTAATCAACAGGAAGATGGATAGTCACAAGCCATCAAACAAAGAAGAACTGCTTACATTTTTGCACCAGGACTGGCATAGGGTCACCAAAAAGCAATGTGAAAGACTGGTGGAAAGCGCGCCAAGACGCATGAAAGCTGTGATTAAAAATCATGGTTATTCCACAAAATATTGATTTCTGAACTCTTCCTGAGTTAAAACATTAGTATTGTTGTTTCTAAATGATTACAAACTTGTTTTCTTTGCATTATTTGAGGTCTGAAAGGAAATTTTTTTTTGTTATTTTGACCATTTCTCATTATCAGAAAATAAATACAAAATTTATTACTTGAAGATTTGGAGACTTGGTGTCAGTAGTTTATAGAATAAAAGAACAATTTTTTGTCAGAGCTGTATAAATAAATATTAATATATATATATATATATAAAGAATATTTATTTGTTAAGATGAATCTATCAGCAAGCTTTTGCTTTCCCATCTAAGAGCAGCATAATGTAGGGGCAGATAGCCTGATTCCAGAAATTTGTCATTAATTGGGTGTCCTGCAGTAGTTTTGATAAAGTCACTGTTTTATCTGCTGGAGATCTACAAATTCTCTGAATGTAAATTTCTGTATAACCCCACCCCTCCACTGATTAGCAGCTTCCTGTGTACACTGTGTATAGGCAGTGTGAACAAAGAGGACTTCACAGGATATGCGGTCAGGTTATATAGGAAGTTCAGTTCCCCTACCATTGGATGTAACCTGTGATGTCATGGGGGCATGTGTATAGCTAGGTGTTGAAGACTCTTCCCATCTAAAAAGGTAAAGAAATCAAACCACAAGGTCTCCTTTGTATGAGCAACCATACAATGCAAAAATACCTACACATATATTATTAAGTCCCTTCTACAGGCAGAAAACTGCCAAAGAGTAGTGGAGATGGGTTTATACAGAGTTTATGAATGGAGAACTGCAGGGCAGCAGGTTTTCTAGTCCTTTAGTGATAATATCCTGATGCTAAAACAGTAATTGTATCAAAACTACAGGAAACAGCCCACATCGCTTGAATCAAGGTCCCTTAACAAAAGATACAGTGCATATTATACTATGTATATTAAATATGTAGTCTAAAATGAAATATCTAGTTTTTGGTAGATACTAAGAAAATGAATTCAGTTAAGGGATCATTTTAATTTTCTCAACAATCTTATAAATTTTCTTATATGCTTATAAGGAGACAATTATGGAAGACTTTGTAGTTACAACACATATGTACAGTACAGACTTGTTTTAACCATGTTAGTAAAAATAGTATTCATTTTTAGATGAATATAAGCTAATAGAAAGTATTGACATTATGTATTTGCCTGCATACCTGGGTATCCTTGACCATTGTAAGGAATGCTTGCACATAGTGATGCATCACAGTAGCCAGCTGGACCTGTTGGACCTCTTACGCCATGGTTGCCTGGGCGACCCGGAGTACCTGGTGGCCCTGAAGAGCCTGGAGATCCTGGTGGTCCTGTCCTGGAGTCACCTGGTGGTCCTAGTTTTGCAGAAAGAAATATAAAACCCTTTGAGGTTTGTTTTCTATTGTTTTAAAGCACAACTAATAATACATTTGGCTCACAAACTGTCTAGACATGAGTACAATGTAAAAACAAAAATTTTAAATTTGACATATGTTTCTAATGAAGGAACCCAAAAATTAAATTGCTGGCTAAGATTCTCTAGGCTTTGCAATGCGTGTAACATATACAATGCCTATTTTGTGTAAAATATGAATTGGCAAGATACAACTGATTTAACAATATCAATGAAATCTCAGATTTGTTTCCACTACTAAGATGTAATAATAACCTCTGGGGAAACTACTACATTTGAAAGCGCACTGAATTTCAATTAAAATTTAGAAGTGCATCAACTATGCTACTCTGTGGCCTAGGGACAGATGAAGTAATGTTGTTTTTGGAGCAATCACTATTATGGTAAGCTAAAATGTAAATCTTGAACCAAGTGAGGATAAAATAGTTGCAAGCTTGTACATGTTGTAATGAAAAAATCATGTTTCAACTAGAGAATGAAATACAGAAACAACCAAAAAAGTTTCTGCAGCCAAGTTTCCAGCTTATAATCAGACAGTATGGTGAGGAACAGATTAGAGCGCTGCAAATTTGGATTATAAGACTATTTGTAATCTAGCATTTCATCCTGTAACATCTTAACAGCATGATAGGAAATGTGGATTTAGGATTAACAATACAAATCTTTTTCCATGTTAAAGACTACTACATTTACTAGAATTTGTTTGATTGAAGTTGCCGAATAATATACCAGAAGCCAAGTTTTTAAGTTGCAAAAAATATTCTTTTGGAAATAAATCATATTATACATTTTTATAAAATTTACGCTAAGTAGGAGAAGGTTGGCTTAAAAAATGATGATGTAGCTTTCAAAACACCGTCACAGGGGCTCTAACTAAAGTAAATCAATTTAGGCTTGAAAGTTCTTCTAATATATAGAGCAGTTAAAGAGAAAGGTTTTTACAACATACTTCATTTTAACTGTTCATTGTTTCTTAAAATTTATAATCAGAATTCCCCCATTATCCCCAACACTCAACATTCGCACCAACTGACTGCATATTTGGCTTCACTAGCAGTGAAGTTAGATAAGGATCCTACCAAAATCTTTCAACACACGATATTGTTTCTTTTTTTTTCCTAGTTGTGGAATTTGTAATATCATAGTGTATTAACAGTACACTGCTGGAAAATCCAACTAGAAGTCTTGATTTTACTACAGTAGAATATTTTCTATCAGTCATTTTAGTCATTATGAATATATAGTCATTTGAGATGACTAAAGGGCGCTTTACACACTACAATATATCTTACGATGTGTCGGCGGGGTCACGTCGTAAGTGACTCACATCCGGCATCGTAAGTTACATTGTAGCATGTAACAGCTATGTGCGATTGCCATTGAACGGTAAAACGTTCATCGCATGCACGTCGTTCAATTCCTATAAATTGAACGTCAGGTTGTTCATCGTACCCGGGGTAGCACACATCGCAGTGTGTGACACCCTGGGAACGATGAACAGATCTTACCTACGTCCTGCGGCTCCCGCTGGCAATGCGGAAGGGAGGAAGTGGGCGGGATGTTTACGTCCCGCTCATCTCCGCCCCTCCACTTCTATTGGCCAGCTGCCGCGTGACGTCAATGTGATGCCGAACGTCCCTCCTACTCCAGGAAGTGGATGTTCACCGCCCACATCGAGGTCGTATGGACGGGTAAGTACATGTGATGGGGGTTATTCGTTTGTGCGACACGTTCAACAAATTGAACGTGCCACACAAACGATGGGGGCGGGTACGATCGCATACGATATCGTATGCTGGATCGTATGGTGTAAAGCAGGCTTTAAGTAATGATGAAATTAAATACCTCCGATTAGGAAAAAATATTTATGTTTCAGAAGTTCTTAAGTAACCTATATTACTTTGTCTTTATATTTACCCAGAGCACTTAGTATCATAATGCCCATAGATGAAACAACTGTCTACTGTATATATACCAACCTGGAGGTCCAGTAAGCCCTCTGGGTCCTTGAGATCCAATTCCAGGGTTGCCTCTCTCTCCCTTCTCTCCTGGTAAACCTAAAAAAAGTGAACAACCATAAATAATGACTGGGTTTTCTGCTACAGTGACATTTCAGCCATTGTAACATGTTACTTTAATATTTTCATAAAATACACCTTGTTTTACATTGAACATTGACATTTAATTTCACATATACACCCACCTCTTTCTCCAGGTGGTCCTTGAAGACCAGGTGTTCCCGGGAATCCAGAACTGCCACTAGATCCAGGTTCACCTCTTGGTCCAGCATTGCCTGGAGGACCTGGTGGACCTGCAGGTCCTGGCTGATTACGGTTGGAATAATAGTCATTTGGAATCTGGTTTAGCATTTGATTAAATCTGCTCATTTGACCTAAAAAAATTGTAACATTAGATGTAAGCATTGAGCGTTGACTCATGTGTTACATTTTCAATAAAGCCTAACTTAGCTTGAAACACTGGGATCTCTTGATAATATTGCTTAGAAGTTAATCAAATGTCAGCAGACTATATTTACAAATGTTTAATGTAGATGTTCTAATAGCATGTGAGCAGAGCATTCCCTGTAGAAAACTTGGGTAGGCATGGCACAAAAATTAGTCTGGGATTTTCCTCAGAGGGATATTTGGCAGGCTAGGTGGGCCAAGTGCTTATCTGTCTTAAACTTTGATTCAGTCTTTCTGGCACTGAAAAGCTTGTGGTGTTGCAGGAAATTAATCATTAGTCAATAATCTTGACAGTCTACTGTTAACACAAAAAGAAATCCTATTTGCTTTTTTAGCATTGAATTCCATAATGCAATATGTACCTGTTGAGTAATGCCGAAAGTAGAAAGGGATAATTACATATATTATAATTATCTAGCACAGAGGTCAGTAAGACAAAATCTTCTTACTCAATGCAGTTCTGCTTCTTTGGTTCTGGTATTTTCAAAATTTGTAGTATTTCAACTTTACATACCATTTGAATAAACTCAGCAAAATATGATAAATATCAAGAGCCAATTTAATATTATATTTTAATTTACTTTCCATTAGTGGTACTTATTACATCCCTTTTTACTGATAAATGTATGTGTGCCCATACAAAATTTACAAACATCAAAGTTCTCAGTGGAAGATAAATGCATCATGATTTGCAATGGGTAAACTCAGTTACAATATGGAAAACAAGCACTTTTACAACTGTAACCCCAATAATTAGCTGTAATCAATGGAAGTTTGATCACGCACCCCAGAAAACAAGCACTTATATAATTGGAACCTCAATAATTAGCTGTAATCTTTGGATGTTTTATCACACACCCCAGCAAACAAGCACTTATACAACTGTAACCCCAATAATTATCTGTAATCTATAGATGTTTGATCATGCACCCTAGCAAACAAGCACTTATACAACTGTAACCCCGATAATTATCTGTAATCTATAGATGTTTTATCACGCACCCTAGCAATGTAACTTTTTTCATTCCATAATTAAGTCAAGAACATTAAGGACAAAATAACTACTTTGCTTAATAACAATATCTGCCCTTTACTATGAATTTAATTGCTAATATATTATATATTATATATTTTGTAGATCTATATAGTGTGAATAATATATTGAAATCACACAATTGTCCAACAATTCGTATGTAATTGATTTATTAAAGAATAAAAGATTTAGGGTCTTTTTGGTATTTTTTTTTTTTTCATTTAAACCTCTGGCAATTCTCAGTTTAGGAGTCCAGTGGGTGGTCCTAATGAGTGGGCATAGAGGGAAACCTGGAATGGCCTAATAGACTAGTAAATGTGTGTTCTGAAGTTTAAAGGTTATCCCATATCTATGAGATTTTGTGATCATTAAGAAATACACTTAAAATCTGCTCAAATCAACTGCTCCATACAGAGAACCAGTCAGCTATAAAGTAAAATCTCTGGCTACTAAATTATATATTGTACTCTTGTTAGGATTGTTGTTCAAAAGTTTATACAATAGCCACCCCGCCTCCCCCCCAAAATGTTTCACTTGATACACACATCTTTAACTTTACCAGTGGCTAACATATTAATTCCCACCCATCAATCCCAATCGTTCCAAATTGTACCTGTACTGATGTACTATTTGTAAATAAGGCAATTATCTCAACTTACTGTTTATCATCTGTTCACAAACTTGTCGCGCAACCGATCTCATCATATTCTGGGAAGCCATATCACCCTTAAGGTCAAAAAGCATAAACCAGATCATCAATGGAAGGTTAATATGTTAAACATAGGAATATTATGCAGAAAGTAAAAGGTACAAGTTTTGAAGGTAGGGTTGGGTGAGTGTAAATATTTTAAACCAAGTGCACCTTACAGAAACAAACGTTTCCATTAGGCAACCCCTTAGAAAAGCCTGAAATCTCACAAAATACATGGCCTATTTCCAGCATGCAGATATCATTTTTAACCAAGCACCTATGAAATAGTGCAAGACTGATACATATATTTGATCTATTCACTTACCCTTTCACCCTTGTCTCCTTTCTGTCCTGAAGGACCCTGCAAAGAAATTACACTCGATTTATATTGTATTGAAATACAAAAAAGCCTATATATGTATTGTTTGCTATCCAGGCATCTCACTCATTCTTTATGAACTAGTGTCATTTTGCTCTATCTAGATCCCCAGCTGTTAAAATGTCCACCAATAAATTAAAGTTGACCTTAAGCATACAGATTTTTATCTGTCACAGATGTATTGAAAAGTGGAGCAAGTATTTGTGCAATCCAGTATAATGTGTACTGGTCATGCAACAGTGAATCAGCAGATTGGAGCTATGTGATAATAGAACATGCTTTCTGGCCATCACAGCCATGTCTTTAACTGTATAAGTTAAATGCCGACCGTAAAACTCAAGTTCATTCGCATTAATCCCTCAATTATTCCATCATGTCTACTTTCCCATTTGATAAATGCTGACTAATCATCCTCTAAACTAAAGCACGGAAACATCTGCAAGGCACCCTTATTAATTTGATGCTACCCTTTTATCCTGGCTTGCCTATGTTCACAAGCATTTAATATACCACAATAATTAAAACCAGTAGTGAAGATCAAAGTGAATATATTTCTGAACAATGCCATCTCTGCACATATTACTTGCCAACATATTTGTTTCTGAAGTATAGTAAAGAGTGACTTGTTTTATCCTCTCGCCTCCACACAGAGTATTTCGTGAAAGTTCAATCCAGTAACACAAATAAAATCTTTAATATGGTGAAGTCTGTCTGATCTTTTATCCCCTAAGCAGGACGAGCTTTTATGTTTAAAGGCTTTCTATGTCCCAATATTTTAGCCTTAATGTGACAACACAAGCACCCTTTCTTTTCGGATACAATCTCCTTTTACAATCCACTTGCTTTTAAGTTAGCTTCACCTCCAACTTGAAATCCATCACTCATGGGTGCAGTCTATTTTGCTTAGGTATTGGTCGCATTTTCAGCTTTCATTTAATGCATATGCCAGCAAAATCTACCAACTTATATGTCAAACTAAGACTGTGAGCAATGCCAAACAGTGCATCCATTATCTGTAGCCTTTAAAAGAAGCCTATTAACAGATATGTCCTACGCTTTCCCATAGCTTTTCTTGATGTGTCAGACAGATGTAATAATAGCCTATGGCTATACAGTGGTGTGAAAATTTGTTTGTCCCTCTTCCTGATTTATTATTCTTTTGCATGTTTGTCACACTTAAATGTTTCAGATCACCAAACTAAATGAAATATTAGACAAAGATAGCACAAGTAAACAGAAACAGATGTTTATAAATGAAGGTATTTATTACTATGTGTGCCCCTCCCCCATAAAACATAATTTCACTATGTATTATCATGTCTTTTGGAAGTTGAATTCAATTTCCCTAGCTACACTCAGGCCTGATTACTGCCACACCTGTTCTCAATGAAAAAAATCACTTAAATAGGACCTGCATGACAAAGTGAAGTAGATAAAAAGATCCTCAAAAGCTAGACATCATGTCGCGATCCAAAGAAATTCAGGAACAAATGAGAAACAAAGTTATTGAGAACTATCACTCTGGAAACGGTTAAAAAGCCAGTTCTAATGTTTTGTACTCTAGTGAACCACAGTGAGAGCCATTATCCACAAATGGCGAGAGCATGGAACAGTGCTGAATGTTTCCAGAAGGCTGGCCAAAATTACCCTAAGAGCACAGCAACGACTCATCAAAAATATCAGAAAAGACCCCACAACAACATCCAAAAAACTTCAGGCTTCACTTGCCTCAGTTAAGGTCAGTATTCATGACTTCACCATAACAAAGAGACTGGGAAAAAATTGGCTGCATGGCAGAGTTCCAAGATGAGAACCACTGCTGAGCAATATGAGCATAAAGGCTCATCTAGGTTTTGCAAGAAAATATCTTGATGATCCCCAAGACTATCAGGAGAATATTCTGTGGACTGACGACACAAAAGTTGAACTATTGTGAATGTGTATGATCCATTACATCTGGTGTAGAAGTAACACAATATTTAAGAAATGGAACATGATACCAAAAGTAAAATATGGTGGTGGTAGTGTGATGGTCTGGGTCTGTTTTGCTACTTTAGGACCTGGAAGACTTGCTGTGGTAAACAGAACCATGAATTCTGCTGTCTACCAAAAAATCCTGAAGGACAATGTTCAACCATCTGTTTGTGACCTCAATCTGAAGCTCATTTGAGTTATACAGCAGGACTGTGGCATGGCATTAAAAGGTGGTTCTTGGTTGGAAACTTCCAATGTGGCTGAATTACAACAATTCTTCCAAGATGAGTGTGACAAATTTCCTCAAGAGCGTTGTAAAAGACTCATTACCAGTTATCGCAAATGCTTGATTGCAGTTGTTGCTGTTAAGGGTGGCCCAACCAGTTATTAGGTTTAGGGGCAATCACTTTTTCACACAGGGCCCATTAGGTTTAGATTTCTTTTTCCCTTAATAATAAAAATCTTCATTTATAAACAACTTTTTGTGTTACTTGTGTTATCTTTGTCTAATATTTAAGTTTGTGTGGTGATCTGAAACATTTAAGTGTGACAAACATGCAAAAGAATAAGAAATTAGGATGGGAGCAAACACTTTTTCACACCACTAGCGATGCCACTGTTGGGAATATGTTTAATGCATTCAACACCTATTGGCATTTATTAAACAGATAACAAAAAGCTATTGGAAATCTCATGAAGTATAGCTTAATCAGATGGCTTTGACGCATGGTGTACACCACAATCTGTCATTCATACATCATTATGGTATCAATTTACTGGAGATGTTTTTATAGGATTATTTATATACTCTAACATGCGATTTGATACTTCTTTTTCTTACCTATATTGATATACACTGACCTGACAAATGCCCCAAAACTCTCTTTTAGACTTTTTGTGGCAAATATAATAATAGAGACACTTTTAAAATTAACACAAGGAGCAATCCTGGAAATGCAGGACAAAAGGCCACTTTACACACAGAGATAAATCTGCGGCAGATCTGTGGTTGCAGTGAAATTGTGGATAATCAGTGCCATGTTTCTGGCTGTGTACAAATGGAACAATATGTCCATGATTTCACTGCAACCACAGATCTGCCAAAGATTTATCTCTGTGTGTAAAGTTGCCTAAACACAAAATGTGAACCCAGTCTTAAGCTGGGTTCACACATAGCGACCGCGACAACGACGTCGCTGTTACGTCACCATTTTCTGTGACGCAACAGCGACCTTGTAAGTCGCTGTTATGATCGCTGCTTAGCTGTCAAACACAGCAGAAGCAGCAGCGATCATAACGACACGCGTCGCTGTGCTACATGTGCAGGGAGCCACGCACACTGCTTAGCGCTGGCTCCCTGCACTCCTAGTTACAGTACACATCGGGTTAATTACCCGATGTGTACTGCAGCTACATGTGCAGAGAGCAGGGAGCCGCGCACACTGCTTAGCGCTGGCTCCCTGCACTCCTAGCTACAGTATACATTGGGTTAATTACCCGATGTGTACTGCAGCTACATGTGCAGAGAGCAGGGAGCCGCGCACACTGCTTAGCGCTGGCTCCCTGCACTCCTAGCTACAGTATACATTGGGTTAATTACCTGATGTGTACTGCAGCTACATGTGCAGAGAGCAGGGAGCCGGCAGCACAGGCAGCGTGAAAGCGGCGGACGCTGGTAACGAAGGTAAATATCGGGTAACCAGGGAAAGGTCTTCCCTTGGTTACCCGATGTTTACACTGGTTACAGCTTACCGCAGCTGCCAGACGCTGGCTCCTGCTCCCTGCTCGCTTCTCTTCGTCGCTCTCTCGCTGTCACACACAGCGATGTGTGCGTCACAGCGGGAGAGCGACGACCAAAAAATGAAGCTGGACATTCAGCAACGACCGGCGACCTCACAGCAGGGGCCAGGTCGTTGCTGGATGTCACACACAGTGACAGCGACAGGACGTCGCTGCAACGTCACAGAAAATGGTGACGTAGCAGCGACGTCGTTGTCGTCGTCGCTGTGTGTGACACCACCCTAACATAAAAGCCAGTCACTTCCCCCAACAAAATCAACACTGTCATCATCTACTGCAAATCATGAATTGTACAAAAGGTTCAAGGAATCTAACAAAAATAAATCGCAACAAGAATGTGCCATGATGTTTACAGGTTGGAGATAATTACTGCACTAGAAGTAACCATTTTTGCCTCTGAATAAGCTCTAATTGATAAGCTTCACTATTCCTTTCTGAGCTAAAAAATCATTAATAATTATGTCCAAATATTGTTTTTTTCCAGTGATGTACTTTTTTTCTACCAAGACTGATGCCTCATTAACCACTGTCTCATTTTAGTTGTTAAACCAAAGGAAAACTGTCCGCAAAAGATTGGATATCACTTATTCTAAATGACATATAATTTAGGAGGGAGACAGCAATGAAATTCAGGCACATTTTAGTAAATGTGCTGATCTAGCTCTTAGTATTTACACAGAGTAAAACTATATATTTTGGCAGATGATCTTGGTGCCGTTTCAAATGGAAAATGATTACCTCAAATTCCAACAATCAACTACTGCAACTGTTAAAATGATGCACTGCAGAATTATACTTCCAAAAATTTTGCTACCTTGTCAACTAAAAGGAAAACTTTGGCTTTCCATTAAGATGTTTATTAAGCTTCAAAAGAAAAGCTATTTGTTCTCAAACAGCAGAAAATAATTTTTCTTACGGGTAAACCATTATCTCCTTGTTTTCCTGGCATTCCGCTTGGACCTGGTGCTCCCTGAACTCCTGGTGCTCCCTGTAAAGTAGAAAGGTACATTTGATATAGGTTGTTACTGAAAATGTTATCAGATCTTTATACACTGAATTGTCACGGGTCTTCCACATGAACAGCCTGCTTGATCATATTTCTTACACTAGCAGATGCTTTCACTCTACAGTGTAACTCAGCTGCCACAATGGCATCTGAAGAGTGTAAGGAGTAGTTAATATTCCAGCATCGTACAATGTACTATAATTGCATGGCGTTAAACCACTTACCACTGGCCCAGGTGGACCTCTGGGTCCGACAGCCCCATCTTTGCCTGTAAAACCCTAAAGAAAGAAACCAAAAAATACTTCTGTTAGATAAACCTGTAAAAATAGTATATATACATCACAGCTACTAAGTGTAAATCTAATCTACAAAGTATATGTCATCTGTTGACCATTCTCTGCATACTACTTAAGATGGGAAAGCTATACATAAGCAAAAGTGTTGTAAAAGAAACACAAAAAATGAATAAAAAATAGTATGAGAAGGCCAAATATTACATCACTCTGAACTGGACACCTCACTCGTGCTAAGCATGAGCATTTAACAATGAATATTTCTCCTTTACTCGCTGAAATAATGTTTAACAGGTGTAATCACTTCAATTTAAAGGGGTTGTTCAAGATTTGAAAAAGTCTGCTTTTTTTCATATCTGCTCATGGGCAGTGCAAGGCATTCTCCTTCAAATTCATCTACATGATGGAGTTGTACAGACATAGATTACACGGATTACACTGTTTCTGGCAAAAAAACAGACCCTTTTTCTTACTTTGGCAATCTTTTTGATTGCTCATTTATTCAGGTTTAGGATTAGGATTACAACACTGTGACAAAGCCTATATCTATGATAGAGCTATGAACGTTCATCTCTGTTTAACCCTAGAACGCATACCTGGGGCCTCGCAGGCCTGCTAGGCCATTTGTTTTCTATGGTAGATTGTTATGCTTGCGCGTTCTAGGGTTAAAACAGTACAAAATGAATGCCCCTATACACATTCCATTAATGTCGGAAGAACATGGTGAAGAAAGCGATTGACTCCCCCTTAGTATATTACAGTGACTTACGAAAGTATTTGGCCCCCTTGAATTTTTCAACCTTTTCCCACATTTCAGGCTTCAAACATGAGGATAAAAATTTTAATTTTATGGTGAAGAATCAACAACATGTGGGACACAATTGTGAAGTTGAACGAAATGTATTGCTTATTGTAACCTTTTTTAAAAAATATATAACTGAAAAGTGGGGCGTGCAATATTATTCGGCCCCTTTACTTTCAGTGCAGCAAACTCACTCTAGAAGTTCATTGAGGATCTCTGAATGATCCAAAGTTGTCCTAAATGACTGATGATGATAAATATTATCCACCTGTGTGTAATCAAGTCTCTGTATAAATGCACCTTCTCTGTGATAGTCGCAGTGTTCTGTTTAAAGCACAGATAGCATCATGAAGACCAAGGAACACAACAGGCAGGTCCATGATACTGATGTGGAGAAGTTTAAAGCCGGATTTGATTAAAAAATTTTTTCCAAAACTTTAGGCATCCCAAAGAGCACTGTGCAAGCGATCATATTGACATGGAAGGAGTATCATACCACTGCAAATCTACCAAGACCCGGCCGTCCATCCAAACGTTCATCTCAAACAAGGAAAAGACTGATCAGAGATGCAGCCAAGAGGCCCATGATCACTCTGGATGAACTGCAGAGATCTACAGCTGAGGTCGGAGAGTCTGTCCATAGGACTACAATCAGTCGTACACTGCACAACTCTGGCCTTTACAGAAGAGTGGCAAGGAGAAAGCCATTTCTCAAAGCTATCCAGAAAAAGTGTTGTTTAAAGTTTGCCACAAGCCACCACGGAGACACACCAAACATGTGGAAGAAGGTGCTCTGCTCAGATGAAACCAAAATCGAACTATTTGGGTACAATGCCAAACAATATGTTTGGTGTAAAAGCAACACAGCTCATCACCCTGAACACACCATCCCCACTGTCAAACATGGTGGTGGCAGTATCATGGTTTGGGCCTGCTTTTCTTCAGCAGGGACAGGGAAGATGGTTAATATTGATGGGAAGATGGATAAAGCCAAATACAGGACCATTCTTGAAGAAAACCTGTTGGAGTCTGTAAAAGACCTGAGACTGGGATGGAGATTTGTCTTCCAGCAAGACAATGATCCCAAACATAAAGCAAAATCTACAATGGAATGGTTCACAAATAAACGTATCCAGGTGTTAGAATGGCCAAGTCAAAGTCCAGACCTGAATCCAATCGAGAATCTGTGGAAAGAGCTGAAAACTGCTGTTCACAAATGCTCTCCATCCAACCTCACTCAGCTCGAGCTGTTTGCAAAGGAAGAATGGGCAAGAATTTCACTCTCTCGATGTGCAAAACTGATAGACACATTCCCCAAGTGACTTGCAGCTGTAATCGCAGAAAAAGGTGGCGCTACAAAGTATTAACTGAAAGGGGCCGAATAATATTGCACGCCCCAATTTTTAGTTATTTATTTTTTTTAAAAAAGTTTAAAATAAGCAATAAATTTCATTCAACTTCACAATTGTGTCCCACTTGTTGTTGATTCTTCACCCTAACATTAACATTTTTATCTTTATGTGTGAATCCTGAAATGTGGGAAAAGGTTGAAAAATTCAAGGGGGCTGAATGCTTTTCCAAGGCACTGTATGTCGAAGAGAATAATCCGTCAATTTCAATTTCAACTACTTATTTTCTCAATTGGGTATAATCTGCCACCAGAGACATCTGCCAATTGCATATTACATGGAAAAGGTAGATAAGAAACTGTCAAATGCCCCTGGGACTATTTATCCAAGTTAAAACAAAATTTCTGAAAAATTCTACATTCTGGATGTTCGAGTTCCCCAGCCCCAATCTTTGAATTTGTTGGGATCCACTGGCAAAAGTTTAATTTCTAAAGCCAGCAACGATAAAAATTACATTAGGCAACAACATTTAACCGGGTGTAAAATAGTCTAAATAAGTTTTATAAATCCAGCATAGCAAACAACTATAATAAAAATTGTTCGCCGCACACGCAACATAATAAAATCTCTGATAATTAATGATATAATATTTTCCTATCAGTAGAATGTGATAAGAGTATTGAAAATAATATAAATCTCTACCATGTAGGAATGATTATACTGATGTGATATTTACACTCAGAAGATAGATACCAACAATCTCTGACACGTTATTTTGATCAGTCTTTTATTTCCATTTTCCAGATGAATGTTTAAAATGAATCACTGATGTTGGAAATCTTATATGGATTCAAGAAAAATTTTTGTATTGTGATTTGTGTAATAAACCCGAATCAATGTTTACCTCTCCTCTGTTTTATCATTACTGGTTCCAGCTTTTTCCTTTGGTGTCAGTCCAAACAAAACTTTCTTTGTATAATTCCCTATCCCCTCCTCAAATAAAACAATAAATGGCCTATCACTCCAGAGGAGTGTGCATGTGGCTCACTATTCAGCAATCCTTCAATATATAGCACCTTCAGTGACCCATAGGCATTGATGTAACTACATGACTAACATATTCATTTTGTAAATACAAGAGCTTTTAAGAAATATAGATCATGAAATTAAACCTTAACTAAATTGTGACCCAGTCGGAGTTCCTATGGCTCTCTATAGTAGTATTTCTGTGCCACTCTGTCACTATATAGGGACTACAATGAACTGTTATTGACATTTCTGCCTTTCATAGTCAAGATGGAAAAAACTATGTCCAGAACATCAGAGTTAGGGTTACCAGAACTGGGTGCAGCTGCACTAATCTGTCCTACAAAATGAATGGGAGCTACAAAAACAACTTGGGAGTTATGAAAACAGCATGGCTTGTTGTGCTTTTTCAGTAACTTCCATTAATTTCTATGGGAGATAAGCATATAGTACAGGTCAACTGTGCTTAGCTGTTTTCAAATCACTGCCTTGGGGTGGCCAGGACTAGAGATGTTTAGTACAGTCAAACCTTAGATAAGGTTGAGTTTGTGACCCTGACTTGACCTGAACCTCAATGGAAGTCAGTAATTGAGCAAATTGTGTCTCCTCCCATAAGCAGCCAGCCATAAGCAGAACACTTGCAGGGGAGGGATTTTTCCATTTTTTTTTTGTGTATGTGTGTGCACACTACATCTGATCACACTGATTTTACCCTTGGTGCGAGCTGATAAAATACTGCAAGTGGCTCGCACAGAGCTGAGCATTAATCATACCCAAGCACATCGCTGCACACTTGAGTGGTTTCCACTTGTATCTTGCTCGAACTTCATAACTGAACTCTATTTTTTTAGTCTGTGTTTGAACCCGAACCTTGAACATCGAACTTGAGATTCGCTCATCTCTAGCCATGACTTGGAAGAAATTATTCTTGTCTATGCCACAAAACAAAGGGGTAACCCTTTGAGTCTATATTGTCCCCTACAAGAAAAATGTCTAGTAAATAATGTCTGCATAACTGACTACATGTCAGAGCTAGACTTGGCTCAAATTTATTTCTACATCCCATTTCATCGATCATGACAGTAGTTTGTAGTTGCTGCAAGGGAGAGGGAGAACCAAGTCTTATTTGCTGGCTTCTGCAGCTCTTCTTTTGAGTAGGAGCCTGGCGCAAAGTCATGTGTGCTTGATGCAGCAACAATCAATGGCTACTCAAAAGAAGAACCTAAGATGCCAACAGGTAACAGGTGGCACTCCCCCATCCATCAAGCAGCCACAGACCACTGTTAAGGAGGCCAATGAATCCAATTTCCCCCCCCCCTAAAAAGGTAACCAAAAAAGATGACTGACACCATGAAAAATAATGGGGCAGATTTCTAAAAAGTAATGCAAAGGAATAGTAGAGCAGATGTCTATAGCTACCAATTCCTTGGCTATTGAGAGAGTAATTGCCCCCCCCCTCCCAATTTTACTCAGCTATCTTTGATAAATTACCCCCATGTATTGCATCCTGATTAACCCAGTGTTAATATTAATAAATGAAAATACAGACTAAACATCATTATGCACATTAAATATCTATAACGCAGATACAATATGGTTCATTAATCTTAATCTGTTACTGTCCACATGGCAAGATTAGTGTTTGTCGCTCCACAGGAATCCTGCAGCCCAGATGTAAAGGAAACAAATGTGTTAAATTTACTGGCTAACCCAAATAATCCCTCGTTTTGTTTGGCAATGACACAATCCCATATTTTCCCTCCCAGACTTCTCTTTTGATGCCTGAAGAGCACAAGTCTAAAAATATAGATTTGCAGGATTTTGCACAGTATTTGCTTTGCAATTCTGTAACTTATTTGATTTACAGTTATTAAGATGAACTAAACAATTGAAGTAAAATAAAATTCTGGATAAGTTGTTACAAGAAAGGATTACAGAAGGACAGTTTGGCTGAGCAGAACTTTTTCCAGCCACCGCCACAAGCTGCTTGTAGGTCATTTGTATAATGTATAAGGATTAACTCTACAAGTATCTGATCTGACACTCATTAAAAGATTCAAGATGATTGGTAAGATGTGTTAGAACTGAATGTTTAGGAGATGCAGTAAGTTCTGACTATGTCAACTGAGTGAAACGCATCTAACTAATAATATAGTGGTTAGCACAGTTGTCCTGCTGCACTAGGGTGATCTTTATTCCAACTTTCTCTTTTATGACTACAATAAATGAAGCTTATGACAACTTAACTCTCCCTACAAATTACCTCTACATTCATGAATAAAGATAATGTAAGACAATGTCTCCATCAAAAAAATCAAGCTGCATATTACAGATGAGCTACAACGGAATCCAAAATACTTGCCAAAGGGAGTTTAGATTTGCTATTTCTTTATTATCCTTGATGACCTAGCATACTTTTCTAATCCAATTGTTGACCAACTTTACAATCTTTTCGACAATACAACCATGATAAAAAGTTGGATTTGAGAACATACCCTTGTTCCTGGTGGTCCCATGGGTCCAGGTGGTCCAGTTACCCCAGGCGATCCCTTGAAAAAAATGAAAGAAAAAAATCAATGGTGAAGACAAATTAATTAAGCTGAACTCAAAAATCAAATGTAAACATCATTAAATAAGTTAAACCAAAACTTGTATCTTCTTTAATATACTAAACATTTCGCAAATAAAAATATAAACTTCTAGAAACTGAAGCAAACAAGTTACCATTCTTCCTGGCAATCCAGGGTCACCTTGATCACCCTTGAATCCTTGGCGACCCTAAATAAATATAATGTGAAATATAGATCATTCATTGCAATCTAGGTATGACTTCATAATGTCACATTATTTAATATGTAATCTCAACATACTTAAAACACTTTGAACATGAAATACTTAATAGGATTGGGAGTAGAATTTCAGACGTGCTGTACATCACTCTGCTATAACTATATCTCTATCAGCTTACACTTGATTATGAATCACCACAAAATATTTTACCTGAATACTTAGTATATGATATATTTTAACACATTTTTTACAAATTCCATTTTTTCCAACTTACAGGTTCTCCAGGAATAGAAAGTCCAGGAGGTCCTTGTGGTCCAGGAGGCCCTTGTGGGCCAGGTAGACCTTGTTCACCTCGTTGTCCTGGGGGGCCCTAAAAATAGGGTTCATAAAATTTTAGTATGTTAAAGAGTTAAGATCAACATAATAGGACTTCTCCTCTATCATTCCTTCCCAATCTTTATGAGTGTTTGTTACATGAAGAGTCTGCTTCTGGCCATCAAGTTAATAACTCTTTATCGAAGGCCCTCCACATGTATCTTCTACTCCAAACATTGGATTTGCGGAAAATTAATTTAATACACAATTCTGGTATGCTTGGAATGTGTTTCATACAGTAACTCTCTTTCTCAATTCTTGTCCAATTATTCACAACTTACAGTATATTATATCTCTGAATACAAAGTATTCATTCCAGTTCTCACTTAAGAGAATGTTGCTGCTGATTTACAAGAAAACTACCACTCACTTTTCTTTCTTTTCTTTTATCCACCTCATATAATTACAAACTCTCTGTAAAAAGAAATTGGACTTACCACTTTAAAACCATCCCCATTTTTAGGAATTTGGCGCTATTTTCTTTTTTTAAAGTACTTCTGACCTCTAACCCTCATAACCTATTAGATCTCCTAAAGTCCCATATTCACTATCTCTCCTAAATATTTTAGTCTTGGCAGATGTTGCTAGATAGATTGTTTGCTGATATAAAACTCTGTTTTCTGGGATTAATACATAACAGCTAGAATTGTCATAAATAGAAACTAATTTATTTTAAAAAATTTGATTCAGTTCGATTTGTCCATATTGGATCTATTTGAACCAAACCAATTTGTTACAAATCAAAAGTGCCCTCAATAGATGTGTATTTTGCTCCAAGATGTTTCCAAACCCCAAATCTATTAAAAGGACAAGAAAAAAATTCAAAACAACAAAGCATTATACTCATTTGTCCTAGGCTGCCCCAAACCCAACCTGCCATAGCAGTTCTCCACCCAGTCCTCTAGTCTTCATTTCTTCTGACCTCAGGATCCCTTTCTAGCCCTTGGTTTTCTGTCTTCTCTTTAGGTCTTTTTGTGATGACTAGGCTTTATGTGAAGACATGGAGCACAACACACATCATTGATGTCCCCAATGAAAATTTAAGGCCTAATCAATTTAGGGAAACCCAAAGAGAAAATGAAAGACAGGAGGCCGAAAGTATATCCAGAAGCCAGAAAAAGGAGAGACCTGAGGATCTGATGGGAAGCTGCCATGTCAGGATCGGTAAGTGGGGACACCTAAGAAAAGTGAGTGTAATGTTTTATTAGTTTTAACTCACAAAAAATATAGCAAAAGGAAGATCAACTGGATGTCTTTTTGGTGGATTAATTTTAACTCCCAAATAATTTGGATCCTAGTGAACAAGAATTTTCCCTAAATTTGTGATGAATCCAGTTACATTAGGCAGATTCAGTCCACATATTTCACCATCATTTTTTTCATAGACATAAGGAGAAGTGGTAGTCTAAAGTCGTAGATCCTTATTTTAGCTATTATTGTTGCAAATAAAATATCAAGACCGGATAAAACTTTTGAGCCGCTAAAATTATATAGACGTGACCACAGACTGAATAAAATCTACATCAGTGGTATTGACTATGCTTAAAATCACATAATTATTAAGAGACACGATGCTTAATATATACATGGAGAGCAATTTAGTAATTTAGATGTATAGACAGCTATGCATTTCAGACCAAATAAAGTCCTTGGTCAAAGCTTGGGACAAAGTACTTTTTTTGGCCTGAAATGCATAGCTGTCTATACATCTATGGTCATTGTTTTACCCCTTGGGGTCATGTAATTTACTTTAGAAACCTTTTGCTATTTGGATTTTAATCTAACAAGTTTGCAATAATGCCTAGAAATTTTATCCAAATTACTGGGAGTTGGATTTTTCCTTTTTTTGTTTCATTCAAAGCCTGTCTGTTCTGAGTCAGATATGTTTTTCCCTGAAACACTCCAGAATTACAGAGAAAACATAGAGTAAAGAGCTGGGGGCTAAGGAACATAAGGAAAGACCTGACTAGTCCAGCGCCACCCCCTTCTGGCTTCTCCCTGTGACACTACAGTTTGTTGACAGGTTCCACCAGTCAATCACTTGGAGCACACAGAGGAGAAACCAGCCAGACATCGTGCTAGACTAGTCATGTTTCTCCCTATAGTCCCAGGCTTTCTCTGAAGTTCCAGAACACTTCAGCTAAAAACATACCTGGCTACAATCATGCAGCCAGGCTCTGATTCATGCTGGCCGTAGTTTGGGAAACAATTAAGTGACAGATTCTCTTTAACCCCTTCACGACCATGGACGGATCTTTCCGTCATGGATCGTGTCCCGGTAATCCCCGCCCCCTGCCGCGGGCAGGCGGCGTGGATCGGCACACATATCAGCTGTTTTCAACAGCTGACATGTGTGCCTACATGTTCCGAGTGGAATCGCATTCCACCCGGAACATTAACCCCTTAGATCTCGCTGCCAAAGTCTGGCAGCGAGATCTATATGCGCGCGGCCATCTTTTTTTCTTACCTCCGCCCCCTCCGGACGTCACGTGAGTGATCACGTGACGTTCGGTGGTTGCCATCGTAGCACAGGGTCATGTGATGACGCCTGGTGCTAAGAAGTTTCACTTTCATTCTTCCTCGGCACGGAGCAGAGGAAGAAAGAAAGTGACTATTTCTGCTGTTTACAGCGGAATAGCTGTGATCAGCAGATAGCGATCAGCAATCGGATTGCTGATCGCTATAGCCCCCTAGGGGGACTAGTAAAATAAAATAAAAAAAGTAAAAAAAAAGTTTTAAAAAATTAAAAAAAAATAAAAAAACCTAAAAGTTCAAATCACCCCCCTTTCCCCCCATTGAAAATTAAAGGGTTAAAAAATAAATAAATATACACATATTTGGTATCGCCGCGTTCAGAAATGCCCGATCTATCAAAATATAAAATCAATTAATCGGATTGGTAAACGGCGTAGTGGCAATAAAATTCCAAACGCCAAAATTACGTTTTTTGGTCGCCGCAAGTTTTACGCAAAATGCAATAACAGGCGATCAAAACGTAGCATCTGCGCAAAAATGCTACCATTAGAAACATCAGCTCGAGACGCAAAAAATAAGCCGTCACTGAGCCACAGATCCCAAAAAATAAAAACGCTACGTGTTTCGGAAAATGGCGCAAAACGTGCGCCACTTTTATTGGACAAACTTGTGAATTTTTTTTAACCCCTTAGATACAAGTAAACCTATACATGTTTGGTGTCTACAAACTCGCACCGACCTCAGGTATCATACCCACACATCAGTTTTACCATATAGTGAACACCGTGAATAAAACATCCCAAAAACTATTGTGCCATCACACTTTTTTTGCAATTTTTCCACACTTGGAATTTTTTTGCTGCTTTCCAGTACACCATATGGTAAAACTTATGGTTTCATTTAAAAGTATAACTTGTCCCGCAAAAAACAAGCCCTCATATGGCAAGATTGACGGAAAAATAAAAAAGTTACGGCTCTCGGAAGAAGGGGAGCAAAAAACAAAAACGCAAAAACGGAAAGTGCCCCGGGGCTGAAGGGGTTAATATTAACAACCATTATCCATGATGGTCTAGGATGCTTCTGGCTTAAAACCTCAAGTAGATGTTTACCAAGAATAATGTCATATCTTTACTGATAACGAATGATAATACTATATATTCCAGGAGATTTTGAATTTAAGATTGTTCAATATTTTTCCTGATGTGGCTAGATGGGAGTTGCCAGCTAATAGTAAACCCCCTTAATTCTGTCATTAAACACTGAAACACACTATTTGGGTTATGGGTTTTTTTCAAACATTCCATTTTTGGTTATTTATTAAAATGTAATGATGAACATAAGAAATTATAAGAAAACTGTAATAGTCCCATAGCTATCATATAGCAATATATCAGATAGCAATTCAATGCTGGTCTGACCAAAAGCTCCCATCAGTTGTGTCAATAAAAAGTTAGTCATAAAAAAAAAAAGAATACAAAAACATACTCCATGTTTTTTTTACTCTGGGAATTTGTTACTAATTAGAACCAGTCTATTTTCTTCCATTATCGCTCTACTGTTGTATTCGTGTAGGTCTAAGCATTCCCATATTGTTTCTAGTTTTTATGAGGTCAGAGAGCAGCTGCTATAGGGCCTGAGGGTGCTGATTTGTTTCTCCAAGAGGGAAAAAAACAATAATAGTTTATCAGCCACTAAATGTGGATTCTACTTCCAGCCCATCTGAAATACAATAATACTATTCATCCCTGACTACTACTGTAGAAGGTATGGTACTGCTCACATTACTGAAGACCAGTTTATTAATTATAGAGCAGAGAGGGGCCTCATCCTGACTATACTAAGGGTCCCTTCCCTTTAATAAGTTACCCCTTAAGCAGTGAACCAATAGAAAAGCAGTAGTAAAGAACCCTATAAGGAGAGCTAATGACATAAAACAAACAAGCCAATTAGAAATCTAATTGGTCCTTTTAAATACTGTGTTAAAGAACAATATTCAGCTCATCCATAAAAATTATAACTATTCTTTAGTATTGAAAAACCAAGTTTCACTTAAAAAATATAAACAATTAGACATTTATTACACAATTACAATTAATAATTAAAGTATAATATACAGTATACTATCAGATTTACTTACAGACGGTCCATCTGGACCCCTGTCACCTCGGGGACCTTTGCTACCAGGCATACCCTAAAAATGAGAGGGTAGTTTTGTAATTCCGTTATATCAGACAGAAATGTTTTAACTCCTAATAAAAAGCCTTGAGCACTCAGAGGTTTAAGAAATGTATTTTTCCTTTTACGTTAACATATTTGGCAAAAAGCCACCAGAATTCTTCCCTTAAGAACATTCACATTTCATTATTTCTGCCAATCTTAGTCAACAGCTCCAATGAATCTAGAGCACAGAATCCTTATGTGTATTTAACAAAAAAAATGGTAAGAAGGAGATAGCCAAGTACATGCAGATGGGGCTTAAAATAATTGTCACAGACATTGGAAAAACACCAAAAAAATAAGTAACTTTCAAAATCAATAGGAGAAAAGAATTATTTCTTTTTCTTTGAGTGTTTGAGTCATGAAAAGAAGATATACTAATATCCATGCTTACAGATGGTCCAGCTGGTCCTGGGGCTCCCACACTGTCTTGGGCACAAGTACAGGCATGTGGCAGAGCTGGGCACTTCGCTTCATCTCTCTGAAAAAGATTGAGTAACACTTTGATGAAAAGACACTAAATATGCATTAAAGCTACCATTAGTAAATAAGCGTGTGGTATTTCCATCAAGTTCTTAACCAAGTTCCTTTAAACCGGTGTTAAAAATCCACAGCCTCTTATCAGTTCCTATCCAGAACCAAGTTTAACCATTTTCTGATTAAACAGTTTTTGCAATTAACAAAGATCGGTATAGGCAGCCAGAATGGTTATCAACATAATTTGCTTATGTAATTATATCTTATCATTTTTAGGCAATAAAAGAAGTTTTCTCCTTTCATCTTTTTTTAAAAAAAAATCATGTGGCAGAGCTGGCAATCTCAGTAGGACAGCAGTAGTGTCGATATGACTTTAATGCTCAAGCCTATACTAAATCGCCAAAGCACCGAACCCCAGGAGGGTGACTGTCAGTGAATTTTGTTATTTTTATAATTTTGTATAAACTTATGGAAGGGGACAACCCCTTCAACACATTGTCGGTTCTTCACAATCTCTGAGTTGACACTTTAAATCAATGAACTTGAAGGAACATATTAGGTATTTGAAGATTTATTCCAAGTAAAAGAGACATTTAAGCTCCAAATATCTTTTAAAGGTAAGTTACATTTACCTTACCCTGATGTCTGTCTGTCTATCTATCCATCCATCACTTTGTCCAGTAGATAGATTAGAATATAAGGAGACAGCACTCATATAAATTGGTGTGAACATTATTAGCCCATGTGACAACATTTTGGTCCCTTCACAGGACCTTTCTCAAGCAAGATAAAGGTTCTGTGAAGGGAAAAAAACATCTCCACATGGGCTAATAAAGGTCATACGAATTTATTTGAGTGCTGTCTCCTTATATTCTAATCTATCCATTTATCTAAATCTATTTATCTCTATCTAAATCTTTTCTATCTATCTATCTATCTATCTATCTATCCATCTATTTAAGTATTTTTATCCCTACTTAAGTCTATTTAATCTATCTACCTATCTACACCTTTCCCTCTATTTATCTACCTATCTACACCTATCCTTCTATCTACTTATCTATCCATTCATCTATCTATCCATCCCTCTATCTATCATCTATCTATTTGTGTCTCCATCCATCTATTTAAATATATTTATCTCCACTTAAACCTATTCTATCTATCTATATCGATCTATCGATTCCTATTTTAATGGAATTGACTGGACATTTTATTGAAGTTGGAGACTGTGCATACTGACGCCATCATGTGTGAAACCCTTGAAGTCACAAGTGAGATTCTGACTAAGTGAAATGTATATTGTGCTGGGAATTATCCTTGCAGACACAATAAACCTCTCTGTTTATACTTGGCTAATAGTGGGCTAATACATGATGTGAGAGATGCCAGAAATGGTTTGAAGAATGACTTTTCTAAAGCATATTATTTTCCTATTTGCAAGCTGCCAAAAATGGATTTGCTTTTGCAGTTCCACTTTTGTATATCTTAGCAGATTGCTAGAGTCATCTGATATCCGAAAAGCCTTTGTGTTTGTGTAAGGCTCTTAAATAAATGACATTCAGATTGGCTACTAGTTTACATCTTTGCCTGCACTAAGTATGGGCATAATTGTGTAATCAGCCGGATGATAAAAACATAGCAAATGCAGCAAATGATTTATTGGACTATGCTACTTTAATACTTTTACCAGAAGGCCTTGACGCTTTGGCAGATTAGTCCTGTTTTCCGACTACCACTATGTGATTCTAAAGTTGCGAAACTTTGCGAGAGATTTATGAGGACATTACACAATCCTGAACCAATATTCCTACCAAAAAGACTGGAAACAATATAATCTCTTTAAATCATATTAAATCCAATGTCAGACAGTATACCTCAATTCATCAACGAGAGAGCGCAATAATTCAAATATCGTACTTATAATTCACTTTATTGAAAAGCTTGCATACATGAGATTTAATGGCAGAGGAAGAATAAATTATTGAGATACAGGTCAGTATCCAAAACATCCTCTTTTTACTCTGCTACCAGTGCAGTCACTTTAAAGTTTGGCCCTGGTGCCGGGGGGAACCCAGTGGCCTATCTGTTTCATATATTGCACTTGGTAACTCAGGTTCCCTGTCATTTATTTTGAGCTTTTGGTAAAAAGCAAATTCCTATATATCCCTTAACTGCACAGAACGTATACTTTGCTACTGAAGCCATAGGATTACCACATGTAAAAATATTTATATAAGACTTACCATTGACGGAATATCACAGCATCTATCGCGGCTTGTCCAGGTTACAGTACATACAATGTCAAACATCTGGAGAAGGAACTGGGAACAAGGCAAAGACTTGTTTACTTGTCATGTCATTTGTGTATTTCTTTATCAGACATTTCAAGACATTTGCTTAGCATCCACATCTGAACAGATGACAAATGAACATCTGCAGCGGATTACTTTGCGTGAAGTCATCTCGTAAGTGAATGTAAGTTCTACTTGTTTGGCAAGCTGCTCCATTGTAAGATTCATTGTTCTGGCTAAATTTGATGTGGCACATAAAAATTTGTGTAAAAGTATTACACCTTGGGATATGGCCAATGCTGTCCCAGCTCTTACGTTTTCCATACCGTTCTATAACATTTTATTGTAGTTCTGTCTGTACTACGAGTGGGTGTACATCCACCCAATTATGGATGAGGTATGGGTATTTTTAAAAAAGAAAGACTTCAATGATGTAAAGCCTAAAAAATGATGCAATGTCCTGTTGTGAGAAATAGACAATAATGATTCGACCATCATGTGAAGATGTCCATTGTGACTTTGCACTTGCATGCACAGAACTGTCCTAGGCTTCATCAAAGCCAAAAGATTATTGTGAGAAGACAGAGATTTTAGCTCTCACAGCGGGGATCAGAAGATACGACGAGGACCAGACATGTATAGATATCATGATACATTTTTGCCTCTTTGCAAGCTATAGCTATATATTTAACATTGTTGACCTGCTCTACGGGTATTTTGGTAATACTGGACTGTAGCTACATAAATTAAATTAGGTTGTAATAGACGACAGAGTATCCTTCAGCCAAACATATCTGCTTGGATACTTTGTAAAATATGATGTTTTCTATTAAAATGGTGACTTACTGGAGCAGATTTCTTGTCTCCTTTGAGCTTTCCAAGTACTTCAAACCCATCAGTGGTTATGTTGCCAGCCGCTTTGATTGGTTTCTCCCCAACTTCATTACAGTCAATAAAAATTTTTACATATGTAGGAGACACCACTATGTGGACCTAAAGAAAATTACATTTTAAATTAGATTCTAAAGACAAAATTTGAAAGATTTCTAAATAAAAATTAACCCATTTTTATAAATAAATGTTAACTTAAAACATCTACATAAAATTAATGTAACCTAGAAGTACATGTGCACTTGGAATCAGATTCTGAAGAACTTTTGTCACCCGGTCACATCTTCCTTTTACACTTTCTCAATGTCTGTCCATACTCTGTATGTTTCTATATAATCACTTCTGTGTCTCCTTTGTATCTAGTTTAGGAAGGGAATGGCAATTTGACAGAAATAAAGTAAATATTTTAATGCTCAGCTAAGCAAAGCCAATTTCTTAAAGTTTCTATTTATCTCAAAAATACAAACTGTGAGAATACAGCATCTCTGTAAGAAACTGTAAACTAATGAAACAATGGCAATATATGAAACGAATAAAAAAACAAGTGTAATATATTGCTGTTACAATAGAACATTTTTAAAATATGTTATAAAATTCCCAGTTACAAAGCTTATAATAACTGCTTTTTTGTCGGATTTAATAGACCAATTACAAGGTGTACATTAGTTAAAATGCTGTCCACACTTTCTGGAATATACAGATATTTATCCCATTACATTAGATACACTCAACTTCAAAACATAATTAACTACAGATGTATTAAAATCTAATTAGCAGAGTTTGTTTGCGAAAGGGATAGGCTTTCATTGTAATTGCTCCATATAAACCATAATTATTTCCAGCATACTGGACAATCCTCTGTAAAGTACACAAAATTAGATGTTATCCCATCCAACATTCCATAGACTAGTTGTATTATGCTGCATTCCTATTAATACAATATATCAGAGTAAAAATCCGCAGATCAATTTATATGTATTGATTGAGGCTGCGCTCATCTAGTCGGATTCTGGCAGGGAGTGTGCATATTATATACTCGCGGCCATGTTCCCACTGTTCCCAGCCAGTAAAACCTCACAGCACATGGTATAATGCGAGGATTCACAAGTCTGCAGTCACAAAGAGAGACTGCAGACTTGTGGATTTAGACCAAACAAACCCTTTCATTACTATTAGGGTAGAAATTAACTTTGGAGTCAGGAAAAAATAAGACGTCTGAACTGTGGTCGGGATTTTTTTTAAAGTTTTTTTATCAGGTTCTGAATTCATTTTAGGGTACAGTCTGGGGTCTGAATTTATTTAGGTGTCTGGTCTGAGATCTGAATTGAATAAAATGTCTGTTTTGGGACCTTAATTTATTAAGGGGTCTTATACTGGGTGTCAATGAATTTAGGCAGTCTGAGGTTAAAATTTATTTATCATAACATTATTTTCATTTCAGTGGTCCTTCGAATTACAATTTAATTTGTTCTGGATCAATCACTGTAAGTTGCAAATATTGTAACTTTAGATTGTACCCTTTGTTAAAACTAGCTATCTCCGTCAGTCCCATGCATAACCGCCACCAGTCCTATGTTTCATTTCCAGAACTCAGTTCCTAATGATCATGGAGGTCCCAGACGCATCACCTATTTTGCAACCCAACTTAGTATTGTATCCCCTTTAATTGTCTTATTAATCAAACTCTATTTCTTCAATAGACCTTTGCTAAGAACTTCTGAATAAATCTGTCCAGCTATATTTGGACATTTGCCTATTCTGTGTTCTTTCCTGTCCAAAAGCATTTTCTTAAAATTGAATTGACCATTAAATGGCCAATTATGTACAACTCATTTTAATAATCTGCTTAGATTATCAGTTCATTTTTTTTCAGTACAGAATGAGATCTTTAAATGCGAGTTTTTGATAAAATACTCTCTTGGCTGTGACACAATGCCAAAATAAAATTCCATTACTGACTTTCACGGTTATTTTGTAATACTTAGCATTGAGTTAAAAGAAAAAAATAAATTTCCTTACATGTACTTTCTTAGAAGCAGCTTAGCCATTTCCTGTTATGTGTATAGTGTTCATTCATAGTAAAGATGGAAGAAATATCACTGACTATGTATACGTTCAACCTCTTAAGTATTCCTCAGAAAATGTCTACAAACGTTAAGGAAAACCTATTTGTGTAACCTTAATTTTAATGAGAGTTTTGAAAAAGAGTATGTGATACAAGATTGACTTTTGCAGATAACCGCACTACCACAAACTCACTGAGGTCTGATAAATGTAACATTACTGTCTGAGATCACATATGGTTTCCTTCCAATAAACCACAGACAAATCCTCCAAGAGACTGACTTAGTTTATTTAGGATTTTGTCACTCACTTCTTATAATTCAGGATCTCAGATTATTGAAGTGTTTTTCGTTGCCATGATAACAGCCATCAACACATATACAGTAAGGTATTTGAAGACTTCTCAAATGTTGGCCTCTTCTTCAGACTTTAGACCTAAGTCCAGCCAACCACATTTACTTTAAACTAAAGTCTTGTGGGGAAACCCATTCTTAAAACCAGAGCCATTACATCACTGTAGAGTGACTGTACCTCCCTTTCCCCCTTCCACCTAACCACAGTATTAGAAAAGAAAATGGTCATGGTTGCTTAGTGGTTAGCTCTGTTGCTTATGGTATTTTTACTGTGGTTGTACAGCCTCCTTATGGTACTTTCATATTCCAATAGTACACTGGTGCGCTAGTTGGCTTCTTTTGATATTGCCCCAGTGAGTTTATGACTGAGATATGATTGGGAAGATGGACTAATATAAGTAATTCAATTCTCTGTGCATCGTTGAAAAATATGGTGGCCGAACAGGGAGAAAAAAAAAAACAATCAAGCCATTAACTCTTATGTTTCATAGGGTGTGACACCTCCAGATCCACAACATTTAAAAAGCCACATCTACTTCTGAAATATAGGACATCTGGCAGGACATGAAAAATCAGACCAGGTTGATTGGTGGACTTGGCAATAAACAACCTTGCGGACACTGCATCTCTCACAATCTGAAAATTGCAGAATTAATCCATCTGCTTACACTGTAGATTGAGTAGTACTATATATTAGCTTTAGAGAGCTTCCAATGTATGCAGGGAAAAGCAGTGGAAAGAAAAACATTTCAAGCAGCACAATACATAAGTAATAATGACAACTTAGACAGAAGATACCACTAAGGCACGCTGTCTTAACAACCCAGACTATACAGTATGAGACACACATTCCAAAACTCATTGATTTCTGCCACTGTGTTCCCCTATTAAATACGTAGACCAAAAACCCACATAAAACAACTCAGAGAACACTAAACCACAAAAAGAATGAGACAGGGGAAAATTGGAATGGCTCAATCAACTGCTTGACTACAGCTACCAGAAGGCAAATTTAAGTGAGATCCATGGTTTCCTGAGAACATGAGCAATAAAGTCTGTTTCTGAGACTCACATTTCAGTCTCAAGGAGAAAACCAAACATTTCCCAGCAGTAAGTAACATCGCTAGTTCAGAAGCTAGAAAGTGGTAAGTCATAAAATCTACTATTTTGCGCCATAGTCTTCCCTCCTGGCCAAGTTTAAAATCATTATCTTTCTCTGGAAGACCAATAATCGATGTGAAAATTAGTGTGACCCTTTTTATATCATAACATCATCATTTTTATTTTGCAAGTCAAGTCAGTAAAGCTATGTAGTACTAAAGTAGAAAAATGTCAAACTGATATGAAGGTAATCAATAAAATGAAACGCCGTTTTCAAAAAGGAAGAACTTTAGGTTTCAATGTTGCTTTTAGTTTTTCAATAAACTGTATTGTGACTTTGCTACTACTACTTATACCTTTATCCATTTCCGACGTAAATCAATGAATAGATTCCCCATGAACAGCTGAAGACCCTCATAAAAGCTAGACTAATGTCGGCCAAACCCACTGGTACAACTTGTTTGAGGAGACTTCAATTGGACATGAAAAAAATGAGATTTCAGCATCACTCAGTAAAATTTAAAACATAGCTTTATTAGGAATAAAAGTTAAAAGCCATGCAAAAAACATCTATTTAGCGCCATAAGTAGACCAGGTAAGAGTCTGTGTCTACGTGTTTCAGGCACAACATGCCTTTGGTTATGATTACAGGCATGTTGTTCCTGAAACACGTAGACGCAGACACTTACCTGGACTACTTACGTATGTTGCTAAATTGACATTTTTTTCATAGCTTTTAAGTTTTATTCCTAATAAAGCGGTTTGAAACTTTACTGAGCAGTGCTGGAATCTCCATTTTTTCTACTTCTTTATATGCACCTGGATACCGGTCCAGGATTTCCGGGCACTGCTATTATCCATTCATGGTCTGTTGAGCTGTTTTTTCTTTCTCTCTTCAATTTAGACTGCCAATCATTTTGTTCTTCTGGAGATAAGGTGCCGTCACACATTTCTGGTGATGGCTTTCTCATAGAACAACCGTTCTTGTGTATAGGAGAGCCAGCCAAGATAGCTGCCAACCGAATCATTAGCTGAACCACCACGTTCAGCAGAAAGCCATTTTATGTGTATGGCTAGTATTATTTTCACAGTATAAGAGCATATATTTAGGCAAATGAAGTTGCATTCTGAAAATACATAAGGACTTGTATAAATATACAGAATAAGCAATGTCTAGGGCTCATAAAGAGATCGTCTAGTTCAGAGTTGATATAGGATGGTCTCTGTTAAAAAAATATGACGAAAACCATCTCTTTCTGGAGAACCTGTTCTCTACTGCACTACACAGACACAAATTATGCCATGATCTTGAATTATAAGTAGTGAATGACAAAATTCTGTCTAGGCTGTACAATATGAGGAAAACATAGCGTTAATTCCAACTAAACCAACATCAGCATGATGGTTGTTTGCATCGTGTTTGCATGGAAGTGGAGAAGCGGCGCTACATGTGCATATGTGTGGCTATCTTCATTGTAGTTTATGAAAATAGTCAGTCCCTTGGCATTTCAGCAACTTATATAACACAACAAAGATGATAGAACTTTTTGAAATTTGAATGTATCAGACTCAGCAATGTTTTAAACTTTAATTTGGGGAATCTTTTTGCAGTGAATCTCAAGTAGTCTGACTACCTTGGAACAATGTGTAGAACATTTTGCTATCCCCAGTACTGAGCCCATGTATGTATTTTATAGGTAATATAGCTTAAGCAGAGAGAGGAACAGAGAGAGGAGAGGAGACAGGGTTAGCAAGAGAGGGGAGGGAATTAGAGATAGAGAGGAGAGGGATAGTGGGGGAAAGAGAGAGAGAGAAAGAAAGAGAGAGAAGAAAATTTTGTACTGCCAGAAAAATGCAAAATGTGTGTAATTGGAATGCATAAATCAATGACACTGGCACTGCTATCTCACTCCCTCTATGACTGAATATTCTTCAACAGTAGTGACTTTTTTGTCTTCATGGAATGAGCTGTGATCTCTGACCTCTATCCCTTTACTACACAAGCAAAAAATGATGCTGCTTGACCAGCCCCCATCTTTTCCACTGATTGTGATTGCCCCACTAATTGGCTGTGCTTGACCAAGGGGCAGACATACCATTGATGCAAACTGTGTGGCCACACAGGGGCCCAAGATGTAAGGGGGCCCATTTCTACCTCCAAACCAGGTGAAATTATGCATTATGTTGAGCTTTTAGGATGCAAAGCAGACATATATTCTTCTTTCATAGGTGCTCTTTTCTGTTTGTGTCTGCCAGTGGCTTGGCCACATGATGTGATATCTGCATGTTATTACTGGAAAGTGTACCGGGTCATGCCTGATGTTATTAGACTTCTCTGTAACTGTACACTACAGTATGAAATGGTGTTGGGGTTCTTTTTGGGGTGGTGGGCCAATCCATACAAATTGAAATGTAAACCCGCGAATTTCAGTAAATTCAATTTAACATGGGTCCAGCTGATCATCTACAGTGAAACAGCCACTTGCATGAAGACATCTTCTTTTCTAGAGTATGACCAGGAGAGAACGGAACTTGAAACCACTTCCTAAAAGTGGAAATTGGACCCTCCTTCATGCATTTAATGCATGTCCTTTAACTGTGCTATAAATGTCTGAGATGGTACTACATTTTTAAGTGTTATTCCAGTCCTTTAGATCTGTTAAATCAGACAGCATAGACCTTTGAAGAAAAAAAAAAAGGTTGTACATTCCTGTGGTATAACATTGGAATATGTACAAATCAAAATACCTGAAATGAAGATAGTGTATAAAATAAAAATGTAATCATCCTAGTTAAAGATAGTTATAAAGTCATATATTTTGCTTTTTATATTATTTTGATAGATGGAGACAGAGAGAAATACAGGTGTATAGAGAGATAGGTATATAGATAGATAGATAGATAGGTACCGTATTTTTCGGACCATAAGACGCACTTTTTTCCCCCCAAATGTTGGGGGAAAGTGGGGGGTGCATCTTATGGTCTGAATGTGGCTGCGGGGAATGAGGGTGCTGTGGTGGAGTGGGTCATCGGGGGCACGAGCAGGCTGTAGCAGCCTGCCGTGACCACGTGGACCCGCTCATTTAATATGCACGCCCATCCCCCGCCCATCATCCCTCAGCACTGAAGCAGGCACTGACAGGTGGGCGGGATGATGGGCGGGGGATAAACAGCCGGCCCACATGATCACCCCTGGCAACTACAGCCTGGAGTGATCATGTGCGGCTGTATTCACTGCTCCCCACGCATCATCATCAGCGTGGGGAGCAGTGAATCAGTATACAGTACTCACCGTTCCCCTGCAGCATCACTCATCCTCCCGTCTGTGTCAGCGGCAGCGCCACTGAGTGGAGCTGTACCCTGCTGCATCGCGATCATCTCCTGTGTCTGTGCCAGCGGCTGGGTGGAGACTAGCAGCGCGCACAGCGATGACGTCATCGCTGTGCGCACATGTCCACATGCGACACAGGAGATGATCACGATGCATCAGGGTAACGGGGACAGCTCCACTCAGTGGCGCTGCCGCTGACACAGATGGGTGCACGAGCGATGCTGCAGGGAGTGAGGTAAGGTGAGGTGAGTGTGAACGTTTATTTTTTTATGTGCCACAGGATGCGGCCATACACCAGGATGGGGGTATATTATGAGCAGGATGGGGTCATATGAACAGAATGGGGTCATATGAGCAGGATGGGGTCATATGAGCAGGATGGGGTCATATGAGCAGGATGGGGTAATATGAGCAGGATGGGAGCATATGAGCAGGATGGGGTCATATGAGCAGGATAGTGTCATATGAGCAGGATGGGGGCATATGAGCAGGATGGGGTCATATGAGTAGGATGGGGGTCATATGAGCAGGATGGGGGCATATGAGCAGGATGGGGTCATATGAGCAGGATGGGGGCATATGAGCAGGATGGGGTCATATGAGCAGGATGGGGTCATATGAGCAGGATGGGGTCATATGAGCAGGATGGGGGCATATGAGCAGGATGGGGGCATATGAGCAGGATGGGGTCATATGAGCAGGATGGGGGCATATGAGCAGGATGCGGTCATATGAGCAGGATGGGGGCATATGAGCAGAATGGGAGCATATGAACAGGATGGGGTCATATGAGCAGGATGGGGGCATATGAGCAGGGTGGGGGCATATGAGCAGGATGGGGGCATATGAGCAGGATGGGGGCATATGAGCAGAATGGGGGCATATGAACAGGATGGGGTCATATGAGCAGGATGGTGTCATATGAGCAGGATGGGGGCATATGAGCAGGATGGGGTCATATGAGCAGGATGGGGTCATATGAGCAGGATGGGGGCATATGAGCAGCATGGGGTCATATGAGGAGGATGGGGTCATATGAGCAGGATGAGGGCATATCAGCAGAATGGGGGCATATGAGCAGGATGGGAGTATATAAGCAGGATGGGGGTATATTATGAGCAGGATGGGGGTATATTATGAGCAGGATGGGGGTATATGAGCAGGATGGGGGTATATGAGCAGGATGGGGGTATATAGCAGGATGGGGGTATATAGCAGGATGGGGCCATATGCCATGATGGGTTATATAGCAGGATGCGGCCATATGCCAGTATATAGCAGGATGCGTCCATATGGCAGGATGACGGTATATAGTAGGATGACGGACATATACTGTATATACAAGGCAGGAGGATCATTACCAGGATGCGGCACCTTAGTAGAGAATTTGAGGACATTACCCCCCATAACAGTGTCAGCAGCAGATCCTCGCCCCATAACAGTGTGTCATGACCACATTTTTTGCTTAAAATTTTATTTTCCTATTTTCCTCCTCTAAAACCAGGGTGCGTCTTATTGTCCGGTGCGTCTTATAGTCCGAAAAATACGGTAGATAGGTAGATAGATAGAAAGACAGATAGATGGATAGAGATATCAGTTTTACCCGAGGATCCTGTGGGCCCAGAGAAATAAATGCTATTCTGACTTTTCATTGACTGACATCTAATAAAATGGTTATAAAAAGTGAGGATCGTATAGCGTATTCCGTAATTATTTTCCCTGACTGTTCAGACATCTTTAGGCCACTGTGATTTACTGTTTGGAGGAAAGACACACTATTAAACTGTAAGGTGTCCCGCATATTTCACAGAGCGCACATTCTGTACTGGCATATAATACATATCACTTCATTCCAAATTTATCTGCGTGGCTGTTGATCTTGCCACTTTCTCTGTCTCACGTATACCAAACACAATTCAATCTAAAAAGTGCAATTTATTTGCCTTTTTATTCCAAAACCACAGAAAACAGTCAACTAAAGTTAGATTTCAACTAGTTTGATAAAAATAGGGAAATCACAAAATGCACATGGATTGCTTCTAGCAGCCTTTTCTCAGAAACCCTTTGCGCTTGTGATAAAGTAAAAGTAGATTTTACCAACTTGACAGCAGTTATTGAGCTGCTTTAACTCAATCTATTTACAGACAGATTAAACATCACAAAAGATTAAGACATTTGTGAGATTTACAGCCAAGCTACTGCAAGTCAAATATGAAGCACAGACCACCGCAGACTTATCACTCCTACAGCTGTTATTCTACTCACTGGATATTTTCATTGAGCCCCTGTAGGCTCATTAAAAATATGAATAAGACAGAAAACATTTAAATATGTAAAACTTTCAGGATTAGGTTCCAAAACAGTGAAGCATACAGAGTTTCTATAATTCTTTTGTCAAAGACCATTCAAGGATTGAATCGTTGATTGAAGTATAAGCTAAAAATCTTTTTAATCTTTAATGTAAATATCTAGCCCACTATTCAAAGATATATAATTTATTAAAAATAGCAGAAATGTATAATACCTTTCTTTTAGTGCAATCAGGACAATACTTACAGTTCTACAAGTAACTTGATAAAGCTGTAATATCACACTTTGTCAATATACATGACTAGCCTTCCTAAAGATCCCTCTGATATCCACAGAAGTGAGGAGATCCAGCACTGGACCTCGTGCCTCTGCCAAAGCCTAATGGGAGTGCTAAGATGGTGGACCTAAGGGCCAATGTTAGCCCCCCCCCATTGGCTGCCAGAGCAATATATCAGCACTCTTCAGTTACATTGTGAAGGTGGAGGGATGAGGTTTCAGAAGGAGCTTTTCCATGTCTATACACTTTTTGACTATGGCATGTATGGGAATAAATGTCCAAGCGTAATTTTTTTTTCCAGTTTCTGCCATTGACGCATGTGCTAAATTGGCAGTCACATATTTTGCAGCTCCTGTGCCCATGAAAATGCCAGTGACGTGTATGTATGGCATTCTGAGGGAAATATACCCTGAAAATACCATACATGTATGCCACTTCTTAAGAGTTTAAGAGTATGATGTTTATTCATGAATACAAAGAAACTCAGATTCCTTAGTAGAGTTACATCTTACAGACTACTAGGATATATTAGAGAAAGGGATTATCCAAGGAACAACCTGCTTGTTCAGCCCAGTGCCTATCTCTGCCGGCACAAAGCAGTCACAGAAAGCTTCCACTCACGTTACATCAACAGAGCAGCAACTGAGCAAAACTAAGATATGTTCTTTTTAACATTCTCTGGGCATGGTGTTTTTTGTGAAAGGGAATGTATATGACTATATTTTTTACTACTATGAGCCTTAAGGATGCTTTACACGCAACGACATCGCTAACGAGATGTCGTTGGGGTCACAGAATTCGTGACGCACATCCGGCCTCGTTAGCGACATCGTTGCGTGTGAAACGCACGAACGAACGCTAACGATCAAAATTACTCACCTAATCGTTGATCGTTGACACGTCTTTCTAATCCCAAATATTGTTGCTGTTGAGGACGCAGGTTGTTCGTCGTTCATGAGGCAGCACACATCGCTACGTGTGACACCCCAGGAACGAGGAACAACACCGTACCTAAGTCCTCCGGCAACGAGGTGGGCGTCACTTTCTTTCGGCTGCTCTCAGCCCCTCCGTTTCTATTGGACGACTGCTGTGTGACGTTGCTGTGACGCCGCACAAACTGCCCCCTTAGAAAGGAGGCGGTTCGCCAGCCACAGCGACGTCGCTAGGCAGGTAAGTATAGTGTGACGGGTCCTAGCAATATTGTGCGCCACGGGCAGCGATTTGCCCGTGACGCACAACCGACGGAAGCGGGTGCTTTCACCAGCGACATCGCTAGTGATGTCACTGTGTGTGAAGTGGCCTTTAGAGTCTTACAGGCAGGTAGTTGCTAACTATCTGACATTTTTACCCAGCTCCAGCTCACACGAATCGCTGCTGACGGTGTTTCTGTTCCTTTTATGTCAACAGAGGAGCTCTTCCTTTTCTAGACTGCTCTGTTGACAGCGCATGAGTGCCAATGTCATGCTGAATGAAAGCCAGCTCCCTGCTGCCTAACTGTGGGTAACCCATGACGTCGGCAATCACACCTTGTTGACAGAGCAGCTTGGAAGAGTTGCTCTATTGATGTGAAGTGTGCTGCCCCTGCAGTGACCGAATCGCTCAGATCTGGGTGTCACTACTTGTGGCTCGAGGGTCTCTGGACTGAGGGGCGCAGTGTCACTCTAAAACGTGATGAGGGGTTATTTACAAGGGATTTAGATAGTTCATGATGCCACCCGTAGTGTGTGGTAATAGGGAGTACCGCCGCTGCCATTGGCAGTACTCAGGGTGATGGAACGGGGGCAGCCAGATGACGTGACCCTCCATTGGTAGAGAAGGCCCCAGGACTCTGGATGGTGGTGTGCAGGGGTACAGGGCTGCTGGAAGCAGGGTATGACCATGTACTCACTCAGGCCGGTTATCGTGGTGCTGGATGATGTTTTGTAAAGTCATTACACACACATGCTGCAGATGAACCAAAAGTCCCAGTGCACCACTGCTGCTTGGGTAGGAGAGCACGTCCAGGTATCCGCTCCCAATAGTATGGCTGCGCTGTGTCCCAATTTAGTCCGACCTCTCCAGAGCTTCGACTCCTCGGCCCCTCACACTATGAGGGCCACTACTTCACTTTTCCTGGGGGCTCCAACCCCCGGTTCCCTCTCCCTTTGAGAGTTTCTACTACACTTCCTTTCCCTTTGCTCCCCTGGAGCCGACTGATTTGTCACCTCACACCAGTCTGCTTAACCCTTCGGTGGGCGGTCCTTTCCTCTCTAGACCTACCCACTGGCTTGTCTGTCCTGTACTGGTGTGAGTGTGGATTGGGGGTTTGAATGCGGTTGGTAGCAATACCATTGGGTGGAACCTGGAACCAAGGAGGGTGGGTTCTGCACTATAAGGACAGGAGTGCAGTTCCCTGTGACACCCTGACTAGTGCAGGGGCATCACAGAAGCAGCACAATTGCTGGCAGGAGATTGTCCGTGACCACTCTGAGCTGGAGCTGGGTAAAACAGGCATGTATTTAGCAACTGACTGGAAGACTTTAAGGCCTATAGTAAAAAGATAAGAGTCGTGGAGATCTGTACATCGTTTTTCAGAGCAAACACCATGCTCAGAAAATGTTAACAAGGAGAACATATATTGGTTTTCTTCAAGCATTGACTAAAGGGTGCTTTACACACTGCGACATCGCTATCAATTGCTAGCAATGTCGCGAGCAATAGCACCCGCCCCCCGTCGTTGGTGCGATATGTGGTGATTGCTGCCGTAGCAAACAATATCACTACGGAAGCCTCACATGCACATACCTGTTCTGCGACGTCGCTGGAGACACCGATCAATCCCTCCTTCAAGGGGGAGTTGCGTTCGGCGTCACAGCGATGTCACAAAACGGCCGTCCAATAGAAGAGGAGGGGAGGAGATGAGCGGCCGGAACATCTTCCTGCCTCATTGCCGGTGGACGCAGGTAAGGAGATGTTCGTCGTTCCTGCGGTGTCACACATAGCGATGTCTGATGCCACAGGAACAATGAACAACCAGCGGCATGCCCCACCAACAACATTATGAAAAGGAGCGACGTGTCAACGATCAACGATTTTTGCCGTTTCTGCGATCGTTGTTCATCGCTCTTTGGTGTCACACTCTGCAATGTCGCTAACAACGCTGGATGTGCGGCACTAACGACGTGACCCCGACGATATATCGTTAGCGATGTCACAGCGTGTAAAGCACCCTTAAGCCCTTGTGAGGCCCAATGGTGACACGTTCTGCTTTTTTGCTAAAAGTCCTGAAAGACTGGATGTTTATCTCTTGATAAATTCCTGCTTGGAGTTTATTGTTGAAGCCTCTCTCCATAAAGGCTTAGGTTCTTTCATGAAGAATTGCTACACCAGCTAATCATTTATTGCTTGTGGCATAATGGAGAAATTTCGCAATCAGAATATCATATGGAGCATTTAAAACAATGAGAAAAAGGATCCATGTTAAAAAGTTTAGTGATGAAAATAAAGACATTCTGTGTCTAGAAACTTAATTAAGATGCGTCCTCCAATAATTCAGAGTAATCTGATCCAGTATTAATGTGAACAGTGTGAACATGTGTGAGCAGGCTGTTGCTTGGATGTGCTAGACAGAATCTAATTTGACTCAAAAATTAAGCTTTTACATTTGGAAATAAACTTCTTTTCTGTTCCAGCAATCATTGCCATTCACTATTTTCTTCCAGCTTTTCATATATTGGACTTATAAATGATGCTAATTGATGTTTCATAAAATCATATTGCATTGATTACTGTGCATAGTCTGCCATCAGTGACTCTATCCACTACTGTGATGATTATACTTAATATTTTTGGTAAGAACAACCTTCCCCAAGGATGATCAAATTAATTTTTGGCATCCACAAAAAGCTGTATATAACACCATCTCCTCGTTCTCGTTCACAGTCTATGAACATTTAATACTTAACATTTTTAAATATTTTATACCAGTGGCTATATTATGTTTCTGACCTACTGTATGTGTTAAATATGGAATCAAGTATGAATCCTTTAATAGTAGCCTAAATTGTTCGCCCCCAAGGGACAGGAGATTAAATATCAGGAATTGTAATATTTAAACTTTGTACTGATGTCGAAAGTGGAAACTGGGATCAGTTATGCCTTGAAAACAATTATCTTTGGCTCATTACTTTTCAGCTAAAAGGGGTTCTCTGCAAAGTTAATAGCCTTTTCTGGGGATAGGCCATCGGCATTTGATCGACACTATGAGGGGCCACAGCAATGTACATTGCTTCCCAGAGTTTAAAGGCAACCAACCATCAGGATTTTCATATATAAAGTAAAGCCAGTGCTATTCTGGCCCTAGGACGCTTAATGTAAGCCTTTTGTTTTGAGATTGGATATTTTATTTCAGAATTATATGCAAGTTAAGTTCCAGCAATGCACTGCTATTTGATTGACAGGTGCAACAGGGGTGGGAATATGTGGGTCGGATCTTGCTATATATTCCCGCCCCTGTCTGTCTGTGCCAGAATTAACGCCTACGAGGGTGACAGAGAGTGGAAGGCCAAGCAGGCAGACAGAGGCGGGAATAGATTGCAAAACTCGACCCACATATTCCCTTCTAGTTGCACCTGTCAATCAAATAACAGTGCATTGCTGGAAATTTACTTGCATATATTTCTGAAATAAAACATCCAATCTCAGAACAAAAGGCATGCTTACATTCAGCATTGTAGCTCCAGTATAGCACTAGCTTTACTTTATATATAAAAATCCTGCTGGTTGTTTCCCTTTAAATGGAACCAACTGCAGTTATAGGTATAGCCACCTGTATGGACAACTCTGTAGCTCCTTCATTGTACTATATTCCTGTACAAAACTCTCACTGATCAAACTTATCCTGATTAAAAGATGATCTGTCAATGTTTTGCGGGCTACAGACTGCATGCATTTCAGAATGACTATACAATCTTTTGAGAAACTTAGGCTATGTTCACACAGGGCTTTTTTGGTAAGTTTTTCCTGTGTTTTTTAGCTGCAGATTTGCCTTGGTTTTATGCAAATCCATGCTAATAAAAAGCTGTTTTTTACAGTCCCAGCAAAGTCTATGAGATTTCTGAAAGCTCAAGCACACACACACAAACACATAAGGTTTTTTCCTGACTTTTTTGTCAAAAACCTGCATTTTTAGTCAGGTTTCTAAAGAATGAGCATGTCAATTCTTTGCTGCAAATTTGCTGCATTTTTTCCATTGATACAACCCTTTTTGTAGAAAAAAAGCAGCAAATCCGCACCAAATCTGCAGCAAAAACGCCACTAAAACCGCATGAAAAATGCACCAAAAACACACCAAAAACGCAGATGACTCAAAGAAGATTTCCTGCCACAAGATCAGGTTTTGGTCAGGAAAAATACTTAACAAAAAAGCCCTGTGTGAACATAAACTTAAAAGTCAATTTCCACACATCTAGCCTGATTAGAAGATCTTCAAGGTCCCTCATACCTCCTACTGCTGAAATCTCACATTACTCAGTACAAGCAGCAAATATCAGTCAGTCTTTGTGAGCAAAGACTGAATACTCCTAGATACACAAGGTCTTTGACTCTATGGGGTACTTCACACACAGCGAGATCGCTACTGAGATCGCTGCTGAGTCACGTTTTTTGTGACCTCATTAGCGATCTCGCTGTGTGTGACACTGAGCAGCAATCTTGCCCCTGCTGTGAGATCGCTGCTCGTTACACACAGCCCTGGTTAGTTTTTTTATTGTTGCTCTCCCGCTGATAAGCACACATCGCTGTGTGTGACAGCGAGACAGCAACAATCCTGAATGTGAAGGGAGCAGGAGCCGGCGTCTGACAGCCTGCGGTAAGCTGTAACCAAGGTAAACATCGGGTAACCAAGGTGGTTACCCGATATTTACCTTCGTTACCAGACTCCGCAGCT
This sequence comes from Anomaloglossus baeobatrachus, assembly GCF_048569485.1. Lineage (NCBI taxonomy): Eukaryota > Metazoa > Chordata > Amphibia > Anura > Aromobatidae > Anomaloglossus > Anomaloglossus baeobatrachus. The sequence continues at coordinate 384,601,928 of NC_134355.1, read as the reverse complement.
CTCACGCTGCCAGTGCCGGCTCCTGCTCCCTGTACACGCTAAGTTAAGCGGTGTGAGCTGGTAACTAAGGTAAAGATCGGGTAACCATACCCGATGTTTACCTTAGTTACTAGTGTCCGCAGCTTCCAGACGCCGGCTCCGTGCAAGCGCAGCGTCGCTTGCACGTCGCTGCTGTCTGGGGGCTGGTCACTGGTCGCTGGTGAGATCTGCCTGTTTGACAGCTCACCAGCGACCATGTAGCGATGCAGCAGCGATCCTGACCAGGTCAGATCGCTGGTCGGATCGCTGCTGTATCGCTAAAGTGTGAAGGTACCTTATGGCAAGATTCAAAATCCTCATTCAAATATCAGGATTATACTGACAGTCTGACATGTATTTTCAAAGTAACTACAGCATCATAATCAGATGTGAGGCAGCTGATTTGGGGAACCTCGGTGCAAGATCCTTTTTTTATGTCTCAAAATAAACGTTTAATATTTCATTTTGCTGCAAGCATAAAAGTTTAAAAAAGCACATTAAAATAAAAAAGACATCAAGGGCAGAATAGTAGAGACTTGAGCCAACTACACTTTCCAACCTGGTTACCTAAGTAATATGACGGCCACACTAAATCTGAAATCTATTTGCTGTTGACAAACAACATAAATACAATGATCATCATGTTACATTTGACAACTATCAAGCTAACAGTTAACTTATCGTGCATTACTGTTTGCCCCTTAAAACATAAAATTAGCAAACTACCTACCACAAAGCTGAACAGCAAAGAAAACAGGTTCAGTTTAAACCTACAGCGATAACAAACTAACGTCTTCTTGCCTTCTACTAATAATTGACATGCCAATCTATGAGTCCTTCAGCTCACACACAAACAAACCAACTAACATGATCTGAAGGAAAAGAATCATTCAATAAATAAACAGATGAAAAATACAAATCGTAACGACATCCTTATCAAAATACAACTGGGCTGTAATGTAGCTATATTGTCAAGACCACCACCAAAGTAGCACGTCTTGGCACCTCCACTTTCTGCACTTCTGCACTATTGTGACACAACATCCGATGTTGCCACCTGTCAAGCGAAATGTATAAAAGAAGCTGGCCGCCTGACTTATTTCAATAACCATGTCGGCTACCTACTCGATCTATGAATCAGCCGTGATAGTGAAGGTGGCTATATTAGCTATTGAAATGAGGCAATCAATTCTCTTTATATAGCGCAAATGAAATACCAACAAAGTAAACTGTTTTCTGTTAGTAGTGGTGCCAGAAACGGTGCTGATATCTCAACATCAGGGCAGCCTTTTCTATTGAAGTATACCAGTAAGGTTGGAGTTCCACTTACGTATGACTCGTGCGAGTCTCGCATCGGTATCACCCGGCACGGTCGCACACTCTCCAGACACGAGCACCTCAGCTGCATGGAAATACATACAGCCGACCGGCTCCTGTCAAAAGAGTGTGTGGCTGTGCTGGGTGATACCGATGCAAGTGGGACTCCGGCCTTAATGTAATCATTTCCCCCTGCTCAAACATTAAAATGAAAAGAAGGACAACCCATTTATGGTATGTCCACGTGTGGTGTTTTGGCAGCGTTTCTTTCTGCAGCAAAAAAACTGCTTAAAATCTGCATGTCTGTGTGCATGATATTTTGGAAATCTCACTCACTGCTGATGCTGTATAACGCTGTGCTTTTGCTGCAAAAAAACCCCCCAAAAAACTATGCAACAATGCCACAAGTGAACATGCTTTACAATGTTCATAGATGATTGTTGTCAGCTCTAATGTTTACGCATCTTAGTATGAATGTGAGGAAAAACGCATCCCAGCAAAGTCTATGAGAATCCTGAATTGCTGTGTACATGTTTCAGATTTATTTCTTTGCAGATTTTGGTGCAGAAAAAAGAAGCAGCATGTCAATTCTTTCAGCATTTTTTCCTGTGTCTGATCATTGATACACTGCAGTGCTAGTGCTCGACCACTGCAGTGCTCATGCTCGATCACTGCAGTGCGTTATATGTGTCAGTGGTACACTTGCAGCACTGACACTTCACCTAACACACCATGCATCCGGCATGGTCTGTGAGGTGATCCATAGCTCAGTAACCCAGAGTCATCATGGTGACGAGCCAGGGTTGCCATGGCAGTGATCGGGTCCCTGTGATTGCATTACAGGGATCCCATCATCAGGGAGAGCTAAGCGATTCCTCTCCCTTCCTCCTGAATGCTGCAATCACAATTGATCACAGTATTTAGGGGGTTAAACTGCCGAGAGCAGAGCGGGCACTACTCCAGGCAGTGAGAGCCGGGTACCGGCTGTAACATCAGATGGAAACCAGGCAGCAATCGCGGGGGTAGAGCCACAGAACCCTCGCGATCGTCATAACTGAAGAACTCATGAAACAACGCAAGTAAAAATACATTAAAAAACACTGCGAAAACGTGATAAAAAAGTGTGCTTTTTCTGCAGCATTTTTCCTGTGAAAACATGCAGTTTTGTGTGCAGAAAATCTGCTACGTGGGGACATAGCAAAACCCTTGTCTTATGGCTGTTATACACTTATAATAGGACTGTCAAAATACAATCTTAAAAAAGCCACGGAAGTGTAGGTAAAGGACCCTCAACCAAAAAGTCTTTAAAAAAATAATTTGAGAATATTATCCCTTATGTACATCTTTGTATAGGATAGGTATGTAGAGTAAATTAAGGTCAGATCACCTTCAGGAAAACTAAGCTAATCCAGGACTTGACCTGTTTCTCTATAATCAATAAAACATTACTTATAATTGTCAATAAATTGTAACCCTATATGGCCCCCCAACATCTTTGACTTACCTTATGAAAACTTCCATAAAACAGTTTTTTTATTTCATCACCATCAAATGTGACAGTCTGCGTGTCTCCTGTTGCTCCCTTGTTGAAGAATGAGAGTGTTTTTTTGGACCCTAGAAAAGTAGTGAAATGATTTTAAGGTCATATCAAAGAGTAAATGGGGTTTATTAAAGCAGCATTCCAGCATTTTTTTTAGGAGTGGTGCTTTAAATCTAAGTCCCCACCTCCCGTTCTTATACTCACACTCCGGCAGCTTCATCATTTTTCAGCGACACTCCAGTCCCGCTATACCATCTTGTGTGCGTAACTTCTGACTGACCAAAAGTCAGACGTTACTTCACAGGCTCTCAATGCAACACTATGAGAGCCAAAATGAGGCTTTCATAGACTTGCACTGATATGTAACCTCCATGGAACACTGGAGGCGCCGGCAGGTCACAAATCAGGAAACCAACCAGATCGACGTCGTAAAAAGATAAAGATGGAGGCAGGTGAGTATAAAACAGGGTGCAGGAGACTCTCATTTGAAGCACCACTACAGCTGTGCAATTGAAAAAAAAACAAAACACTGGAGTGGCACTTTAAGGGGTTCCTCACTAAAGGACAACTCAAGCTTAGTCATTTCAGGATGCTAATTAAAATAAAACAAGGTATACTCACCTCCTGCAGGGGAGTCACTGTTTTCTGAGAGTGATTTGACCTGTGTTGAGTGCAGGCTGCAGCCAATAAGTGACTGTTCGTCAGCTGCAGCCTTTGCTATTCCATCAGAGAGGCTGACAAAATATTGATGAGCTGCAGCCAAAGAAAGGACGCTCACTGGCTGAAGCCAGCACATGACACAGGTCACGTCACTCTCAGGAAACAGCCACGCCAACAACGCTTTAATGGTACCACTGCAGGAGATGAGCATGGTTTGTTATTCTTTTATATGGGGTCCGAAATTAATTAATAAAATTCTTACCATAAAATAATGCACATATCAGCTAATAGGAGCAGAAGTGTAAAACAACTCTGTGCGTGAATTATCATGCATGGCAGGCAGCGCAGTGGTATATTGGGTAATACTGTTGCTTTGTAGTGCTGGAGTCCTGGGTCCAAATCCCAGCAAGGACAACATCTACAAGAGGTTGTATGTTCTCCCCGTTTTCACTTGGGTTTCCTCCCACACTCCAAATGCATACTAGTGGGCACAGTGATGATAATTTATGTACAGAACTGTGGAATTAATGCTGCTATATAAGCAAGTAAGAAATAAATTAGAGGGGAATTGAAGTTATAAATCACATGTAAAAAATCTCTGTAACTAGTGGTAAAAACCTGACACTGTACAAAATAGCATTGCTAACTGCTGGAGCATGAAATACCACATTTTACCATTGAAGAGATATAATATATTATATTGTATTTATCTTCAAAGGACAAAGAAGAGTAAAAAAATTAGATTGGTAAGGACAAGTGATATTCTCTTTTACACATCATACTGTATATAAAGGTTTCAAATAATGAAGTTGTAGATGTTCTTTTATTAACATTTTATCATTGTTAGGGCTCATGCAGAAGACTGTATTTTCAGTCCGAGTATAATCCATTCAAAAAATTGGATTACGCTCAGACCAATGAGACTGTGCACTTGTCTGGTTTACCTTCATGAATCTGATGGTACCTGTCCATTCAAGTCTATGGGTCTGTGAAAAAAATCAGACATCCGATCTTCACATACTGATAGAAAGGAGAAGATGGAGAAACCTTTTTGGTATTCTCCACCTCTGAGAAAAACGAATCTCAGTCTGATCAGAGTCTGATCAATATACTCAGACTGTTTATTTTCCAATGGAGGACATATAGTTGTGTAAAGTTAGCCTACTACTGGAAACAGAAATAATACTCACCATCCAGAGTTACTCCCGTCAGAGGTTTATAACCCTTATCTGTGACCTGCCATATTGAAAATGGCTCATTAGGAGTTTCAGGAAGAAGACGGAACAGTAGGATGAGGGAGTAGGATTGTGGGAGTCCATCAGGATGAAGTTCTCTGTGGATAGGATTGAGCACATTAAGTCCAATGAGCAGATTTTCTTTTACTATAAACACAATTTCTTAAATATACTCAGTGTGACTAATTAAAGAGGGTTATCCTAAACTTTTCAACAGTTAAAATTGTAAAGTGCTTGTAAAAACTCCCTTATTAAAAATCTCAAAAATGGAGGGATTTTAAATATTATAGTTTAAATCTCATTGCTAAGGTTACCAGCCACCCTGCAGTCTCAAAAAAGGCTGTTTCCCTAGACAAGGTCCACAAGCTGCTCAGATCACTGGACCTAGCCAGCTTCAGTCCTCATGGGCTTCTGTGATGCGCTTCTGAGGCTGCCATTGCTAGCACTTTGGGAGAACACTTAGTTTGCACCAATGGTATGCGAGAGTGAAGATGGCCAAGGGAATACGGGGGTGGAGAACAGCCTGGAATAGGTCACATGAGCTGGATATGGTGCAAAGGGAAAGAGCAAACAGAGAACAATAGTATGATAAACATTGTATGTAGTGGATGTAATGTGATCATACATGTTACAGCTGTAACATTTTGTCAGTTTCACATGTATGAGGCTATTTAGGTTAGGTGCGGCCAATCTGGGCATCACGGTTTGTATTCAGATTGTAAATGCCAGTCATGAAATCACCCATAGTGTTATATTTTTCTTCAATATTTAATGACATGGAATGTTAGGATACCCCTTTAAACTTAAATGTATCAGCATAATCTTTAGGGATGTCTGTTTCAAAGAAATACTTCAGATACATTGCAATCGACAAACTACAAGTTACTTAAAGTCCTTTCCATGACTTGGTGATTTCAACATGTTGCTTCAAAAAGTCACATGAGCAAAAACAATTGGCGCTAATAAACATGTAAATGCTGAAAATTAATTTCATTAGTCCTTAGTGTTAAAGTGTGCAACACATGTTTTGGACAAACTAAAAATTCAGGACAATTGGTAAATAGTACAGTTATTAGCTTACAGATGCCAAATTGTGACTTATTGCTTGGCAAAACCCAATTACTCTTTCTAAAAATGTGTGTCCTATATTGACCATGAAAATCATGTTGGTCTACTAGGCATTGCTCCCACTTGGCCAGAATCCTACTCCACACTGATTAGGGGCAATACCCCGAAACAGCTGTCTGTGGATGGATACCTGGCCTTGGTATTTCCCTTGTCATATCTTTAAACTTGTCAAAAAGTTGGATATTGACTAAAAGGGCCATTTAATATGGTGGTTATGGTGGTCTCCTAAAAAGAGCCACTCCTTGGCTAGGTCCTTTCCGGAAGGATATCTGGCTAGTTTCTGTATCGAGACTCCTAACAGAGGCTCCACGGACTTTTTTGATTTGCATATTTCCCAGGGAGCAATGCACCTAGGATTTCACTGTGTTGAGCACCCTCGTTGGCTGCCAGCAGTGCTTTCTCTGGCTGGTCTCCCCGAGATCAGTGATTGTTTTGTCATATTGAACATGAAAGTAGATATTTGCTGAGCATTATATAGATAAGTAGCACATTTTTCTTTCCCTTAATATGGTGAGGGAGATTTATCAAAGCTTGTGGAAAGGAAAAGCAGAGTAGTTTTCATTTGGCTTGCTGTATTAGTTTTCCAAAGAACTCCCCAAAAATGCAAAATGGAATCCAATTGGTTGCTATTTGCTCTACTCTACTTTTTGCTGAAGAAAAATGTAGGTCCATCCAGTTGAAGCTTTCTACACAAGTTGTACATTCTCTATCACTAGATTATTATAACCCACAATGCCATTGGTTGTGATGAAACCATCCAGCCCTTTTTCAAAAGCTGTTATAGTGTCTGCCATTACTGCCTCTTACGATAGGGCATTCCACAGTCTAATTGCTCTAACTGTAAAGAACACTTTCCTATTTAGAAGAGGTCTTTAGAAACAATAAGTCATGTATCACTCCTTTGTATCAACCACACATGTATTTATACAGATAAATGAGATCTCCTGTGATGCATTTTTTTCTAAGCTTAACGAAGCCAACTTTTCCAACCTCTCATCACATGGGAGGCCTACCATTCCTTGTAATAATCTAGTTGCCCACCATTGAACTGACTCTAACTTCTGAATATCCTTCTTAAAATGTGGATCCCAAAACTGGATCCCACATTTTAAATGTGGCCTTACAAATGATTTTTAGAGAGGTAATAATAAATAGAGATCCCAGGATTTTGCACCAATTTTGATAAATCCATCTTTTTGTTATTACATTGGCACGATCTTTCACTCTTTAACTTAATTTATATTGGAGTCTACTCTAGCCATACTTCTTAGCACTTGAAGGAAAAAACGCTGAAGGGGTATTAGTATTCTCACCTAAAACATTTATGGCCATAAATATCCGATAGATGTAGGTCCACTTTACTATTTTCAGAGCTTCTATAGAATAGAATGCAGAGAGCCACTGAGGTGCACCCAACTCTCCATTTACAGCAGCCACCTGAACCGGTGTTGGGATCCTCAAATCTAGAGATACGTGCAGGATCCAAAGGTGGGACATCTACCAGATGTTTATGAAATATTTAATGGATGTTTATAAAAAAAATGTCTAAAATAGGAATATTTCTTTAACACTGTAGTTTACTTACGAGGTAGGTATAGAGAGGAAGGCATCTTTGTGGAGATTGTATGCAGGGAAGCTGTTGAAAGAACCAGGTTGCAAGGAGACACCTTGGACAGATCCATATGTCTTTTCTGTAAGGTTATACGCTTCTAGCATCCTAAAGCCTTTCAAAGACATAGAAATATGAATATTACATGCATAGGAACAAAAGGAAAAAGTATAGTATGCAAGAGGAGGACATAAAGAGGCTCTCTTACCAGGCGACGTGTAGCCATCAAGGTATATAAGAGGGCAAGCTGAAAGAATAAGGCATAACAAGATAACGTCATCTATATTTATAGCCAAGCAGCTCACACATGGGTGATGTTATCATACCATTTGCAAATCTAAAATATGTAATATATGATTCTAGCCTCACTTATGCACTTATGCTTCTGAAGCTTAGCAAGCATAGCGTGATGTATTTCTTGGCACCATATATACTGATCACGCACTAGAAAGTGTAAATAAGGTTCACATTATACATGGACGCAAAACTCACGAAAGAAAACAATGTGTTCTTGTTATTGACGTTAATTTCCTGATGTGTCATTTATTATAAACTTGGAGTCCGGTCTGATAAGTTTTTTTGGCATATTTAACATTCCTAGAAATAAGAGAAGCTCAACTTTCCATTGGGCTCCAGTTTTCATGAATTTCTTTGGCATGAGCTTAGAAGAAAGGTCGGCATGACCTTATTCATTTGCAATTGAATTATTGATTACATTCTTGTTGATTTCTTCTCTCTGATCTTTTAATCTCCAGCCTAATTCATAGAGATTGCAATATTATGGCCAATCAGGAGTGTAAGAAATGTGGTCGTAGTAAGAGTGGAATTGACTAGACCTGGAAAAGGAGGGGGGCCCATCGGTGACCCACGCTATTGGCAACTGGATGTATTTCCAAGGACGCTCATCTATTTTAAACTATTTCAGGGCATATTTCAATAGGCTCCCTGTGCCTGCGCTAACTATGCAAGACAACAGGCATGTCTGAGGCCATCAGTGTCCCATTGCAGATGGTGCAATGATGTCACTGCTCTGCACCATGTGTGCCACGTGATGGTGGAAAAAGACCTAGCCGTTTATCATGGCAATGGGGACAGGTGAAAGGAAGACTGTTGTTTTAATTTAATTCCTTATGTGGGACATTATTAATGTAAGGGTTATAACCTTTTGCCACTGACTTGATGCTGCTCGAGGTAACAGCAGGAAGTTAAGTTTTCATTTAAATGTCCGGCTGGTTTATTTTAGGTTTCAAACCGCTCCACAAGAAAATATAATAACGCTTTTCTCCGGCATAAAGGTTCAAACATAGGATATAAACGGTCAGTTTAGGGATTGACCGCTCGGGACAAGACACATTTCCTTTACACAGGTGTCCTACTGAAGGTGTAGTAACCTCTACACACACAGACTATATGAGACTACTGGTCTCCTTTTTATTATTATGTACCACTCCGAATGGTGAGATAGGTGAGCAGCCAGACCAGCTCATCTCTCCAGCCGCTCGCAAAACCCAACCCTGATGCGACCCAATAACTCTCTTAGTACTATGTGTATTAGCGCTTGCATCTGTGCTTACATCACAGAGGATAACCACCTCTGTGATACATACCACGACCACGTGTCCGCCAGCCATTTTATGAGGGTCACAAAGAGGACATTAAAGGATCACAGATTGGGGACAATATTAACATATGGACATATTTTCACAAAGCGGTAGGCTACTGCAGAATTAAAGGTGGACATTATTACTACATTTGGACCCCATTGCAGTATTACTGCTGTGTTAGTGCATAAAGAGGAATCTAGCTATTGTGAGGGACCGCAAGAGTAGATTAGCTTTAATACTGTATATAAGACAAAGAGGGGGAGATTTCTAATGGGGGGCAAATAGGACATCACTACTGAAATATATTTCATTTTTTTTTTTTTTTAAGTTCACTGACATCATGGGGGAGCAAAAGAGCCGTACTGTTACTGTTCATGGCATCTTGGTGCACTAAGGCTTTATGTAGTTTATGTAGAAGTGGGGGGGGAGTTGGGAGGATGATCTAGAGGCAATCCGCTATAGATGTGTCTGTGTGTTAAATCCTACAGAAATGAGTACTGGCTGGAAAGTTACATAGTGGTCTGTGTCAGATGAGTAAGAGAAAATGAATGACTCGAATTGGAGATATCATCAGTGATCACTGGATTTTCGTGTGCTGCTTACACTTACACCATTTACTGAACTTGTGTATAATTGGTATCTAACACTATAAAATCACTGTATGGGGACAATATTCGTGTAAGCAGAGTGTTATTTTTGCTAAGTATGGTGGTATTTTTATTCACCATTGTATTTGCTGCTACATTGGTATTATTGGTACACTAATTTTGCTTTAGTGGGTTTTGTTCAGCAACAGGATGGTGGTGATATTAGTAATATTTTTTTACAGGGTAGAAATATATGCCAATACAGGCTCTAACAACAGCACCCAGGCCCACATATCTGAGCAATGTACTGATGAGGGGGTTACCTATTAAGAATTTGCTCTGGGGCCAAAATTATTCTAATTACTCCACTGTATGCAATTCTAAAGACGTGAACACCCAAACAGGCAGCAAGAAAGGTTCTTTTATCTTAAAAGCCGTCAGTAATTAGCTAGAAAAGTATTTCACACAAATATAAATCAATATCTATGCTAAAACTAATATAAACCTCTTAAAAGGACAAATATGACTACTATGGCCCATCAGGTGGAGTACCAGATTATCACATCTCCAGAAATAATCTAGGTGCTTTTCTATATATCAAATTGACGTACTGTACAATGTTTTGTCACAAATACAAGTCATCTTGAAGGGATAATTGACCTTGTAAGAGCTTTATTAAATTGGGACTTACTTGAAGTTGCAGTTTCACACACAAAGGTGATGAGATTATCTTCAATCTTCTCAAATGCATCAAAATCGTCAACAATGAAGACGTGGCGTTCACTTGGTTTACTACCTATATTTGTAAGCTCAGTATAATCCACATCAGCCACTCCAATCACAAAAACACTAAAGCCTGAAATGACATCATAAGATATTGCCATCATTAAGGTTATCACTAAGTCTGGAGATATATATATAAAGTGCTGAATAAATATGTCCAGTCTTTGCAAGGCTTTTCATTTCTCTGTCCACTATCCAAATCTTTATTTCTACTTGTCTTGCAAATGCTAATAACTTTCTAATATCTGGTAACTAACAGTCTGGAGATTTATCGAATAGGGAATTTTACTCAAATATATATCTTTTTAATATAGGCTATGATAATTACTTAAAATATGGTTAGAAAAAAACATCTTAAAGAGAAGGTCTACTGGTAATGATGAGTGAGTACTCGCACTGCTTGTCACTCAATCGAGAATCTGTCATGAATGTATCTCGCTCAGGGGAGAATCTGAGTATATCTGGTGTCAGAAGGTCACAGTGCCTTGCTGCTGGCAGGTTCACTACTGTTATTTGATAACATCTCCTTGCTTGTGGTTCTGTAAGGGTTAAGCACTCTTTCCTGCCTGGCTGCTGGCTGCAGCTGCCAATCTCAGATGTGGTTCTTTGGGATCGCTCCTCTTCCCAATTTAAGTCATGTGATCTGATCACATGATGCCTCTGATGGAAATGAGGATTCATGTTGTATGTGGTCAACTTTGGAAGGAGCCTGCTGTGGAAAAAGTCTGTTGTGTTGCATGCAGCAGTGGTGTTTGCTGCACTGAAGCTGCCTGCAGTGTCTTTTCCTGTGCATGTCTAATTTCCTTATGTATTCCTTGCCTTGTATTTCTGTGTTGTAGTGGTGAGTCTAGTGATCTCGTTGGTCTATGCACTAGCCAGGGTGAGTGGACTGTTAGCTGAGGGCATGAGGTATCCCGCTCGGCAGCAGGTTGCAAGAACCTATATAGGGACGCTAGGGAGCTCAGGAGTCAGCTTGAGGTGAGTTCAGAAGTTGTTCCCTCACCCCTCTCCTTAGCGGCAGGGACCTCCATTGTAACGTGACCCCTGTGTTCCCTGTGTGTTGTGACATCTTTTCAGGGGTTTACCAGGTACTAGGCAAACCCTGCAAGTCATGTGCATGACAGAATTAGGGTTTTCAAGCGAGACTCAAGTACCGAGTATAATGAAAGTCAATTAGAAACTCAAGTATTTTGAAACTCAGAGGCTCGAGGCTTGATCGAGTAACTGTCACGCTCCCCGTGTCCCAGCACCGCTCCTTACCCACTGATCCAGTCCATGTGTTCACCAGTCATGGCTGCCGCTCCCGCTCGTGCTCTCCTGTGTCCTGCTCCTGGTCTTATGAGTCTGACTCTGAGTCTTAGCCACATGGTTCTGTATAGGACCAGGCCGCGCCCACTCTCCTGGTCTTATAGGCCCAGCACACCTGCAGCAGGAAATGACATGAGGCTGTGCTGGGTATATAAGACTGGCCTTTCCATGTGGGCGGCGCCTGATCAACGTGTCTTGTAGCTAGTCTTATGAGCTAGGTGCTCAGGTCCCCTGGTACCGTGTCCTACTGACTTCTTGTCCTTGCACTCTGGTACCTGTGCCTGTTTACATTATTGTCCTAAAGAACTCTGTGACTCTGGTGACCGGCTTATACTTGTCCCTGCCACGTCAGTGCTCCGGCTGCCGTGTGCCCTGCCCTCCGGTGGGGTGCAAGGTCCAGTGGATCCACCTCCTGGGCCCACCAGTACTCCCGGCCCTGACAGATTGATCAGGCCATGGATCCCGCTGGAGCACAAACATCAGAGCTGGCTGAGCTGCGCCAGGAGCTGGCACAACAGCGTGAAACCCTGACCCGGATGCTGAAATTCATGACGTCCGTGGACCACCGGTTGTATACGCTGCAGACTGCCGTCTCGTCCATGCAGCAACCAGTCTCCAGGTCTGAACCAGGTTCCTCCACGACCTCGCAACTTCGCCTCGCTGCTCCGTCTCGCTATGCAGGGGATCCCAAGTCCTGCCGCGGTTTCCTGAACCAGTGCTCCCTGCACTTCCAGTTGCTCCCGCATTTGTTTGCCTCAGACCAGGCCAAGGTGGCGTTCCTGATGTCACACCTGGAAGGCGAAGCCCTGGCCTGGATTAACCCCCTGTGGGAAAACGAGGATCCAATGATCACCGACATCCAGGAGTTCCTGCGAGCCTTCAGAGGCACCTTCGACGAACCCGGACGAACTACCGCAGTGACCTCTACGCTCCTCCGGCTACGCCAAGGGACCCAAACAGTCGGCCAATACGCCATCCAGTTCCGCACGCTCGCTTCGGAGCTGGGCTGGAACAATGAGGCCTTAATAGCGGCCTTTTGGGAGGGTCTCTCTGGTCGTATTAAAGACGAACTAGCCGCCCTGGACGCTTTGATTTCCCTGGCCACCCGGATTGATCTTCGCTTTCAGGAGCGTACCAAAGAGAGAGTCCGGGAGAAGCGACCACCTTGCCATGCCTTGCCCTCGCAGAGACCTACCGTTCCCTCGTCCCTGCCTTTCCGTGACTTATCGCCAGAACCCATGCAGGTGGACCGTCTGACCCAGGCCAAGCAACGCCGTGCAGAACGGCTCGCCCGGGGCCTGTGCTTCTATTGCGGAGACGGGTCACATATGCTACGTTCTTGCCCGGAGAAACCTGGTAGACCCCAGGTCCAAGAGGAGGTGGGAACCGCCACCCTTGGCACCGGAATCCCCTCCGTTCCAGTTACGCAGACTGTCCAGGTGACGACGGAGAAGATCAGGTTCACAGCAGAGGCCCACATTGATTCTGGGGCAGCGGGTAATTTCATACACCAGTCTGCAGTGAACCGATACCAGGTACCTGTGATCCCGCTTGCCAAGCCCCTCTGGTTCGCCTCCGTGGATGGTAAACCACTATACGAACCTGTCCGGTATACCACTGAACCCGTGAGACTCCAGGTTGGCACTTTGCATACTGAGACCATTGCCTTCTATGTCATCCCAAGAATGGCTCCTGAGCTCCTGCTGGGTCTGCCCTGGCTTCAACTCCATGACCCTGCCATTAGTTGGCGCTCTGGCGCTATTACTCGCTGGGGGCCCTTGTGTCATGACCACTGCCTACAGCCGGTTCCTCGGCCCCTGTCACCTGAACCTGTTATGCCGCAGGAAGAGAAAGAGGTGACGACGCAGTCCAGTGCCGTACCACAACTCCTGTCACTTGTACCTGTGGTGCCACCGGAACCAGAGGAGACGACGCACTCCAGCGACGTTCCACCATCCCTGACGATTGAGACTGTGGTGCCACCGGAACCAGAGGAGGCGACGCACTCCAGCGACGTTCCACCGTCCCTGACAACTGAGACTGTGATGCCACCGGCTACCGAGGAAGAGACATTGTCCTGTATCCGGTCTGAGGCGCCCGATCCGGTCGTCCAGGACTCCAGTCCTGCTTCTGACTGTCTCCCCCCGCTTCCCGTTGCCCCTGTTGCCACTGCTGGTAGATCGGCTAGGCGTCGTGCGGCCAGGAAGGCGGTACGGGATCAGCGGTCCTTCCCCGCCTTTGTGTTGGATCCTGGTCCGGTGACTCGATCCGGGGTGCCCCTGGGGTTCTGTGCACGGAGGGGGGGCATAGAGGGGGGGGGTACTGTCACGCTCCCCGTGTCCCAGCACCGCTCCTTACCCACTGATCCAGTCCATGTGTTCACCAGTCATGGCTGCCGCTCCCGCTCGTGCTCTCCTGTGTCCTGCTCCTGGTCTTATGAGTCTGACTCTGAGTCTTAGACACATGGTTCTGTATAGGACCAGGCCGCGCCCACTCTCCTGGTCTTATAGGCCCACCACACCTGCAGCAGGAAATGACATGAGGCTGTGCTGGGTATATAAGACTGGCCTTTCCATGTGGGCGGCGTCTGATCAACGTGTCTTGTAGCTAGTCTTATGAGCTAGGTGCTCAGGTCCTCTGGTACCGTGTCCTACTGACTTCTTGTCCTTGCACTCTGGTACCTGTGCCTGTTTACATTATTGTCCTAAAGAACTCTGTGACTCTGGTGACCTGCTTATACTTGTCCCTGCCACGTCAGTGCTCCGGCTGCCGTGTGCCCTGCCCTCCGGTGGGGTGCAAGGTCCAGTGGATCCACCTCCTGGGCCCACCAGTACTCCCGGCCCTGACAGTAACGAGCTTTGATGAGCACACTCACCTATCACTATCTTTCAGCAATTCCCTACCTCAAATTCTTCCTTTACAGATAGTAGAACATCAATAGGGAAATCAAATTCCCCAATGTCCCTGACACATTCACCAGAATATTTCCTTTAACAGTATTTTGCCAATGAAAATAAGATCCATCTCCATATAGTGTCTACAGGTACTTTACTTGTTGCTTGAATTTGGTGGAGGAGAGCGAGCAAGGGGAATTTGATTCCCAGCTGTTATTTTGCTCAATTACTTGACTCTCTACTTCTTGTAAATGGAGTAGTGTAAGTAATTAGGATAAATACTAATAAATTAATTTGCTAACATACAGGCAAAGGTAGACCTTCCATTTAAAATATATTTCCTGTTCACATTTCAATTTGCGTAACTTGATCAAGCTGTGATTTATTGTATTGGAACAGCTTGACTCGCTGCAAGAACACTTTGTAGTTTTACAGTACGTGTACACATATTATTCTCTAAAGAAGTATGTAATAAAAAACAATATTAGTTTTAATGATCAGTCTGAGACGTAAGTTATGAACCATTGGCTTATTAAAGCAAGATGGCCAGGAGTGCTTCTAGCATTCATGCAGCCGGAGGCACATTGTGACATACCGCCTTCCCAAATTAAAGATGGAAAAGCTTTGCCAGGAAAGCAAATTTTCTTCCCAACTCATGGTGCACGACTTACCATGTCTCATCATTATTTATGGTTATATCAAGCATTCACTTTTCAAATATTAACTCTAATTTAATATTTTAGAGACATCATTCTTTTATTATCCAAAAATATATATAAAAAAATCTAATACTAAATATTGGTTAGAAAAGCCTAGAGGCCCTGTTTTCTTTATCTTTGTCTCACAATTCATTGATCTTGTGTATTTTTATGGCCATGATGCATTCATTTTAGCTAGAAACTTTTCTTCCTACTTTAAGATTCTCCATAGTAAGTTACGTCTTCAGTCTTTTTGTAAGCTAAGCATACCAGAGTGCTGAATATCCATGGCAGACTTCTTCACGTCATCTTGAGATCTTCCATCAGTCACTACGACTAATACCTTGGGAACGGATCGTCTCATTCCATTTTCGAAAGTCAAGACCTTATCTCGTACAAACTTCAAGGCTTTTCCTGTGAGAAAAAAACATCTTGTTCAGCTGCTTGCTCCATGTAGATTAAAGTAGATCTTGAATCCTTGACACTTTTTCATGAATTTTCATGACAATAACCTATGTACATAATTGAGGCACTGATAATTGTCTGTCATCAGCTTGTATATGCCAATTATTATGTAGCAGTTTCTATGCATTGTCTAACATACCTGTTTTTGTGTTTCCACCCTTGTAACGAACATTAGCTAAAGCACCCAGAGCCTGTGCTTTATCGGCATAAGTATTTAGCTTAAACTCAGTTTGGGCTTCATCACTGAACTGCACAAATGAAACCTGCAGGAAATCACAGGTGAATATGAGTAATTATGTGATATATATATACAATTTTCTAGCGCAAAATGCCTGCATAATGTGTATATTTCCACTAATGTGTACAAACCTAAGCCCAGGAATCAGCAAGAGAATTGTGCTTTTCTATAAGTATACATATAAGGTAGTGATGTCATCCTGCCCTCTACTGGGCCTTGCTCCGTTTAAACTAATATTTAGTGGTAAACTATGATGCAATTTAGAACTATGGTATGATAAGCATGACAACATCGCCTAGTCAGAATTACTATTATAAAATAGATATAATCTAAAAAAAATATATAAAAATCTAAAACATAAAATAATGTATACAATAGTGTTCTATCATCTATGCTCTCCACCTGATAAAATAACACAAAGTCCCAGGCATGCTGGGAAATTTTAGGGTTGAATATTGGTACAGTTTTGTTGGACACAATTATCCCATGGCGGCATCATTCCAGCAAAGGTCTCCCATTGTTATGAAACTTGTGCCATGCAGCCAATCAATGGCCGCGGATGGGATGATTTGCTTAAACATCCCTCAGATGAACCTTGAACATTGAAGGAAGTGTGAGAACTGCAGCCCATTAGCGGCCACTAATTGGCGGCACTGCTCACCTGGCATATCAACATCATGTGAGACCTGGGAGACCCAGTTCTGGCATTGCCGAAATGAAGCAGATGCAAGAGGTCAGAAACTACTATTTACTTTTACTCAGGTGAATAAGGAGTTGTCTACGTAATGGAGACCCCCTTTAAACCCACAGTTGAAGTTCTCAGGTTTGATAGCTCATTTACAAAGATTATTTTATGGACAATTAATGAATAGAAATAGAATGTATTTATTTTCTTCTACTAAGACATTTGCTCTAAAGAGCAATAACATAGATGTAATCACATATTGCTATCAGGCTCACCTGGATGCCTGCAGGATTGATGACATCAAAAGCTCCAATGGTGTTAAAAATAAATTGCCTGACTTTATTGAAGTTATCATCACCAATACTCCATGAGCTGTCAATTAGGAAGACAATATCTGCTTTCGCCCCTTTGCACACTGAAAAAAAATAATTCTATGTATCAGTAATTTTGTTAGTTACCATGGACATTGATGCCCGAGTATTAGGGTAGAGTAAGGGTACAATGTGATACCATAGCATTTCAAAGCATCGATTCTTACTATCTTTTTCTAAAGCAGATTATTGCAATTTTCCTATAAGAAGAGCCACAATTTTCTTCCCTTGGGAGAAATATTCAGAAATATTATTGTATCTTAATGCCCTGGTTAAGAGAAAGTAGCTAGTTGGCTCCTTTTCTGGCACAAGTATCTACTGTACATACTAACGTTTTCCCTATCAGCTGCAATCATGCTTGTAAATGAAATAAAAAAATAGAATTAAATAATTACATGTTCTCCCTCTAATTAGTACCATTATTGAACAATGTTTCCCTCAATGCATAACATGATACTCCAGCATTGCATGGCGTATAAGTCTTCTTACAAGAGCTTGGTACTCTTCTTCAGGAGAACATTCCCTCTTAAACCCATAGAGTGAGGCCTCTCACCCAACCAAATCAGACCTGCTCCTTTGCACCAAGGAGGGGTAAACACCCCAAACATGTGTTTGGAAATGAATTGTCTGGTTTGACTTTTTAACTTAAGTCAATATTGACTTTTGGGATTGCTACCACAATAGCTGGCTCTAGACTTCTATTCCTCTTTATCTCTGAAGAAAATATTTGCATAAACACTCTTGTTGCCATTACATAAAGCAGTATATATTGCTTACCTTCACGAGCTGAAGGTATTGTGGGTGGTGGAGGAGGAGCTGGAGGTTCGGTTGGTGATTCTGTTGGCTTTATCACTACATGTTAAGATAAGAGACAAGAGAAACATTAATAAGTTCTCATTATTTGTGTCACACAAAATGTATAACATTTAAAGCATATAATTGACCTCATACTCTTACTATATATGCCTCTATTACTTACAAGTACGTTCATTGGTTGAAACACCTCTTCCCTCAAGGTTTGGTGTCTGAACATATACGGTGGCAGTATACTCAGTGTCCGGGTTCAGACCAGTAAAGCAGTTTGATGACTCTGATCCAGGAACTGTTATTTCCTGTCCTCGTGATCCTGTATAGTACAAAAAATACTGATTATTTATCACTGTGTGATCTGTATTGAGAAAAGCTGCTTGCTGCAGTACTGCAAATATCATCAGAACTGAGATATACTGTATATACATTCATTTACATGTATTTTATATTTTATTTCATTAATGGATCTTTTGGAGTATGTTTCTTGTACTACAACTATGGAATCACCATTTACAAAAAAAAATCTGTTCTTACCATCAACTGGGTTTAGTTTCACTCTATAGGAAGTGGCAGCTCTGTGAGGAGTCCACCTAATACAGAATGAATCCCATGACACTTGGTAGCTTGTCAGATCAGTCACATTGAGGTACACTGCAAATGGAAAATCAGATGTTTTCAAATGTTTAGGAGCAAAAATAAGAGACATAATCTACACTCAGTATGGTGGTATCCTCCTTAATATTACATTTTATGAGGTTGAAATTGCAGAAACCTGAACCACAGTAATTCACATTGAGCTTTGTGCTCTGACATATACAGATGTGACACTACACTGCAGTTTACACACTACAGCGGGCTTTACACGCAACAACATCGTTAACGAGATGTCATTGGGGTCACGGAATTCGTGACGCACATCCGGCCTCGTTAGCGACGTCATTGCATGTGAAATGCAAGAACGACCTGTTAACGATCAAAATTACTTACCAAATCGTTAATCGTTGTCCAGTTGTTCCTATCCCGATTATCGTTGCTGTTGCAAGACACAGGTTGTTCATCGTTCCTGCGGCAGCACACATCGCTATGTGTGACACCGCAGGAATGAGGAACATCCTCGTACCTGCGGCCGCCTATAATGAGGAAGGAAGGAGGTGGGCGGGATGTTCGGCCCACTCATCTCCGCCCCTCCGCTTCTATTGGGCGGCCGCTTAGTGACATCGCTGTGATGCCGCACTGACCGCCCCCTTAGAAAGGAGGCAGTTCGCCGGCCACAGTGACGTCACTAGGCAGGTAAGTATAGTGTGACTGTTCCTAGCAATGTTGTGTGCCACGGGCAGCAATTTGCCCGTGACGCAAAACCGGTGGATGGGTGCTTTCACCAGCGACATCGCTAGTGATGTCGCTGTGTGTAAAGCCTGCTTACCATTGTTACGATTATCCTAATAAACCACATACAAATGTGTCCAAAACCTCAATTTCCACAATTTTTTATAAAGACTCCAATTTCTCACAAAACAAATTCAATATTTTCTCAAAAGACACATATATCTTAAACAACTCCCAGTGAAGATACACACTTTACGTTTTTAACGTGTGCAGCAATGTTAGACTTCATGTAGCCATTAGAAATGAGCAGTTATGTGGAGGGTTCGCCGGCAGCAAACGAGGCAAGCCTCCACAGGCTTGAGCTTGACCCAAACCCCGCAGCAAGTAACTGATTTGCAGTTTGAGTCTCTTCCCACATACAGCCAGGCATATGAAGATCACTTCCGGAAGAGAGTGGGCAGGCTATTCAAACAGTTTTTTGAGTTGCGCACTACATGTAATCATGCTGATGTTACACCCTCTTTGCACTCTTCACACACTGCAAGAGGCTCGCACAGGGCTGAGCACAGAGATGCTCACGCAAGTGAAGTTTGCACATATAGCATCCGAACCCCGAACCTTGATTTTTTAAGTTGGTGTTCAGTTTGAAAACTGAACCTCAGGTTCGCTCAACTCTAGTAGTCCTTAGTCACACTATATGTATATGTACATATATAAAACAACTCGCATTGGGGGCAACAACATTTTTTTTAAAGTTGTTAAACTTGCGAGACTCCTCTTAGGAAAGACACATGTAATATCATATCCCAAGTTATTTTGAAGAATAAAACAAATGTTAAGATTAAACTTTGAACAAAGTCTTTATAAACAGCTTTTCGAAACCCTGAAAGCAAGGGTTATGTTCAGGACTTGGCAATAGAAACATGATACGATTCAGAGAAAAGAGATAAAACTAAGATAACAAGATGTAGGTTACACAACTCCCATCATAAGAGATTAAAATGAAATTTCCAACCTGTAAATATCTATATCCGCTATCCACATTTCCAGACCCTCTAAATCATAAACTCGAATGTAAGTAAGAACATGGAAATAGTTTACAGAAGCTTCACCTGGCTTATTCTGCTATGTCAAGCATAGTTGAGGGAAATAAAAGTTGCAAGCTAGTATATGAAGCTCAATTTATGCCAAAATTCTAATTGTCATTTTCAATAGATGTGTTACAAGCAGGCAAATTATTTAGATTCCTTCTGACCATTGCATAAGTAGAGGACTTACAGGTTGTTCCAGGTCCTCTAAGTGGTCCACTCAGTCCAGTGTCATACTGTGCATACACCTGAACGTCGTAGGTTGTTCCAGGGTTAAGATTTTGTAGAGTGTATGAATTCACATCGCCAACAAATACTTCCATAGATTCATCAGTATCTTCACAAGATATAAAAAAAGGTTACTACTTGACGTATGGACTGTGGATTTTATATATATACAGTATATATATAGATAGAGATTGAGATAGATATACAGTATATATACAGTGTATATATATATATATATATATATATATATAAAATGACATTTTTATATATATGACATTTTTCATATAAAATGAAAAAATATTATAGTTACCACGTGGCTGGTATACAAGTTTATAGCCTAGAACTGGAGAAGTTGCTCTGTCCCATGATACCCGGAATCTGGTGTACCATTCATCCGCAATTTGTAGATTTTTAGGTGCTAGCAAGCCAACTAGAACAAAAGAGTGACATCAATTGTAACCTCCAAAAACAAAGTTGTACGCAATGGGACTAATTTTCAGTAGTAATACTGTTTATAGACTTTATATCCTATATGTGGACTTATATATATGCAAGAAGGGGATGGAATACTAGCCCAGAATTTTTAATGTACTGACAATGAATTTCAGTAGCTGATATTCCTTCCAGGTTTAGAAAAGCTACTCTATTTTTTTGGGACAAACTGGACCAGGAAAGGAATCTAATGCCAAAACATGGACATGGAAATGATAGGGACAAGTAATAAAAATAATCTAAAAAAATACCTGGGCATATCATATACTGTATGTATATGAGGGACATTAGTAATGCAATCATTAATCATGTGCCATATACACCTTTTTAGGCTCTTACCTGTTCTCCCATTTCCAGTAAGTTGTCCTCCATCACCATCTCCATACACGGCCACTACAGTGATTTTATATGGCGTGTCTGACAGCAAAGGTTGTAACACGACATTGTTTCTTCTACCGGGAACTGTTGTCTAAAGAAGTGCAATAAAAAAATGAGAACTATAGCAATATAGTTACAAAGAAGATATTTATAAATGTAAAATATATATACATTAACAAAAATACTAATATAGAATTATGTCTCCTTGAGTAAAATCATGAACAAGGGATGATAAAAGTGATGATGTATTATGGGCAGTAGAAACAGAGCACTAGAGCCATTTTAAGTGTTAGAGTTACTGTATGATCCTCGAAAATCATAACAATTACAAAAGTGTTTTCTATACATTTGTATTATATTATTTTGTGGCTATTAAAGTAAATATTATATTATGCTGCGAATAAAAGCATAATTGCATCAGTATAGCAGGAGAGTGATATGGGCAGCATGCACTGCACATTGGAAGGTTTCATTCAGAAAAAAACACTGTAAACACTGGAGACCAGACCTAATGTATTATATATCTGTTCTACAAAATGAACACTAAATATACAGTCCTTGCAATAGAAAGCAGACTGTCTTCAAAATAGGGACCATATGGATAAAAGTGATGTGACACGACATTGGGACTGGCTTGGACGTGTGTCAAAAAACAATGCAATAAGTATTTTATAGAAATGTGGTGCGTTCTTAGGACCTCAGAGTATAAACGGTGCTTGCATATGAGTACAATGGTATTCTGTACATAGTTAACAAAACCTAACAGCAATTAAAAACCTAACAAGCAATTGAAAACCTAGTAATGTAATTGCTTATATCACTAGCTCTACTGTACGTTCCAGGTACTAGTACTCAATCCACTGGTGTAAACATGCACAAGACATAGAAGGAGGTGTGATTACCAAACAATCATTGACATTTTGAGACTTACAGCATGGACTTAATAGTGTCCTACAGTGCCACTATAAATATCATGAGTTAGGAATTTCATAACAATGTTGCCTTCATATGCACTATATTGTGTAAAATTCAAGTGAGATTGCCATAAACCTTAAATCTAATTCCTCCCATATCAAGTATACAGGGTACAGGGGCGGATATTCTACTGGTGCAACTTGTGCAGCTGCACATGGGCCCAAGAGGTACGGGGCCCATTTCTACTTCCAAAGAAGCAAACAGCTTTGGTCACAGATACATAAAAAGATGCTTTATGATCAGCTATTAGACAGCAAAATACCCCAATATCGTTTTTGCACAGGGATCTTCTGTCTGTGTTTATCCATGATGAATAAGATATAAGGAGATCTTTAATGGGTACCTTTCACTATAACTTTGTTTTATATTGCCATGGGCCTGCCTGCAACATGAATCGAAAATGAGGTTCACCACATGCAAACGTCTTCTATTTATGGTGGAGTTCATGGAAAACCAAACAATATAGTTTGGAAAAATGGAAATTTAAACATTTATCTGAAGTAGTGATGAGTGAACACTGCCATGCTCAGGTGCTCAGTACTTGTAATGAGTAGTAATGAGTGAGCACTACCAGGCTCGGGTGCTCAGTACTTGTAATGAGTAGTAATAAGTGAGCACTACCAGGCTTGGGTGCTCGGTACTCGTAACGTGTAGTGATGAGTGAGCACTACCATACTCGGGTGCTCGGTACTTGTAACAAGGAGTGAGGAGTGAGCACTACCATGCTCAGGTGCTCGGTACTCATAACAAGCAGTTGGATGGTCATATGGGCACGACTCGAGTTCCGAGTATAATAGAAGTCAATGGGGAACTCAAGTATTTTTTTCAGGGAAATGTTTGAGATTCCCATTGATTTCCATTATACTTGGGTACTCAAGTCGCATCCATGGCACCGAGCACCCGACCATAGTAGTGCTCGCTCATCACAAATCCAAAGTTATAAAGATATGAATGAAATGGCATAAGACTCATAAATGCACTACAGTCCCTTTAATAATCTAATCTGTAAGGGATCCAGACCTAATCATTGCAATCTTCTAAAGTAATTTTAAGCCTATAGATAGTGCCCAAAGTTGATCAATAAAGATTCATAATAGTATTTTGACTGAAGAGCTGCTACATAAGAAATCCACTGGTTACAATTTAATGGGTCCTATGTTGCTTTAAATATTCATACTTAAATACCCTATGAAGGAAATTCTAAGAGATTCCCTGTTTAAAAGAGGCTAGACTAGGTCCAAGGAATGATGCTTGGTTTAGGACAGCCCACTGTGTAATGTTTCATTTCTCCTGTAGGGATGCTGTAGGAAAATGGAACACTTGGAGATTCCTGACCATAAGCAAAGTCCAGCTGACCATCAGGGGCCCATTCTAACATATAAAGGACTGAATAAAGCAGACAGCAAGTCTGAGTGTGACATTGAGTGAGTGGGATAATGGGTTTTATGAATTAGGCATGAAAGAATGACATTTATAAAATGTTTAGAAACAATCAACATTTAAATAAGTCAAAAATATTGCTGAGGCAAACGTACAAATTCATCAATAGGATCACCGACAGTTGGAGAATAGATAATTCTATATTGTTGAACAGGACCATCAGCGTGGTCCCAGTTTACTGAAAGACTGTTGGTCGTCTCTCCAAAAACTTTAATGTTCTTTGGCCCGCTCCGAGGTACTGCAGGAAGAAACATAATTACAAAACAATTATCAGTCTGGATATTAACCTTGATTTTTTTTTAACAGCGATGTCAAATATTTATTATAAACATGTGAATACAGGAAAATGTGAAGTTTCCAACCACACTCCTGGTGTCTGCCTGCTGTACGCGATCTTTGTAGCACAATGCTGCCAGCTAGAACATACTAGCAGATTATTAAGAAATAAACCTACCGCAGTATGAACGAAATGTGGAAAGAGGGATACCACAACTATTTGGAAAGCTCTTAGTAGCTGGAGGGATTTGCAAAGAAGTCAGCAAAAGAGGGAAAAATTCTAATATAACACATGAGCAAACTTTCCATACAAGATCCTTTAGAGGTTTGCAGAATAGCTGCTTTCTCCTCAAACTATGGTGAGATATTGGTATAAATGATAAAATATTTTAATTAGGTGTCACCAACATATAATAAGTTGCCAAATCCAAGAGGAAACCAAGTCTCTTTGGAAATCTTTGTATCACTTATAAATAAAAGTATTGTTAATATGATACTAACTGACCTGTGGCATGGAAACTTCCACATGTATTTGGGGGTCGCAAAATATATGTTTTTTTATTCCCACTGTTAACATAGCACCAAGGCATACCCATATATTAGCTTCCAATAGAGCTCCTGTTTTCTAACACTAGGACAAGTTTAATTGCAATCCAAATTCCTGTGGAAGGCTCCAAACATTTTTTTATTGAGATTATAATATTTCTTATTTTATTAAATATTTAATTTAGGGATGAGTGGACCCATGGAAGTTCAGGTTCGACGGGTTCAGCTAGACTTAAAAGTTTGGTTTTGCACTTGACTTCAAATCCTAGGCAAATCAATGGATACACAAACTTCTGTTCTGTAAAATGGCTGCAAAATGGTCATAGTAAGAGCTAGGAGGCTATAAAGGGAAGCAAAATGGAGGCATCTGCCCGGCAAAGAAATGTGGATAGGAAATAAACTTTTTAAAAAATCACGTTGAGTCTCACCTATTTTTGATAACGAGCATTGGTAAAGCAGATATTTCTTGGCTGCAATCGTCAGCTTTACCTTGGCTGGTTATCAAAAATAGAGGGCATCCCACACCGTTTTTTTAATTATTTAAATTAATAGTTTAAAAAAACAGTGTGGGGGTCCCCCTATTTTTGATAACCCACCAGGGTAAAGGAAACAGCTGGCGCTGGTATTGTCAGGCTGGGAGGGCCCATGGTTATTTGATCCCTCCCAGCGAAAAATAGCAGCCCACATCTGACCCAGAAGTGGCACATCCATTATAGGTGCCAATTCTGGCGCTTTGCCCTGCTCTTCCTGATTGCCTTGGTGTGGTGGCAATTGGGGTAATACTTTTGGGGTAGATGTCAGCTGTGAATTGACAGCTGACATGAAGTCCATGTTAGTAATGGATAGGTGTCTATCAGACACCCTCATTACTAACCTGGTAAGTATAGAGTTAATAAAACACAGAGGGAAAAATAGTGAGAAATTCTGGACTGCCGCTGACTAGCAGGGACCTATTGAGCCTCGTACTGAGAATGTTCTCAGAATGACGTTCTGTAAGAATAGATGAACATCATGAGACATTACTCCACAGGATTATGTTGGAGCTTCTAGGATTTCTTTTTTAATAATACATTGGTACACAAGGGAGTGTGGAGGAGTGTTTATTTAAAAAAACTTTTTTTTTCCTGTGTGTGTGGTTTTTTTTTTAACTCTGTACTTACCCGGTTAGCAATGAGGGTGTCTGATAGACACCTATCCATTACTAAACCCTGGGCTTGATGTCAGCTGTCACTTTATAGCTGACATCAACCCCAAGACTATTACTCTGATAACCACCGCAGGACAATCGGGAAGAGTTGGGCAAATTGCCAAAAATGGTTTATCTAATGGATGTGCCACTTCTGGGGAGGCTGCTATTTTTAGCTGGTAAGGGCCAAATAACCATGGGCCTTTCCAGCCTGATAAGTGATAATACCATCCCTTAGCTGGCTGGTTATCAAAAATAGGGGGAACCCCACGCCAGTTTTTAAATTAATTATTTATTTAGTAAATTAAAAAAAGCAAAAGAAAAAAAAAAATTGCGTGAGATCCCATCTCTTTTTGATAACCAGCCAAGGTAAAGCTGACAGCTGAGGGTTGCAGCCCCCAGCTTTCGGCTTTTCCTGCACTGGTTATAAAAATAGATGGCATCCCATGTCATTTATTTTTTTCTTTATTGTTCACAGTACTATACAAGCAACTTCTGCATGAGGTAAAGCTTGTTGATTTGCAGTACAAATCAACAATCTTTATTCGCATGCGAGCAGTACCCAAACTCTGAACTCGTACACAGACTTTGTTTTTAAAATTCCATGTTCGAGTCTGAGACTCGGTCAGCCGATGTCTGGTATGAATCCCAAACTTAACCGTTCAGATTCTCTCAGTAAAATTTAAATAATCTATTAGCTTTTTCTTTATTCTGAGTTACAATCTGAATTTTGGTGAAAAGCTGCATTTAGTTTTCCATTAGGTGAATTTAGACACAATTAGTAAACCTTTTGATGCATTTCTTTAAAATCTATCTGATTGTACATAATGCACTGGAAAATACATTCTTGATTTATTGTTAAAGCAAGTTCTGTGTATACATTCAACCAGTAAGCAATGAATTAAGATTTCTGCTCTGAAGTCTACATAATTGTGAAACCAGCTCAGAAGTATATTACGTGCTCTAACTTGAAGTAAGTAATGACTTCATATGTATTGTATTGAGAAGGTAACCAAATTTTTATTAAAATTGATCTTGTGTCAATGTATCACACTATTATTGGAAATTGTAAACATATGCTTGAAGTTATCCTATTTTGTTTCCCATACATAGAGTATTATTATGTTGGACTTGCTTTTTGGCAGCTACAAAACAAACTGACTAGTGATGAGCGAGTACTAAAAAGCTCGGGTGCTCGAAGCTCGGGCCGAGCCTCCCAAGATACTCGTGTACTCGGCCCGAGCAACGAGCCCAATGTTATCCTATGGGAGACCCGAGTATTTTTGTGAAATGACCTCCCGGCAGCATGGAGAAACCCTAAAAATGGCACAAAAGTCTCAGAAGAGTGCTCAAATGACATGGCAACAGCATGGGGAAGACCCCTTGAAGCATTTATCACTCAAAAGTCACAGCTGTGAACAATTTTGTCCGCGTTTTACGCCATTTTTACGGACTCACCAGAAAACCTTCCAAAATGACCCCAAAATGATTTTTCATGGCGGAAATGTTAAGGGCACATACCCAATAGTGAGATAGATCTGGTGTATGTTACTTTTTGAGATTAATACATGAAAGATTTTACGTGAAAACATTGTGTGGCACTCCGATGTCCCTGAGAAGAGACGTACATGAAGGCCTCTTGAGTCTAATGTGCCCATTTTGAGGAAGTGAGTCTTTGTAGTATTTTCCTTTGCCAGGGCAGTCCAAAATTGTGAGGTTCACCAATGCCCCTGCATACAGACGTGCATGAGGGCCTCAAAACATTAAGTGTCCATTGTCAGGAAGTGGGTGTATTATAGTATAGCCCTTAGGCAGGGCAGCCAAAAATTGGGAGGCTCCACATTGTCCCTGGATAGAGACGTGCATGATGGCCTTTAAACCTGAAGTGCCCATTGTAAGGAAGTGGGTCTATTTCAGTATAGCCCTTTGCCAGGGCAGCCAAAAATTGGGAGGCTCCACGTTGTCCCTGGGTAGAGACGTGCATGATGGCCTCAAAACATTAAGTGTCCATTTTAAGGAAGTGGGTGTATTTCAGTATAGCCCTTAGGCAGGGCAGCCAAAAATTGGGAGGCTCCACATTGTCCCTGGGTAGAGACGTGCATGAGGGCCTCAAAACATTAAGTGTCCATTTTAAGGAAGTGGGTGTATTTCAGTATAGCCCTTTGCCAGGGCAGCCAAAAATTGGGAGGCTCCACATTGTCCCTGGGTAGAGACGTGCATGATGGCCTCAAAACATTAAGTGTCCATTTTAAGGAAGTGGGTGTATTTCAGTATAGCCCTTAGGCAGGGCAGCCAAAAATTGGGAGGCTCCACATTGTCCCTGGGTAGAGACGTGCATGAGGGCCTCAAAACATTAAGTGTCCATTTTAAGGAAGTGGGTCTATTTCAGTATAGCCCTTTGCCAGGGCAGCCAAAAATTGGGAGGCTCCACATTGTCCCTGGATAGAGCCGTGCATTATGGCCTGTAAACCTGAAGTGCCCATTGTAAGGAAGTGGGTCTATTTCAGTATAGCCCTTTGCCAGGGCAGCCAAAAATTGGGAGGCTCCACGTTGTCCCTGGGTAGAGACGTGCATGATGGCCTCAAAACATTAAGTGTCCATTTTAAGGAAGTGGGTGTATTTCAGTATAGCCCTTAGGCAGGGCAGCCAAAAATTGGGAGGCTCCACATTGTCCCTGGGTAGAGACGTGCATGAGGGCCTCAAAACATTAAGTGTCCATTTTAAGGAAGTGGGTGTATTTCAGTATAGCCCTTTGCCAGGGCAGCCAAAAATTGGGAGGCTCCACATTGTCCCTGGGTAGAGACGTGCATGATGGCCTCAAAACATTAAGTGTCCATTTTAAGGAAGTGGGTGTATTTCAGTATAGCCCTTAGGCAGGGCAGCCAAAAATTGAGAGGCTCCACATTGTCCCTGGGTAGAGACGTGCATGAGGGCCTCAAAACATTAAGTGTCCATTTTAAGGAAGTGGGTCTATTTCAGTATAGCCCTTAGGCAGGGCAGCCAAAAATTGGGAGGCTCCACATTGTCCCTGGGTAGAGACGTGCATGAGGGCCTCAAAACATTAAGTGTCCATTTTAAGGAAGTGGGTGTATTTCAGTATAGCCCTTAGGCAGGGCAGCCAAAAATTGGGAGGCTCCACGTTGTCCCTGGGTAGAGACGTGCATGAGGGCCTCAAAACATTGTTCCCATTGCAAAGGAGCGGGTCTCCTGTCGTTGTAATGTCCATTCTGCAAAGAATGGGCGAAAAAATTTACCACTGGGGGTATACCTGAAACAAAGACCTAACTATTGTAACGGTCATCATGATGGCGCATGAGGAGAAGGAGGAGCAGTCCAGCGATTATCCAAAGTCGAGAAGTGTACCCATGGGTGAGTGGAGGTACATGGCAAACTTTAAATTCCGCTCTCATTTGCTGGTGGTGTGGTGAAGTCTGGCCCAATCCAACCCTTGTTCATCTTTATCAGAGTCAGCCTGTCAGCATTTTCAGTTGACAGGCGGGTGCGTTTATCTGTAATGATTCCACCTGCGGCACTAAAAACACGCTCTGACAAAACGCTAGCAGCAGGGCAGGCCAGGACTTCCAAGGCGTAGAGAGCCAATTCATGCCACGTGTCCAGCTTGGATACCCAATAATTGTAAGGCACAGAGGAATGTCGGAGTACAGTTGTTCGATCTGCAAGGTACTCCTTCAGCATCTGGGCAAACTTAGGATTTCTTGTGGCACTACCCCGCACCTCAGGGGCTGTGGTACGTGAGGGGCTGAGAAAACTGTCCCACATCTTAAAGACTGTTCCCCTACCTCTGGCGGATTGGACTTGTGCCTCTCTCGGCTGTACGCCTCGGTTGTCCACTGATTCCTGACCTATGCCGCTAGCGTTTTGTGAGGGGAATGCTTTGCCTACTTCCGTGAGTATGGCCTTCCGAAACTGCTGCATTTTGGTTGACCTCTCCTCCACGGGAATAAGAGACAAAAAGTTCTCCTTGTAGCGTGGGTCTAACAGTGTTACCAACCAGTAATGATTGTCGGCCAAGATGTTCTTAACGCGAGGGTCACGAGACAGGCAGCTTACCATAAAGTCAGCCATGTGCGCCAGACTCTTAACAGCCAGGACTTCAGTAGCCTGACCAACAAGATGACTGAACATGCTGTCCTCCTCCTCCTCCTCCTCCTCCTCCTCATCTACCCTGTCCTCTGGCCAGCCACGCTGAATCGAGGATATGACTGGTGTGCATGTCATATCCTCAATTTGGCCGGAGAGTTGCTCCATGTCTTCATCCTCCTCCTCGTCATAGTCCTCCACTGCACGTTGTGATGAGACGAGGCTGGGCTGTGTGTTATCACCCACACCCACTACTGTTTCTTGCTGCAACTCATCGCGCTCCGCCTGCAATGCATCATGTTTGTTTTTCAGCAGGGACCGTTTTAGAAGGCAGAGTAGCGGTATGGTGACGCTAATAATGGCGTCATCACCACTCACCATCTTGGTGGAGTCCTCAAAGTTTTGGAGGATGGTACATAGGTCTGACATCCATCTCCACTCCTCAGGTGTTATGTGTGGAGTTTGACCCATTTCCCGACGGCTTAGGTGATGCAGGTACTCAACAACTGCCCTCTTCTGCTCACATATCCTGACCAACATGTGCAGAGTTGAATTCCAACGCGTGGGGACATCACACACCAGTCTGTGAGCCGGAAGATGCAAACGGCGCTGAAAGCCGGCAAGGCCGGCTGAAGCAGTAGGTGACTTTCGAAAATGTGCAGACAGGCGGCGAACTTTTACCAGCAGATCAGACAGCTCTGGGTATGACTTTATAAACCGCTGAACCACGAGGTTGAGCACATGGGCCACGCATGGAACATGTGTCAGCTGGCCTCGCCTCAAAGCCGCCACCAGGTTCCGGCCATTGTCACAAACGACCTTTCCTGGCTTTAGGTTCAGAGGTGTGAGCCAGTGATCTGCCTGCTGTTTCAGAGCTGTCCACAGCTCTTCTGCATTGTGGGGTTTGTCACCTATGCAGATTAGCTTCAGCACAGCCTGTTGCCGCTTCGCCGAGGCAGTGCTGCAGTGCTTCCAGCTTGTGACTGGTGTGGAGGGCACAGTGGATGAGGATGCGCAGGAGGAGGAGGAGGCTGAAGAGCATGACATTCCGGAGCTGTAGAGTGTGGGTGAAACACTGACTGAGGTAGGGCCTGCAAACCTTGGTGTGGGAAGGACGTGTTCCGTCCCTCGCTCAGACTGGGTCCCAGCTTCCACAATATTAACCCAGTGTGCCGTCAACGAGATGTAGCGGCCTTGCCCACAAGCACTTGTCCACGTGTCTGTGGTTAGGTGGACCTTGGGTGAAACAGCGTTGTTCAGGGCACGTGTGATGTTTTGTGACACGTGGTTATGCAACGCGGGGACGGCACACCGGGAGAAATAGTGGCGGCTGGGGACCGAGTAACGTGGGACAGCTGCCGCCATCAGGTCACGGAATGCTTCTGTCTCCACCAGCCTAAAAGGCAACATTTCCAGCGCAAGCAGTCGCGAAATGTTAGCATTTAGAACTGTGGCATGTGGGGTGTTGGCAGTGTATTTGCGCCTGCGTTCAAAGGTTTGCTGAATGGATAACTGAACGCTGCGCTGGGACAAGGACGTGCTTGATGATGGTGTTCTTTCTGCGTAGGCAACTGCAGGTGCAGGAGTGGAGGAGGCTTGTTCGCAGGCAGCATGGACAGAGGATTGGCTCGCATGCACAACCAGCGAAGACGTAGCAGTGACATCAGCAAGCACTGCTCCTCGACTCTGTTGTACTTCCCACAAAGTCGGGTGCTTGGCTGACATGTGCCTGATCATGCTGGTGGTGGTCAGGCTGCTAGTTTTGGTACCCCTGCTGATGCTGGCACGGCAGGTGTTGCAAATGGCCTTTTTTGAATCATCTGGATCCAACTTAAAAAACTGCCAGACTCGTGAAGACCTAACATTTGTACAGGCACCTTGTGTCGTCGTGTTGTTCCGGGGAACGGTTGCCTGACTTCTGCCTGGGGCCACCACCCTGCTTCTTACTGCCTGTTGTGATGCTACGCCTCCCTCCCCCTGTGCACTGCTGTCCTCGCTCTGCATATCCTCCTGCCAGGTTGGGTCAGTTACTGGATCATCCACCACGTCGTCTTCCTCTTCCGCACCCTGCTCCTCCTCCTGACTTGCTGACAATTGTGTCTCATCATCGTCCACCACTTGTTGAGACACGTTGCCAACTTCGTGAGAACGTGGCTGCTCAAATATTTGGCCATCTGTACAGACGATCTCCTCATGACCCACTTCAATATGAGCTGGCGAGAGGCCAGAATGTGTGAATGGAAACGTGAACAGCTCTTCCGAGTGTCCAAGTGTGGGATCATTAATGTCCGAGGAGGACGTGTACTCAGCCTGGTGGTAGGAAGGAGGATCAGGTTCAGAAATGTGCGGTGCAGTATCACGGCTACTGACACTTGACCGTGTGGAAGACAGAGTGTTTGTGGTGGTGCCAATCTGACTGGAAGCATTATCCGCTATCCAACTAACAACCTGTTGACACTGGTCTTGGTTCAAGAGCGGTGTACTGCTGCGGTCCCCAAGAATTTGGGACAGGACGTGCGAGCGACTAGATGTGGCCCTTTGTTGTGGCGAAATTAGAGCTTGCCCACGACCTCGGCCTCTGCCTGCACCACCATCACGTCCACTTCCTTGTTCCTTGCCAATGCCCTTGCGCATTTTGCAATGCTGTGCACTGCTGACGTGTATATTCACTACTTGTGCGTTATATCAAAGTTTCTGGAAATTGCACACAAGTGCACCTGTACGCTGCCACCGACAGGCACACACGTGCGGTTTTTAAATGCAAGCACGGACGCACTAAGAACCTAACACAGGTTTTAGGAGCAAAAATTAAGAACTCTGACACTATCAGCCACTGCTGACTGACGTGTATTATACACTACACTTGTGCGTTATATAATAGTTTGGTAAAAACGCACACCAGTGCACCTGTACGCTGCCACCAACAGGCACACACGTGCGGTTTTAAAAACCAAGCACGGACGCAATAATAACCTAACACAGGTTTTAGGAGCAAAAATTAAGAACTCTGACACTATCAGCCACTGCTGACTGACGTGTATTATACACTACACTTGTGCGTTATATAATAGTTTGGTAAAAACGCACACCAGTGCACCTGTACGCTGCCACCAACAGGCACACACGTGCGGTTTTAAAAACCAAGCACGGACGCAATAATAACCTAACACAGGTTTTAGGAGCAAAAATTAAGAACTCTGACACTATCAGCCACTGCTGACTGACGTGTATTATACACTACACTTGTGCGTTATATAATAGTTTGGTAAAAACGCACACCAGTGCACCTGTACGCTGCCACCAACAGGCACACACTTGCGGTTTTAAAAACCAAGCACGGACGCAATAATAACCTAACACAGGTTTTAGGAGCAAAAATTAAGAACTCTGACACTATCAGCCACTGCTGACTGACGTGTATTATACACTACACTTGTGCGTTATATAATAGTTTGGTAAAAACGCACACCAGTGCACCTGTACGCTGCCACCAACAGGCACACACGTGCGGTTTTAAAAACCAAGCACGGACGCAATAATAACCTAACACAGGTTTTAGGAGCAAAAATTAAGAACTCTGACACTATCAGCCACTGCTGACTGACGTGTATTATACACTACACTTGTGCGTTATATAATAGTTTGGTAAAAACGCACACCAGTGCACCTGTACGCTGCCACCAACAGGCACACACGTGCGGTTTTAAAAACCAAGCACGGACGCAATAATAACCTAACACAGGTTTTAGGAGCAAAAATTAAGAACTCTGACACTATCAGCCACTGCTGACTGACGTGTATTATACACTACACTTGTGCGTTATATAATAGTTTGGTAAAAACGCACACCAGTGCACCTGTACGCTGCCACCAACAGGCACACACGTGCGGTTTTAAAAACCAAGCACGGACGCAATAATAACCTAACACAGGTTTTAGGAGCAAAAATTAAGAACTCTGACACTATCAGCCACTGCTGACTGACGTGTATTATACACTACACTTGTGCGTTATATAATAGTTTGGTAAAAACGCACACCAGTGCACCTGTACGCTGCCACCAACAGGCACACACGTGCGGTTTTAAAAACCAAGCACGGACGCAATAATAACCTAACACAGGTTTTAGGAGCAAAAATTAAGAACTCTGACACTATCAGCCACTGCTGACTGACGTGTATTATACACTACACTTGTGCGTTATATAATAGTTTGGTAAAAACGCACACCAGTGCACCTGTACGCTGCCACCAACAGGCACACACGTGCGGTTTTAAAAACCAAGCACGGACGCAATAATAACCTAACACAGGTTTTAGGAGCAAAAATTAAGAACTCTGACACTATCAGCCACTGCTGACTGACGTGTATTATACACTACACTTGTGCGTTATATAATAGTTTGGTAAAAACGCACACCAGTGCACCTGTACGCTGCCACCAACAGGCACACACGTGCGGTTTTAAAAACCAAGCACGGACGCAATAATAACCTAACACAGGTTTTAGGAGCAAAAATTAAGAACTCTGACACTATCAGCCACTGCTGACTGACGTGTATTATACACTACACTTGTGCGTTATATAATAGTTTGGTAAAAACGCACACCAGTGCACCTGTACGCTGCCACCAACAGGCACACACGTGCGGTTTTAAAAACCAAGCACGGACGCAATAATAACCTAACAGGTTTTTTTGGGGAGCGACAATTACAGTACAGACAAGTCAGACACTATCTGGACTGTTTTACACTGTGTACACCAGCCCCAGATATGAAGGCTGGTATACGGTCAACACTACCCTGCCTGCCTGCCTGCCTGTATACTGCTACAATAGTCCTGACAAGGACTCTTTTGGTCACTAGCCTGTATTCAGACCTGGCTATACCCTGCCTGTATATAGCAACAATAGTCCTGAGAAGGACTCTGCTACTGTACGCCGACCTGGCTATACCCTGCCTGCCTGTATACAACTAGAATAGTCCTGAGAAGGACTTTTGGTCACACTGTTTGCAGCCCTGCAACTGAAAAAGCTATAAAGGGCCGCAAAGCTTTCCCTGAATCAGCGACACTCTCCCTGCACTGACAGTCTGGATAGCTGTGAGCAGAGCACAGCGCGCCGGCCGATATAAAGGCTCGGTGACGCTGTGCAGGCCGGCCAATCACTGCAATTCCACAACTAACAGGGCTGTGGCATTGCAGTGGTCTGCCAGCCAATCCCTGCATGAGGGCTGGCTCTCAAAAGAGCGCCAACATGCAGAAATGAAGACCACGAGTAAAGCACGAGTATCGCGAGATTACTCGGTCCCCGCCGAGCAGCCCGAGTACAGTGATACTCGTGCGAGTACCGAGTAGTGACAAGCATGCTCGCTCATCACTAAAACTGACCCATCTTAATTTCATTTTGAGTTTGATGTCTTCTGTTAAAGTTTAGGCTTTGTATATAGGATCACCTCATTGTGTCTGTTTTTTAGGCACAGAATCTAGAACACAGGCAAGAACAAAGCCCCGCAATAGTTTACAAAGTGCATCAGGAAACAGTTCAATTTGATAACTTTAGTAACTGTCAACAGATTTGTGCAACTCAGCTTTCAATACTATGCTTCACATGGTGTAGGAATGCTCTGAAATGGGATTATATTTTGAATGTGAGCTGCGTAATATGTACTTTTGTAGCCAACAGATGCCAGCAGAAATATAAAGTGCCCTGCGGCCAACAGTCTGGAGAGAGGTGGTCACTTTACATATGAATTATGAGCTTTAACCATACTTGCAATGTGGTTATGTGCTATCATCACTATTATTCCCAGGAAATAATTTCTGAGAGTTGTACAATTTCAGAGACTGGAGTGATCGATTATGGAATTAGGGAGGACAAGCTGAAGGTCATTGGCCAGAGGAGCATTTGCAGATTAGTCAGTACTTAAAGATAAGGAGCGAGTTAAAGAGCAATGGATCTCTTACAGACTAGTAACATAGTGTTGAATTCTATTCTAGAAGTGACAAGAAACCGATATAATGGCCAGTAAAAGGAAGCGTATCTATTGGACAGAGACAGCAATATTATTGCTGTGTACAGTTAGGACCATATATATTTGGACAGAGACATTTTTGACATTTTTGTTTTGTACATTACCACAATGGATTTTGAACAAAACAATTCAGATGCAGTTGAAGTTCAGACTTTCAGCTTTAATTCGGTGGGTTATATAAAAATATGAGAAACAATCATTTTTTAAACTCAATCCCTTCATTTCAGGGGCTCAAAAGTACCATATTTTTCGGATTATAAGACACACTTTTCCTCCCAAAAATTGAGGGGTGCGTCTTAAAATCTGAAAATAGCTTTACCTGGGGGTCCTGTCTGTGCGGCGATCGGGCGGCAGGGTGCCTGTGGCTGCGTGCAAGCGGCCGAGTACCTGTGCTTGCATGCGGGTGGCAGCCAGGTACCTGTGGCTGCGTGCGGGTGGCAGTCGGGTGCCTGTGCCTGCGTGCGGGTGGCAGCCGGGTGCCTGTGTGCGGGAGGCAGCCAGCACCGACAGGCACCCGGCTGCCGCCCTCACACAGGCACCCAACTGCCGCCCGCTCGCAGCCACAGGTACCCGGCTGCCACCTGCACGCAAGCACAGGTACCCGGCTGCTTGCACACAGGGCGTGCGGGCCGCCTGGTGGCTGCCACTGTGCGTGCGGCGGGCGATTTTGCAGCACTTTATGTCCATGTCCAATATATAACTATAACTTAAATATGTTTCAGTAAACAGGTAAAAAAACAAAATTTATGTAAGTGTCCAAATATATATGCACCTAACTGTATAGATTTAGCAATAGACACATTATAAATATACATTACATTTATTGTAATTAGAGATGGGCAAACCTCCGGAAGTTCAGGTCTGGCGGGACTTAAAAAAAAAAATCCAGTTCTGGACTGGATTTGAACCAAACATCTGCCCGGACACCAAACTCCATATAAGTCTATGGGGACCAGAACATTGTGCGGTAAAATGATGGTAGAAAGGGCTAGGGGGATTAGAGTTGGACAGTTATAGTTACCAAGCCTCCCACGTTGCTGTCAAACTGCTTCTGGGTCCAATAATGAACTGCTTCCCCTATCCACTGTCAGTCCCGACGTCTGTGATTGGTTGCAGTCAGGCTGCACCCACACCCTGTGTGACAGCGTCTGTGATTGGTTGGAATCACACACGTTGTCTGCGTCCCTATAGTGGTGTAAAAATAAATTAATTAACTAAAAAATTGTCGTAGGGTCACCCTTATATTTATTTTTACCCCATTATAGGGACGCAGACAGTGTGTGTGACTCCAATCAATCACAGACACTGTCACACAGGGTGGGGGCACGGTCTGAATGCAACCAATCACAGATGCTGGGACTGACGGTTGGTGGGGGAAGTAGTGATTATGTATGAGAGTTAATTATTGGATCCGAAAGCAGTGTGACAGCCGCGGGGAAGGTCAATAAATATAACTGTCCTGCTTTATTCCTTATTTTCTTTCTTTTTCCTTTATTTTCTTTTAATTATCTGGGTGGTCAGACCTGAACAGCACCACAGGCTTCCCTGGGAAGTCTATGTTTGGTGTCCATGCACGGACACTATATATGCAGTACGGACTCTGAACTTTACATTTCGGGTTCGCCCATCACTAATTGTAATATATATATGTCATGATGTATGTAGTTTTCTCCATCCCATATTTTTGTATAAGATGCCATGTGATGTATTTTACCTTCTCTCTGTATTTGCTGTAGTACTATGTCTTGTGATGTAAGTGACCATACCTTCCCCCCAGCCTGTATCATATTGCAATCAGGCTTCAGCAGTAGCTATTGTCATTGATTTGGTGGGGGTTGCATATATATATTGTTCTTCTCAGCATGGGACTTCTCCAATCTACAACTTGGTAAACAGAACAGAGCCAGCAGTCTAAAGTCCATTCATGCATCAAATGGCCAGGGGGAGGTGTGCCCACCTAAGGGGCTGATCCCAGGAGAGAAGAACATGTTAGTTCAGTTAGTTGGAGCTCGGCTGGAGAAGGACTAGGATCCATAGCTGAGGCTGGATCCTGGGGTCTGTGTGTGTGGACTGTTACAGACTGGAGATCCGCGGCCACGTGGGATTGCGTTTTGTTGTTCACCTGTTGGACTCAAGGAACTCATATAAGGACCATTGCCCTATTTTCCCTGGCATCGGAATACCAGGCGGTGCCCCTGGATCTTGTGTTTTGTTGTGGACTCCTTGCAGACTTTAAGGATCTATATTTATGTTTGGTGCTTTATCTTTGTGGTTCCAATAAAGCCCTTTGGATTGCTCCTTGGCCTGTTGTCCCTCCTTGCTCTGCTGTACACCCCGTCACAATATATATATATATATATATATATATATATATTATATATATAGTTATATCTCTACAGTATATATATATTGCAGTTTTGTATAACACACGTTACTATCAAAATTATAAGTGGATAATGATATAATTTATATATTGTACATACATGTTTTTCCTTCGCCTTTACTCGGATCCGCTTCTCCATCGGCGTACATGGCCACCACATTCACAGAGTAAGCAGTATCAGGGATCAGGCGCTCCAACAATGCATTGTGAGTATTTCCAGGAACCATAACCTGTAGGTAAATGTGGATATTTATGGTGTATTTCTCAGAAAAGGAATCTGTCTGGCTGAGCTATGACCACGAGTTATGACGCCACTTTGTTACAAGTCAGTTACTATACTATACTCATTGCTATTATAGAATAGCTGCTACTGGGAGATTGTATTTTATATTAAACATTTAGTACTCACAAACTCTGAAACTGTGGTTCCAAGTAGTGGAGCATAGTTGACCTTGTATTGCTGAACCTGTCCTGGTGCAGGATCCCATCGAACATTTAGTGTGTTTGTTGTGGGATTGTAAACTTGAAGATTCTTAGCCGTTCCACGTGCCACTAAAATAAAGGAATACAGTATTATATGCTGCGTGTGTAGTATATATTATTTCATCTGTACACTTAAATGGAATCCGAAAGCAGGTTTTTGCTATCCAGTCTGAGAGCACAATACTGTAAGAGCAAAAACCCTGATTACAGTGATGTGTCCCTCACTGGGCTGTCTCTTGTTTCAATACAATCAGAGTTTTATCAGCAGGAGATTATCACTATGGAACAACTTGGCACCTGCAGGTTAGTCCAACCTCACCCCCAGAACTGCTTAGCAGCTGTCACTATACAATGTACACAGTAAGCTGAGGGATAGATGGGATTATATACAGCACGGAGTGATGCACTGCTGGGATTGGTGCCTTTGTCCCTACCTCATGATGCTGTCAGATTACATAGCGAAAACCTGCTGACATATTTGCTTTATTAGATATCATATTTATTTACGTGTTTATGAAGATGTAACATTTATTTGCATTTGTAAACTTGTATGTGTTTACTGCTTCTTTCTCTTTGTAACTCACTGTGTAAGTATCTATGTGAAAGAATAAATGTAACTTTTCATTTACAGTTAGGTCCAGAAATATTTGGACAGCAGCACATGTTTTGGCATTTTAGCTGTTTACCAAAACATATTCCAGATGCAGTTAGATAAACAATGTGGGCTTAAAGTGGAGACCCTCAGCTTTAATTTGAGAGTATTCACATCCTAATTGGAGAAAGGGTTTAGGAAGTACAGATCTTTATTATGTAGTTGCCTCT
Source organism: Anomaloglossus baeobatrachus (assembly GCF_048569485.1). NCBI lineage: Eukaryota > Metazoa > Chordata > Amphibia > Anura > Aromobatidae > Anomaloglossus > Anomaloglossus baeobatrachus. The sequence goes on along the minus strand of NC_134355.1, from coordinate 384,562,222 downwards.
TTTTCAAGAGACAAAAAGTAATTGGAAAATTATCTTAAAAAGGGCTGCATGGTCTATTTCTTCATCAATCCATCATTAATTAAGCAAGTAAAGTGTCTGGAGCTGACTCTAGGTGTGGCATTTGCATTTGGAAGCTGTTGCTGTGAACCCACAACATACAATCAAGACAGCTCTCAATGGAAGAGAAACAGACCATCATTAGGCAGAAAAAAAGAAGAAATCCATCAGAGAGATAGCTGAAATGTTACGAGTGGCCAGATCAACAGTTTGGTGCATTCTGTAAAAAACAAAAAGAGCACACTATTGAGCTTGGGAACTCAAAAAGGCCTGGATGTTCAAGGAAGACAACAGTGATGGATGATCGCAGAATCCTTTCCATAGTGATGAAAAACCCCTTCATAACATCTATCCAAGTGAAGAACATTCTCCAGAATGTACGTGTTTCAGTATCTAATTCTACTATCAGGAGAAGACTTCATGAGGGCAAATACAGAGAGTTCATGACAAGGTGTAAACCATTATTCAGCCTTAAAAATTGAGAGGCCAGATTATATTTTACCAACAAAACATCTAAAGAAGCCAGCCCAGTTCAGAGAAAGAATTCTTTGGACAGATGAAACTAAAGGCCCTGTCACACACAGAGATAAATCTGCAGCAGATCTGTGGTTGCAGTGAAATTGTGGACAATCAGTGCCAGGTTTGTGGCTGTGTACAAATGGAACAATATGTCCATGATTTCACTGCAACCACAGATCTGCCAAAGATTTATCTCTGTGTGTGACGGGGCCTTAAGATCAACCCATATCAGTGATGGGAAGCAAAAGGTATGCAGAATGCTTGGAACGGCTCATGATACAAAGCAGTTTGATGGCATGGGCATGTATGTTTTCCAATGGCACTGGGTCACTAGTGTTTATTGATGATGTAACCAAAGACAGAAGTAGCCGGATGAATTCTGAAGTGTACAGGGCGATAATAACTTTCTGCACAGATTTAACCAAACGCAGCAAGATTGATTGGATGGCTCTTCACAGTACAGTGGGATAATGACCGAAAACATACTGCGAAAGCCACCCAGAAGATTTTTTTAAAGCAAAGAAGTGGAATATTCTCCAGTGGCCGAGTCAGTCACCAGATCTCAACCCCATCAAGCATGCATTTCACATACTTAAGACAAAACCTAAGGCAGAAAGATCCACAAAAAAGCAACAACTGACGTCAGCTTCATTAAACACCAGGCAAAGACTCACAAAGGAGGAAACCCACTGTTTGGTGATGTCCATGGCTTCCAGACTTCAGGAAGTCATTGCCTGCAAAGGATTCTCTACATTAAAAATTAACATTTTATTTTGGGTAAAGAAAATTTGTCCAATTACTTTTGAGTCTCTGAAATGAGGAGGCATTATAGGAAAATGGTTGCAATTCCTAAACGTTTTACAGGACATTTCTGTTCAATCCCTTTAATTAAACCTGAAAGCCTACACCTCAATTGCATCTCAGTTGTTTCATTTTAAATAAAAAATAGCGGCATGTAGAGTCCAAATCATGTAGATTTGGTCACTGTCAAAATATTTCTGGACCTAACTGTATGTCTATATAGATCATTTATGTGAAAAGATGAGAAAATATTAAGGAAAATAATGAAATCAAACTTTGTGTCACCTACATGTCTTTCCAGTTTCAGACATGCGTCCACCATTTCCTTCAGCATAAACAGGGACCACTGTTACTGTATAGGGTGTGTCTGGCTGAAGTCCCCTGAGTACCGTGTAGATAGTATTTCCAGGAACAGTTGCCTGTAAATTTGAAAATATCAACATATTAAAATATTCAGTTTTGACAGATCTTTATATAGCATATACAGTATATATTCCAGAAATCACATTAACTACTGGGATGTATTACTAATCCACATAAAGGAGTACATTAGTCATATTAATGGTTGCTAGATATGAATATTAACATGCAAATAAAAGAAAATAACATTTACCACTTCCTCAGATCCTCCTGCAGTTGGTACATAGAACACCTTATACTGCCGCACATTTCCTTCTGCTGCTTCCCATCGGACATTTAGAGTGCTTGTAGTTGGGTCATAGACTCTTAGATTTTTAACTGTATTCAAAGGCTCTGAAATACAATTTACACAACTTACATCTGACGCTCTATATACAATGATCAGTATCATTATACAGTATATCACAAGACTAGGTTTCCCAATGAAGACTTATTAAGGAATGTGCACCATATCTCTGCTAAAAAAGTCGCAAACTTTGGGGAATGCATGTTTTGTTCAAAAACCATGAACCCTTTTTATATTTTCTGTTGATTTCCTCACTTTTGAAAAATGTGGGTAAAGCATAGTGGGCGGCGTAGAAATTGGCATAAATTATAGCAAAAATGTACACCTACTCGTAGCAGACATAGATTTTATTTTTGGGTACGCGGAAAGGCAAAGATGCTACATGTTCATTAAAGACCAGACGTAGATAGGTAGTATCACCTTCCACTTTATCTTGGCACATGACTATTTATATGCTTGTGGGGGGTGGATTGCCTAGCTCAGTTTAGTTTCTAAGGCAGCCCCCTTCTCTGTCACAGCCCCTTCTACTACTACAGAGTCAAAGATGGGTCTGGCTTAGCCAGATCCCCTCTCTCTGTCATATTTAATGAAGAGATAGAGAGGGAGGCTGGCTTAGATAATGATTTTAGCTGTACAGTTACTGAGCAATTGTGCACACTGTGGGGCTTTTAGAAAAAGGACTCCAAAGGGTGATTGGCCCGAAGAAAATGCATGTTCAAATTACAAAGGGTAAATGATTATACGTCCATAATGGCTAACAATATATATATATATATATATATATATATATATATATATATATATATATGTATATATATATATATATATATATATATATTTTATTATTATTATTATTATTATTATAGCTACAATCTAAATGGCAGGAACATAAAATGAGGCAATGAGTACAGCTGTTGACTTACTTGTCTTTCCTCTTCCTGAAATTCGACCCCCTTCTCCTTCAGCATACTGTGATGCTACAGTTATAGTGTATGGAGTATCTGGCTGGAGTCTCTGCAGCACCACACTGTTCTGCCTTCCACCAACAGTTGTCTAGGGAGTCAATAAACATAAGCCTACAGTTAAAAGAGGTTTTCCATAGCTGTTCTCACTCTCCCTTCCAAAGACAACATCACTTTCAGAATACATGCCGCTGGCAGGGCTTAGACTCTAAATTCAAATAAGGAATATATTTTATGAATTACACGTACAAAGACTTTAAGGGTATGGTGTGGTGTCAAATAAAGCCAGAGCTGTCTGTGTCAGCAATTTGCAGAAAAATCTTTCCTAAAAGAGAAACTATTCACAACTTTACCACTATATAAACAGCAATGACTCCAAAATGTAAAAAAAAAAGTCTGTTAACATCTTTCTTATAGGGGTATTCCAGCCTAAACACGGTATCACCTACCCACTTGATGGGTGATGAATGATTAATATGTATCCCACCACTCGGACTCCCAAAAAAACTTAATTGGAGTAGCAGGGTACATGCAGTACCTGCCAAACCATTCAACTCTTCTAGGCTGCAGTCTTTGAGTCAAGAGAGGACATGGGACACAAATAAACCCCTTCCAGATATCAATTTGATCCTACCATTGGATAGTTTTTACCTTGTTTAGTGACCGAGGGAATATGTGCAATCTATTATGTACATGATTTATTATGGATAATTGGTCCATAATGTATCTCCAACCGTATCTAAGCTTTTTTCATGCGCAGATTTTTCTTACATGTTCCTTATAAATCACTGACAACAATATAGTGGTGTACTTGCTCCATCACATCATATTATAAAAGTATTCTTTGCTAGGAATAATGCATTTGAGGAGAATATGGTGCACAATGGATGTGTCTATAGGTATTGAGTACCCATGTGAACCACATATGGCTTATGCCTACAAAATTGGAATGGAGTACAATCTGGTATGATACAAGCGAAAATTGAGGCCTTGGATATATTGAACAGTTATAAACTTCAGATTGACGTTATTGGGGAAAAAACGTTGTTTGACATGAAACACCTGAAACTTCTGAAAAGAAAAGGAAAAAAATATAACAACATTTTTAATATATAGTAAAAGGTAACAAAAAATATCTCTAATTTAATAAGAAAGGGAGACTAGAATAAGTTAAGATAGGGCTCTCTACGATCTAACTATTATTAGCTTAGTGAGACTTCCTGCTTCTGAGTTGGCAGATACCTCTATGTAGAGGAAGCTCTGAGAATGCAAATCGAAAACATCAGGTGAGGTCTGTGCGGCTTCTTATTTCATGCTTTTTGTTATTATAGAAGGTAAGAGGTGCGAAAATTTTCCTGAGTCTCCTTTCTCTGATTGCTGCCATTTGGGATGCATTAGAAATTAATTCACTCTATTTGCACCTTGCATTAGTAGAAGTTCTGAGAAAATACCGTAGTACAATTGATTTTCTCATTGAATTCTATAGATCAGACAAATCAATCGGTTCAAACTTCTCTTTGAATAAGGGCTGGTTCACACTAAGCGACAGCGACAACGAGGTCGCTGTTACGTCACCATTTTCTGTGACGTAACAGCGACCTTGTAAGTCGCTGTTATGATTGCTGCTTAGCTGTCAAACAGCAGCCGAAGCAGCGATCATAACCGCGAGAGCAGGGAGCCGCGCACACTGCTTAGCGCTGGCTCCTTGCTCTCCTAGCTACAGTACACATCGGGTTAATTAACCCGATGTGTACTGCAGCTACATGTGCAGAGAGCAGGGAGCCGCGCACACTGCTTAGCGCTGGCTCCTTGCTCTCCTAGCTACAGTACACATCGGGTTAATTAACCCGATGTGTACTGCAGCTACATGTGCAGAGAGCCGGAGCCGGCAGCACAGGCAGCGTGAGAGCTGCGGAGGCTCGTAACTAAGGTAAATATCGGGTAACCACCTTGGTTACCCGATGTTTACCCTGGTTACAGCTTACCGCAGGCTGCCAGATGCCGGCTCCTGCTCCCTGCTCGCTTCATTTTGTCGCTCTCTCGCTGTCACATACAGCGATCTGTGTGTCACAGCGGGAGAGCGCCTTTGAAGAAAACGAACCAGGACTGTGTGTAACGAGCAGCGATCTCGCAGCAGGGGCCAGATCGCTGCTTAGTGTCACACACAGCGAGATCGCTAATGAGGTCACTGTTGCGTCACCAAAACCGTGCCGTAGCAGCGATTTTGGTAGCGATCTCGCTATGTGTGAAGCACCCCTTAGTCTCAGTTTACCATTCAGTGGGAGGAGAAGCAGATCAGCCCCTTCACCAGATTTTGTGCTGTAATACTGTAATACAATGGGAACTCTTTGGATTTATTCAGTTGAGAAAATTTGTACACTTTCATCTTCTGTGACCTTTTCTGAACTGGTAGATTCTCCTTAAAGCCATGTTTTCTATAGCTTAATAAATGAATGGAAACTGATACAAGACCATTAATAAGGATGGTCTTCATTGGGAAAAGTTGCAAGGTATCCCAAGTTATGTGAAAATTGTACTTTTTTTTTACATAACCAAGACCGGATAATTCCAGAATTAAAAAAAAAACTATTAAAATTTTCCAAAGAAAGGTGTTTTGTCCTGATCTCAGTTGTGCAGCTGGGGAATCTTCACAAATAAACCTTTAAACTTTTGCAGAAAAGCCTCTGTGAGACAGAAGCCCAGTAATGGTGCTGAAGAGCTGCCAATATTCACTCTCTTGGGCTGAATAGTTTTACGCATTTATGATAGATATTTAGCAGTAAGAATGTGTTTTACTAGCAGCTGTAAACAACTTCAAGAGAAAGCTAATTACAGGCTATTAAAAAAAATACACAGATAAAAGAGATAACATTCTGCCACTATGCGAAGATCCGTATGGCGGTAAATGCTATGAAATGAAAGTATGCATGGTTACAGAAAGTCTTCTGGGTCTTGGTTCTTGATATAAGACTGATAACCTCAAGTCAAGTTATTTTACAAAAACCTTCACATGCAATTCAAATATAATGTGTGAAATAAACATTATAGGGGATTCTACATCTTAGGCCTTTTTCACGCGTCAGTATTTTACATCAGTGTTTCATCAGTGTGACATCAGTATTTGGATGCCAAAACCAGGAGTGGAACTTTCAGAGAACTGTAATTGAAAGACTGACACCAGTTCTGTCTTTTGGAGCCACTCCGGGTTTTGGCACCCAAATACTGATGACACACTGATGCAAAATACTGACATATGAAAGAGGCCTTATAAAGTATGGGTAAATTGCTAAGTCCAATTTTTCTGTGACCCCTACCATTCTGTGAATCAACGTAATAGAGTACAGATATAGCACTGGAACCCCATCTGAGATTTCCCTGCATGACAATGGCCCAGATTACCAAGCAGGGTGGAGAACTGTAGTTTATCCCAAGCACATGAATGGAGTCACCCTGCAGTAACCTTCACAGCAATAGCCGATGCTCTGCTGTGCAGGGCAGAAAACATAGAAAGAATGCATCACTACTATATGCAATGATCCCAGAGGTCAGATCCCAACCAATCATAAATTAAGAGCATATATCAGCAATATTCTATCACGTTATATGTTCACTCAAAGGGAATTTGTCAGCAGGTTTGTGCTACCTCATCTGACAGCAACATAATGTAGGCAAGGAGATTCTGCATCCAAAGGTGTATCACATAGATTACTAGCTGAAGCCTTTCTGAAGCAATCAAAAAAATTAGAGTCAGGAACACAACAAGGCTGTGATAGCTGCCCACGCCCACAGCAGGCTCTCAATTAAAATTGTGTATTAACTGTGAGGTGTGTTGGACTGTTGTGTGTCTGAGTTTCTAGTCCTGTAATGGTAATCAAAGAGTAATAAACCCTTTAGTTTTAGCCAATTGCACCCACACTGATAAGAGAAGCACAGTTGCTTTTGTTTTTGTTTTTTTTTTAACTCTTACAGTATGCTGTCCTCATCTTAGGGCCGTTTCACACATCCGGCATTTCGCCAGATTGGCGGATCCGGCACACATCAGTACAGTGTTAATACTGTACAATGGCATCGCGGCAAGCTCCAGTCACATGACAGAATGTGACTGGAGCTTGCCATTGTACTGTATTACACTGTACTGGAGGGTGTCGGATGCGGAAATCTGGTGAAATGCCAGATGTGTGAAACGGGCCTTACATAGCAAAAACCAGCTGACAGATTCCCTTTAAAGCAGGAAAAAGCTAATCTGATACGACATGGCAAAAATAACATAAACAATAAAGACAATAATGTAATAACTAATAAATCATGTCATGTCTAGTTTGAAGTTAACAGTAATTTTCAGAGCTTCAATCATTGAGACTTAAAACAAAATATCCTCTAATATAGAAAACATAAAATGTAAATAATGTAAGAGTTATGTAAACCAAGGTGGAGCCAAAAATGTAAAAGAAAAAATGTTATTTATTGACTTATCCTGTGTGATTCTGCTGCTTCTGGTCGCGTGAGATATCAGATGATAAAAGAAACATCTTTACTGTGAAATGTAGGGAAAAAGTAACAGATTTATCTTGTGTTTGACTCCTTTTTCAGAATCATAGGCCTTCCATTGCTTGTTTTGAGCTTTTTGCCTCGTACATTGCTTGTCTGCATGCTCCACTGAATATGATGTGAAATGTTCCTGCTCACTTCGGATTTTGTCTTTTTGTTATTTTTGTCAAATTCCTATAGGATCAAAATATTTGCAAGGGTTTCCTCTTAGTAAATTGATTTCCCCCGACACTATATATTAATTAACTTGAATGCACTAAAGTTGACCCTACGTGTACATGTGAGGTAGGGTAATCAATAGCACATATTGCACTAATGTGCTTCAGATAACCTCTTCTCTTTTGAATAATCGGGAGCACTGCTTGGGATCCTCCATTCCCCTATGGCTAAGACCACATGAGCATTTAACATCGGATGCTATAGGCTAATGCCCCTTGGCTCTCACTTTGCTGCGAACATGCTCCGAGTGTCATGCCACTGTGAAGCGATCCTGCGATCGGATAACAGCTGCGGAGGAGAGGGAGGGACTAACCTCCCTATCTCCTCCATTATCAGCTGAAGTGATTATCGCACTGCACTCCGGTGTCATGCGAGTGCAGTGCGATGTTTCTCTCGCACCCATAGACTTGTATGGGTGCAAGTGAAAACTGATCGGATTCCACTCGTAGCATGGTGCAATTGTTTTCTTGGTCTGATTAGGGCTGAGAAAAACTCGTAGATGGGAGCGACCCCAAAGAGTAACATTGGTCCGAGTGGAATACGATTTTTTTATCGCATTCCACTCCGTCCATTTTATTCGCCGTGTGTCCTAGCCCTATAACTAAACCTCTTGTTCCCAAAATTTTGAAAGCTAGCACTGAGCACCTATTAAATTTAGTGGCGATTGTAGCAGAGGATTCGGGTAATCACTATGTGATTTCTTTAAGGGGAGGTCCATTTTATGTCATTTTCATCAATGTGTTGGGGAAGACTTTGCCATTGGAAAGACAAGGAAGATGTGGTTAAGAATTGCCACTGCACTCTCCATGCCATTGCAGCAGCCATCTTGTAAGCAGAAGGAACCGAACGCCGATCTGAGCAGAGAAGGTACAGGAAGTCAAATGGAGGGAACCAGGTAGGGTGATTATATGTGAGAAATGAACCATCACTTTGGTGCCAAAGGGTAATGAGTCACTTTCATTTAGTGTATATTTTTTTTAATTCGACCCTAACCATTTTAAGCACTCTGCTATCTGGCTACCATGGACATTTTAATAAACTGTAAAAAACATATGGTTGGTTTTAGAGGTACTTCTAGGTAGACTACTGTAAATTGTTTATGATGACATTTGCAACGTTCTTTCATAAACTTTATGGAGAAAACACTGCGAATTACTCAGGGCTGTCAGAAAACGTTAAATATTTTATTAGACCTGTGTGAGGAAAGAGTTAACCTTTTTCACTGACTTGGAAAATAATAGAAATTCATTCTCCCTGGCAAGACCGAACCAGAATTATTTGCGTAATAAACTATGAGACCAACTTCAAGGACGCAGAATGTTTTGACTTAGAGACGACTGAAAAACATTCTTGTTATGGAAAAAGAAACGTCATAGACTGTTATGGGAGTATAAGTCATTATATTAATTTCTCTTGCTGGGAATATGCAATCCACGCCTTAATGAATGTAGATTAATGAATATGTATGTTGCATAGTTACGTCCTAATCAACTTTGTATAACTTTGAAATGTAAACAAAATAATACAATCTTTCTATTCGGAGCCGCACGTCTCCTAGCCTTTATGTGTATAACGGTGTCTGCCTGTTTTCATTGTAGGCTAAAGGGAGGGCAGAGGGGGGTCACCGGTACCCTCTCTGCATTCGGACATCGCTGGCAACAGCTGTGACCGTTAGGTCAACCTAACATTATCTGGCGCCCGAAAAGCAGGGACCCGTGTTTCTAATCCCAGGACGCAGTGGACTGTCTTGCCATTCAAAGGAGGAGTGGACCAGACGTGGGGACCAGAAACACCTGGCCAGGTAAGAGTTGAATCTTATTCTTCTCTTTATGCTCCCCACATCTGATCTCCCCTCTCCTCAACGTGCAAAATGGTACACTGTGAGTAGATACTGGGTTATTGGCGGGTTTCTACTGAACTCTGAGAGAGCCTTGCCAGCTGATGTTTTCTGTGCCTTGTTTGGTTGTTTGCTTGTTTGTTTCTCTGTGTTTCTCTGCCTCTCCGTGTGTCGTGTGTCTGCTCTCCTGCGCTTTACTTCTGTGCTGTTGTCCTTGTTGGTTGTAATAGATCTCATACATTAGTGAGTGTTGAAAGGGAATAGTGTACCTGCTCTGTCCAATGGATGTGATATTCACTGCCCTAGTGTAAGTGGGAATAGCCCTGTTTGCCATTGCTATCGGATATAGAGTGTATCTCTGTTTCAAGAAGGGCAACCCAGCGCCATTCAACATTCTCAGCCCCCTCTGAAGTTAGGACACCACCTTTCAGTAGGAATACAAATAAGGAGTTAGTCTCTAGGTATCTCCAGGAAAGGTGGTTCTAGACCTCACCTTAGGTAGGAATACAAAAGGAGTTAGTCTCTGAGTATCTCCAGGATAGGTAGGTTTAGTCCAAAGGACGTTCAAGGGTCTAAAAGCTGAAGAAGATAGACGAAGAATGGGGCAAGGAATATCAAAAGACAGAAGAGCTGGATGCACCCTGCAACATCTCATTCATTACGTGTTATCATGGCAAAAGAACAGCCAGTCAGTCCAAGGAAGTTTTCAAGACATTTGGATTGAAGGGGAAGGATCAATTGGACCCCAACAAATGGGATACAATAACAGCTACTAGAGCAGGAGTGATAGCAGATAAATCATGGACTGAACTAGTCAGAACTCTTTCTGACATTGCAAAAACAGCCCACGATCAAGGTTGGATATATCATGAAGAATCAGACACATGGGAGAAAGCTGGGAAGCAAGCTAATAAGGATCCGCAGCCCCCTCCGTACCTGTCAGCTACTCCTGGAACAGCTCCAAAAATAACAGGATCCGCGGGATGGACCTGCACAAACTGTGGCCAACAAAATCCGGACTGGAGTGAAAAATGCCTAGCCTGTGGAGCCCCACAGCACAAGCTACAAGCCACAGCACCAGTGCCTCTCTATCCCGTAGTGGAAAGAAGAGTCCTGATAAGACCACCTGTTAATCCACAAATGTCAGCTCATTTTACTACAGATTGATGCAGTCATTCGCAGAAGAAGGGCTGGACTTACAAGCGGGTGCAATACGTCACCTGATGGTAAGATCCTTCATGGATGGAATACATGCACCTCTGGCAGAAAGATTGAAAGCGTGCTGCCCAGAATGGAGAAACATGGAAGACATAGATCTTCTAGTTAACAAAGCAAGTGGCTTAGAAACCGACGCAAAGGATAAAAGGAGCAACAAGAAAGTTGTCATAGCAGCAGTGGACGGTCAGCCAGAAGGTACAAGAAGGAAGGCACCGACCTGCTACTATTGTGGAGTCAGAGGACGTGATCAGAGACTGTAGAAAGAAGAAGAGGGACACTCAAAACCGACCCGAGAGTCAGGAGGAGAAGACTGCCTGACTTGCGGCAGCACGGGATAGGGATGCCAGAGGTCCATTTATACATGTCCCCCTTCACATTGGCAACAAGGAAATAAGAGCTTTGGTGGACTCAGGAGCCTCACGCTCCTGAACCCCAGGAACCTAGTGCCTGAAGGATCCATCTCATCTGAAGCTACTGTAGTATCCGGATTTGATGGACAAGCCCAGATAATCCCAATAACACATCCACTGAAGGTGAAACTGGGACCACACATGTTCATGTCTAAATTCTTAGTGTCCCCCCTGGGTGGAGATGCCCTAGTGGGAGAAGATCTACTATCAAGACTACAAGCTCAGATTGTCTACAATGAAGATGGATCTGCTATCCTGCAAATTCCAGAAGATATCCCAGAAGAAATCCTGTGCACTCTCCAGATGATAGAAGACCGACCAGAATCTGAAGTTACACATGAAGTAAACACGGACCCAATACTTCTACAAGTTCCTGCAAAACTCTGGTCCACATCAAAAACTGACCTCGGCACACTACCCGTGCCCACAGTAAAGGTTTCAGTCAAGCCTGGAATTACGCCAACGCAGCTGAGACAATCCCTCCTCCCGCTACCTCTCGCAGTACATCTACCAGTACGTGGATGATTTACTACTGTGCTTCCCTAGTGAAGAGGAATGCTTACCTTTCTGGCAGAAGTAGGATGCAAAGCAAGCAGAGATAAATGCAGACGGTGGATTCCCAGTGCGTCACTACTCATGCAACCGCTGTATGATTGCACAAAGAATGTTCCTTTTTCCCTTACAGAAGAAGCTTGATAAAACTTTCAAAAGCTCAAGGAACTAGTGATTGATGCATCTGCTCTGGCACTACCAAACTATGATCTCACCTTTAATCTGTTCGTAGCAGAGCTTCAAGGATTTGCCGTAGGAGTACTCACCCAGAAGACGGACAAACATCACATAATCGGGTACTACTCCTCTCAACTTGACAACGTCACAAAAGCAGCACCAACCTGTGTCCGTGCTGTTACAGCAGTTTCAAACATACTGCAGAAAGCATCTGAAATCTCACTCGATTTCCCGACTACCATCCTTACCAGCCATGACATTTATGCTGTTCTCAATCAAGTGCAGCTGAAACACCTCTCCATGGCAAGACAAGTCAGACTTCAGTGCACGCTGTAGCTACCCCCCAAACATCTCATTTGCTCGAGTTACAAGTCTAAACCTTGCTGATCTGCTGATCTTTACAAGTTTAGAAGGGGGGACAGAAGAGAGTGACAGAAGAGAGGACAGAAGAGAGTGACAAACGTACCAGCGCACCATTTGATCATGATTGTAAGGAACTCATTGAACATGAGGCAAAGCCCCTGCACAATATTCAGGCAACACCACTTACAAATCCAGACTTTGAACTTTTTGTGGATGGTAGCAGATACGCTGATGAAGCAGGCAAGTTCCACACCGGATTTGCAGTAGTGACTCTATATGCAGCCTTAGCCAAACAACCGCTACCTCCACGCATATCTGCTCAAGAAGCAGAACTTCTTGCTCTCATCTGGGCAATTGAGTTTCTGGAAGAACGAACAGCGAACATCTACACGGACTCAGCCTATGCACACGGCATTGTGCACGATTTTGGCACTATCTGGCAGACTAGAGGATTCCTCACAGCAACAGGAAATCCCATCAGGCATGGAGCCTCAGTGAAGAAACTAATGGAAGTAGCTTTGATACCAAAACAGCTAGCAATCATAAAGGTTGCTGCCCACACCAAGGCTCAAACACCCGAGGCAAGGGGAAATCGCTTGGCCGATCAAACAGCAAAACAAGCCGCCTTACTCCCTTTGAAGGAGATGGAAACAGTGTCAACGACGGAGGAAGAAATGCAGAACCTCTTTGAGACACAAGAAAACACCTCTGAGGAAGAAAAGGCCGGATGGCGGGCCAAGGGGGCAGAAAAGGTGGAGGGGATTTGGCGCCTAAACGGACTTCCCGTCCTGCCACGCAGTTGGTTCCTTGCCATTTTCCAAGTACTCCACTACCCCACACACGGTAGCACAAACTCAATCATGAACCAGATGCAACCATATTGGATAGCCCCCGGCTTCAGACAATACGCCTCCCAGAGAATAAAAGCTTGTCACATCTGTCAACAACACAATCCAGGCCAGCTAACTAAAACCCCGCAAAGACACATGCCAAAGACGTTTGCCCCATTTCAAAGAGTACAAATAGACTATATACAGTTGCCAAAACATGGCATCTACGAGTTTGTACTTGTCTGTGTAGACCTCTTCTCAGGATGGCCAGAGGCCTACCCTGTCAGTTCAGCCACAGCCCGAATTACAGCAAAGAAATTGGCCTGTGAGCTGGTGCCTCGGTTTGGACTCCCTGAAGTCATAGAGTCAGACCGAGGAACTCATTTCACTGGACAAGTTTTCCAGAACACCTGTGCCCTGTTAGGCATTCAGTCAGCCTTACACACACCTTACCACCCACAGTCATCAGGGAAAGTGGAAAGGTTAAATGGGACTCTAAAGCTCAAACTAGCCAAGGCAGTGGAGGAGACTGGTAGACCATGGACAGAATGTCTCCCCATAGCTCTTTACTCTATAAGGACTACCCCACAGGGAAAGCACAGGCTCTCACCTTTGAAATACTCTTTGGTAGTGCACCCAGATTAGGATGCTACTTCCCACAGGAGTTACACCTGCAATGTGATAGCCTAACGTCTTATGTTGTTTCCCTGCAGAAGAGACTAACTGAAACCCACCAAAGGGTCTACTCTTCTCTACCTGATCCTGATGCTGTTCCAGGAACCCACTCCCTAAAGCCTGGTGACCGGGTCTACCTAAAGAAGCACGTGAAAAAGACCCTTGAGCCACGATTCGAAGGGCCTTTGACTGTCCAGCTGACCACTCCAACCTCCGTCAAACTTGAGGGGAGATCGACATGGGTCCATGCCAGCCACTGCAAGAAGGCCTAATACTGCTGATAAGTATTTCTATGTGTACTCCCTTTTTGGGGCCTTCTACACCACGGCAGAATTCATTTGAGACCCATCATGAAGTGTTAGCTGAAAAACTTGAGATCACAGACTGCTGGATATGTACACACGCACTTGTGACAGCCTCTTCCATGCGATACTTAGCCGTACCAGTCCCAATAAACAAAGTGTTTCAATGGGGAGGCTGTTACAACAGACTATCAGTGTTCCAAGTGTTACTCTGTTTACTAGTTGCTTATGTAGTGTTCAAGTTGCTAATGGCTTTGTTTTCCCGCTGCTTGAAGCAATGTAGATACAATGATTATTCAGCACCCGTAAGAAATCACTAATATGCCTTTTTTCTCTTCTCTACTCTTTCCTCTAGAAATCACCTTGGCGTATCATGATGAGACTCCTATCGAGAGGCATGCAGGCAGTCCTGGGTGACGGATGTGAGACGACACTCCCTGAGCAAACCCGCGGCTCAGAAAGTATCTGGAGGCTAGCCTGCTTTCTCTATAGTCCATAGCTTCTCGATGGCCCCCTGTCCATCAATCACGCCAATAGGGGGGATTGTGAGGAAAGAGTTAACCTTTTTCACTGACTTGGAAAATAATAGAAATTCATTCTCCCTGGCAAGACCGAACCAGACTTATTTGCGTAATAAACTATGAGACCAACTTCAAGGACGCAGAATGTTTTGACTTAGAGACGACTGAAAAACATTCTTGTTATGGAAAAAGAAACGTCATAGACTGTTATGGGAGTATAAGTCATTATATTAATTTCTCTTGCTGGGAATATGCAATCCACGCCTTAATGAATGTAGATTAATGAATATGTATGTTGCATAGTTACGCCCTAATCAACTTTGTATAACTTTGAAATGTAAACAAAATAATACAGTCTTTCTATTCGGAGCCGCACGTCTCCTAGCCTTTACGTGTATAACGGTGTCTGCCTGTTTTCATTGTAGGCTAAAGGGAGGGCAGAGGGGGGTCACCGGTACCCTCTCTGCATTCGGACATCGCTGGCAACAGCTGTGACCGTTAGGTCAACCTAACACCTGCATTCCGCAATTTATGGCACCATTTTATTTTAGCTCCTGTGCACTGATGATATTTGTCCATTAACATCAGATATAGGAAAATAGACCAATAACTCTTCAGCCACTTCAAATACTTGGTCTTTCATGCCATGCATTACATTTATTATGTGTTTTAGACTTGCTTTTGGACACGCTTCAAAAGATCTCATGACATATTGAAAAGGTGATAAAATAAGGATGTCATTATCTTGTGCCTCTATACTGAGCCACAATTTGGCATAACTTAGGTGACTAAAGTAAACCCATGAATAGATGGCGTAAACTTGGATTAGACGGTCTAAGGTTGGGCCCAAATCATTTACATCCAACTGCTGATTTTTCATTTGTATTGTCATCTGTACAGTGTGTCCACCCATATCCTATACACTGCCATTAACATGAGAACGGCGGCAGCTATAGGCATAAAAGTGGTGTCTAGGTATAGTAAAGTAGCCATGCGCTACGCAATGAAACCACCTATAGCGCCACCTGGTAAAAAACAACAAAGTTAGCATTTTTATCTTGAAAATGGAATGAGATAGAGAAAAAAAATGAATTACAAAGTTGTAGGGCATCATCAATTCAATACAAATCGACACCTTGCATACAGAAATGCTATGATTAGAACGTGTAAAACTCACAAGGCTGCGGACGTGAAGCGATACCTCATGGAGACCTTCCTACAAGTCATTGGGTATGGTGGCTGCGTGGAGTGGCCTCCACACTCACCTGACCTGACCCCATTGGACTTCTTTCTGTGAGGTCACATCAAACAGCAGCTGTATGCGACCCCTCCACCAACATTGCAGGACCTAAGACGATGTATCACAGATGCTTGTGCAAACGTGTCACCTACCATATTGCACAACATGCAGCAAGATACAGTATGCTGCCCAGAGTCCAGATGTGCATTGCAGCTGACGGTGGCCACTTTGAGCATCAAAATTAAATGAGCGCCATATGCATGTCCAGCATTCAATGTTTTGGGGGGTTAATGGGTTTCATATCATAGCATTTCTGTATGCAAGGTGTCGATTCGTATTGAATTGATGATGCCCTACAATTTTTTAAATACCTTTTTTTCTCTATCTTGTTCCGTTTTAGAAATAAAAATGCTAACTCCGTTGTTTTCCACCAGGTGGCGCTATAGGTGGTTTCATTGCATAGCGCATGGCTACTTTACCATACCTAGACACCACTTCTATTCCTATAGCTGCCGCCATTCTCAAGTTAATAGTGGTGGACAGGATATGGGTGGACACTGTATACAATCCATATGCCATCTATTTGTCCATTTTTTACATCCATATGGAATTTATATGTCCGTTTTGTATGCCTACATGGCATCCGTTTTTTATATGTATGATTTAAGAAGGAATAACAATCAAATACAATTTCCTATCTTTATATTTGTAATGTATCTGTGAAAAACACATGACATGTGGATGATACCCCTTATATGACAGTGGGCGTAAAATCAGTCATGTGAACTACCACATTATCTTGCAGTGGAATGTCTGCTGTTCGTATGCTATCAGCTTTTACTATAGACAGCACATGGACATTTAATAAGTTCATGTGAATGAGCCCTTAGAAACATTTGCTTTTCATTTAGGAAAAAACATATGATCCTTCATCTATATTGAGATCCAAATGCAATACTATCTGTATGTCCATTCTTTACAACCATATGGCATCCTTTTTTATACATCAGCAGTTAAAATTTACAAGACAAAATTGAGCTTCTTATCTTATTAATTGGAATGTACCTACTGAATCAGACTTGTCGAAGTTAACCAAAAAATGATCTTCCGCATTTTAAGATGTTGAGTCTAAATTTGCACTGTCTAAGCCTCTTCACATGTCCATGTTTCTGCTACATGTGGCATCTGTTTTCTACATGAATACCACACGTACCCATTATAACTTGTCCATGTTTTTGAAGACCACATGGAGACATGTCCATTTTTTTCCAGTTGCTCAGATGACAAGGGCCAATACAAGTCTATTTGTCCATGATGAAAAACACATACAGCACATGGATGGCACCTGTGTGCTGTCTGATGTACTGTTTAACATTGTAAGTATAGGGGAAACTTTGTAATATGTTTATGTCATTAGCCATACAAGAAAAACACAGATGAAAGATTAATAGCACACTGATTGAAAACACTGATGACACTGGTACTGGTAGGTGTTTTCTATGCATGTGTGACAGGGGTCTAAAGTTTAGTCAGTTTTAGTAATTAGCAAAATCCAAGAAAAATCCAGCAAACCCAAACGATAAAAAATTCCAAAACTTTATTTCACATTTTAAAATTCCATAGTTAGGACTCCATTAAAAGGGAAACAGATGACGCATTTCAGATCCAACAGATCCTTAATCATATGAGATATGAGTAAGGATCTGTTGGATCAGAAACGCGTCATCTGTTTCCCTTTTAACACTAGAAGTCCCAGAGAGGGGTCATTTAACATTTCTACCTTTGGAACCCAGAGACGGGTCGAATGACCTGAAGAATTTTAGCTAACATCCTATAATCACTGTCTTTTGTTCTGTAATTAAGGCCATTACTGTCGCACCACAGGAGGTTGTTGTTTTCCATTGAGTTTAGCCATTTAGTTTGTAGTTAGTTCTATTCAGTTTATTGTATGTCATTTGACCCTCTTTCGGGACTTCAGGGAGGAGCTCGAAATTTTTGGGACTTCAAGTGTTAATGGAGTCCTAACTATGAAATTTTAAAATGTGAAATAAAGTTTTGGAATTTTTTATCATTAGGGATTGTTGGATTTTTATTGGATTTTTTTGGATTCCTTTTTCTGGTGACCAGCTCTGATCAGTGCATCCCCTTCTCTATACCAGGAATTGCAGATGGTGGTGGAGTGGCTGATAAGTATTTTTTTGTTTTTAGTATATCAGCCCCAATGTCTACACAGAGCTCACCCTGGTAATTTACCTTCTAGCAAACCTCACAAAATTGGAGTCAAAGAAGAATGGCAGGGCTGTGTCTGTTACAACTTCATTAACTATGCTGCAGAATAGTGAATGTAGCTCTGGAGTACAATATATCTCATCCATATTTTATCTTTATAATCTGTTTCTCATCTGCGAAGTAAAGAGAAATCTGTTTTGGGGGTATTTTTTACCAAGCTATGGCTGTGCACCTGAAAGTTATTATGATATGGCATTCAATGGAGTTGTCTGCTCCCTGAATAAACATAACTGCTAATATGGGAAAAGGCCAGTATTGCCTGCTGAGCTCACAGGATTTCAGTAACGTGCCTTTGATTTATTTTTGAAAAAATACATTTTATCGTCATACTTTCAGCAGATGCGTTTTATAGAACAGCTGGAAGTGCTTTGAAGTACGCATTTATGCTATTAACTGATAAAAAGTACTGTTTTTTTCTCATTTATTTTGCTTTTCTGCAATCCCTAAATAGCTTGCTTAGTCAGGGACTGGGGTTAAAGAAATAAGTTAATATTAACCCTAGAGATTCCATCTTTGATGCTCAGTACATGAATTCCCTCATTCATTTCCTATATTTAGCTTAAAATTTCCATTTGAAAAGTTATTTTCTCTTTGAAATGTCAGTAATATATTATTTCATTCAACCCCGTAACCTTTGAATTTTGCAGTATTTTCACTTGGATATGACTTTTTACCGCCCTCATAGAAATACTAGTGTCCATTACCATTGGCATGTTAAAGTATCCAAAGCATATGAAAATAAACCAGAAAAACACAATGAAAGCTAAAAAAAATGCAATCTATTTCACAATATTGATTATAGGGCATATATAATACAATATAGACAAATCTGCTGAGAACTTAAAAAGGACCTTTCACCAGTCCGAGCATGTAAAACTGACCCCATCATAGAATAGTTCTCTGTCACCGACAGCTTTTATATGTTATTTTATAATGTATGTAACATTGAATAGAATGTGACAAAGATTTGTCTCTGGCATCGTGTACTTTTTCCCCAGAATAAGCTTGACCAATCATAAGCAGGCAGCAACATTAAGGGGAAAAACTAACGCTCTCCTCTCCACAGTGATCTCTGCAGCTACTGTGTAGAGATACAGCAGAGCTGAGTTATATAGCATTACAAACAATTCCAGATCTCATCTCAAAGGAAGGAGATTCTGATTAGATATTAGCAAAAACTTTCAAACAATGAGGGCAGTCAGAGTGGAACCGGCTACCAAGGGAGATAGTGAGCTCTCCATCAATGGAAATCTTCAAGCGGAAAGTGGATAAACATATAGCTGAGATGATTTAGGAAAGCCTGCACTCGCAGGGGGTTGGAACCGATGGCCCTTGAGGTCCCTTCCAACTCTACCATTCTATGATTCTATGATTCAACCTCCTGTCAGTTCTCACTCTCCTCCTACACTGATTACCACAAAATGAGACCAGGAAGTCTTTTCTATGATACATAATTCAGCTCCGCTGTATCACAGCAAACACTTTCAGATCTCATCTCACTGCAGTCAGTTTGGGGGTGAGTGAAAGTGTGACGCCCTGGCCTATCAGGTCATCACAGGGTATTGTGCAATCTGCCCTTCTGCACAGTATCCACTCCTCCTTGGTTACGGGTCCTGGTCCTTTGGTGTTGCTAACAGCTTAGCCAATCCAAATCCTATGAACACTTTACACTGTACACACCAGACACACCATTGGGGGGCCTGAAGGGAATAGGGCCGCCCATATGGGGAGTTGGTAAGGGGAAAGTGAGAAAGTGACAGTGGAGCAGAAGGAGAGTGAAGTGAACCAGGAGAGGAAGGAGGCTGAAGTGACTCTCTGAGAGGGAGGGGTCACCGGCCTGGAGCAGGGCTCCTGTAGTTACTGGGTGTCGGATGTTGATCTGGGCCTGGTGGGAGCTGGAACCCTGGTCGTAGAGGATTGTGTCAAGAGGCATGGACTGTCAAGGAGGGCAGCCAGCGGCCTTGAGCTATCACCGGTCAGGGACCAGGGCACGACGGGGTACGTGGACCCTAGGCCGGAAAGTAGCTTCACACGTTCCGGTAATTTACCCGATGGGGGTGAAGACTTCAAGATTCATCCCCAACCCACTCCAAAATCAGGGTACTAGTGCACCGATGGGATAGGACTTTCCCAATACAGTCCAAAGAAATCCTACGCATGAACCCTGAGAGCAAGCTCACTCCGTTAGCTATACGGGTGAGCAGGACCCGAAGAGTTTTATACCTGAGGGTCCAAATAGAGACAAAGGTGCCAAGGAAAGGGCCACAGGCTAATAGCAACACCAAAGGCACGGACCCAAGTGTGCTTCCCCCCAAGCTGCAGTGGTGCTCAGAACTCTGGTTTACAAGCTGTCGGTGTTGTTATTCCTGGACTGAGTGAGTACACTGAAAAACCCTTTTCCTATCCCCAACGGCACCCCAAGCACCAACCATCCAACGGGCCCCAGGACACAAACCCCCCTACCCATGGAGGGGTTAAACATCCGGCTGCTACACCACCGTCACCGAGCTCCCCCAACAGCAGTGGTGGTCCCTAACATTACCACACACCGTGGGTGGCATCACGAACTTCCTAACCCCCTTTGTACATAGCCCCCCTCTTCTTTTAATTCGGGTGACCGCGCGGACCTACCGGATCCGGAGACCCCTCGAGCCACCGTGGCTCCGGATCCGAGCGGCTCGGCCACTGGCAAAGGGGTGGTACAAAAGCTTACAGCACTGACATGATATCTGGAAGTATCAGTGATACATGACTCAGCTCTGCTATATCGCTACACATTAGAAGCAAAGATCAGTCAGAAGAGGAGGGAAAGCCTTTTTTCTCTCTGTTTGTTGCAGCCGGCTTATAATTTTTGTTCATGCATAGTTGAACTTTAACTTAAATTATGACCTAAACTTTGCAAGCTAATATCTCTGCAACTGAGAGGAGAAATGAAATAATACAAACTACATTTTACTCAGCTCTGCAGCCATTATTCCATGATGTGGCCACTTTAGAATGCTTAAACTGGTAAAAGATACTATTTAGTATGATCTTACATATTTATAGCATGTTATTAAGACATGCAATAAGAGTCTGATGGACTGGATCTGACCACTGAGACCTACCAATTGAAAAGGCCCCAAATACACCTGAGATGACTGTCAACCAAACAATGGAATGGCTATTTATTTGGCAAACAGCTATTTCCCCTGACTCTTCCATACACAGGAGCACTCCCTCTGCCAAGCACTTCTGTATTCTATATTAGAGACCCACTGCCAGACATCTCTGCAGGAGGCTTATCTCTGGGAGTACAAATGGATTTGTAGGCCAAAATCAGACATGCCAAAACTTTAACTCCCACGGCCCGCATACAAATTAGCCTGTTGGCCAAACCTGTTGTCAGCAAGTCCTGCCAACATTAGTTTAACGTATATGGGGTGGATTTGGAATGAAGTGATCCTGGCCCCTATTCTTCACAGAATAGTAAAGCATCATAACTTCAGAACCATATAGAAAAGACATTCTACTTCAATTTGCAAATCTTTGTGCAAACTTGGCCCAAAGTTGCTGGCCATTCATTTTCTTAACAAATATTGTACATAAAATGAACAGTGACAACAAAGCACTAATTAATTTTTAATTGTTTCAGATCATTGTTGTGTTAAATTGGTGACAACGGTACACAGACAGATGGCTCCCAAAGCCAACGGTGAGACACTAACAATACTTGGAACCATGGCTGACCTGCCTACAACCGCAGTTTAGAAATTACATGGATTCTCCCTTTTTCATGACATTGCTGAAAGGTTTATAACATACTATAAATCTTTACTAAGAGCTTTTATTAGATGGCCTAAGTAATGGCTAATTTTAACATAAATGCCTAACTTTTATAATGCAGTGCTGTAGCTAGGCAGAGCCAACCCTTGAATTTACCCTGGGTTCTGGATGTTAGATGACGCACCAACAAGTCACTCTGCATGGGCCAGGATGTTTTGGTACAGGGTGCATGCAGTACATTGAACCTTTAACACTGGATGCAACAAAGTCAAGCTACAGCACTTTATGATGGAAGTCATCGAAATATCGATACTATGATAATGCGTAGTCAACATGTGAACTTACTATCAGTCTGCATAACACTGAATTATCAAATTATCAACTAACCGTTTGCTCAGGTCCATCACCTACAGCAGGCTGGTAAAATATTCTATATCGTTGCACTTTGCCACTGGCTGGGTCCCATCTCACAGTCAAGCTACTGGAGGTTGCATTAAACACTTGCAAGTTACGGGGACCATTTCTTGGACCTAGTAGAGTTAAAGTTAAATATGACTACATTAGTATCAGGATACAGTAAAATGCACATGCGTGTCAATACTATCCTAATGTTGTACACTAAAAAGTAAATCATTGTAAAAAGTAAAGTTTTGAAATTTTTTGATATATTTTGTTTTAGGGCTCTGAAAAGTTTCTGATCACTGAAGAAAGCTGAGAAAGAAGGATTATTACAATAGTATATTAGAAAGTTGTAGAGCCTCTCATTAATGATGCTACACATTTTTATGAAGCTGGAAAATGCCTTTAAAGGGAACCAGTCACCAGAATTTTTGCTATTAAACTAAAAGAATCCCCTTCTGCAGCTCCTAGGCTACATTCTATAAAGCAAAAGATGAGGATGTCCAGCTCTTCAGGCAAAAAAATCACGTGTTTATTTTATCATGCAGACACAAAGAATGACATGACCAGCACAACGCGTTTCAGGTGAAAGGCCGGCGCTCTCATCTTACGTAGTGCTCCAGGAGTCTCGAGCATGCGCAGTGGCATTATCGTGGGACAGCACTGTTTTCAAAACGTGAGGGCCGGTGATGTTTTTGTGCAGGCGCGAGATTATGGATGACGCCACTCGTGAGTTGAAAACAGTGCTGTCCCGTGATAGTGCCACTGCGCATGCGCGAGACTCCCGGAGCCCTGCGTAAGATGAGGGCGGCGGCCTCATCTATGTAAATGAACACTGGGGGGACGGTGAACAGTGGCAGGAGGGGGGATAACAGACGAAATACAGCCCGCCCACGGGGCCAGCAAACCCCATTACCATAGCAAAAGGTAATATTTTATAAAGTTGTTATTTAGGTCTGAAAGGGGGGCCAGTAGCAAGATGAACCTTTATAGAATGCAGCCCAGGAGCTGCAGAAGGGGATTCTTTTAGTTTAATAGCGAAAATTCTGGTGACAGGTTCCCTTTAAGAATGTATTGTTTTAGAAACAGATTCTAGTAACTAATTAATAGCATTTACACATTTACTCACTTGGAGTTGTTACGGGAATCTTTGGCACTAAGAGAACAGAGAAAAATGGAAACATAATTAGTATAACTTGATACAGCACAGGGACACAATTTTATCCAAAAAAAGACAAGGCTTTACATGTTTTCTCAACTCCTATAAGATCTTCACTTTCTGATTCATCAGGGTAAATAGCAGTCACTGAGACTTCATATCGTGTATCGGAATCAAGCTCTTCAAATACCAAACTGTTCTTTTCCCCTTCAAGAATAGTCTGTAATCACATAATTATATGTTTTAAGCAGACAAAGTGAAGTGAAAGCTTCTTTCAAAGTTCTTATGAGGCTGAGTGCTTACCTCTTTCTTTCTTTCTGGCTGCCCAACTGGCGCCCAGGATATCCTGTATAATGCCACATCGGGTGCACCGTGGTCCCAGGTGCCCCTGAAACTGTTCGTAGTTATTTCTGAAAATCTTAGATTTAATGGTGCTGGTACTGGAGCTGTTTATATTAAGATATAATGAATATAGCAAATAGTTTTTATTAAACATTATACAGTGTTGAATATACTGTAAGGGATTGATCACTGTGGCAGCAATAATGTATATACACAAGCCTGCAGGTTCTGGTGCAAAACACTTTGAAGCTTATTGTCTCTCATAAACATCAGTAAAAAGTCCACATAAACACAAAAACAGCCTTTCTCCAGCTCAAAGGAAGAAATGAACAACATAGTCCACATAGCAGTTGGGGCTCACCCATTTAAATGAATGCACAGCTTTTCCTTGTCCGCCTCAGAACAAGACTGACTAGCATATGCAGATTACATATAGACCCCTTCTGAGAAAGCTCACCTGCTTTAATTAGACCTAGGCAGCTTGACAAACCTGGGGTGGAGGTATTGGAGCAGTCAGTCCCACCCTCCACTTATGATTGCTCCTAAAGTCCAGACCCCAAATCGAGGCCCATTAAAAACCTCTTAGCACTATAAGTGCTGGAGCTTATTTTCCGGGTTTCACATCACCGAAGCTATGCACCTCAGTGATACATACACTCCATCCAGGACCTGTCCAGCTGCCATCTTACAATGCATTATAGAAGAACCTATTATACTAGTGCAATAATACCAGAGGTGTATTAGGTTGGATGTCTTTAGAAAGTTGATGTTCAGGGAGGAATTATATCTCCTTAAAGTAACGTTGTCACTTGCATTAAATACCTTCTAAAAAATCACTGTCTCTGTTTCTGCTATTTTTGCGCTGTGTCACTCTATTGCAGAAATATTCACATTTATAGATTTTATAGGGCATGTATGTGAAATCTTTGCTTAAAGTCCAACTTGGCATTTTTTCAAAGTCTTTTCTTGTTCATGCACTTTCTCCTCTCCCTCACAGATTCTGCTAATCACAACTCGGCAGTGTCTGAGACTGCTAGACTAACAACCTGTGATTGGCAGAGTCAGGTAGGGAGGATTGAAAATGTACAGCACCACAGAAGACTATGAAAAAATTCATAGTTGGACTACAAGCAGAGATTTCATGTACCATGCTCCTAAAGCATCAAATATAAATATCTCTGCAATGAAATGGCATAGTACAAAATGGAAAAATATATCACATTCAGGGAGGTTCAGTGATTTTTTTATCCAGCATTTAAATGTTTTTTTTGAGAAATTGGCAGTCCCTCTTTAAAGGGTGTATCAGTGACCTTAAAAAATAATGGGCGTAAAGCACTAACAGGCAGGTAGCTGCTACCAACCTGCCTACTGTGCCAGCACAGAGCGGCCACAGACTGCTCCTTCTGGTGATACAGTGACTTCGTCAACAGAGCGGAAGCTTCTTTTCTGCTCTGCTTTTTAGATGGAGCAGGACTGCTGACATCATGCTGATTGACAGCCAGCTCCCTGCTGTCTAACTGGGGGAGCCGGGGAACCAGCTTTAAATCAGCGTGATGTCAGCAGTCTCTCCCTGTCTACAGAGCACAGCAGATGAGAAGTCGCTGCTCTGTTGATGTGACATCAGTCAAAGCAGCAGAATTGTCAGCAAGAGCTATCTGTAACTGTTCTCTACCAGCAAAGAATGGCGACAGGCATAACAGGCAGGTAGCTAGCAACTACCTGCCTATTAGTGCTTAAGCCCTTTTTTTGTACCGGATACACCCTTTAAGTAAAAAAGCTGAATAGAGTATTATTGGCAATGCTTCATGGGAAAAAAAAGTATGAAAATTCTCATAAATCAAAATACAGTGATATGTAAACGTTTGGGCACCCGTGGTCAAAATTACTGTTATTGTGATCACTTGCGCAAGTTGAGGATGAAATGATCTGTAAAAGGCATAAAGTTAAACATAACACATTTGCTTTGTATTTTAGGCAAAAATAAAGTATTTTCATCTTTTGCATTTTAAAAATTACAAAATGAAAAATCAGCCAATGCAAAATTGTGGGCACCTTTGGAGATTTCTGTGCTCAGATAACTTTGTCCAAGGTTTCAGACTTTACTTAGCATTTTAGGGTTATGGCTTGCTCACCAACATTGTTAGGACAAGCCAGTAGATGTAAGTTTCACAGCTTTATAAAAGTCCAGCCTCCTCTAACCTTGTGCCAAAAAACAGCAGTAATGCGTTCTTCTTAGCAGCTGCCTAGCACTCTGAAAATTAAAATAGTGGAACCCAAAAGCAGGAGAAGGCTATGAGAAGATAACAAAGCGTTTTCAAGTTGCACTTCCCTCAGTTCAAATTGTAGTTAAGAAATGGCAGTTAACAGGAACAGTGGAAGTCAAGATCCTGTCTGAAAGACCAAGCTAAATTTCTCTGACAGCTGCTCATAAGATTGCTATTGAGGCAAATCAGGACCCCCTCTTAACCACAAAAGACCTTTAGGAAGATTTAGCAGACTCTAGAGATGTGGTATATTGTTCCACTGTTTAGAGACACCTCTCCTGCGTTTTCACCAAAAAATTAAGTGTCAGATGTATGCAAAAGAACATCTAAACAAGCCTGATGCATTTTGGAAACCAGTTCTGTGAATCAATTAAGTTAAAATAGAACTCTTTGGCCACAATGATCAAAGGTATGTGTGGAGAAAGAAAGGCCACAGAATTTCAGGAAAAGAATATCTCCCCAACCATTAGGCATGAATGTGGATCAATCAAGCTTTGGGGTTATATTGCAGCCGATAGTATGGGGAACATTTCATGGGTAGAAGGAAACTTCAACAAATTCTTGATGCAAACATAACACCATCTGGAAAAGGTGAAGTTGAAAAAAGGATGGCTTCTATAAATGGATAATGATCCTAAAGACAAGTCAAAATCCACAATAGACTACCTGAAAAGGCGCAAGTTAAAGGTTTTACAATGGCCTTCACAGTCCCCTGATTTGAACATAATTGAAAAACTGTGGCTAGACCTCAAAAGAGCAGTGCATGCAAGACGACCCAGGAATCTCACAGAACTAGAAGTAAATCCCTCAAACAATAATGGAAAGACTATTGGCTGGCTACAAAAAGCATTCACAAGCTGTGATACTTGCCAAAGGAGGGGGTGCCAAAGGTTTGCATCGACCAATTTCCTTTTTTGTTAATTTTAAAATGTAAAAGATAAAATGTATTTTTTTTTATCAAAAAATATAAAACATAATAACAGTAATTTTGACCAGGGGTGCCAAAACATGCCACTGTAACAGCTGCCAACTATGAATTGTATCCACCCTGTAGGTGAATGTCTGTCTTCTTAGCTAGTCTTGCATCATGACCGTAAAGAATGGTTAATATTTCTTAAATGACTAGCTACTGCTGGCTTCTGGGAGGTTTTTTTAGATAAGAAGTATGCAACATAGCAGATTGCTAAGAACCACATGAAGGCTCCTTATTTTTAAAGTCCTAACTTGGTGACAGCTGTTCGTTATAGAGCAGCTCAATCATGGCTGTCAAAAATTCATGAGGAATTGTGAGACATGGATAAAACAATAATCTCTTTTCTGTTCTCTAAAAAACAGTTATAGCAAGCCTACAACCTACAATAATCCTCAGTCCAGTACACCACTGCGCAACGAGCTCTGTCCTCACCTATTGTACCATCACCCATTCCCTGTAGACTGTGAGCCCTCGCGGGCAGGGTCCTCTCTCCTCCTATACCAGTCTGTTTTGTACTGTTAATGACTGTTGTACTAGTTTTTATATATAACCTTTTTCCCTTGTAAAGCGCCATGGAATTAATGGCGCTATAATTATATATATTATATATATATATATATATATATATATTGTATATATACTGTATATACACACATATGTATATATGATGTGCAAAAACTTTTTTGGCAAAATTAGCCACTTTAATCAACATTTTAGCTGCAAAATAACGTAAATTTCAACTCAAATGTCCCTGGCTGGTTTACATTTCTGGCTGAAGTCCCCTGCAGTTCAAAGTTTAAGCATTGTATTAATTTAAGAAAGTGAGTTTTGCATACCCGTGGTCCCTTGTGTAAATCGTGGAGGAGATGATAATCCATCTTGCATTATGGCAGTAACACTGACACTATATTCAGTTTCAGAGAACAGGTCAGTTAAAGGTGTAGTAGTCCTTGATCCATCCACTTCAACCTAAAATGATAAAGGACAATAAGTATTTAGTCAATGAGGATACCTGACAGTATTATAAAAAAAGATGACTAGACATTTTCCTTTTTGCAAAAGTTATAGAAATGAAAAATAATCCAAAGATTATTTTTTAAAAAAAACAGCTTTAACCCCTGTAGCAAATATTTTAAAACTTTTATGGACTTACTGGATCTTACTGGATTCTCAATATGGAGAATAAGAGGAATTTTATATTGGGTAATGTTTTAAAAAATAAAATAGATATGTATACATTACCGCTTTGAAATCCTCCTCTGTCTCAGCTTTGTATCTCACTATATATTTTCTGACATTTCCAGGTGCAGGATCCCATAGGACCTTCATTGAGCTGTGAGTGATGTCTCTAAGTCTAATATTTCCAGGGCCTTGAATTGGCACTATAATAAAATTGTTGTATTGAGTACATGAATACAGGTATCACTAACTGGATTGCATTTCAATACTACTCTAGCCATGGTACCATTGACTATAATTAGAGTAATCATGAACAATAACCATAAAATCTTACATGTCACTTCCTGAGCTGTGAGTGGGTCACTGGTGAGGTCATCAACAAGCGCGTAAACGGTCATTGTGTACTCAGTGTTTGGGAATAATTCTTCCAACCGTACATCAGTAACTGTTGAGCCAACACGTATCTGTAATAGGTAAGGAAATAAGATTACAACCATTGGATGAATAACTCAGACATGCAACAGGCATATTATGGAATACTCAAAATTCCCATTAATTATGAAGGAAATAAATAAGTCTTTAAGTCAACCACTACTGTTGATGAAATCTAGCAACATTTTCACTAGTGACCATGCCCTTCATTTTATTTTTATTTCTTGATTTGGTTTAGATGATGAGAGATGTTGGCATTATGGAGTAAAACCATGGGTATAAAAAATAGAATAGAAATGTGAATTACAGAAAGTGTTTGGATATAGCAAAAATAAATCTAAGTGTGTGTATAGATTGTATCAAACGGAATGCTCCGCCATGGGTTTCACTCCAGCCGATAAAATGTTCTCCAGGTTCTAAATTTTACTCACAGAAGCAAAGTACTGGCTCATGAAAGAAGGTTTCCTTAAGCACATTATCATATGCCACAAGTGCTGATATTTTATTTGGATTGGCTAGTGGAGCCGCATTCCTCACCTCTTTTTCTGTGGAAGGAACAGTAGCATTGACAGGCTCATATAACAACTGATATCCAGTAGCCCCTTGAGCAGCTTCCCATTTGACGCGCATTGTTGTTGTTCCAATGTCGTAAATGTTCAGATTTCGAATGGTGGGGATGGGCACTGTGGAAATAATAGATTCCTTTTATTATAAACAACATTTTATTGGCCTCCATTCTGCAGATACTGCCTGATATAGTTAATGAGGGGAAAATAGTGGTTTTACAGTTTACGCAACATGTATACAACATTTGAGCAACTTGCTTCATATTTGGTGAACTAGCAGAATGTATTACAGATCATTCTAAGTCACAGTTGGATTTATAGTTTTTCCAGATTCTAGTCATGCATATACTAATTGGATATCATGTGAGCAAGGATGGTTGACCTTAGGGAGATCAACATCCACCACTGCGGAGACACCATCACGTGTTTCTCAACGCTGGCAGGAAACTAGCCCGGTCTTTCACCGGGAAGGAACAACCACGGGAAGGGCAGTCTCCAGTCAAGGAGACCACCTATGCCAAAAATGGTATCCATCTAATTGGATATCAGACTTGCAGTCTTCAATTTGATAAAGGATAGAGTTGATGAGTATTAATTTGCCGGACCCAGTCCATCAGTCTCGTCAGTCATCTGTGACGGGTGGATGGGAGCGTTGAGAACGGCCTCTTATCTGACATCATTGTTACGGCATGACGCACATTTGACATGGCTCCAGAAAGGTAACCAAAAAACAAGCGGTGGATGCTGGCAAGTAGCAGGTGGTTCTCAGAGCTCAAAGCCTGCAGAAAGAGATTACTGAAATGGCCGATAAACCGATTCCTGCAAATTGATTTGTACCACATCTTCTTGAGGAAAATCCAAGTGTGCCAAAATACTAAGCCACAGAGAAAACTGTAAATAAAGAAGCTTTCAACTATATCCACCACTAACCCACAGAGATATGAATTCAATGCTGCAGTATAATACAGGTTGTATTTTGGCTCAATACAATTTAATGAAAAGCAGTTATAGGGAACCTGACAGCAAATACATGCTGCCCGAGCCACAAGCAGCATGTACAATTTTCTTTCTGTAATATTTCAACCATGCATGTTTGACTCTGCAATGCTGCGGCGTTTCAGATAAATATTTTAAAGCCAGAAAGGAACCAAGCCAAACAGGTATCTAGTTCTAAAGGCAGCTTTTCCCCGCCTGCTGTCAATGACTTTCAGTTCTTTTCCTATACGCAAAAGCAGGGAGAGACCCATTACTCAAGAGGAGCAGGTGGTGAGAAGCTGCCAGGGCTCAGCCTTGTGACTACTCTCCCATGCAGCTTAGTCCCTGGCCTGCTTTTAAAAGATGCTTTTCCTTGAAAAACCACAGTGTTTCAGAGTAAAACATACATCTCTGATATCATGTATTCACTGTCAGGTTCCCTTTAATGTTGCATATGAGTTATGTGCATCTATATATCACAAAAGTGAGCACACCCCTCACAGTTTTGTCATTTTTTTATTATACAGTATCTTTTCATGGGACAAAACTGAAGATATGGTACTTTGACACAATGTAAAATAGCCAGTGTATAGTTTGTATAACAGTGTCATTTTGGTGTGCCCTCTAAATCACTCAACAAATAGCTGACCTGTTGAAGTGCTGGAAAGGCACGAAACGGCCATCGTCCCACGTGCTTTCTGCACCCCCCTCCCTCACAGCCATCCCTATTACCTTTAACCCGATGTTGGATTAAAGGTTTTTTACACAGCAAGCCTGGTGAGTGCCTTTTGTTTCTACAATTGCTTTTTCATGGAAGTCTTAGGTGGACTTTACATGTTGCGACATCGCTAGCAGTTGCTAGCGATGTCCAGCGCGATAGCACTTGCCCCTGTCGCACATGCAACATTTGGTGATTGCTGCCGTAGCGAACATTATCACTACGGCAGCTTCACACGCACATACCTGCTCGGCGACGTCGCTGTGACTGACGAACTATCCCTCCTTCAAGGGGGAGGTGCGTTCAGCATCACAGCGGCATCACTAATCGGCCGGCCAATAGAAGTTGAGGGGCGGAGATGAGCAGGACATAACATCCCGTCCACCTTCTCCCTTCCGCATTGCCGTCGGGACGCAGGTAAGGAGATGTTTGTCGCTCCTGCGGGTTTACACACAGCGATGTGTGGAGCTGCAGGAATGACAAACAACATCGTACCTGCGGTCGACCCGACATTATGGAAATGAACGACGCTACACAGATCACCGATTTTGAACGCTTTTGCGATCGTTTATCGTCGCACCTAGGATTTACACGTTGCAATGTCGCTACCGGCGCCGGATGTGCGTTACTAACGACGTGACCCCGACGATATTTCGGAAGCGATGTCGCAACTTGTAAAGCCCCCCTTATGCTTTGAAATGAGCACCACAGTTTGCGGCTTTAGTACTGTCTTTTAAAGTGACCGGAGGCAACGGTTTCTTGTTGCAGCCACTCATTTGTGGATTTGGCATGCTGAATAGTGCCCAGTTTTATTTCTTTTTTTCTACAAAGACAAGTGTGTCTTGCCTACAGTAAAGCATTTTGGTGGGATTGTCATGGTTTGGAGCTCCATGAGTGCTGCCAGCTGTGGGGAGCTACAGTTTTTTAAGGGAACCATGAATGCCAACATGTGCTGTGACATACTAAAGCAGAGCCTGGTCCCCTCCCCTTTGGAAACTGGGCTGCAAGATAGTATTCTAACATGATAACACTTCCAAGACGACCACTGCCTTGCTCAAGAACCTGAGGGTAAAGGTGTTGGATTGGCCAAGCATTTCTCCAGACCTAAACCTAAACCATTCAAATGGAAGATGGATGAGCGCAAGATCTTTATCATCCACCAGCTTCATGATGTCGTGAGCTGCGCCTATGCTCTGGAACACACTACCAAGAGCAATCCATTTAATTCCCAACATCCACACCTTTAAGCGGGCCCTAAAAACGCATTTCTTTAGACTAGCCTATCACCTCACTGCCCTGATCTAATCTAGTCCCTTTCTGCCCTTCAAAAAAAATTTACTTCCAGTTCTCGTCCCCTGTAGCTGGATAAATTCTCACCGACGGGTTCATGCAGCTGCTATTGATTACCCTATTAAATCGATGGCTGGACCATATATGACAAGCTTTTCTCCCCCCCCCATTCACCTTTTGTGTCTCCCCTATTTCCTCAGACTGTAAGCTTACGAGCACAGCCCTCACTCCTCCTGGTATCTTAATTTTGTTATTTTGTATTGTCTCATATTGTCTGTACATGTCCCCTCTTAATTGTAAAGTGCTGCGAAATATGTTGGCGCTATAGAAATAAAACTTTATTATTATTATTATTATGGAGGAGTGGAAGAAAATTTCAGTCACTCCTGTAAAGCTTCAGTAAACTCCATGACCAAGAGAGTTAAAGCAGTACTTAAAAATAATGGTGGCCGCACAAAATATTGACACTTTGGGCACAATTTAGCTACTTTTACTTAAGAGTGTACTCACTTTTTTACCAGTGGTTTTGACATTAATGGCTGTGTGTTGAGTTATTTAGAGTGCACACCAAATTTACACTGTTATACAAGCTGTATACCGATTACATTGTATCAAAAGTGTCATATCTTTAGTGTTGTGACATGAACAGATATAATAAATAATGTATAAAAATGTGAGGGGTGCACTCACTTTTGTGATATACTGAACAGTCATCCTATTTGTTGTGTTTTAAAACTAAATGTCCTGCGCTTTGTTTTGTGTTTTTTATTTTTGTATTTGGGATTTTTGCAAGCGACCGATTGATGAAAATAAACTGTGATGCACACAATAATCCCAAATCCTGTGTAGTTTGGACTCTCAGCTGGTGCAAGTCCTGTGTTAGAAATCCCATAGCTGACAACAATGACGTAATGTTTGTTTCTTCTTCCAATGCAATCACCATAATCTGTTTTGACGTGTTACAGTTGTCAGGTCAATGGCACAGGTCATTCCTCTGAACTGAATGTGGTTTTCATTTAGGAGGAACAGATGTTTCACTATTTTTTCTCTATGAATTTTTAATCACTTGAAACATTAGTAAATGAAGACCACCTGTAGTAAATTAACCAATAATTCAAGTAATTAGTAGGTAACTCAGTAAAGTCATTAGAAATTTTATTTGGGCCATAAAATTACCCAACATGTGAAGCTAATTCCTCTGTGCACTATTCATAGCCTGAATGTGATAAAACATTGAGAGGCTGGACGTACATGATAATATAAGAGCTAGCAATGAATAAAAATGAGTTCTACTATAGAAAAAACAAACTTTTGACATTGATACTGTACAGGAAAGGTGAGTAAAAATTAACATCTGAGCTTCATTGAGGTGTATATATTATGTAGTGGCTCTTAGGGTGGCTTTGCACGTTGCAACATCGCACGTGCGATGTCGGTGGAGTCAAATCGAAAGTGACGCACATCCGGCATCACTTTCGACATCGTAGTGTGTAAATCCTAGATGATACGATGAACGAGCGCAAAAGCGTCGTTATCGTATCATCGGTGTATTCTCCGACATTTCCATAATGCCGGTGCCGCGACAGGTACGATGTAGTTCCTCGTTCCTGCGGCAGCACACATCGCTGTGTGTGAAGCCGCAGGAGCGAGGAACATCTCCTACCTGCGTCCTGTGGCTCACGCCGGCTATGCGGAAGGAAGGAAGTGGGCGGGATGTTTACATCCTGCTCATCTCCGCCCCTCCGCAGCTATTGGCCGCCTGCCGTGTGACGTCGCTATGACGCCGCACGACCCATCCCCTTAGGAAGGAGGCGGGTCGCCGGCCAGAGCAATGGTCGCAGGGCAGGTGAGTGCATGTGAAGCTGGCGTAGCGATAATGTTCGCTACGCCAGCTATCACAAGATATCGTACCTGCGACGGGGGCGGGGACTATCGCACTCGACATCGCAGCATCGGCTTGCGATGTCGTAATGTGCAAAGCCTGCCTTATTCTTGATGGAACACCTAGACATCCTCACCATCCAAGTAGTCCTATGGAAATAAAACTAATAACTTACCATAGTAGTTTCCACTCCATAGAACCGTGGGAGGTCCTAGTGTTATTCAGACAGGTGAATACAAGTATAATGTGCCCATGTGAATAATGCTTTATTTCCAATGTACCATACATATTGTTTGAAGAAAAATATGAAAACTTACAGGTAGTCTCCTGGCCTACTAATGGCTGACTGCTTTCTCCTTCCACTACTGAATATACTTTGACTTCATATTCAGTTTCTGGCTTCAGATCAATCAACACTGTTGATCTTTCATTTCTGCTAACAATAACCTACAGAAAGACAGGAACAGAAGCTAATTAAAGGATTAATGTATTATCGTAAACAACATAAACCTAACAGATCCCATTACTCAACCAGATTAGTTATGGACCCTCTGACTCTGACGCCAGTGTGAGTACAATCTCATTTATAAAATACTAGAAAATAATATTTGGATTAATGAGAACATTTATGGTTACTACTAGTATTATACAACACATTCTTCAACACTTTAACACTACTGTGAGCCTTTTTTTATATGATACATAGCTGGAGTTAATTAGAGATGAGCGAATCTGAGGTTTGGTTTTCGAACCAAACATCAAATTTAAAAATCAATGATTGGGTTCGGGGTTTGGATGCTTTATGTGCGAACAAAACTCTTGTGAGCAATGTTGTGCTCAGGTCCGCTTGGTTCTAAGCCCTGTGTGAGCCGCTTGTAGTGTTTGAAAGGCGCACACTGGGGGTAACCCCAGCGTGATCACATGTAATGTGCAACAAAAAAAGTTTGAAAAAGCCCACCAACCATCTCCTAGAAGTGATCTGCTTATGGCTGGCTGTATGTGGGTGCAGACTCAAACTCCCAATCAGTGACCTGGACCGGGGTTCTAGTCCAGATCAAGCCTGTGGAGACTAGGCTCGCTTGCTGATGGTGAACCGAGCCTCAATGGAATTGTTCATCTCTAGAGTTAATGACTAAGCCAACCAACAGTAACAACCAAAAAATAAAACAGTCAATTCTTAAAATGAAATGATTATTTAGAGCACGAGGCTTTGATTTTAGCCCAAAATATTGTAAATTTGCTGCCTTTAAAGCATAGGTTCAACTTAGCATACTTCATACCACAGTATATATGCCCATTTCTTTTTTTCATAAAAATGCAGTCAGTGGGGGAGATGTTCACTGTGGAACAGCGAGCACATTGGAGGGGGCAAAGTAAGATTACAAAAATCTTTCTTGTGTCAGTACCCAATTGTTACACTTCAAAAGTAAGGTCAGCCATACATATTAGATACCTATCAGCTGAATGCTTATTTCTGCCAACAGTGTTCTCTATCAATCTTCGATATATATGTGTATGTACACTTGGCTCAGGTGAGTGTTCAAGTTTTCTGTATGGGGAGAGTGGAGTAAGCCGCTACCAAGCAACACTGAGAACAAAAGGATCAGGAATGTTAGTAACATGTTTTGGCCTGTATACTCATTAGATGGTTGGATATTCCCACAGAAATCACCATCATTAATCTAACATGTATGGCAAGCTTAATGGTGTAGCTTCAGATTACAACTTTAAATTGGCCGCAACTGTACATAATTAGGTCTACAATTCTGCTGACTTCACAGAAGAGAGTCACAATTTGGCTCCTTCTGAAAACTGTGGTATTCTGGCCAATAAAGGGTAGGCAAAAGAGGATACCAGAAAGTCAAATGCAAAAAAGGGCAAAAAGTCTGTGATGTACTCAACTGTTATTCACAACAATAATTCTGGCACTTAGTTATTGGATATTTCTAGTAAAACCGAACAAACTAATCATAGTTTTTATAGGTTTTATAATACTACACTGAATGTAGTATTATGCTCCCCTATGTAAAACAGCGCTTCACAATTGTTAAGTATTAACCTGTACAAGGTCGTCATATTTTCGGGGAACCATACCTCTTGGGGTCTTCCTCCAGCTACGGGATAGTACTCCACTCTAAATCTATCCACACTGTGAGATGGTGGGACCCATGTCACTCTGAAAGATCGAGTGGTGGGCTCTGAGGTCACTAGGTTCGATGGTGGCTCCAGTTCATCTGCAACAGCAAAAGGAAAAAAAGATGTATATATACTGTACATATATATTGGACTCAATGTTCTTCCCGGGAAAGATTTTAACAGTTGTGAAAACAGGGAGCCCCTATGAACATACATGGCCTAGGGGTCAGAAATTGGGAATAATGAGTGTGAGAAACTTAAAGAAGACAGTTACTGCTGGCAGGGACAGCATTGGGTGTGTAAGATCAAAAGCATTTAACCATTTTTCTACTATGAATGCATATTGTATATAGGAAAGGAAAGTCTTTTTGGTTCATACTAGTGTGTTGAAGACATACTGTATCTTGGAAAGAGTAGCTTAACATTTTTTTATGTTATTGTTCTTTTAATTCCAAGCAGAGTGGTCCAGTTCCTGATACCACTACGATCTGCTTGCAATTAAATGGACAGCAATATATAAAAAGTGATAATAAATGTTTAGTGACTTAATAATAGCTATATACAGTGTTTCATCTAAGTGTATATTCACATGCAGCTTTTTGACATGGATTTTGAGTTGGATCCCCTTAAAAATATATACTGCTCAAAAAAATAAAGGGAACACTTAAACGGCACAATGGTATTTTAGTGTTCCCTTTATTTTTTTTGAGCATTATATATCAAAGGGTATTTGAATTGTTTTTTGATGTGGATGTTGAAATGTATTCACTACAAAACCTACGTTATAATTCTCCTTGTGAACATACACAGAGTTCTGTGACAAATTAAATTGATAGAAATGTAATAATACATAAAACTTACCACCTCCACCCTTAACACTGTTACACAAATTTGTTGTGACGGGATCGACAATGTTGGTTAG
The DNA here is from genome assembly GCF_048569485.1 of Anomaloglossus baeobatrachus. Classification (NCBI taxonomy): domain Eukaryota; kingdom Metazoa; phylum Chordata; class Amphibia; order Anura; family Aromobatidae; genus Anomaloglossus; species Anomaloglossus baeobatrachus. The sequence goes on along the minus strand of NC_134355.1, from coordinate 384,524,994 downwards.
CTGGCTGAAATCATTGACGTTGAAGACGTAGACCTCATCAGGGTCAGTAGCTATTTCTTTCAGTTCATTTTCATCTGCATTTTTAATACCTAATAAAATGAATAAAATCAAAGCATTAGTAACATTGTGATGAATCCACTAAGATCATATATATATATATATATATATATATATTCTATTTATCTAGCTGTCTATTCACCCACTCCCCCATTCCTTGTATGCCTATATCATATTTACCTTATATGTACACAATGACAGGTGTTGCTTTATAGATTTGGATTCCAATGACGCTGTTACTACTCTTTGTTTAGTTAAAGCACCACTCCAGAGGGGTTTTTATTATTAAGCGTTGAAGTGTCATTTTAAATGTAAGCCCCCTGCCCCCCCCCCGGTATTATACTCTCTTCCTGTTGCCTTCAGCCTTTTTCCGCGCCTCTCCGGTCCCACGGCACCATCAAGTGTCTGTAATTTCAGACTGGCAGGAAGTCAGAAGTTATGTCACAAGCGCTTAATGGCTATGAGAGCCAGAACAAGACCAGAAAGAGGCTCTCATAGAGTTACCATGTGACCATGAAACATTGAAACTGCTGGCAGGTCATAAATTGCCCGAGAGTACCACAAGCACCACTGGAAAGATCAAGCCGCCAGAAAGTGAAGTTTAATATTGGAGATTTCAAGCACCACTAGAACGGTGCAATAAAGAGTAAATGCTGGAGTGGTGCTTTAAATACTTATTGATCAATAATACAAAGAGTCCCAACAAGTCTCAAAAAGTGCTATACCAAAATTATTTCGGATACACTAAATATTTGCATACACCACTAATAATAAAACCGGTACCACTCCCCTAGTCTATAGCTATGTCTAGACAAGAAAATGTAAATCACATACTAAAACAACTTTTCCCAATTCTGATCTAGGATATCTGGACAGCTACAAATGATATTGGGTAGAACTAATAGAACAGCAGCCCCCAAAGATTGTGATTATCCTTCTACATCTCACATTGACACAACTTAGTGGTTTCTTATACTTAAGCTAATGCTTGGTACATGAGATGAGCCAATAATTTTTTAAGACCCTGGATCCAGTAGCCAGGTCAGTATTCTGTGGCACCCGAATGGAAGCCTTGGAAACTGCCGCCTACCTAACGGTATTCTTAACTCCTCTTTAGATTGGCTGGCCTGGCATAACATCATCGTAGTGGCATGACGCACCAACTAAGCAGAGTCAGGCTGGCTAATCAAAGGAGCTGGGAAGGTAGCAAGTAGGAGCTGAATCTCAGGGCTCCTATTCAGCAGCCACTGAGGTGGCCACTGGTACAGGGTCCTGTGAATCGATTTATCTCTAGAGAATAAATTATTTTACGAATCAATGCACAGTCTGCATTTACTGTGGCTATAATGACAACCTTAAAGGAAATCGTATGTGGAAGAAAAAAAGACAAGTCTAGGTTGATGGCCAGTCTATTGGAAATGGAGCTTTCCATATATCTTGTTCAACTGTTTTATGCCAAATGTACAGTAGTGGTAGGTTTCTAAACGCCACATACATTTGCCAATTATGCAGTTATTTTTTCTATGTCTTATCAATTCCCACTATATTTCAGCTCAGTGTTTTGTCAAAATGTATTAATATACCTCCATTACTGAATACATTTTGGCAGCCGCTATCATTCTTACTTTGGTTTTGTTATTAGTTCCAGAGTTGTGGCTCAAAGTATTAAAAATGAATGGATGTGCCAAAATTAAATCAAGGCAGCATAAAATGATGTAATTCCACTGTGAACGTAAGTAGTAAGTTTCTACAAAACTAAAAGAGATATCTGACAATGCTCTTCATGCAAAATAAAAAAAACCTTCATCTGTGACCAAGATATGTGCATAGTTTAATATCATCTGGCTGGCAGAACACTGGCAAGCTACGTAGATAGTAGAGTCAATACGCCAGCCTTAAAATCAAGATTTCAAGCTGGAGGAAATCTGGCCATTCAAAACATCACGCAATAAAAGTATTCCTTTGGAATCATGCTTTGCCAATAATATAAATCTGTAGCCAATAGAATATATTCTGCGCTCCTCCATACATTATTGCCGTTCTATTGTTTTAGTGACAGTGTGAAAATTATTGGTTATTTTTACAGGAATCAGATTAAAACCACATGTTATGTAAGAGATGTGGCAAAGCACGACTTCTAGTGTACACTGAGACTTGGAATTGTGAAAATGCATCTAATTTTTCAAAAAGGATCATGATTTTTGTCAAATCTGTCTTATTTTTAGACTGTATAGTCTAAAATCCCATCAAGATAAGCTTTGGTCATGCCAGTGTTGATGAGCAGATGTGCTGGAGTCAGACACTGGATTCATTAAGAGGCACATGCCTCTTAATGAATCCATTGCATCTGAAAAGTGGTGCTCATCTCCATGCGCACCTTGCCAGAGTTCTTATGCCACTGGAGTAACATATGTTGTAAAAGTAACACCGCCATTCATCACAAATATGACAAGTGGGGGTTGCCACACCTCTGTCCTGCTACGACACTGCCCAAATTGTTGGAGCTGAATAAAAATGGCATGAAACGGCCAAAAGTTGCTACATTTTATGCCAACATTTAATGTTGTGACTTTTTCAAGCTCTTTACACCAGAATTCTAGTGTACAAACTAAGATGAATCAGTCTAAAGTTTACACCATGTATTAGTTGGCTTACTTTGTGCCATAAATTTGGGCATATTACACTATGCCTGTTCTTCAGTGTGTTACTTCTCTTTAATTAATGCTATACCTTAATTAATTGGGCAAGTGCAGAAATTGTCTAACACAAATAATAAATATGGTGGAAGCCATAAAAGACTACACGAGAATTGTAGTGCATTAGCATTAGAAATATGCCCTACTGTCTAAATCCTTAGGCTCCTTAACAGTTTCATCATTGTATGAAATGTATAACCAATGATCAAGGAGTGCATTAATTTCTGTAATTGAGGACCTGTTTTAGCCATTTTTAAAAATTATTGGTCCTTAGAAATAATCTTACCAATGGCGTAGAGTTCGATTCCCTCATCCCTCAGTTTTTTGGATGGCCCAACGATGTCATCCTGAGACTTTCCGTCAGTGATAAGTACACCAATTTTGCGTGACTTTTGTCTCAAACCAACCGATGCCTTGAAGTTGTTTTGTAAGATGAAATTCAATGCCATACCTAATTAAACATGTAGATAAAAATGATTATATCGTTGATATGCTACAACTTAATTTGTCATACATAATATATATTTGCTGCTAATAAATGACTTTGTTACTATGAAACTAAGCAATAACATTACTTACCAGTCAGAGTGTTACCCCCTTTGTAAGGCAAATTGGCTACAGCATCCATTAGAGACTTCTTTGTTGAATGACTATTTAGTTGCCACTCGGTCCTGGGATCTCCACTGTACTGAGCAAGAGCTGAAGTGAAAAAGCAGGTGAAGTATTGTATTATGCTAGAATCATCAAGATCAGTATAAGTCATTATTCATTTTTATCTGCATTCATTATGGGTAACCATCATATAGTACTGAAAACAAGGCTGAATATGTAAGATGATTAACTTGGCTTTAATAATTTATAGGAGTTATCCAGTGAAAACAAGTTCTCGTCACTTATCCATTGGGTGGGTTATGATAACTTGTTGAGCGGCGGGGGTCCTACAACTGGGACCCACATTGATGGGCAGAATAATTAACTTTTATCCTCATAAGAATGGATAGAGGAAGCTTACATGCTTGAATGCCAATTCATTCTTCTTCTAAAGGGCAGCCGAGAACAACACTTGGCTTTTCCACAGCCCAATAGAGAATACATGGAGTACCAGGTCACATGTTCATTTTGTAATGGGGATAAAAGTGTCCTGTCATGAATAAAAACTCCTTTTTATGGCAATTGGTGTGGATCCCAGTGGTCACCAATTAGTAAGTTGTCACTTATACTGCAGATAGGTGATAACATATTTTCACTAGATATCCCTTCTTTAATGCTCTTTTCACTATGGTGTTATGGCTTCTATTTTCACAAGACTGATTATGAATTCGATATGATCTGCTTTTTCTAGATCGACTTTACCAATTATAGGGAAGTATTGCCTCTGAACCGCAATTAAGCAGTAGACACTATGAGTCTGCTGACACACCAACCTGTCATGCTCACAATGTATGTGATTTGAAAGACTTCTGCAAATCGCAAAACCATATGTCTAATCTTTGAACCTACAGTTTTTCAACACTAACCAAGTAACCATTGTCAATATGGCTTACCAATCTGCACTCTGTCTGGGCCAATCTCAAAGACTTCAACCAGTCGAGAAATGAAGGTCCTGACGGTTCTAAAATTAGGCCGACCAATACTCCATGAGCCATCAACCAGCAAAACGACATCTGCAGCGGCATTTGTTTTGCACTCCAGGCCTGTTACAGCAATTCAGACAAAGACAGTATGTAAATAATAAAACATTCACGGGCCACATCATTATATATAGATATATATATATATATACATACATGCCTTCAAAAAAGATCATTACTACAGTAATTGTTATGGAGATATTTGTGGGTATATACAGTATATAACAAAAATAAGAAGAGCAGATAAAAGTATATGAACATTCCAAAGAAAGGAGGAAAAGAAACAAAATAGGATAGGGAGTTCCACAGTTATCACATAGACATTGATCACACAGATTGCCAATGTAGGAGAATGCATTGGCATCTCATGTTAAAACATACAACATCTGCAGGTATAAAGCAATATACTAAGAATGTTTTGTCCATCGTGAATAGTGTTCCTGTAGTATCTTGCGTAGGGTGTTTAGAAGCCATTCATTTAGCATATTCCTTCTACAATGATAACTTGAAACACAATGTGATTTCATATATATACTCCAGGAATAGGGTCCAGATAGTATAAAATAAGGTTTTAAAATAAGTTTCCTTCTGCATGAATAAACCTAAACTTTATCAACAGAACAGAAACAAGTTACAAGGATTAAAAATATATAAAGAATAATGTACAGAGTTCTACTCCACGACTGTAAACGACAAGATATATAATGTACATTTTGTGGAGTTACGCTGTAACTCTGCTTCATATAGGGGTTGTAGAGACATATGAAAATAATGTTAGAATTCTAAGGAGATACAGTATAATATTAACAAACAGCATTAGTTGTTGAAATCACTAGGGCCAAAAACCCACATAGTGTACATTCTGTTCAGATCATTCTTAAACTGTTTCCTGAAGCTGAGGCCTTCTAAATATGAAAGGTGTCCCAAAAAAAATATCAAATTTGAGATCTGTACTAACTAATAACGAAAAGAGTTCTTACTTTAAGCTGAAATAAAAGAAAAATAAATTCTAAAAAAAAGTGTACAAGCAAATACTCAGACTTTTGGAATTTTGCCAACACTCAATTCACTTGTCTAGTTACATAAATTAAAGTTATTTAAATTTTGGTTTATTCTGCTGATAGCCATATGGTTAGTGATCGCATTAAAATGTGAATGTACAGTCTGGAGATCTATAGATAGTCATTGGCCTAGTAATCCTCATAAACAGTAAATGGCAACCAAGAAAGGTTTCGTTGACAGTAGAGTCAAGTCATGGCTTCCAAGCATAACTGAGCCATGTTACAATATGAAGGATCAGAATTTGAATAGCTCATAACAAATCCTCTGAATCCCATTGCCATAAAAATACCAGTTATGTAATAATTAACACAAATGTGGTCTGAGATTTAGGGTTCATTCAGACATTTGTGCACATTGTTCCAATCTCCACGGGCTGGTCATGCGTCTCCCAACCCAAACTCAGCATGTGTTGTGGTCAAAGATCAGACCAATGTGCACGAATGTCTGAATGAACCCTTAGAATTTAATTTTGTGCTATATAGTGGAATATTTTACTAGATTTTCACCCATTAAACCACCAGTGGTGAATTCTAAATATATGAAGGTATCCATAATAGCATTATGTATAAATAGAAAAATACAACACAGTGTGAGCTATATGTAAACTACCCAAGAAAAGTCATGTGTGAGGGGTTATGTAGTTCTGGCTTGAATTACGTTCCACAGTCTTGGGATACATTATTACTAGGAATGATCGAATACTTCGATTATTCGGCTTCGCGAATATTTTCCAAATACCTCGCCACTATTCGACTATTCGATGCGCAATGTAAGTCTATGGGAGGCCCGAGTTCCAAATTCCAGTTCCAAATAGTTCCAAATAGTTGTTATTCGAATATTCGAATAGCGGCGAGGTATTTGGAAAATATTCGCAAAGCCGAATAATTCAAGTATTCGATCATCCCTAGTTATTACAAGTCAACTTTATGGCACCCAATGCACGCACAGTAAAGCTGAACTATCCTATGCTGGATGCTACTACAGCTGGCTTGCACTGATGACGTATCAGAAGCTAGGGCTTATTTTTTTGCATGACAAGATGATATTTTTATTGGTACCATTTTTTGGCACATAAATCTGTTCATTACACTTTTTGGAAGATGGGATATACAAAAAATCAACTCTGGCTGACTTTGTTTCTTTACTTTTTTCACTTTTTTATTATTTTTTTATATTTTGCTACTGTTATAGATTTATTTTTATTCATTTTTAGGTGAGGGGTTAGGAGCACCATATTCTGAGGCCTATTTTTTTTTTAATTTTTAAGTTGACAGTTGTGTGAGACCTTCCATCTTGTTGGCCAAGCTATAGTTTTTGCTACCTCTACTTTTGAGTCATTTACATCTTTTTGATCACTTTTTATTTTATTTTATGTGAGGCTAGATGAACAAAAAACCATACAAAGCTAGTATGTTATGGCACAGGTTAATATGATTACAGTGATACCCATTCTGAATGTCTGCACAAAAAAAATCACATTTTAACTAAAATACTTTTTTCATGCATCAGATTTTGAGAGTCATAACTTCTCATTTTTCTTTTATAGAGCTCTATGATGTCTTTTTCCATAACAAGTTGAATCACTTATTGGCCTCAGGCATATGTAATTCTTTTTGATTGCTTATTATTTATTTTTTTTGTGACGTGAGATAAAAAAAAAGATGCAATTTTGCCATTGTATTTCTTTTTTTTTCTCGACGTTTACGGTGCTAAAAAATAATTATATAGTGTTAAAGATTTTGTATTACAGACACAGCTATGAAATGAAATATATTATATATTTTAGACGTACACTTATTTGTTCCATTTTTTTTTACTGGAAAAACTGAAGTTTTAAGAAGGGTGTTTTACTTTTTTTAAAATTTTAGAACATTTTTTAAAATTATTTTTTGCAATATCTATTAGCCCATCAAGGGGACATGAACAAGAGATCTTATGATCGCGTAAGTAATTCACTGTACTATATGTGTAGATCAGTGCATTTCCTCAGCCTCTAATGTAATCTGATAGACTATTGTGTATGGCAGACCATAATTAGGCCTCTGGTTGCCATAGCAACCCATCAGGCCTCCTGTGACTTTGCTGCAGGATGCCAATTGGCTAGTAGAGGATGAGCTTTCCTCTGTCAAACCCCTCAGTAATTCATCCCCTCTCTACGTTCTCTCATCTGAGAGAAATTTACCAGAATCAACAGCAACGTCTGGTCCATCTGACTGAGTTGTCATTTCTTCTCCAATCAATGGCGAGCTTTCTCCTTTATCAAACATTCCAAAAACATTCACTTTGTAGGATGTTAAAGCCCTGTATAAACAAATATTAATATTAAACAATGTAGTGGTTCCATTACTTCAACCATTTGTCCTGATTCCAGATCCTGTAATACTTGTGCCCGAAACAGACTGGATAAGTTATTTAGTTCTTTATTTACTGTTTCAGGGTTCATATGAGTCAAAATAAAATGAGTCTTGGGTCTTTTACACTAGAAAACTAGCCTTTTGATTGTGCTTACTGCTGTTATTCGCTAACCCTCCTTTTTTTTTTTCTTTATTTTTCAATTATTCAAGACAAAATGTGTTGTGGGATAAATTTCTTATTCTGCTTCTGACAGATGTGTTAAGGGAACCTGTCAGGTGCAATGTACACCCAGAACCACGAGTAGTTCTGGGTGTATATTGCTAATCCCTGCCTAACAGTTCCTGTATCTAGTAGCATAGATAAAGAGATCTTTAGAAAAAGTATCTCTAAAGATCCTTTCTGATATGCTAATGAGCACAGGGACTAGTCACAAGGGTGTTAGTTCCTGCGCTCATTTCGCCCTCTTAGCATGTTAGCACGTCAAAAGGAGCTATGTAACATGCTATTCAATGCAGCATCACCAACGGTGACGTGCATACCTATATCTACTGTGACCGCTGATCAGAAGTCCTCGGCACTTCCGGTATTGCACACTAGACCTCTCTGAAGCCAGGACGCGTACCCCCGGCTTCATACTGCGCATGTCCAGAAGTGCCTGTTTTATAGGAGAGCGAGCCCTAGTTGGCCCTACGCTCAATCCTACCTTGCCACGGAGGTCGTCACCCTAATCCTTATTCATCTATATAGGGCTTTTTAGGGCCTGGAGGGACAGCTGTTGGTGGGAGGGGCGCCATAGGAGCAGTATTAGGGTGCCGACCGCCTCAGCAAGGTAAGAATGAGAGTAGGGCTGATTAGGGCTAGCTCCCTTATAAAACATTTTTTAGTATCACACTCTTCGTTGTTATAATTTGTGTGTTGAGATTTCTCAGTTTTAGTAATGTGAATAAAAGTTTGTTCTTTGTTTACCAATATGCACCCAGAACTGTTTGTGGTTCTGGGTGCATAGTGCACCTGACAGGTTCCCTTTAAATGGATTAGGAACCATGTACTTCTTAATTAATTGGGACCATCTTTCTCCAGCAAAATCTTATAAGTTTGAATGTTAGAAATGTCAGCCTTGATGAATATTACCCAAACGTTTTTACCCAATTTTAGTATAATTCTACAACAGATGAATGTTAAATAATCTTCAGCACTAATACATTTCATTTAAAACATGCTACTTTATTTGATAACAGATGTACCCATCTGAGAGCAGCATAATGCAGGGAACCTGAACACAGGGATATATGATTTACTAAGTAAGTTGTTTGCTGTCATTCTGAAAGAACCACTGTATTACCTGCTGCAGATTATCAGCTACCAGATTTACCAGTTATCCAAATGCTGAGCTCTGTATACCCTTCCACACCACTACTTATTGACAGTTTTTTATCATCCATGGTTTACACAGAAAGCTGCCAATTAGTGGTGGGGGGCGTGGTTATAGAAAGCTCATGAATATGGAGGACTACATTTAGTCCTCTAATGACAATCTCCTACTGATAAAACATTTACTTTCTCAAAACTACACTAAGCAGCCCAGTAAGGCTGCTTTCACACTACGTTTTTTTAACATGCGTCATGAACTTTTTTTGCTGTAAAAGTGGATCCTGCTTTTACAGCAAAAAACACATGCGTTATTTTGCAGGATCCTGTCACTTTAAGTTTATGGGCGGGCATTGGAGTCATGTGATCGGGAGTCAGTGGAACTGAACGTGATATACTGGGAGCCGGCTTCTAACAGCTGCAGAGGCTCGTAACCAAGGTAAACATCGGGTAACTTGCTTGGATACCCGATATTTACGTTGGTTACGAGCATCCGCAGGTGCTAGGAGCCGGGCTCCCTGCTCCCTGCACACATAACAAACGTAAACATCGGGTAACTAAGAGAAGCGCTTTCCTTGGTTACCCGATATTTATCTTGGTTACGAGTGTCCGCAGCTGTCAGGTGGGGGAGAGGGTGAGAGAGGCAGAGAGGGAGGGGGTGAGAGGAGAGGGAGAGAGACAGAGAGGGAGGGGGAGGGAGGGAGGCGGAGAGAGACAGAGAGGGAAGGGGAGAGAGAGACTGATCACGCGAGGCTGGTTTCTGGGCATGCTCAGTAGAGCAAGCAGGATCCTATCTATCAGCATGCCAGCGCTCACATACGTTTGCATGCAGTATAGTTAGGATCCAGCAATTTGCAGTATTTGGGCGCAGCTCAAAAACGCTACAAGTAGCGTTTTTGAAAAATCTTAAAAAACTGCAACTCGCTGGACCCTCACTATAACGCACGCAAACGCAGGTGAACGCATGTTGATGCAAGTCCATTGCAAATGCATTGAAATGGAAACGCATTTGCATTGGATCCATTTTTGCTTTAAAAAACGTTCATGACGGATGTTAAAAAAGCGTAGTGTGAAAGCCGCCTAAGTGACACATCCCTGGAATCAAGATCTCTGTCTTTATATGTTGGTGCTCCAGATTAGGTGGCAAAAACCTGATTAGGTAGCACTTTAAGTAACATCATTACTTTGAACATGAGGCATAAGGCATTATTTTCCTACCTGAGTTCTTCCAAAACAACTGTGTTATCATAGGGACCAACTATCATTTCTCCCAATTGCTCTTCATCTCCTAATGGATGGAAAGTGATTTTATATCCTTTTACTTCTCCAGGAGCAGGTTCCCACGTCACTCTGAATGTTGACTTAGTTGGATCTGATGTTTTCAAGTTTCTTGGTGGTTTGAAAGGGGAAGCTAAAAATATAGTAAAATATCCAAGTATTAAAATAAATACAAACATATCTTTAATTAATAGAAACTAAAGAAGGGTAGACAGACAGACAGACAGACAAATAGATAGATAGATAGATAGATAGATAGATAGATAGATAGACAAATAGTGATAAATAGATATATGGAGAGATGATAGATGGTCTATAGATGACAGATAGATAGATAGATAGATAGACAAATAGGGATAAATATATAAATGGAAAGATGATAGATAGATGGTCTATAGATGACAGATAGATAGATAGATTTTTAATTTCACTCCTCAGATTCTCAGTACATCTTAAAATATGAAATTCTATAGATTTTCACATTGAGTTGACATCTCCATTATGTTAGCGCATTTTGTAGCTGAGATACAATGATCTAATCTATCTTAACCATGACGGAGTACAAGTTGCAAGAAAGTTGATGGTCCACTACCTGCTCATGCCAACCTTTATTATGAATGTCAACAGATGAGACCATTCGCTCTTTTGACATACAGTACTGAATGCTGGCTAACGTACATTGGCTGGGAAGGTATAGTACAGCTATGTTCACATGTACAGTAGAAAGCCTAACAAAATATTCCATTGCAAAATTGGCCACTTATATTACATAGGGAAAATAATCTTTCCTGGCAATCATTTCACTGGCAATAAAAATGTCTATGTTAAAAAAGCTAATTTTATATATGATTGTATATAGTTACTTTGTGCAGACACCATTTCCATTCTAAAATGTAACAAACTTTCCATTACTGTTTCCATGGATTGGAACTTTTATTAACCAAGGGAGTTAAATATTAAAATATGTCTCAGGCAGTTTTTACCATGAGCCTCAGGTTTTGAAAAAACATTGGCTCATTATTTGTGATTTCTTAATGTCACTTTTTTTTTTTTTTGTATTGTGGTATTTGCTGACTTTTTTATTGACAAATTCTTCAAAATGGTGCACAAATTTGGCTCAAAATCAAAAATGCTCTTTTTTTTAACCAGATGTTGCAATTTTATAACACCAAAAGTCACTATACCTTTAACACTAGAAGTCCCAGAGAGGGGTCATTTAATATTTCTACCATTGGAACCTTATGGAGCTCGATATTCCTGGGACTTCTAGTGTTAAAAAGTCAAACATTTATCTAAAAATTTGGCAAACTACTCCTGCAGAAACCTTACTCTAGGAGGATACTGGAGAGGGATGCGATTGAAAAGTGTTACATTTGGTAAAAGTCGTATTTCATGAATCTGTCTAAAACTTCTAGATAAGCAAAGTTGTCAAGGAAAAAAAAAGACATTAAAAAGAAAGAGAATTTAAAAAGTGTCTGAAAGCATACAGAGACAAGGTGTGGATACTAAAGCCACTCAGAAAGGATAAAAAGAAGACAATCCAGAAATGTTGTGAAACATAGCGACAAACCGGGGCCAAAGACTAGAGTTATTGTAAAGTAAATCATTCTTAATGGGTAGGAAGATGAAGAGGATTTGTTAATAAACTTAAGCAGTAAGGACAATATTCTGCGCATTAATGTAAGTTCGAGATGCATCAGATGGAAGTGGTAACTGGTAACATATCACTTTCAGTGTAAAGATCCTTAGAAAGTTTAGAGAACAAGTATTTTTTAACCTTACCTGTCGTTCCATCTCCTTGCCTTGCTTTTCCATCCCCTGATCTGTATACTGGGACAACTGTGATATCGTAGGTGGTCTTGGGCTGAAGCCTCTTTAATACAGTGGAGGTGACTGAAGGTGGAGCTTTAGCAGTTACTTGTCTTCCCCCAGCTCGTGGGCGATAGATAATGCGGTAATTCACCACATTCCCTGGAGCGGGCTGCCATGTGACTTTCATTGTGTTTTCTGTCTCATCGGTGACCCTAAGCTTCTTGGCGTCTGGCGATACTGTTTATAGCAAATAATACAGTGTTAAGACATCAAATGAATTCATCTAAGTAAAGTGAAATTCTATGGCTACATTCAGAAGTATTATAATCAAAAGTACATTTAACTCTACTCTACATAGATGATTGTGAATGGGCATTCTTAGGTACACTCATTTTTTGAATTGCTGCCAATCTCAGCAGACAGTCAATCAACTGATAACCTGATGAATGAGCAAAACCCTTGCTCGTCGGGTGAGAGGAGTTTGCTTATATGTACAGGATGTTCTATGCACATAAAATGATCAGATTAACAAACATTCAGTGCACATAGAAGTCCTTTCGGTATGTCTAACTTGGCGAATTATAGTCATGAAGCAGGGTAAACCCAGCCTAACTGTAATAACTAAGGAGAAGCACAATAAAAATTAATGCCAGTGTTTGGTAGCTAAATTGAGCCATTGCAGTATACTCATATATTGGCTGCTACCATGATTATATATGTAGTTCAGGGAATAGACAGCACAATGGATCAGATTTACCAAAACCACAAAATGTCTAGACTTTGCATATTTAATCTGGACAGTCTAAAAATGTGCCAAATCTATTGTTGTGGTTCATGTTGTTTGATAAATCTGTCTAATTTTAAGTCTATAATATAGGTGAGATCTGGCTCACTGCTTCAAAGGTGGTGCTGAAGGGTAAAGCAAGGGTACTAATAAAATAGGTAAAACCCCAGCACTCAAAGAAAAAAGGAGAATTTTGTGTATGCAAATAAATTTTATTTTTGATTAACTGCAAAAAGTGAACCCTGGCAATGCAACACCAATGTTTCGGCCTACGCCTTTCTCAAGGTTGTTGCCAAGGTATTGGAGGGTAGAAGATTCAGAAGAATGGTGGAGACCACTTGAGTTAATCCCCCAGAATGGTGGAGACCACTTGAGTGGTATCCACCATTCTTCTGAATCTTCTACCCACTAATACCTTGCCAACAATCTTGAGAAAGGTGCAAGCCAAAACGTTGGTGTTGCATTGTCAGGGTTCACTTTTTGCAGTTAATCAAAAATAAAATTTATTTGCATACACAAAATTCTCCTTTTTTCCTTTGAGTGCTGGGGTTTCTTTCCAAGTTATACTATTAGGCCACAAAGAGGCCCAAGTGGTAAGAGGGCCCATTACTATCTCCAAATCAGGTGAAATTGTGCATTATGATGAGCTATATGGAGCAAAGGGTCCATTGTTCGTGACCAGGGGGCTTCTCTGTGACCCTATGGTTACAACTTGCATTTCTGACTGCAAAGTAAAAAGCATGGCTGAGAGAAAACGTAGTGCTAACAACATTGTGTTCTTTTAGCATCATATACTGTTATAAACCTATGTATACTGCATCCATTATATCTATTCATTTCACTAATAATGTGGTAATCAATCATGACCTAGCAGACCTTAGTAATGAAGAAAAAAATTGTTTTTATTCCATCAGAAAATAAATATGATAAATACCAAGGATTCAGTAAAGCATCCACATGTTTCCCATATGTCTTTAGAATTGGACATGAAAACACTTGGGAAATCTGAAATCTGTCAACAGATGTCTCTGAGGGAATTTCCTGACATTCTTGACATGTTATATATACAAAATAGGCCTATCTGCATATTAGTGTAGAAGTACAACACACTCAAGATTAGAGTTGAGCGCGGTTCGTGGTTCGTGGTTCTCCAGTTCGCGGCTCGAGTGATTTTGGGGCATGTTCTAGATCGAACTAGAACTCGAGCTTTTTGCAAAAGCTCGATAGTTCTAGAAACGTTCGAGAACGGTTCTAGCAGCCAAAAAACAGCTAAATCCTAGCTAGGTTTCTGCTGTAATAGTGTAAGTCACTCTGTGAATCAAACTATTATCACATTTCAGTGTATAGTGTGCGTGAACAGCGCCTTCAGATCACTGCTGTTTCTATAATGGCGATCGCCATTTTTTTTTTTTTTTTCTTGTCTTCCTTCCCTAAGCGCGCGCGTCTTGTGGGGCTGGCCAGCATGTCAGCCGATCCCAGACTCACACACAGCTAAGTGGACTTTGAGCCAGAGAAGCAACGGCATGTGTGATAGGATCTGCATGTCACATGTCCCTGCATTATAAAACCGGACATTTTCTTCACGAACGCCATTATCTGCCTTCTGCGTCTTTGGTGTCAGACATCAGTGTCGCAGCTCCGTCCTCCTGAGTCCTATAGCCGATACACAGCGTTAGACAGCTTAGGGAGAGCACATTCTAGCAGTCCTTTTAAGGGCTCAAAGCGGCAGGGTCAGAGAGCCATAAGTGACAGGTCCTGCAAACAGCAACAGCGTCTGTGTAGCCCAGGTCAGGGATTTCCTCCCTGCATTTCACCATTAGGAGGGAATAGAAAGGCAGGCTTCCATTCCTCTACCCAGAGCACCACAATCCTGCCACTGTACCCTCTTGTCCTCTGCACACTCCAACTCATTCTAAGTAAGCCATTATACTAGCAAACACTCAGTGTACCTAGTGGCATCCTAAACGTGGCTATTGGACTTTGCTATAGTCCCACTAGTGCAAAGACATTTGCAGAGCACGTCTGCCTGCATTGCACACTCCAAGTTTTTTAAACTAAGCAATTTTACTAGCAAACACTCAGTGTACCTAGTGGCATCCTATACGTGGCTATTGGACTTTGCTATAGTCCCACTAGTGCAAAGACATTTGCAGAGCACGTCTGCCTGCATTGCACACTACAACTTTTTTAAACTAAGCAATTTTACTAGCAAACACTCAGTGTACCTAGTGGCATCCTATACGTGGCTATTGGACTTTGCTATAGTCCCACTAGTGCAAAGACATTTGCAGAGCACGTCTGCCTGCATTGCACACTACAACTTTTTTAAACTAAGCAATTTTACTAGCAAACACTCAGTGTACCTAGTGGCATCCTATACGTGGCTATTGGACTTTGCTATAGTCCCACTAGTGCAAAGACATTAGCAGAGCACATCTGCCTGCATTGCACACTCCAAGTTTTTTAAACTAAGCAATTTTACTAGCAAACACTCAGTGTACCTAGTGGCATCCTATACGTGGCTATTGGACTTTGCTATAGTCCCACTAGTGCAAAGACATTTGCAGAGCACGTCTGCCTGCATTGCACACTACAACTTTTTTAAACTAAGCAATTTTACTAGCAAACACTCAGTGTACCTAGTGGCATCCTATACGTGGCTATTGGACTTTGCTATAGTCCCACTAGTGCAAAGACATTTGCAGAGCACGTCTGCCTGCATTGCACACTACAACTTTTTTAAACTAATCAATTTTACTAGCAAACACTCAGTGTACCTAGTGGCATCCTAAACGTGGCTATTGGACTTTGCTATAGTCCCACTAGTGCAAAGACATTAGCAGAGCACATCTGCCTGCATTGCACACTCCAAGTTTTTTAAACTAAGCAATTTTACTAGCAAACACTCAGTGTACCTAGTGGCATCCTATACGTGGCTATTGGACTTTGCTATAGTCCCACTAGTGCAAAGACATTTGCAGAGCACGTCTGCCTGCATTGCACACTACAACTTTTTTAAACTAAGCAATTTTACTAGCAAACACTCAGTGTACCTAGTGGCATCCTATACGTGGCTATTGGACTTTGCTATAGTCCCACTAGTGCAAAGACATTTGCAGAGCACGTCTGCCTGCATTGCACACTACAACTTTTTTAAACTAATCAATTTTACTAGCAAACACTCAGTGTACCTAGTGGCATCCTAAACGTGGCTATTGGACTTTGCTATAGTCCCACTAGTGCAAAGACATTAGCAGAGCACATCTGCCTGCATTGCACACTCCAAGTTTTTTAAACTAAGCAATTTTACTAGCAAACACTCAGTGTACCTAGTGGCATCCTATACGTGGCTATTGGACTTTGCTATAGTCCCACTAGTGCAAAGACATTTGCAGAGCACGTCTGCCTGCATTGCACACTACAACTTTTTTAAACTAAGCAATTTTACTAGCAAACACTCAGTGTACCTAGTGGCATCCTATACGTGGCTATTGGACTTTGCTATAGTCCCACTAGTGCAAAGACATTTGCAGAGCACGTCTGCCTGCATTGCACACTACAACTTTTTTAAACTAATCAATTTTACTAGCAAACACTCAGTGTACCTAGTGGCATCCTAAACGTGGCTATTGGACTTTGCTATAGTCCCACTAGTGCAAAGACATTAGCAGAGCACATCTGCCTGCATTGCACACTCCAAGTTTTTTAAACTAAGCAATTTTACTAGCAAACACTCAGTGTACCTAGTGGCATCCTATACGTGGCTATTGGACTTTGCTATAGTCCCACTAGTGCAAAGACATTTGCAGAGCACGTCTGCCTGCATTGCACACTACAACTTTTTTAAACTAAGCAATTTTACTAGCAAACACTCAGTGTACCTAGTGGCATCCTATACGTGGCTATTGGACTTTGCTATAGTCCCACTAGTGCAAAGACATTTGCAGAGCACGTCTGCCTGCATTGCACACTACAACTTTTTTAAACTAAGCAATTTTACTAGCAAACACTCAGTGTACCTAGTGGCATCCTATACGTGGCTATTGGACTTTGCTATAGTCCCACTAGTGCAAAGACATTTGCAGAGCACGTCTGCCTGCATTGCACACTACAACTTTTTTAAACTAAGCAATTTTACTAGCAAACACTCAGTGTACCTAGTGGCATCCTATACGTGGCTATTGGACTTTGCTATAGTCCCACTAGTGCCAAGACATTTGCAGAGCGCATCTGCCTGCGTTGCACACTCCAACTAATTATAACGAAGCCATTATACTAGCAAACACTCAGTGTACCTAGTTGTATCCTAAACGTGGCTATTGTACTTTTGTCAATTCACAGTATTGGAACGTTATTTGCAGGACGTCTGCCTGCATTGCACACTCAAACTTTTTTAAACTCAGCCATTATACTAGCAAACACTCACTGTACCTAGTTGTATCCTAAACGTGGCTATTGTACTTTTGTCAATTCACAGTATTGGAACGTTATTTGCAGGACGTCTGCCTGCATTGCACACTCAAACTTTTTTAAACTCAGCCATTATACTAGCAAACACTCACTGTACCTAGTTGTATCCTAAACGTGGCTATTGTACTTTTGTCAATTCACAGTATTGGAACGTTATTTGCAGCACGTCTGCCTGCATTGCACACTCAAACTTTTTTAAACTCAGCCATTATACTAGCAAACACTCACTGTACCTAGTTGTATCCTAAACGTGGCTATTGTACTTTTGTCAATTCACAGTATTGGAACGTTATTTGCAGGACGTCTGCCTGCCTTGCACACTCAAACTTTTTTAAACTCAGCCATTATACTAGCAAACACTCACTGTACCTAGTTGTATCCTAAACGTGGCTATTGTACTTTTGTCAATTCACACTACTGCAAATCTATGTGCAGCACCTCTGCATGACAACCTCGTGCTCTGTTTTTAATAAGCTATAATGATAGCACAAAATACTGCCATTTTGTGGCATCATAGAACTGGCTGTTGTATTCCATTAGTGCACCACTGGTGACAAGCTATTTCTAGCACCTCTACATCACACCCTCATGCACATTTTGCTACGCTAATGTTATAGCAAACTCATGGAATTCATTGCTGCATTTCATAATTCGGAGGGATAGAAAGTCAGGCTTCCTTTAGCTTTTCCTTCTGTTCATAGACAGCATCTCCAAGACAAATTTCCCCTCCACGTCTAAGTGTGGAGAGGCAGCTAGTGCGCATGCGTGTGCCGATGTACCCCAGCTGCAGCATAATTACAGTGTTTCGCCTAGTGAGTATGCTCAGCCTGACTGTGCCATTCCTGACGCTAAGTTTTCATTTCGGGATACAGCGCATGCTCCCACACTAAGTGTGAAAAGCCTCTTTGCACAGGTGCTTGCATTCCGTGCCGGGTATAAGTCCTGTTTTGGGCATAGACACCATGCTAAAGCTGATAGTCTTTTTTCAGAGACTGTATTTCATGCTACTGAGCATGCTCAGGCACTTCCTGCATCAGAGACTAGGTCCGGTAATGAACTCTTTGGCCCTGGCCCTGATGTGGGGGTCCCATATAGACCACAGGGCATCAGGTGTCCTCCCAAATGGCTTGCAGAGGCCCACACCTATGACTTGTCACCGCATTATTGATGCTCAGACGATGACTGGTGAGGTGTTTGGGTCATGGCAGCCATGAGGTCATCATTGAAGTTGCGTTTCCAAATAGGACGCTAGTTATGCCACTCATGACGTGTCACTCTACTTTTGTCTCCAGGAGGTGCATTGTGGTTCACCCTGGTTTGGGGCGGACCCAGGTTATAAAAGGGGCTGGAGCCAACAAGGAGGTGCGCAGTCTTCTATTATGCTCCGAAAGAGCACACCTCCATGTGTTGAACCCATTGCGGCTTTAGGCCAGAGGTAGGCAGGGATCGGGTGGTGGATGCAGGCCACCACCACAGTTGGTAACGCAGAACGGTTAAGACCAGCTCCTGTCCTAACAGTCCTGCTTGTGCAGCCCAGTGGCATTAACAGGCCTGCTGCTGCTGATGCGCCTGCTGTCCACAGGTGTGGCCCCTACGCACACGGTCAGCGTACTCAATGGCCCCTGTGTTGTTAACAGGGAGTTCCTGGGCTGGGTGGGCATGTGGACCCTGTGACGCTAACAGGGCTCACAGTCTCCAGATCCGAATGGCGTCTAACTCGGTTCAGGCTACTATTAGTTTCATAGCCACACAGCTCTGTATCCTCCACCAAACCTTCAAGTTGCCAACCTCTCCTTTTCCAACTGGGAGCACGGTGGACACTGACTGCTGATGGGGATATATACCTTTCTCTTTCTTTTCTTATTAATTTTCGTTATATAGCGGTCACAGATTATATACCACTTTATCCAAATCTGCCAGTCCCACTGTAACAGATGTTGTTTCTTCAGCAAATGTTACAGTTGCTTAACCACCAAATCCACGGACCAAAACTTTTTTCCCCTTTCCAACACACCTGTTCCCCTTTCCAACAGCATCTGTCCTTTTTCAACTCATTTTGGGATATGACCAAAAGTGCAACTGTGCAGGGACACCGTACTCAACGCCATCTCAGCACAGCAGCCATCCCTCGGTCCCTCCGATGTGGACAAGTAAAAGACCATTTCCTCCTATCCATGACAAAGCGTTGAGATTCACTCTGTGCAGCACTGGTGTTTAGTGGACAAGTAGATCTAAGATTGCGTACCACATTCTGCAGATACTCCTGTATACGTGCGTCTATTTCTATGGCAGGAATTAGTTCGCCAAATTTTGTCTTGTACCGGGGATCTAACAGTGTGGCAACCCAGTATTCAGGATTAGTTCAAATTCATACAATCCGAGGGTCATGTAGGTAGTGCAGCAAGAAGGCGCTCATGTGTCTTGTGCATCCAGGAGGACCAAGTCCTTGGTGTGTTGGTGGCAGAGAGGTGAGAATCGTGCATCCTTCCTCTGCCCTCTCCCCCCAACCTCGCACAACCGAAATGTGAGCAAGCTCTCACTCATCTGCTGAGTCTTCCATGCCCATCGCCAGTTCGTCCTCCATTTCTTCATGGGCTCCTGCACTTTCATCAACACTTTTTGCTGATACTATGCGCCCTTGTTAATCCCTCTCCCTCACCATGACTGCCGCATAGGTGCCGCTGACCATCTGGACCTCGTAGATCTTGTTATCCCTTCCGCATATGACTCCTCCTGTACTTCCTCCCCTTCCTCTTGTCCCAACACCTGACTCCGAATAATAATTACAGTGTGCTCCATCATGTAGATGACCAGAATTGTCACGCTGAGAATGACATTGCCAGTGCTAAACATCTTCGTCGACATTTCAAAACTGTGTAGCAGGGTGCATAGGTCCTTGATCTGACACCACTCCAGCAGCGTGATCTGCACCACCTCTGGATCAAGTTATCCCAGGCTATATGTCTTACCGTATTGCAGCAGGGCTCTGCGGTGCTGCCACACACGCTGCAACATGTGCAGATTCCAATTCCTGCGTGTCGAAACATCGCATTTACGGCGTTTAACTGCCAGACCCTAAGACTTCCGGAGTGATGAAAGTTGTTGAGCTGCTGTGTGCGCACGATGGAAGTGAGCACATAGCGAGCGTGCCCACTGCACAAGGCCATGTAGGCCGTGATGGTGTTTTAAAAATTGCTGGCGAATTCGGTTCAACACGTGAGCCCTAAAAGGCACGTGTGTCACATTGCCCTGAGGATGGCCCGCAGCCAGGTTTGCATCATTGCCGCACACGGCTGTTAAGTCACCAACGGAGTCCGCTCCGTCAATTTGTACTCCGGTCGCCAGGTGACAACGTGTTCCTTTCATGAATAGTGCTGATGATGGGAGAGTAGTCGATGCCAGCGGCGCAGGTGGACGCAGGTTATGCTCACCCACTGGGCTGCATTACCTTGACAGATGCAGAATCTCTGGCTGAATGTAGCTGGTGGGTATCTCACAGATGAAATACCATCATTCAGCTACAACCAATGGGAAGACACCACACCCTTTTTTATGCCCATCCTGTCTGCAGACCACTGCCAGACATAGCTATGAACCTCTGGTTAATTTTACCCCCAGTTCAGTTTTATGATTTTGTGTGCTTGTTACCTGACTACTTTTCCTGCTTGCTGTTTATGTACCTTGTTGGCCGATACGCATTTCACCTCTGCTTGTTTTCTGATTCTTTCCTGGCCGTCCCATTCTGTTCCTGTTCCTCAATTAATGTTTTGACCCTGCCTGACTACTATTCTCTGGAATAGCGGTGTGACTCACATTTCCCATACATTTCAAAGTAAAACTTTGACCGCCTGATGGCATTGAGCTCTGCTGCCAGCATAGTAAGGAGGTGTGTGGTAGTCCTTGTGCGCAGTTGCAAGGAAGGGTGGCCTGACCACACAGGGTTTGCGCCAAGGTAGAGGACCCACACGAGGTTGAAGAGGCAGAAGCAGTGTATTAACTTCTACATACAGAACAAGGATTGAAACAACTCGTGGGGACGGCAAGACTTGTACAGCAGACCCTTCTCCATCTCTCACCATAGTTTGCCAGTGCCCAGTCAGTGACATGTAATGACCCTGTCTATGCTTACTGGTCCAAGTATCTGTGTTGAAATGCACCCTGTCGCACACAGATTTTCTCAAGGAAGTGGTGATGTTGTGTGCGACATGCTGGTGTAGCGCGGGCATGCTTTTCTTGGAGAAGCAGTGGTGATTGGGCATCTGGTACTGGGGCACAGCGACAGACATAAGGTCTGTAAAATCCTGTGTGTCCACTACGCGTAAAGGCAGCATTTCGGTAGCCAACAGCTTACAGAGGGATAGAGTCAACCACTTAGCTTTGTCATGGGTCGCAGTAAGTGGCCTTTTATTTGACCACATCTGAGGGACAGAGATCTGGCTGCTGTCTGTAGACGGTGTTGAGTAGGGTGTCCCTGGAAAAATGCAGGTTTGTGAGAAAAGTGCAGGCGGAGACATGATGTTGCCTTCATCTTGCCTTCAGATCTGTTCATCTTGTATCATTTTTAAAAAACACAGCAAGCAAGGGTTACTCCAAGCGGAGTCTACCTTTTTTCCCCAAATTGGGCACACAGACACCCCATCAGTGGCAGGACTTGTGCCCTAGTTGCAAACAGGATGTTTTGATTTGCATCAAGCACATTCCAAATCCACAAGCATTTACTCTCCCCAGGATGACACAGGGGTAGTAAATTCCTTCTGGATCCATGACTTGTTCATTTTGATGAACGTCAGTCTGTCCACATTGTCACTGGACAGACGCGTGCGCTTATCTTTCAGCACACACCCAGCAGCACTGAAGACACGTTCAGAGACAACGCTGGCAGCTGGACACGACAAAATCTTCAAGGCGTAACTGGAGAGCTCTTGACATTTTTCTAGATTTGAAGCACAAAAGGAGCAAGGCTCCATTTGCAAAGTCATTGCATCGATGTTCATTTGGAGATACTCCTGTATCATCCTCTCCATCCGTTGACTATGTGACACACTTGATGTCTCTGGTGGCCTTGCAAAGGAGGGTCTAAAAAAATTATGAAAAGATTCCATAAAATTGCTGTTACCAGCACCAGATACGGTCCTACTGGTACGGGTAGACTGTTGAAGATGACGAGGCCGTCCCATGTTTGTCAAGTTACAACTGGGAGAATCACTCCCTTCACCTGCACGGTTGTTTGGTGGAAAAGCCGAGCTAAGATCGAGTAACAGCTTCTGCTGATACTCCTGCATACGTGCGTCCCTTTCTATGGGTGGAATTATGTCACAAAATTTGGACTTGTCCCGGGGATCTAATAGTGTGGCAAGCCAGTAGTCATCATCACTTCTAATTTTGACAATACGAGGGTCATGTTGGAGGTAGTGCAACAAGAAGGCACTCATGTGTCTTGCGCAGCCATGCGGACCAAGTCCACGCTGTGTTTGTGGCATAGAGGTGCTAACCGTTCTTTCTTCCTCTGTCATCTCCCCCCAACCTCTTTCAACTTAAATTTGACCAAGGTCCCCCTCATCAGCTGAGTCTTCCATGTCCATGGACAGTTCGTCCTCCATATCTTCATGTCCTCCTGCACCTTCCTCAACATCTCGCCTGCTACCATGCGCCCTTGTTGATCCCTGTCCCCCATGGTCCCATGCCTGCCGCGTTGGTGATGATGAACGTCTGGACCTTGGTGATGTTGTTGTGTCTTGCGCATATGAATCCTCCTGTAGTTCCTCCCCTTCCTGTTGTCCCACCCCCTGACTCCGAATAGTGTTTAGCGTGTGCTCCAGCATGTAAATGACTGTAATCGTCATGCTGATAATGGCATTGTCAGCGCTAAACATATTCGTCGCCATGTCGAAACTGTGCAGAAGGGTGCATAGGTCCGTGATCTGAGATCACTCCATCAGGGTGATCTGCCCCACCTCTGCATCTCGTTGGCCCAGGCTATACGTCATGACGTATTGCACCAGGGCTCTGCGGTGCTGCCACAGTCGCTGTAACATGTGGAGAGTTGAATTCCAGCGTGTCGCCACATCGCATTTCAGGCGATGAACCGGCAGGCCGAAAGACTTCTGGAGCGATGCAAGTCGCTCAGCTGCGGCGCTTGAACGGCGGAAGTGAGCACTGCAGACAGTTTCCGTGCCCTGGTCAGAAGGCCATCTAGGCCGGGATAGTGTGTTAAAAATTGCTGGACAACAAGGTTCAACACGTGAGCCATACAAGGCACGTGTGTCACCTTGCCCAGGCGAAGGGCCGCACCCAGGTTTGCAGCATTGTCGCACACGGCCTTACCAGGCTGCAGGTTGAGTGGAGACAACCATTTATTAAACTCGGACCGCAGAGCTGACCACAACTCCTCAGCTGTGTGACTCTTATTCCCAAGACATGTCAAGCTAAAGACCGCCTGATGCCGTTGCGCTCTGCTGCCAGCATAGTAATGAGGGGTGCGTGATTCCTTCTGCGCAGTGAGAACGCTGGTGGCCTGACCAGGCAGGCTTGGGGCGGAGGTGGAGGACCCAGATGAGGTGGAGGATGCAGAAGCAGTGGCGGAACTTGGACAGACAGAGGATTGACACACAAGTCGTGGGGACGGCAAGACTTGTGCAGCAGACCCTTCACCATCTATCACCATAGTTACCCAGTGCCCAGTCAGCGACATGTAACGTCCCTGTCCATGCTTACTGGTCCAAGTATCGGTGCTGAAATTCACCCGTTCACACACAGAGTTTCTCAAGGAAGCGGTGATATTGTGTGCGACATGCTGGTGTAGCGCGGGCACACCTTTCTTAGAGAAGTAGTGGCGACTAGGCATCTGGTACTGGGGCACAGCGACAGATATAAGGTCTCTAAAATCCTGTGTGTCCACTAGGCGGAAAGGCAGCATTTCTGTAGCCAACAGCTTACAGAGGGATAGAGTCAACCTCTTCGCTTTGTCATGGGTCGAAGGAAGTGGCCTTTTATTTGACCACATCTGAGGGACAGAGATCTGGCTGCTGTGTGTAGACGGTGTTGAGTAGGGTGTCCCTGGAAAAATGCAGCTTTGGGAGGAAAGTGCAGGCGGAGACATGATGTTGCCTTCATCCAAAGTTGGTGCTATCGATGTCTGAGAGAGCTGTACACACTCACTTGTTTCCCCTTCCAAACCAACTGACGACCTACCAAGCAAACTGCCTGTTGCGGTTACAGTGGTGGAAGTTGTGGGTGGAAAAACAGGTGTGACAGCTGTCCCCACAGTCCTAGAAGATGACGAGCGCGCGGATGCCCTGGAAGGGGCAGGCGGTGGATGGTTGGCTCCACTAGGCCGCATTGCAGCACGGTGAGCTTCCCACCAGGCCATATGATATTTATTCATGTGACGATTCATGGAAGAAGTTGTCAAACTGCTGAGGTTTTGACCTCTACTAAGATAACCATGGCAAATGTTACAGATCACATAATTTGGCCGATCTTTTTTTATGTCAAAAAAGGACCAGGCTAGGCAAGGCTTAGAGGCCATGCGACCTGTTGATCCACCCCGAATAATGCTCAGAGGCAGAGTGGTGGCTGAGGATGCAGTTGTAGACGTGCTACCAGTGCTCCGACTGTGTCCAGGAAGGCGCCAGGTTACTTCGACGTCGGTTGCATCCTCCTCCACCGCCTCTATTGACCTCCTCGAGTGTCTGACTGTGGGTTGACAGTAGGTGGGATCTAGAACTTCATCATCAATTGTTGTGTTTGCACTCCCCTCCCCCTCAGACCGAGTTTCTTCTTGCCCTGACCGAATATTTAAGTTGTCATCCCAATCGGGTATCTGCGTCTCATCTTCATCAGTATGTTCCTCATTGCCTATAACCACAGTTGTTGGAAAGGCAGCATTTTGGTAGCCAACAGTTTGCATTTTATGAAAGTCAACCTCCAAGCCATGTCATGCCCTTCTAAAAGCATGTATAACACAGCGAGGGGACTCCAACCACAGTCTCCCTCGTTGCCACTCACTGGGCCACACACACCCCACTTGACTGGCATCGGTTGAGCCCCCTTTTGAAAAAGAAAAAGATGCTTTGCATGAAGCACTCTCAAAAATACGCGTGCCTTTCCCGTCCCCTGGCTGACCCCGGGGAAGAAAAGTCCTCTGAGAGCCATGCCTTGTTCATCTTGGTTCTTTTAGAAACACAGCGAGGGGACTCCAACCACAGTCTCCCTCGTTGCCACTCACTGGGCCACACACACCCCACTTGACTGGCATCGGTTGAGCCCCCTTTTGAAAAAGAAAAAGATGCTTTGCATGAAGCACTCTCAAAAATACGCGTGCCTTTCCCGTCCCCTGGCTGACCCCGGGGAAGAAAAGTCCTCTGAGAGCCATGACTTGTTCATCTTGGTTCTTTTAGAAACACAGCGAGGGGACTCCAACCACAGTCTCCCTCGTTGCCACTCACTGGGCCACACACACCCCACTTGACTGGCATCGGTTGAGCCCCCTTTTGAAAAAGAAAAAGATGCTTTGCATGAAGCACTCTCAAAAATACGCGTGCCTTTCCCGTCCCCTGGCTGACCCCGGGGAAGAAAAGTCCTCTGAGAGCCATGACTTGTTCATCTTGGTTCTTTTAGAAACACAGCGAGGGGACTCCAACCACAGTCTCCCTCGTTGCCACTCACTGGGCCACACACACCCCACTTGACTGGCATCGGTTGAGCCCCCTTTTGAAAAAGAAAAAGATGCTTTGCATGAAGCACTCTCAAAAATACGCGTGCCTTTCCCGTCCCCTGGCTGACCCCGGGGAAGAAAAGTCCTCTGAGAGCCATGACTTGTTCATCTTGGTTCTTTTAGAAACACAGCGAGGGGACTCCAACCACAGTCTCCCTCGTTGCCACTCACTGGTCCACACACACCCCACTTGACTGGCATCGGTTGAGCCCCCTTTTGAAAAAGAAAAAGATGCTTTGCATGAAGCACTCTCAAAAATACGCGTGCCTTTCCCGTCCCCTGGCTGACCCCGGGGAAGAAAAGTCCTCTGAGAGCCATGACTTGTTCATCTTGGTTCTTTTAGAAACACAGCGAGGGGACTCCAACCACAGTCTCCCTCGTTGCCACTCACTGGGCCACACACACCCCACTTGACTGGCATCGGTTGAGCCCCCTTTTGAAAAAGAAAAAGATGCTTTGCATGAAGCACTCTCAAAAATACGCGTGCCTTTCCCGTCCCCTGGCTGACCCCGGGGAAGAAAAGTCCTCTGAGAGCCATGACTTGTTCATCTTGGTTCTTTTAGAAACACAGCGAGGGGACTCCAACCACAGTCTCCCTCGTTGCCACTCACTGGGCCACACACACCCCACTTGACTGGCATCGGTTGAGCCCCCTTTTGAAAAAGAAAAAGATGCTTTGCATGAAGCACTCTCAAAAATACGCGTGCCTTTCCCGTCCCCTGGCTGACCCCGAGGAAGAAAAGTCCTCTGAGAGCCATGACTTGTTCATCTTGGTTCTTTTAGAAACACAGCGAGGGGACTCCAACCACAGTCTCCCTCGTTGCCACTCACTGGGCCACACACACCCCACTTGACTGGCATCGGTTGAGCCCCCTTTTGAAAAAGAAAAAGATGCTTTGCATGAAGCACTCTCAAAAATACGCGTGCCTTTCCCGTCCCCTGGCTGACCCCGGGGAAGAAAAGTCCTCTGAGAGCCATGACTTGTTCATCTTGGTTCTTTTAGAAACACAGCGAGGGGACTCCAACCACAGTCTCCCTCGTTGCCACTCACTGGTCCACACACACCCCACTTGACTGGCATCGGTTGAGCCCCCTTTTGAAAAAGAAAAAGATGCTTTGCATGAAGCACTCTCAAAAATACGCGTGCCTTTCCCGTCCCCTGGCTGACCCCGGGGAAGAAAAGTCCTCTGAGAGCCATGACTTGTTCATCTTGGTTCTTTTAGAAACACAGCGAGGGGACTCCAACCACAGTCTCCCTCGTTGCCACTCACTGGGCCACACACACCCCACTTGACTGGCATCGGTTGAGCCCCCTTTTGAAAAAGAAAAAGATGATTTGCATGAAGCACTCTCAAAAATACGCGTGCCTTTCCCGTCCCCTGGCTGACCCCGGGGAAGAAAAGTCCTCTGAGAGCCATGACTTGTTCATCTTGGTTCTTTTAGAAACACAGCGAGGGGACTCCAACCACAGTCTCCCTCGTTGCCACTCACTGGGCCACACACACCCCACTTGACTGGCATCGGTTGAGCCCCCTTTTGAAAAAGAAAAAGATGCTTTGCATGAAGCACTCTCAAAAATACGCGTGCCTTTCCCGTCCCCTGGCTGACCCCGGGGAAGAAAAGTCCTCTGAGAGCCATGACTTGTTCATCTTGGTTCTTTTAGAAACACAGCGAGGGGACTCCAACCACAGTCTCCCTCGTTGCCACTCACTGGGCCACACACACCCCACTTGACTGGCATCGGTTGAGCCCCCTTTTGAAAAAGAAAAAGATGCTTTGCATGAAGCACTCTCAAAAATACGCGTGCCTTTCCCGTCCCCTGGCTGACCCCGGGGAAGAAAAGTCCTCTGAGAGCCATGACTTGTTCATCTTGGTTCTTTTAGAAACACAGCGAGGGGACTCCAACCACAGTCTCCCTCGTTGCCACTCACTGGGCCACACACACCCCACTTGACTGGCATCGGTTGAGCCCCCTTTTGAAAAAGAAAAAGATGCTTTGCATGAAGCACTCTCAAAAATACGCGTGCCTTTCCCGTCCCCTGGCTGACCCCGGGGAAGAAAAGTCCTCTGAGAGCCATGACTTGTTCATCTTGGTTCTTTTAGAAACACAGCGAGGGGACTCCAACCACAGTCTCCCTCGTTGCCACTCACTGGGCCACACACACCCCACTTGACTGGCATCGGTTGAGCCCCCTTTTGAAAAAGAAAAAGATGCTTTGCATGAAGCACTCTCAAAAATACGCGTGCCTTTCCCGTCCCCTGGCTGACCCCGGGGAAGAAAAGTCCTCTGAGAGCCATGACTTGTTCATCTTGGTTCTTTTAGAAACACAGCGAGGGGACTCCAACCACAGTCTCCCTCGTTGCCACTCACTGGGCCACACACACCCCACTTGACTGGCATCGGTTGAGCCCCCTTTTGAAAAAGAAAAAGATGCTTTGCATGAAGCACTCTCAAAAATACGCGTGCCTTTCCCGTCCCCTGGCTGACCCCGGGGAAGAAAAGTCCTCTGAGAGCCATGACTTGTTCATCTTGGTTCTTTTAGAAACACAGCGAGGGGACTCCAACCACAGTCTCCCTCGTTGCCACTCACTGGGCCACACACACCCCACTTGACTGGCATCGGTTGAGCCCCCTTTTGAAAAAGAAAAAGATGCTTTGCATGAAGCACTCTCAAAAATACGCGTGCCTTTCCCGTCCCCTGGCTGACCCCGGGGAAGAAAAGTCCTCTGAGAGCCATGACTTGTTCATCTTGGTTCTTTTAGAAACACAGCGAGGGGACTCCAACCACAGTCTCCCTCGTTGCCACTCACTGGGCCACACACACCCCACTTGACTGGCATCGGTTGAGCCCCCTTTTGAAAAAGAAAAAGATGCTTTGCATGAAGCACTCTCAAAAATACGCGTGCCTTTCCCGTCCCCTGGCTGACCCCGGGGAAGAAAAGTCCTCTGAGAGCCATGACTTGTTCATCTTGGTTCTTTTAGAAACACAGCGAGGGGACTCCAACCACAGTCTCCCTCGTTGCCACTCACTGGGCCACACACACCCCACTTGACTGGCATCGGTTGAGCCCCCTTTTGAAAAAGAAAAAGATGCTTTGCATGAAGCACTCTCAAAAATACGCGTGCCTTTCCCGTCCCCTGGCTGACCCCGAGGAAGAAAAGTCCTCTGAGAGCCATGACTTGTTCATCTTGGTTCTTTTAGAAACACAGCGAGGGGACTCCAACCACAGTCTCCCTCGTTGCCACTCACTGGGCCACACACACCCCACTTGACTGGCATCGGTTGAGCCCCCTTTTGAAAAAGAAAAAGATGCTTTGCATGAAGCACTCTCAAAAATACGCGTGCCTTTCCCGTCCCCTGGCTGACCCCGGGGAAGAAAAGTCCTCTGAGAGCCATGACTTGTTCATCTTGGTTCTTTTAGAAACACAGCGAGGGGACTCCAACCACAGTCTCCCTCGTTGCCACTCACTGGTCCACACACACCCCACTTGACTGGCATCGGTTGAGCCCCCTTTTGAAAAAGAAAAAGATGCTTTGCATGAAGCACTCTCAAAAATACGCGTGCCTTTCCCGTCCCCTGGCTGACCCCGGGGAAGAAAAGTCCTCTGAGAGCCATGACTTGTTCATCTTGGTTCTTTTAGAAACACAGCGAGGGGACTCCAACCACAGTCTCCCTCGTTGCCACTCACTGGGCCACACACACCCCACTTGACTGGCATCGGTTGAGCCCCCTTTTGAAAAAGAAAAAGATGCTTTGCATGAAGCACTCTCAAAAATACGCGTGCCTTTCCCGTCCCCTGGCTGACCCCGGGGAAGAAAAGTCCTCTGAGAGCCATGACTTGTTCATCTTGGTTCTTTTAGAAACACAGCGAGGGGACTCCAACCACAGTCTCCCTCGTTGCCACTCACTGGGCCACACACACCCCACTTGACTGGCATCGGTTGAGCCCCCTTTTGAAAAAGAAAAAGATGCTTTGCATGAAGCACTCTCAAAAATACGCGTGCCTTTCCCGTCCCCTGGCTGACCCCGGGGAAGAAAAGTCCTCTGAGAGCCATGACTTGTTCATCTTGGTTCTTTTAGAAACACAGCGAGGGGACTCCAACCACAGTCTCCCTCGTTGCCACTCACTGGGCCACACACACCCCACTTGACTGGCATCGGTTGAGCCCCCTTTTGAAAAAGAAAAAGATGCTTTGCATGAAGCACTCTCAAAAATACGCGTGCCTTTCCCGTCCCCTGGCTGACCCCGGGGAAGAAAAGTCCTCTGAGAGCCATGACTTGTTCATCTTGGTTCTTTTAGAAACACAGCGAGGGGACTCCAACCACAGTCTCCCTCGTTGCCACTCACTGGGCCACACACACCCCACTTGACTGGCATCGGTTGAGCCCCCTTTTGAAAAAGAAAAAGATGCTTTGCATGAAGCACTCTCAAAAATACGCGTGCCTTTCCCGTCCCCTGGCTGACCCCGGGGAAGAAAAGTCCTCTGAGAGCCATGACTTGTTCATCTTGGTTCTTTTAGAAACACAGCGAGGGGACTCCAACCACAGTCTCCCTCGTTGCCACTCACTGGGCCACACACACCCCACTTGACTGGCATCGGTTGAGCCCCCTTTTGAAAAAGAAAAAGATGCTTTGCATGAAGCACTCTCAAAAATACGCGTGCCTTTCCCGTCCCCTGGCTGACCCCGGGGAAGAAAAGTCCTCTGAGAGCCATGACTTGTTCATCTTGGTTCTTTTAGAAACACAGCGAGGGGACTCCAACCACAGTCTCCCTCGTTGCCACTCACTGGGCCACACACACCCCACTTGACTGGCATCGGTTGAGCCCCCTTTTGAAAAAGAAAAAGATGCTTTGCATGAAGCACTCTCAAAAATACGCGTGCCTTTCCCATCCCCTGGCTGACCCCGGGGAAGAAAAGTCCTCTGAGAGCCATGTCCACATTGTCAGTGGACAGACACGTGTGCTTATCTGCCAGCAGACCCACAGCAGCACTGAAGACAGGTTCCGAGAGAACGCTGGCTGCAGGACACGACAAGATCCCCAAGACGTACGTGGCGAGCTCAGGCAATTTATCAAGATTGGAAGCCAAGAATGAGCAGGGCTCAAGTTGCACAATAATGGCATGTTTCCTTGCATATACTCATATATCTGTGTGTCCTCCTCTTTTTCCTTGTCCAGCTCTTTTGTTTTCGCATGAGTATATGTCCTTGTCACTTTCCCATGTGTTGTGAGTTGTTTGTGACCTTTTGGACACCTTTGAGGGTGTTTTCTAGGTGTTTTTCTGTGTTTGTGATTGCCTGCCATTGTTTCCTATGCAGTTCGAGTTCGGTTCGTCGAACGTTCGACGAACCGAACTCGAACGGGAGGTCCGTTCGGCGAACCAACCTCGAGCCGAACCGCGACCGGTTCGCTCATCTCTACTCAAGATTAAACGACGTGATGTCTAAGGTGATGCAAGTTAACAGCTGCACGGGTCCCGTCATAAAGTCTGGATGATATGGAAAATGTGTCACAGCTTAAATATGGTCATGGTCCACTGTAAGTATGGAAGTCCTATTAAATGAATGAGGGTTCTCTAGTGACTAACACTACAATAAATGTGGTTTTCCCACAATTCTTTATTAACGCTGCCACTCAGGATCGCATAAACCATCAAACCTTCTAAACAATCATGTAGTACTTACTCAATGCAGACAAACTAACATTACACATGCAATCGATCCCCCCAAAAAAATTATAATGATAAAGATACAATTTTGGCATTTTTGGCCTTGCTGGGCTCAGTTTAAGGCCCCCTTCACACGTCCGTGATACACGTGCGTGTTTGGTCCGTTTCCGTATATACCGGAGACACGGCCAAACGTGCACCAATGTTAATCTATGATTGTGGTCACACGTCCGTTATTTCATTATGTCCGTGTGTGCGTGTCCGTGATCCGTATGTGTTTGCGTTTGGCACGGATGCATGTCCGTTATCTGCACGGAGCACGCACACGTGGACACAATGAAAGTCTATGGGTATGTGCACACACGTTAGTAAACACGTATGCATATACCTATAGTCCGTGTCCGTTTGGTGTTTTTATTTCTAGTGATGTCGGCTATTCTTTCTATTTCTGTGTATGTCGGTCAATCTCCCTGAGTCCGTCGGTCAGTCTCTCTGTCTCTCTGTCGGTCTCTCTGTCTGTCTGTCCCTCTCTCACAGTCTGTCGGTCAGTTTCCCCCCCTCTCTCATACTTACCGTTCCCCGATCTCCGGCGCTGCACGGCATTCACACTGCTGCGGCGGCTTTTACTATTTTGAAAAAGCCGGCCGCCCATTAAACAATCTCGTATTCCCTGCTTTCCCCGCCCACCGGCGCCTATGATTGGTTACAGTGAGACACGCCCCCACGCTGAGTGACAGGTGTCACACTGCACCCAATCACAGCAGCCGGTGGGCGTGTCTATACTGTGCAGTAAAATAAATAAATAAATAATTAAAAAAAAACGGCGTGCGGTTCCCCCCAATTTAAAAGCCAGCCAGATAAATCCATACGGCTGAAGGCTGGTATTCTCAGGATGGGGAGCTCCACGTTATGGGGAGCCCCCCACCCTAACAATATCAGTCAGCAGCCGCCCAGAATTGCCGCATACATTATATGCGACAGTTCTGGGGCTGTACCCGGCTCTTCCCGATTTGCCCTGGTGCCGTTGGCAAATCGGGGTAATAAGGAGTTATTGGCAGCCCATAGCTGCCAATAAGTCCTAGATTAATCATGTCAGGCGTCTATGAGACACCTTCCATGATTAATCTGTAAGTTACAGTAAAAAAACACACACACCCGAAAAATCCTTTATTTGAAATAAAAAACACACACAAATTCCCTCATTACCAATTTATTAACCCCGACAAACCCTCCATGTCCGGCGTACTCCACGGACCTCCAGCGTCGCGTCCAGCTCTGCTGCATGGAGGTGACAGGAGCAGCAGAAGACAACGCCGCTCCGGTCACCTCCACACAGCAAATGAGGTGAGTAGCGCGATCAGCTGCTGTCACTGAGGTTACCCGCGGCCACCGCTGGATCCAGCGGTGGCCGCGAGTTACCTGACTGACAGCAGCTGATCGCGCTACTCACCTCATTTGCTGTGTGGAGGTGACCGGAGCGGCGGTGTCTTCTGCTGCTCCTGTCACCTCCATGCAGCAGAGCTGGACGCGACGCTGGAGGTCCGTGGAGTACGCCGGACATGGAGGGTTTGTCGGGGTTAATAAATTGGTAATGAGGGAATTTGTGTGTGTTTTTTATTTCAAATAAAGGATTTTTTCGGGTGTGTGTGTTTTTTTACTGTAACTTACAGATTAATCATGGAAGGTGTCTCATAGACGCCTGACATGATTAATCTAGGACTTATTGGCAGCTATGGGCTGCCAATAACTCCTTATTACCCCGATTTGCCAACGGCACCAGGGCAAATCGGGAAGAGCCGGGTACAGCCCCAGAACTGTCGCATATAATGTATGCGGCAATTCTGGGCGGCTGCTGACTGATATTGTTAGGGTGGGGGTCTCCCCATAACGTGGAGCTCCCCATCCTGAGAATACTAGCCTTCAGCCGTATGGCTTTATCTGGCTGGCTTTTAAATTGGGGGGAACCGCACGCCGTTTTTATTTAATTATTTATTTATTTATTTTACTGCACAGTATAGACACGCCCACTGGCTGCTGTGATTGGGTGCAGTGTGACACCTGTCACTCAGCGTGGGGGCGTGTCTCACTGTAACCAATCATAGGCGCCGGTGGGCGGGGAAAGCAGGGAATACGAGATTGTTTAATGAGCGGCCGGCTTTTTCAAAATAGTAAAAGCCGCCGCAGCCGTGTGAATGCCGTGCAGCGCCGGTGATCGGGGATCGGTGAGTATGAGAGAGGGGGGGACACTTCAGTCAATCGGGGGATTAGCGGTCACCGGTGAATCCTTCACAGGTGACCGCTAATCAGTACTCGACACAGACAGAGCCGCGGTATGAGGATGAAGTCGGGTGAAGTTCACCCGAGTTCATTCTCATCGCGCAACTCTGTCTGCTGTCAGCCGACATTTATAAACGACATTGTGCATCACACACACGGACATTACACACGGACATTACACGTACACATACACGTTAATTCCACACGCACACACGGACGTTCTGCACACAAACACGGCTAGCATACGCAATTCACACAGGTGCCACACGGACCATAAAAACGGACACAAAAACGGGACACGGACCCGAAAAACGGCCCGTAACACACGTGCGTGTTTTTCACGGACGTGTGAAGGGGGCCTAAAATAAAGGATGAACAACTTTGTTAAATCTGTAATGTATATATTATTGTAAATGTGTCCTGCTCTTTATAACCAGCTCATTTATGGTTCATTTATGGTTCAAACCCACAAAATTATAACATGATGATAATTTTACACCATGTTAATGGAAAACACTAATCAATTACATTTAACAATGGAGATATTTTTAGTAGATCATATCATGTACAGGGGAATTAACTATATTTGTAGTCAATATGTTTAGCGATTGTATCATCATATGATGAATGTCCTCTTTACATAATAATTTTGAGAACTTACAGATGTCAATTAAAGTGGTTGTCCAATATTCAGACAACAGCTTCTCAATCTCTATTTTTCCCAACCTATAAAATAATAACACATATACTTCCCTCCAGGCCATACTAGTGGTGTTGGCTCTCCCGGGGATCGCATAAGAATCAGCACTGGTTTTGCTGTCACCTCCTTCGGATAAATCAAACATCCAGAAAGTGAAATAGCAGCTGCTGATGTCTGACTTGTCAGAAGGAGAATCATGAATGGATAAGAAGGTCGGGTTTAACACTGCGCTAAAACCATGAAGCCAGACGATGTGATGGATCGTCTGGCTTCATGGTTTTAGCGCAGTGTTAAACCCGACCTTCTTATCCATTCATGATTCCCTATTGTATCATCGGGGCTGCTGCTTGACCAATTTCTGCCTTCATAGGAGTTGTGCCTGTCACAACTTCCACAGGTGAGCACCTGTTTTATTTTCTAAGCCTGCATTGTTTGCCAGATAAGACCCTATGTGCGCTTTTCTCTCCACAGCTCCTTGATTGTCAGAAGGAGGAGAGAGTGAAGTTCGTGTTAATTGGCCCCAGCGATCACATGGCATAATTTGGCGATCCCAAGGAGAGGTAGTGCTGACACCGCTGGAACAGCATCGGCACCCAAGGTGAGTATCTATGCTATTATTTTCCTGGGGGGAAACATAGGGATTGAGAAGGGGTTGTTTGAGTAGTGGACAACCCATTTAAGATCTTTAGCATCTCTTGTCAAAAGAACATAGGGCCCAATTCATTATGACTGATGTTTCATATGTAGTCTCAATGATGACTGATAACAGTCGTATTGATACTAGTCTTAATAATTGGGGTGGAGGAGTAAGATGCACCTAATTCCTTATGAGACACCACCATTTAATGAATTAGGTGCATCTTACAACTGGCGTGCACTTCGCTAGAAATGTTACTACAGTCAGATACTGGATTCACATTTTTTTATTAAGTCACGCTACTACTTTTGATGAATTCTTCAGATGTCCCATCCCACCCTCGGTCTTCTTACTTTGGCAAAGCTTGTCAAAACTGGTATGCCATTACCAAAAGTCACAAATTTTTTTGAGGACTGTGGTTTTACTTATAGTTGAGAAGTTGTGTAATAAATATAAGACAATCTGTATCCGATTTTGTATAAAGATTGAGTTTTACCTTCTGTGGTAGCTTCTCCTTGGAGGGGAGGTCCTTCACCACTTTTATAATTAGCAAATACTGAAATTTGATACTTTGTTTCTGGTGTAAGGTTATCCAACATTGTGTTTATTACATCACCAGGCACGTTCTTCTCTCCTGACTCATCATCAAACAGGGATTTCCATGAAACTCTATAACCTCGAACCATTCCAGGAGCTGCTGTCCATGAGACTCCAATTGTAGTGTCTGTAATGTCCTTAGTCACTAAATTGCGAGGTGACCCACGCTCTGCAAAAAAAAAAAATCATATGTATGTATATAACTTTACATAAATCAATTCCATATTCTAACCAGAAAATTACAAAAGTTAACTCTTAAAAGTCATTTTAGTTGGGTGAGTGAAATATAATCACACCGTGCTGTACAGCTCATCCGGTCATAAAATCTAGTTGCATTCATAAGAAGAATAAAGCAATATCCTTTGTGTAACCGAGATAATCCCTTAACCAAGGTATGTCCATAAACCTTTCTGCTACAACAGAAACATAGTTTACATTAGTGTCCCATAAAACCAAGCACCTGTGGCCCTTACCTTAAGAAATAGAAATATATACATATTGATCCTAAGTAAATCTTTGAAAAATATCTCATGTTTGCATCTAAAGATTCCTGCCTTGACATATACAAGTCTCTTGAACTTGACATACCATTACGTCACCTTACATGGCAAGACTTCAACAAATCTATCGTAATCATCTAAAAACTTGTAAGCTCACTGACATAAACATTTGGTTTAATCCACCAATGCAACCAAGAACGCCATAAATAATGATAATTACTTTCAGTTACAGGGTGCACTTTTGCAAAACATGGATATCTGACCTCGCAAAGAGCAGCAAGGAAATGTCTCTTGTAATAGAGATACAATCCCCTGTGCATATGTAAGTGATTTCTGTAGGATCCAAAAACACAAGCGTAATAATTGGCTACAAAGTGCTGCTACATTATGCTTATGAGTTTTTCCATCTCTCTATTGAGTTATATGGTTTAGACATTTGTATGGAATAAAGTGACATGCAGAACACTCAGACACAATAATACCTATTGATTTGTGCACATACAGTGTTCTTCACAAATGAGTATACTCCAACAGACATATCAGAAAACCTTTAGTTTCCTTTAAGAGTCAACATTTTTTGGGATACCATACTAAAAAATACTCCCACAAATGTGGGACATTAGTTACTCACAAGATTTGTTGTACACCAAAAAAAGTAATTTTTCTAACAAATTAATTTAACACCATGTTGTAAAAATAAAAGCTAAAGCTTACACTATAAAATTCTAACCAAAGGTAAGTCTATATTCATTAGTCAGGTGTCCAGGAGAAAGTTCACTATGAAAAGATGTTACTGAACAAAGAAAATCCCTTTACATTTCATACTCTCAGCACTAATGGCACCACATGGAAGAGAAATGTCAGAAGACCTTAGAAAGATTTGTTTGTATGAAAAGGTGAAGGCTACAAGAATATTAGCAAAGCTTTTCTTATCGGTCAGAATACTTTATCAAAAGTGAGACAAAAACGTAACAAATATGGAACTGTAGCCGTCTAACATACATGTCCAGGCCGACCACTGACGTTAACAGCTAAACAGAAGCATAAGCTGATGAGAAGGGTTAAAAGAAATCGACATGCAAGATCACTGGAGCTATCTAAACAACTTGTGAAGCCAAACTGGGGTGTGTTTCTCATGACACAATATAATATACACTGCAGAAAAATGGAATGCATAGATGTCATCCATAAAGGAAACCTCTTCTAAAGTCCATACACAAAAAAGCCCCCCAATAATTTGCCAGGGTCCATGCTGACAAATATGAAGACTACTGGGGCTCTATACTTTGGAGTGAGGACACCAAGATAAATGTTTTTGAAACTGATGGTTTTAAACTGTATGGTGCCACCAAGGTGACGAGAACAAAGAAAGATACATGGTGCCTACAGTGAAACATGGTGGTGGTATTGTCCTTACGTGGGGCTGCAGCTACATTTCATTGATAGTATAAATGTACCACTTTATTTTGTAAGAGAAGATGCTACCTTTACTCTGTGCCCTTCGTAGTTGTGCACTTTGTCAATGACAATACAAATCACACATCTAAGGCCACAGTTGCATTTCTGAAGAAGAACAGGCTGAAAGTGATTTAATGGCCAAATATTTCTCCTGATCTGAACCCAATAGAAAAACAATGGGGAATTCTGATATTCCTATATTAATCTTACTTCAATGATATGGGTTTAAATGTTCTATAAGACTCAGCCTTCTCAAAATTTTGAAAACTTTTTTGTGTTCAGTAAGAAATTGATTGAAATTTTATTTTCCAACATAAGGTGTACTCTTTTATGCTGAGCAATGTATATATGTGCAGCAAAATAAAACTAAAGCCTATCCCCAATGTGTGAGGATAGATACAAGCCATGGACATACAGCACTGACTATCCTATTTTCCAGTCTAAAAACAAGTATGGACATGATGAACTTGTTATTTTCAATACCTGCCAGCGGGGGACAAATGGGAGGCCCAAGTACACATTAGACTGCAAACATGAGGGCATGGGTTGTTTTAGTCAACAGTACCTTCTGACACCATGATTAACTGTGAGTATGAAGATTCTTGACTCATGAGAATTTTTACTATAAATCAGTTTTCAAAAGTGGTGTTTGGTGCTAATAAATGGATAGACTTATTGTATGTTGACTTTTAGGTTTCTGTAACTATCAATGACTTCAAATGAGAGGTAGCCAAATCTGTGGTCACTTATGAACACCAAATAAGCAGTCCATTGAAAGCGATGGATGTTGTTCATATGCAAATATTTAAAACCGAGGAAATTCAGAGTCCATGACGTCCACCTGTATACCAAATGCAAGGCTCTTCTTCAGTATTTATGGGGTTTCTGATGTATACTGTTTTTTCCAAATATTGCAATAGTGCAAATGGAAAATGATGATACACATACAACTATACACAGAATAGTTTTCTTAGAATTATTACTAGTAGATATTGATACAGGTAAAATATATCTTTGTACCGTGTTAGCCGGTAGAGATAAAAAAAGGTTTAAAAGAACTGAAGTCCTCAGTGGTTGATACCTTTTAATGACTAACTGAAAAGATGGTAATAATAGCAAGCTTTCGAAAAGATGGTAATAATAGCAAGCTTTCGAAAAGATGGTAATAATAGCAAGCTTTCGAAAAGATGGTAATAATAGCAAGCTTTCGAAAAGATGGTAATAATAGCAAGCTTTCGAAAAGATGGTAATAATAGCAAGCTTTCGAAAAGATGGTAATAATAGCAAGCTTTCGAGACTACTCAGGTCTCTTCATCAGGTTCAGTATCTGAGCCTGAAGAAGAGACCTGAGTAGTCTCGAAAGCTTGCTATTATTACCATCTTTTCAGTTGGCTATTAAAAGGTATCAACCACTGAGGACTTCAGTTCTTTTAAACATTTTTTTAGTAGATATTGTGCAGATACTATATTGCTGTTGCTGAAAACTGCAAGGTTAGATTATAATGGTACATTTGTAAAAAATGCTTTAGACAGATCGACCTCAGCCCATTAATGAGTGCTGAATAACTATATATACAAGTCCAAAAATGCTCATTTTCTTGCTTGTTTATATGAGCCTCTGAGAATTTATGTGAACTGAACAAGTGTTGTTACATTTGCTCTGTCTTCCCCATACAGCATCATGTTGTTACTGGGTGATGTGCTGCCAATAATGGTTTTTATGCCAAGATAAACTAGATGATCAATGGTTTTGCTCATTCGTTGGGTAATCACCAACATGCTTACTCAGGCTGATTACTGAAAACAAGCTTTCTTATGAATGCTTATTCGCTGATACGGTTTGTCTAAATGTGCCATGGGTAATGTAGAGTTATAAAGAATATACACCCTGCTCCATTAAGACTGGTATCTTGTACATCAGTTTTAATGATGGCTATGCAAGAATAAAATGTGTCGACTTCATTAAGAGGCACACACCACTTAATCAATTTGGCACATTTTTTCAGTGGCGTGAGCCTTCGAGCACCCCGTCAGAAATGTTACTCCAGTCCGTAACTAGAATACCATTTCTGTAATAAGAAATGCTGCCAGAATTGATGAATTTGATGGGTGGGTATAGCCACGCACCATCCCACTCCAAATCTTCCCAACGCCACCCATTTTTCCAGAGCTGCTTCAAACTGGAGTGAAAATGCCAAAAGTCACAACATTGTAGAGCAACTTTGCTTGTGCAAAAATATTGGGACTTTTCAAAGCGTTTTATGCCAGTTTTCTGGTGAAAAAACACTTTACACAGCCCCACCAATCAAAATGATTTAATAAGATAATCATCCATTTTTAGATTTTACTAATAGTTTTAAATCATGAAACTTGGATTATGTTCATTAGTTCTAAGTCTCAATCACTAGGATTTGACCGTAACTTCATATGTATTCACTTTCAAAGAGAAGGACATTGAATGGGCACGAGTAGTAAGTCCTCAGAAATAACAAGAAAGGAGCTCTTATTTTCTATTGCAAATGTAGATTATGTGCATTGTTTGTATTGTATCCTCTCACGTATTTTCTCATTTGAAAGTGGATTAGTCTCGTTATTAATAAAATTAAAAACACACATTTGTAACAAATTAGGAAAATTCTCAAAGGGCCAATACAGTGAATATTCTTTCATTAAAAGTCAAATTGGAATTAGAGTTATTTAAGGATTTTTACTATTTACATTGACTTAAAAATTATGCAATACTTAATATTTTAATATACAAAGCCCTGGTTCTGGCTTAAGGCTGGGGCCACACGAGCTTATGGCATCTGATGTGAGTGCATCGGATGCGATATGTTAATGACCCTTGGCTCCCACTACTGTGCTGCGAGTGTAAGCCGTGTGTCATTATACTGTGATCCGATCTTGCAATCGGATCACAGCTGCAGAGGAAAGGGTGGGTGATGCGGAGGAGAGGGAGGGATTAATCTCCCCTTCTCTTTCATTGCCAGCTGACGCAATTATCACACTGCACTCCGGTGTCATCAGAGTGCAGTGCGATGTTTCACTCGCACCCCTAGACTTCTAGGGGTGCGAGTGAATACGGATGAGATTACACCTAAAGCATGCTGTGACTAGTCCGATTAGGGCTGAGAAAATAATCGCAGATGAGAATGGACCCATAGAGTAACATGAGTCGGCGTGGAATGCAATTTTTTATCGCATTCCACTTGGACCGTTTTACTCGCCATGTGTCCTAGCCCTAACATTACAAGTTGGAGGTTGATACAATGTAGCTTTATAGATAAAAAAAGACAAAATGTTCACAATTTCTATGCAGGACGTGCTTCTACTGCTCAAGTTTTCGGCTGTGACCAGAGCTGTGCCTGCACTGGGTTTCATCCTATGGTTAACCGAAATGGATACATCAACTGACATCAAATAGAGGACTGAAAATGGTAAGAAACAGATATACATTTCAGAACTTCATAACAATAAAACTCCATAAAAAGGAGCCTCTTTAACAACACATATCTTAGATGCTATAACTAGTTTATCTTCTGTACAATGGTATACACCTTTGGAAGATAATAGGACAATAATTGGTGTCACAAAGTTTATGAGCAGAATTCTTAATAATATGAGTTTTCTCACATAGAGAATGACTAATAGTCTCAGCATTCCCTGGATAGTCAACTAAAAGTCTGCCTTACACTGAGTCAGCGTAATTGGAAATGTATGTTGTAAAACACCATAGGAAACCCTAAATAGGTCCATTGTCCTTCTTTAGTGAAACGTGATCTGTCTTTCTCTCACTCAGGATCATTTTACCAGAAAATAATCCAGATGCTGCTTTTCTAGAAATAGCACACTAGGTCATAAAACTGACAATCTGCTTAACAATCACCTATTGTCATTTAATCACAGATGTATACTGCACCACTGACCTCATGATATACCTACAGTGTGGTGGCATATATATTTATGTTATAAACTAATGATAAGCATAAACTAACAGTCGAAGAAGAAAAGGAGGACCACGAGTCATTAAAGATAACACAATGTATGTGATATACACAGTATATACAGTATATCTTTAGATAAGTGTTTTTAGTCCAGTTTAGTGGAAAATACATACCTATATACTAAAAGAGATCATCTGATTTTATATTGTCACCTATATTTCTTGATCAAAATGATCTATTAAATTTTGTTAATATTATAGCTTTAATGACTCATGGTTCTCCTTTTCTCCTATAAAGGGAACTTTACATGCTGCGACATCGCTAGCGATGTGAAATTCTAGATCGCAAGTGCGATCTTTTGAGATCGCACATAGGTCATGTTACGCATGTGCGATCTCATCGCTAACGAGATCGCTAGCGATGTCGCAGCATGTAAAGTACCCTTTAGTGTATGTCCACATGATCAAGGTTGGCGGCATTTTGAACTCTCTGTTTTTTCCCTGTGTCCAAAACGCTGTGTTGCGCAGTACAAGCACAGTGGATGGGATTCATAGAAATCTCATGCTCACTGTGCTTGTTTTTCCACAGTGTAAACTGACATGCGGCAAGGCTTACCAACCCACAGCATGTCATTTTATGCTTGCGGAGGAGAACACAGTGAAAGTCCACAGCACCCAGACTCCTGATGGTGAGCATGGACGCTGCTTTCTCCTGTGGAAAACAGTCGTGTCTCCACAGGAAGGAAGACATTGTGTCTAGAACACAGTGTTATCAGATTGTGGGAACATATCCTTCCTCATATAAGTCGCTATGTGCTATGTTTTACCAATAGAAATGAATCTTTAAATATTATTGTCTTAAACTATTTGAGAATAAACTAAAGGCCACTTTACAAGCTGCGTTATTGGTACCAATATCGCTAGCGTGGGTACCCGCCCCCATCAGTTGTGCAACACGGGCAAATCGCTGCCCATGGCGCACAACATCGCCCGGACCCGTCACACTACTTACCTGCCCTGCGACGTCGCTGTGCCCGGCGAACTGCCTCCTTTCTAAGGGGGGTGCTTCATGTGGCATCACAGTGATGTCACTAAGTGGCTGCCCAATCAAAGCGGAGGGGCGGAGATGAGTGGGACGTAACATCCCACCCACCTCCTTCTTCCGCATTGCGGGCGGCGGCAGGTAAGGTGAGGTTCATCATTCCTGCAGTGTCACACGGAGCGATGTGTGCTGCCGCAGGAGTGACGAACTACATCGTACACGCTGCAGCAGCGATATTTGAGAAGGGACCCCCATGTCACCGATGAGCGATTTTGAACGTTTTTGCGACGATTCAAAATCGCTCATAGGTGTCACACGCAACGACATCGCTAATGCGGCCGGATGTGCGTCACCAATTCCATGACCCCAACGAGTTCGCATTAGTGATGTCGTAACGTTTAAAGCGGCCTTTACTGTCACAGACAGGTACAGAGGGAGATGACCCTGTCCTCAAAGGCTTACAATCGACAGGGCATTGGGGAATGAGCCATACTACTGGCCACTGACTGAGGTATGTGTGATACAGTTCTTGTCATTGAGACACAGATCTCAGGAGCTGTATGCCTTAAGTCTCCAGCTCGTCCTGACACATGGCTCAAACAGGCTGCAGTTTGAATTATATCAGGGACTCCATTTTACCTTATTCTTGGAGAACACTTTTCAAGAGTAACAATCGTGTTAATCTTTATTCCATAAATCAATATTACATGTGAAAATAAGATATATCTTAACAGAGAAATCTGCTTTTTTTCGCTGCCAGGATTGATCTTTATTTTTTAAATTCTGAATTCACGTGTCATATGTGTATTCAATGAAGACAGATTGTTACATTACTGAGATAAAAGATGGCAGTTGGTGCTGAGAAGATTCTATGTAAAGGGGAGAAGGGAGGAAAAGGGAGGGTGCTGAAAAAGCAGTAAGTCAAAGATGTTTATGTGGTTTTTAAGGGATGAGTTATAATTGGAACAAGTGGTCATGATGGTCTGATATGAAAAAGAAAAAGGAAAAGGAATCACTATGATCATTGAGAACGTCACTGGTGAGAATCTGAACAAAATACACACAGAGCAGTGAAATGAAATCTTGATATTTCAGCATACCAAGATATTTAAGCAATTGTGTGCTTCCAAACCTATGGAAACAATTTTGGAAAGGCCCTTTTCTTATCTATTGGGATAGTTCCCCAGTGTACAAAACAAGATACATAATACAAGGAAAGAAGGGAAGATCCAGTTCCAAATTTGGTTAAAATTAAAACATTATTGGGTATTCCCATCTCCAAGATACTATCCCAATATGTAGTAGGTGTGATAATAACAATATTAGCAAATACCTCCAATTAGAAATGTAATATAGTTCTTCTGATTCTCTATGACACTTACCTCATGTTCAGGGCATTGCAGGACCTTAGGTGTCCATGCTTATCACCACTAGCAACTAACTAACTGTGACTATTTGCGTGGTCATTACAATGTATACCTAAGGTCCTGCAATGCCCTGAACATGAGGTAAGCGACATAGTGAATCAGGAGAACTATACTACATTTGTAATTTGAAGTATGTGCTAATATTC
This sequence comes from Anomaloglossus baeobatrachus, assembly GCF_048569485.1. Classification (NCBI taxonomy): domain Eukaryota; kingdom Metazoa; phylum Chordata; class Amphibia; order Anura; family Aromobatidae; genus Anomaloglossus; species Anomaloglossus baeobatrachus. The sequence continues at coordinate 384,480,365 of NC_134355.1, read as the reverse complement.
TTATTATTACATCTACTACATATTGGGATAGCATGTTGGAGATGGCAATACCCCTTTTTAAATCCATAAGTGCTTGTTTCATGTCGAGGTGAAGTAATATACAGTAGATAACCTCAAAAATGCTCTTCTGGAAGAATAGGTGTAAATTCCCAGACACAATCCAAAATCTTGTACAAAGCCTTCCCATAAGGGCTCACTAACACCACCGTCTAACATGGACGAATGCTAGCAGATGTTTTATCGTATTTCACTCGTTGCAATGTTATACTATGGAACATTGCTAATGAGTCTTTTTTGTCTCATGCTAATTCAGCATGAGAAAAAATTGCTACATGCTGTGATTGGCAGCGTATCTTTGATCAAATGCACCCATAGACGTCTATGGGTGCGTGTGAAACATCGCCGAAACAGGCTATGGAGAAGATGGAGAAATTATTCTCTCCCTCTTCCCCGCACCTGTGATTCGATTCTCGAATGTATCGGATTACAGTGAATGACACTCGACTCACGCTTACAGCAGAGTTTGAACTCAAATCAGAGGCTATACGCCAGTGTGACTCCAGCCTAAAAGTGGAAGCTGTTTTAACTGCAAAGAGGTGAAGAAGCGCTGTATTTATGCCTATAGGTTTAGAATAGGGTGTCATAAAAGTCATTGAAGAAATGATGTGTAGGTGTTCCAATACGTCAATACATATAATGTATATACCCTATCCTTCAGAGCCAGAATGCTAATACAATTATCTGGAAGGACAGGCGAAATAGGATCCCTGTAAGGAGCAGCTTCAGTCAATAACTCTGAGTGGAGATGAGTAGAGATGAGCTGATCCATGGACGTTCTGTTCGGTGGGTTCAGCTGGACTTTAGATAAAGTTTGGTTTGGGACCCAGACTTTACCTGAACCCAAATAGAAGTCACTAATTGGGCAGTTTGGGTCTCCGCCCACATGCAGCCAGCCATAGACAGAACACTTCTGGGAGCAGGTGGGCGGGGTTTAACATTTATTTTTTGCGCACACTACAGCCAATCACGCTGCAGTTACCCCCAGTGCGAGGCGTTCAAACACTGCAAGTCGCTCACACTGAGCTGAGCACTGAGCATACCCGAGCACAGCGATGCTCACGCCAGTGGTGTGCATACATACAACAGCCAAACTCCGAACGCCAACTCTGTTTCTTGGGAAAAGTCTGTGTTGGGTACGAACATTGAACACCGAACCTCAGGTTCGCTCATCTCTAGTTACAATACATGAACCTTGTATTTATTTTTTAAATTCTAATATTTTGTGCATGATTTCACTTCAGTCATTCAGTAGGCCTTGCGGGCAGTTTTAGTTTAGCTTTTGCGTGCTTTTTTTTCTCAGAAAAAGAAACGTTTTAGGTCCAAACCCAGTTGATTAAAAAATATCAATGCAAAGGCCCCCAAATGTGGAAAAAGTCCTTAAATGATCAAACTCAGATTTCAAAAGTACCAATATCATAAGCAAACAGCACATATAAAAGGAAATATCAATAACATTTACAGGACAAAAGCGAGCAAACAAACGTACAAGCAGATTTGCCCTTTTGTCATTATTCCCAAAACAGTGGGTGGTACTGCAGACAAAATACACATAGCAAGAAATTCCCATTAACCATGAAGTGACTTTCAAATGTCACAGACATTGGCTACGTATCTTAAAATGGATGTAATTCAGCAACAAACACTCAAGATACACACAAAGGAACTTTTCAGCAAAAGTAAAACGCACGGTAAACATGACATATGCTTCCTGCAGGAGGCCAAGAGCTTCATTGTGGAGAAATGTCAATACATTTTAATTCTCACTGTAGGAGGAAGTTAATTTCTCAAACATTTTGAGGTTTCCAAAGAAACAGCATTAATAATACAGAATAAATTAAATGGCATATCAAGTTTTGTCATGAAATGTCTTTCATAACATCAGTGATGACATCATTTAATAATTGAAGATATGTTTTCACTGCAGCGGATGTATTATGTCATAGCTCTTGGGTAAATGACAGTGCTTTGAATGTATGTTATTATTACATACACATGTAGAGTATAACATAGCTTCCAGTTGTAGAGGATTACATGGAAGCTCATTCACTAGATTCTCATACCGCATTGTTTGTCATTTACACAAAGGAGGTAAATTCCACATAAACTCAAAGTATATGCTTTCTGGCACTGACCTCATCTTACATGACTGTTCTGTCTTAAGGCTATCATACCCATTATATTAAAGGGGTCATCCAGGACTTTAACATTGATGATCTATCCATAGAATAGTGGTTGATTTCAATGGGGTGTGAGTATACAGAACCCCCATGGATCAGCTGTCGCTGATGCTGCCACCGACCACAACTACTGAGTTGCGGAGCTGCATAGCACAGCTCCATTAATTCAATAGTGATTGATTCCAATAGGGTTTGGATATGCAACACTCCCATCAATCAGTTGTTCCTGGTGCTGCCACCAGCCAGAACTACTTAGTTGCGGAGCAGCACAGCACAACTCCTTCACTACAATAGTGTTTGATTTCAATAGGGTGTGGGTATACAGCACCCCCACGGATCAGCTGTCGCTGATGCTGCCACCGATCAGAACTACTCAGTTGTGGAGCTGCACGGCTCAGCTCCATCGACGGAATAATGACTGATTCCAATAGGATGTGGCTATGCACAATTCCCACAGATTAGCTATTCCCTGTGTTGCTGCCAGCCAGAACTACTCAGCTGCAGAGATGCACAGCACAAATCAGTTAGCAGAATAGTAACTGATTCAAATAGGGGGTGGATATGCAGCACACCCACCAATCAGCTGTTCCTGATGCTGGAGCCAGATAGCACTACTCAGTTGCGGAGCTGCACAGCACAGTTCTTTCAACGGAATAATAGTTGATTCCAATAGGGTGTAGATATGCATCACGCCCACCGATCAGCTGTTCCCGGTGTTGCCACCGATGAAAACTACTCAGCTGCAAAGCTGCACAGCTCAGTCGACAGCATAGTAATTAATTCCAATAAGGGGCAGATATGCAATACCCAGTCATGGACACTATGCCATTGATGGAGCAGTGCTTTGCAGCAACTCAGTTGTTCCAGCTTCTCTCTATACAAAACACAGGCACACTCAACCAAGTGAAAAGCAATAGTGTGTATATGTCTATGGATTTAGGAGGAATAACTGTCGCCCAAACCAGCAGTCATTGACAACTATTCAATAAGTTTTATAACTTTTAAAATGCCAATTGGGTTGTAGGACAGGTAAACAGGAAAAATGCTGATGACACACTGCAGTTACTACAACTGCCTCTAGCAGAAATACCAAGAGACATAGAATGTTTCAGTTTCTGATAAACAACAGAGCAGGAATGGGTACATACTAATGATGAGAGATGGATCAGAGGAGGATCAACTTTGAGTCAAAGTTCCTGAAACTAAAATGTATTTAAACACTGACCAATCCAATTTGCGAGGTTTGGCTACAATAAAAAAAATACTGGGAACATTTCACACACTGCTGAATACTCAGATAGCAGGCTAATAACATTGGCCATGGTCGCGTAGGCTTCCCCATAATGCCCCTCAGCTATCACATCACATGGCCTAGAGCAGCCACTCAGTTATGCTATCAAAGCCAGGATAAAAGCTGGGGGCTGTGCACTGTCATTTTATGCTTGTACAGTCAAGAAATAGGAGGTCAGAGCACACAGTTCATTCTAGCTAGGGATAGAAAAAGGCCTAATCTAAATGTGGTGTACTACTTTAATACTGAACTGAACCATTTTGAAAATGGGAGTGGTAGTCTCAGGCTGTGAATACTAATCCAAAATTCAAGAGATATAAAGAATTTCTCTCTCTTTCTCTTTTTTTTCGGGGCAATTAGTGGCTATTCAGTATTGCAATTCTGGCAAAGCTGGCAAATTCAAATTTTTAAAAGATCCGCTCATCTCGAGCACAGATATTAAAAACATGTGAAATTTATCAAACAGCAAAACAAGAGCCCCAAGACCTAAGTAAACAGGTTCTCTCCACACAGTGTACAATGTAAATGCCAGAAAGCCATACGTTTTCATCAAATCAATTACAAAACATTAAGGCCACTGCAGATGCACTGGGATAGTGCTGTTTTTGAAACAGTGACTCAATAAAGCTTAAAAATATAGTATCAAGTGATGATCTAAGTACTCATGAAATATTACCAAACATCAGAATAATGTGTCTAGTGTAAAAGATCCAGAGGCCATTATAATGGCACTGTGTGGAGACAATACCGCAAGTGTATCGCCAAACATGATAGTTCCTGTAACATCTGTGCTGATTAGTGTCTCCTCTGTATCCAATTTGGCATCAGGGCAGTGTTGTTCCTTTGTTGCTGGTGAAGCATGGACAACAACAGTAATATTTTCTTTCTCTGACTTTTGGTGATACTTATTTAAAGAACTATGTGGTTACCTTTAGTCTGTTTTAATCACTCTTTCCTGAGAGCCATGAGTGGAGCTCTCAGCCATTGAAACCTCTGGTGCTCTGACTTCCACTACCAGTCAATAGATCAGCTTATCTGGTCTATAGTTCTGTACTGTGCTCCTGTTGTTTTGTCCTGAGTTATCCTAATCTTTGACCTCCTGTTTGCTTTCTGATTTTGTCCCTGAAGTAGCATCTTGGTATTTACCCCACATGTCAACCCATCTTGCCGCCAGCTTACTCCACCTGGTGGCCCCAACACAGGAGTACTTATGTATGCCAAGATCCCTTTATAGAGGATAGAGGGTGCAGGCCAGGGCAACCCCGGGCATTTGGCAAACAGAGTGGATTGAGCTAAGCCTATCCATTGAAGCTCTATTAACATCTGCCAGATTATCTATAAACAGTGCTATCATTATCACTTCCTCAGGGCTCACAATATGTGACAGGAAGTGAAGCGTGTGTAGATAGCATAGTAGCATGATCCAGTCCTCAGTCCTCAGGACTAAGCAGGGCTGCCCAAGGACCTGCAATCAAACTGGTCCTTGCACTGTGGTCACATTCCACAGTGAACGCCAATCAGAGACAACTCACAGATAGATTGATCTGGCCAACTGTGATTAGATAAGAGTAAAACATCTACTGAATAATGTAGCTCCTTTTCACCGACATCAATTTTGAACTTTGCAGACAAGGGCAGAACATTGCATCAGTTCGGTAACATAACAAAGTGGTTATAGCTGTAGTAACAATAGTGACACTATGTGACACTAGGCAGCTCATGTCTATTGATGCAAACTAGTTTACTCGCAGAATAAAACATACAATCTTTCCAGCATCACCTAGCAGAGACGACCCCACAACTCAATGTCTGACCCTTTAACAAGCCTTGTAACATGACCAATGATAAATACCGAGCCAGAAAAACATTTACATACAGCCTGTTTTGGGGTTAGTTTTTTTTCCATTGAGCGGAAAAAAGTGACTTTGTAATACTTTTTTTCATGACATATTTGCTATAAAACTGCATACTCATTTGGTCACCCAAAAGGTTTTCTAACCAAGACAGCTCTTTAAAAATATATGTCTCACTATTACAAGTGTCTCCCATTTGTGATACTTCTTCGCGGGGAAAGTCCAAGCATTTTATAGATGGAAATATTTTTATGTGGCTGCCCGTGGCCTCCTCTAAGTAATCACCTGGGGTAAAGAAGTGATCTCTTTCTTAAAAAATCCTTTGCGTTCATGAAACAGTCCTTTTAAAATTATTTCCCATTTTAAGTAACATTTTAAGTCAGGCAGAACATACTAAAATAAAGTTTCCATGCCTGTGTTCATAGTAGGCTATGGGAAAGAGTGGTGCACTTTTTCATTTGCTGCATGAAGGGCTTGGCACTCACATACCATTCTGAAATATAAGGTAATTAACATGTTTTGTAATCAGATGGCACATTTTTAAGAAGCATTAGCTGGGTTACTCTCAATTCTGCCTACAGCAATGGAAAAAGAATAAGTATTCCACCTCTAATTTCAGCTTAGTAATCAACATCAAAACTGATTTAATATATTAACAACTAAACTGTAGTCTGTGTTTGCTTTTTGAATGTGTGCCCCAAGGATGTAAAAAATGAACTTGTGCCAAGATTCTTCTAACCACCTCCTCGCTCTTGGGAAACTCGATTGCTAAAACAGTAGCATTAAAAAGCAGCCACAGATTATTGAATTCCCAGCTCTTCTGCCTGTAATTTCCATCACATTTCTTTTCGGGCTATGATGAAGTTTGGTAATAATGAGTATTGTAGGGCTATTAAAGCATTGGACAAACAGGGAAAGCTGCCTGCACTTTTCATTAGCATTGTGCATTAAAAAGATAATTGTATGCCAGCTACCACAGAAAATAGAACCTATGAGTCTTTCTGTCCAAAAGATTAAAATGAAAATGACTGTCCACCTCCAGCATATCGGGTTCCATTTTCCTCTCAGTTCACAGAGCCTGGAAATAAAGCACGGTCAGCGAAATGTGTGTCTTCTGCTTAAATAATCAGTCCTATGATATATTGTAAATGTTTGCTATACAATGAGACTTCTTTAATTTCCTTCAATGGATGAATTTCCTGCATAGACCAAACACGCCGCATGATTATTGTCTATAAACTCTGTTTAAGAAATGGTAAAGTCGTTGAGACAGTCTAGGACATTAAAGCTGATCTTTGGTTAGGGGATATATAGCATTATTTCAAAATGTTGGCATATGTACATGACATACACCAATTAGCCATGTTACCAAACTACCTGTCTAAAACTAGTTAGGTCCACCTTGTGAAAGCAAACATCTCTGATTAGTCAAGGTAGGTAATCCACAAGACCTCTGAAGGGTTCATGTGGAATATAATACAATTGTATTAGCAACCGATCCTTCAAAGGGGTTGTACACATCCTTACATACTGCACAGAGTTTCTGTTCTCGAAGAAGAGGTGGGCAGACCTGTCCATCAGCCTCCGTCGACTGACAAACATTGTGCATGAGAAAGCTGTTTTTCATTTGAAGGAGACTGACAGATTGGGTCACCTACCCCTCTATTAATTGCCATTTCATGGACAAAAGAAGTTTCTGAAGATTATCTAATGATAAGTGCAGGTGGAGAACCTTTAATTCTTATATATTGGTAAGTGCCACAAATTCCTGTCCCCCAAAACATTTCTTAAAAATAAAGTGGACAATCTCTGTAAATTCTCTAAGCTGTGAGGTCCCTTGATTTTTTAAGCAGACCCCATAGATTCTTAATCAGAATGAGATCTGGAGAATTCGGAGGACAATTCACCTCCTGGAACTGTGTACCACATTCCAAAAACCATTGTAGAACAATTTTTACAGTGTGGCAGAACACATTCTGTTGAAGGAGGTCACTCTCCTTGTGGATCACTGTTACTATGAAAGGATGTACTAATATTACAATATTGTCAGCAGAACATTGCCTAGGCCTGCCTCATATCTATAGTACATACTGTTGCCATATTTTCCCCAGGTAAGCAGTTCACATTCAGTCATGCATAGCATGTAAATGAAAACATGATCCATCAGACCCGACCATTTTCTTCATTACTCCACAGTCCCTTTCTGATGTTCACATGCTAAACATCTAGTCAATGCACTGTGCATTCTAACACCTTTTCATAGTATGCATTAGCTTCTGTGGGAATAGCTATAATGGGATAGAATTTACTCACAACAGAAGCCTTGGCCACCAATTACCCTGTTACAGATTTGACGTCTGCTCTTCTTGTGATGGATGGCCTTCTTTTTACAGCTGGCCTTCTTTTTACAACTGGCCTTCTTTTGACAGCTGGCATTCTTTTGACAGCTGGCCATCTTTTGACAGCTGGCCCTCTTTTGACAGCTGGCCCTCTCTTGACGGCTGGCCCTCTCTTGTCAGCTGGTCCTCTCTTAACAGCTGGCCCTCTTTTGACCACTGGCCCTCTTTTGACAGTTGGCCTTCTTTTGACAGCTGACCTTCTTTTGACAGCTGGCCTTCTTTTGACAGTTGGCCTTCTTTTGACAGCTGGCCTTCTTTTGACAGCTGACCTTCTTTTGACAGTTGAACTTCTTTTGACAGCTGACCTTCTTTTGACTGCTGTCTTTCTTTTTACAGCTGGCCTTCTTTTGACCGCTGGCCTTCTTTTGACCGCTGGCCTTTTTCTGGCAGCTGGCCCTCTTTTGACAGTTGGCCTTTTTTTGACAGCTGGCCTTCTTTTGACAGCTGTCCTTCTTTTGACAGCTGGCCTTCTTTTGACAGTGGGTCTTCGTTTGACATACTGGGAAAAGCTCATGTGACCTGCTATTTTGGACATACAGTCTTGTCTAGACATCACAATTTAGTTCTTGTTAAAGCTAATCAGATATTTATTCTGCCAATTATGCAATATCTTCAAGAATTGACCGTTCACTTACTGCCTAGTTTTTATCCAACCTCTTACTGTAGTAAGTGCCATTGTACTGAGACAATGACATGTAATTCACTTCATCTGCCAGTGGTTTTATGGTTATGGCTTCTTGGTGTGCACACCCATTTAAATACAATTACACGCTATGAAAATGAATATAAATTATACTAATTCTGCTAAAAAGTATATTTCTTTTGCCAGCTTAACAACCTGATTTGTGTTTGAAAGTTATACTGCACTCAAGGGTAATCCGAAGAGCAAGTGTTTGCCTTCACGCTACATCACGTTTCAGTCTTATTCAGGAAGTTCAGTTTGAAGAACTTGCAATAAAAATAAACAGTTGCGTGGCTTCTCTCAAGGATTGCTACGTATATTCAAAGTAAAGCTTCCTAGATATCATGAAGGTAACTCCACATAAAATCAATGCATAGTTTTGCGTCTACAAACTAAAAAAAAACTATATAAAATGTTTAAATAAGTAGTTTTATAAAGTCCAACATTTACCAAAATGGTAAAACTATCAAAGTGAAATCTCAGGTTGGACCTAGAAATTAGGTGCCTACTGTAGAGGTGGATTACAAAATAAAATTAGCCAATTGTGTTACAATTCTTTTTGTAAGGCATTGATAGCAGGTGTCTAAATAGTTGGTAGGTTAGTATATTGGTAGCTATTAGTAATTTTTTTTTCTTGCACTGATTTTTTTTCATAATCATAAAAACACAACTATACAGTAACTAAAGTCCTTTTGAAATCACTGTATGTGTAGACGCATGATAATACTTGGAGGGAACGTGTCATCAGAAAATGACCCATTGTTTCTGCCAGGTTTCTGCCTTAACACTAGAAGTCCCAGAGAGGTGTCATTTAACATTTCTACCTTTGGAACCCAGAGACGGGTCGAATGACATGAAGGATTTTAGCATCCTATAATCACCGTCTTTTGTTCTGTAATTATGGCCATTACTGTTGCACCACAGGAGGTTGTTGTTTTCCATTGAGTTCAGCCATTTAGCTAAGTCAGTTTGGACTAAAGGTCATTTGACCCTCTTTCGGGACTTCAGGGGGAGCTCGAAATTTCTGGGACTTCTAGTGTTAAATGCATTTTTAAACGTTTTTAGTATTTTTTTCCATACAACAATCCATATTAAAAATGAGACATTTTACAATGTTCACGTTTGCCAATGGGGTAGTCCTAGACTCCTATTTCCTATTGTTTCAGAAAATTAATATTTACATTAGCAGTATCAGACTAACCCAAACCCTATCTTTTGTGTTGAAGTATCTAATGAGCAAAAGTGAATATGAAGGTAAGGTTGAATTTCCATTATCAATTGTGTATAGAATTTTTACCCGTCATTGTAATCTTGCCTGTGTGGATAATAAAACTGCTGTAAACTCTTCCTAAAAATTCAGGAAGTATGAGTCTAACATAGACCCAGTGGGCAATATGAAAGTTCAAAGATTTCTAGCTTGTTTTTTATTATAGATTGTGATATGGAAAAAAATGTAACAAAAAAAAGAGCTAAAACCAGGTCATTTTATGAAGCTACAGTCCCTTGGACACAGCCTTAGGGTATGTGCGCCCGTTGCTTTTTACCTGCTTTTTACCTGCTTTTTTGCTGCTTTTTCTTCTGCGTTGTTTAATGCCAAAATGGATGTGTTCTTCTATTCAAGCAAAGTCTATGGGAATTTGGGTTTCTTGTTCACACTATGTTGTTCAAAATGCTGCCTTTTTGTGGCAGAACTTTGGTCAAAAACTCAGCTTTTCAAAGAAGCAACATGTCAATTGTTTTTGACATTTGGGTTTTGCACTGCAAAGCTGAGTTTTTGACCAAAGTTCTGCCCCAAAAAGGCAGCATTTTGAACAACATAGTGTGAACAAGAAACCCAAATTCCCATAGACTTTGCTTGAATAGAAGAACACATCCATTTTGGCATTAAACAGCGCAGAAGAAAAAGCAGCAAAAAAGCAGGTAAAAAGCAGGTAAAAAGCAACGTGCGCACATACCCTAATATCATTCCATAGCACGGAGCTCATCCATAACACTGGACAAAAGCTGCATTGGTGACAGCAAAAAGTAATTGTCTTGGCACAATAATTCCTTTGTAAACATCATAAAGCTACAACAACTAGAAAAAAAAAACATAAAATAGTTCTTACCATCAAGAGTAGTTCCTTCACCAGTGAGGGCAGCCCCAGCTCCCGATCCATATAGAGCATTTACAGAGAGGGAATAGGTTGTACCAGCATCCAGTTCCTTTAGTACTGTATCAGTTACTGTACCCCTCAGTGTAACCTCTTTAGGTTCTCCTCCAGCAGCTGGTACATATGTTACCAGGTATTGCTGTACTTTGCCGGGTGCTGCACCCCAGGATAATCTCAAACTTGATGTGGTAGCATCAGAAACTCTCAGATTTCTTGGCTGTCCTAATACTGTATGTAAGATAAAACATGGGCCGATGTCAATAATAATAAAAACACAAAATAGTACATAGAATGTTTTAGCATATTTTTCCATGTTTATCATATAAAATTAGAAGATTTAAAAAATTCTAATGGCAAATAGACAGGTACTGTACCTTCCTCGGTTGCTCCATTTCCTTGTAAAGGTTTTCCTGGACCCGAGCGATATTCAGGTGTGACAGATACTTGGTACTTTGTGTCAGACAAGAGATTCTGTAGTGTCACTGCTCTTTCATTCCCTGGAACTGTTACTTCTTTACGTTCTCCCCCAGAAACTGGACGATATCCAATTCTATACCTTAGGACGTTGCCAGGAGCTGGTGACCAGCCCACCTTAAAGCTATCCGTGGTCTCATCACTTACTATAAGGTTTCGAGGTGCTCCTTTTACTTTAAAAGTAAGGTGAAAAGAAGAAACTTATTAGAGGACAAAATTGTAAACATTTAATTTAAGATTCAAGTCAAAGATTCTATAGATTAAAAAAATAATTTAAAGTGAACCTGACAGGTGAAATATGCACCCAGAACCACGAGCAGTTCTGGGTACATATTGCTAACCCTGTCTAGCAGTCCCAGCCTATAGTAGCATAGATAAAGGGATCTTTAGAAAAAGTGTTTCTAAAGATCCCATATGATATGGTAATGAGGCCAGGGACTAGTCACAAAGGCGTTAGTTCCCTTGGCTAGTCGGCCCCCTTAGCATGTAAGAACACCTCTGTGGGTGTGCTAACATGCTAATGAATGTGCAGCATCAGAGTATGGTTGCGCTCACCTCTCTACTGCCATCGCATCCGACTCCTGGATTTCAGCTTCTGGACTTTCGGTCATGCGCACTATGAAGCCGGGTGTACGTGTCTTGGCTTCAAACTCATGTAGTGCACATGACCAAAGATCCGGGATCATGCGCTCTGAGCCCAAGTCCAGCATCGGATGTGATGGCAGCAGAGAGGTGAGCTTGACCATCCTCTAACCCCGCGCATTCATTAGCATGTTAGTACCTCCACAGTGGTGTGCTTACATGCTAAGGGGGCCAACTAGGCAAGGAAACTAATGCCCTTGCGACTAGTTCCTGTGCTAATTAGCATATCATATGGGCTCTTTAGAAATACTTTTTTCTAATAATCCCTTTATCTATGCTAATATAGGCTGGAACTGCTAGGCATGGATTAGTAATATGCACCCAGAACTGCTCATGGTTCTGGGTGCATATTGCACATGACAGGTTCCCTTTAAAGCCATAACTAAAAACTGTGACATAGGATTGAACCATGAAATTCTTGTATGTTCTCCCGTGTTTGCGTGGGTTTCATCCAAGTTCCCCAGTTTACTCCCACACTACAAATACATACTGATAGCCAATTTAGATTGTTAGTCCCAATGGTGACTGTGATGATGATGTCTATAAAGCACTGCGGAATATGATGGTGCTAAGTGAGCAAAATAAATGAAACATTTTTCAAAACCCTTTGTACATTACTACTCTTTAAACTAGATTTGTCGGTGAAATCATATTACCCATTGAACAATAGGAATTATTTAGGTTAATAGGGTGCTTCATTTTATTAGGCCTAAATGTTAAACTGTCGATTGATGCCAAAATGTTGTGGTATAGTAGAGACAAAGATACCTCCCAGCAAGAATTTATTAGAACATTTTAACTGGCTGACTCATCAGACTTTTTTTCAGCTGTCTTTTTGTAAACATGGGTGTATTAAAGTGCTTTATGAGATACTTATTATATCATTATTTTGTTATGCTTCTCAGCCACCTACTTCAATTTCTAAAATATGCAGAATCAGAGACAATGCTCTGCTATAGCTACACAGTCTTGATTCAAAAGTAACAGGATTTATGAAGGTCGCACAAAATAAGAACTACGAGATTTCAGGAGAACAACCTTATTTCCCTACATGGTAACTCAGTTTTGTTTTTGATTACGAGAGTAAAAATATTTTCAAGAAATGTTCCATTCAGCTCATACTCTTCCTACTTGAGTAATAAATATTAAGATCATTCTCTGCTAACAGTTTAATGTACTAAAGGTCACAATAGAGCCCTAGGCAATCAAAAGACTTTCTGGTGAACCCAGGATCTGACAAAATCATGACCCCTAAGGTCTAACACTTTAATTACCTTCTAAAGTTGTTTCTTCCCCCTCCAAAGGAGGGCTCTCTCCTTCATCATATTCTGCAGAAACTGAGACAGCATAAGTGGTCTCTGGAAGGAGATTGGAAAGAAGAGTGGTGGTAGTTGTCCCTGGGACAGACACTATAATGTCTTCTCCACCAACAGCGACCTTGTACTTGACAAGGTAGGATAGGACATCTTCACCTGCTGGAGACCAGTGTACTCTAAAGCTCCTGGATGTGACTTCGGAGAATGTTAGATTCTGAGCAGGAGTCAAAGCTGTAATGACACAAAAGATAGACTTTCCAAGTTAAAACTGTCATTGATTAATGGTTTTTGGTGTGTGTTTTTTATCATTGTGGCTTAAGGCATAATTATTTTTGTGTGTACTAAGATGTAAATTCATCAATGGATGTAAAAGTTAAAAGGAAAGTGTCAGTAGGATCCACCCTACTAAGCTGTCTACGGTATATAGGCATGCAAATCATGGAAACTTGAATAAAATTATATATTGATATCTGTTGTCCAATGACTTATTCCAGAGACATTTGTTTCTTTCTTAATATGTAAACGAGTTGCCAAAGATCTATGGGCCAGACATAGATCTTCTTGAGAATCTGCCTTCAGAACCTATTTTAAAAGAAAGGGGCATTACCAGTGTTAGACATTTAGATGAGGAAGTCATTACATGTTTCCCACTGATAGTGCCCCCTTTCATTTCAAAATCATTTTGGAGGCAAATTCTCAGGGAGATCTATGTCCAGCCCATAGATCCTTTACATATTAAGAAAAAATGTGGATTTCTCTGAAATAAAACATCAGATCACAGATATCAAGGTATTATTTTATTCAACTTTTTATGACCTGCATGCTCATATGAATGTCTCAGGAGGGTTGATCCTACTGCTGACAGAATCCCAATAACGGCTAGAAAAGCATAGCAGTCTTATGATTTAAGCATGTATCTTATAGGTACTGACAGTTCAATATCCTTGTATGTCCATTATAAACTTACATTTCCTCTTTATTGTTTGGAGTTCTTGTTCAATACGAAGACATATGGATTGGGTTAGCTCAAAAGAAATTCTTTGAAAGGCATCAAAGTCTTCTACTGTGTAGACATGGGTATCGGCAGGTGGGGAAGCAATTGCTTCCAACTCAGTTCTTACTGCTTCTTTAACACCAACAGCAAAAATCTCCACATCTGAGTTTCTCAACTTTATAGCTGGGTCTTTGAAGGCATCAGAAGATTTTCCATCAGTAATGAGTATCATGACTCTTGGGACGTTTGCTCTTGCGCCCTTGCTTTCAACAAACACCTTTTCCCTGACAAAAGTCATAGCTCTTCCGGTGTTAGTAGAGCCCCCTCTGTAAGGAAATGTATTTACTGCTTGAAGAATATCATCAATCGTGTCATACTTGTTCAAAGCAAATTCAGTATACGGATCACGGCTGTACTGTACAAGACTGATCTGGACTTTATTGGGTGAGATGTCAAAGCTTTTTACTAGCACTTCCAGGAAGGCTCTGACTTTTGCAAAATTTGCCACTCCAATACTATAGGAGCCATCAACAAGGAGGACAACATCAGCTTTTATATCCACTCCTCCGGAACATTCTGTGAAATACAATACCATCATATGTTATAGCTTTTGGACTTTATTGCAGAAAAAGGATAAATCAAAAAATATTGGTTTTACTTTGTAAGTGTAGGGAAACGTCTTTACACAGGAAGGTAAACAATTTGAGTCAATGTCTTACCTACTCTTATTTTCGTTGCCTGAGTTTTTTCCAGTGTTGAGATTGGCTCACTCGCTGTGAGTTCTTTCATTGCGAATACATTAATCTGGTACTCAGTATCTGGGGAGAGATCCTTCAGAGTAAGGCTTGTAGTTTGAGGGCCAACATTCAAGGCTTGTTGTTTGCTTCCTGCCAACATTGGAATAAGTTGAACTCTGTAGCCTGTGATTTGGCTCGGTGAAGGCCTCCAGGTGATCTTCATGGATTTAGAAGAAATTTCTGTGACCATCAAATCTGAAGGAGGATCCACAGCTAAAATTTAAAAAGGAAATAAATAAATTAAGAATATTTGGATTTAGAGAAAATATCCACACAGATGTTCTCATGCCTGCAGATATTAAAAATGAAATAGTATACTGTTAACAAATGATAGACAGTTAAAATTAACGTGTTTTTACTGTTTTGCTCAGTCATTGCTTACTACACCCATGCGTTTGTCAAATAAAATGACATATTACCCCAACCCAAAATGTTTATATGGTCATTTTGCTCTCTGAAAGATGACATCCATAGCTTTACTTATACAATCTGTTTTTCCTAACTGAAAAATTGCTCTTTTAATTTGTATGCAAATCAGGCTTAAATTCTCTAGGGGTGTCAAATCACATCTCAAGTCTCTGCCTCCCTGGATCTACTCGCAGTCCAGTCCCAACTTCTTCTGCTTGACTGACAGCTCACTGGTGGTGTAGTCCATCATGTGAGCTGTCATTCGAAGGTGGTGCTGGGCAGGGAATAGAGTTTGGGAGACAGAGGCTTGGCAAATGCTTTGGCATGCCCAGAGCACTTAATTAAAACAGCAATTTTTTTAGTCAAGGAGCAATGGATTGCATCAGTAAAGGTATGAATGACAGAGCAACATGACAGTTTGAGGGGTGGATCGTTCTGACACATTACATTCAAAGGACTGACTGAATACAATAGGTTTTGGAACATTATTAGAAAAGATAAAACATGATAAAACATTTATCCAGCATCCACAACTCTAGAGGTATGAAATCAAAAGTGAGAGACCCTGACTATTTCCAAACTTCCAATAGAACTGCATGTAGCAGCTGTGTTACAATTGATGCTTAATGGGAATCTAATGGTGTGGGGTGTTGATTAGGGTACCTGATTGTAGCAATCTGTGCAGTCAGACGTCAACCAATCTAACATTTATCATTGGATAGGCGAAAAAGAAAACCAGCTGGAATAGCCCTGTATAAAAATGAAAAAGTATTGTATGGAGAACTTACCTTCTTCTCCGCTAATAAGTTCACTTAGTTGTTCATCAACTCCAGAGCAAACCTGATTAATGATTTCATTCTGCACCTCTGCTATATTATCAAAGTTGGCCACACTGTAAACGTGCTTTAGAGAAGGTAAGGAGGCCATTTGTTTCAGCTCTTTTGCATCAGCTGCCTTTATTCCTAAAAGAAAGGAAACAATACATCATTCATTGGTTATTTTCATTTGGAGGATGTGCTAAAATTCAGAGGCTCTATAACTTCTTAGTGACATCAAGCATTATTGGCTGTTAGTGCTCAGCACAATTTACAGCCTATTCTTTATGGGTATTGCATATTACAATGTTTATGCCTCACAATGTCCAATGCATTTAATATTATTGCTGTGAAGTGGGTGAGATGGGTTTATTACTTGCACAGAATTTTTAAAGAAATTATGTAAAGTCGCAGTCCCTACTTTTGTCAAAAGTTAGCCAAAATACATGAAATGTTTACATCCTCGTAAAAATGTATTTTTTACCAAAAATGAGTAAGTTAAGCAAAAAGGCAGATTTCTCATTATTCCAAGGTCCTATTAAAGGGGTATACTTAAGTTCAGTTCAGAGCAATGCATTCTCCTTAGTTTGCTAACTTCCTGGTTTATAGCAGGGCAGGTTCTCCTCCTTGAGTGATCACTTTGGTGATTAAAACTGTAGCACTAGTAGAACTATGAAGCCCAGCACAAGTTCTGCTATAACACATTTAGCTATCAATGGTTTTGTTTTGGAGTCTACACTGTTACCCCTGTATTTACACATAGAGATAACAATACATTTAGGGGTACTTCTCACATAGCGAGATCACTAGCGAGATCGCTGCTGAGTCACGTTTTTTGTGACGCAGCAGTGACCTCATTAGCGATCTCGCTGTGTGTGACACTGAGCAGCGATCTGGCCCCTGCTGTGAAATTGCTGCTCGTTACACACAGTGCTGGTTCATTTTTTGGACGTTCCTCTCCCGCTGTGAAGCACACATCACTGTGTTTGACAGCGAGAGAGCAACGATCTGAATGTGCAGGGAGCAGGGAGCCAGCATCTGGCAGCCTGCGGTAAGCTGTAACCAAGGTAAATATCGGGTAACCAAGCGAAGTGCTTTGCTTGGTTACCCGATATTTACCTTGGTTACTGGCGTACACCGCTCTCACGCTGCCAATGCCGGCTCCCTGCTCCCTGCACACGTAGCCAGAGTACACATCGGGTAAATAAGCAAAGCGGTTTGCTTATTAACCCGATGTGTACTCTGGCTAGGAGTGCAGGGAGCCAGCACTAAGCGGTGTGCGCTGGTAACCAAGGTAAATATTGGGTAACCAAGTGCTTGGTTACTCGATATTTACCTTAGTTACCAAGCGCAGCATCGCTTCCACGCGTCATTGTTGGCTGGGGGCTGGTCATTGGTCGCTGGTGAGATCTGCCTGATTGACAGCTCCCCAGCGACCATGTAGCGACGCACCAGTGATCCTGACCAGGTCAGATCGCTGGTGGGATCGCTGGAGAGTCACTAAAGTGTGACGGTACCCTTAAACAAGCACTCAGCTCAGGATAGTGAGAGCAATGATTAAGAGACCTGATGTGAAAGTTACTAAGCCAAGATGATGAGAGGGAGTGGGAACGGTGAGCCATTAACTGCTGTATAGAAATCAATAGGCTGGAATAAGTGGCTGGTATGTTAAGAGTTAACCCTTCATCTAGAATGTGACTATGGTGCACACTAGGCCAGACACCATGGAAACCAGCTGTACACTATAAAAGATACAATATCTAATTGCAGGAGGACGACAGCAGATAGGAAAAGAAACTCAATTGCAAATTTGCTTATTTTCATGCTGAACAATTAATTAAAGCAATTTAAAAACTTTAGACCCTCCTCTTAAGCAACTGAAATGATAACATGACAGTGTATGTTATACTATGGTTTAAAACATATACATGCTTGATATAAATTATGATAATGTTTCTTACCCAATGTAAACACTTCGACTCCTAAATTCTGTAGCTCCTTTGCAGGAATTTCAACTTCATCTTGGGATTTTCCATCGGTAATAATAATTGCAATTCTAGGAAATCCTTTCCTGGATCCAGCGGATTGGACAAAGGTATTTCTTATCAAGTAATCTATGGCTTCACCTGAAATTAAATGAGTTGATATTGATGTTATTATAAATAACTGCATCATGATGATAATATACATGATGATAATATACATATGCTGTGTATATACTTATGTACTACCTTGAGCATCATTATCAATTCAGTCACTGTACTCCCCTAAAGAAACTGTAGGCCCCTTACCTGTCATTGTATTTCCTCCTTTATATGGTATTCTCTTTATAGCGGCCAATAAATCATTTTTCTTAAAGTATTTGTTAAGGTTAAATTCTGTCCTGGTATCAGAGCTGTATTGAACAACACCAACCCTTGTCTTCTCTTCTCCAATGTCAAATGCCAAAACCATGGAAGTCATGAAGTCAAGGATGTATTTGAAGTTGGCTCTTCCCACACTCCACGAGCCATCCACAAGAAAGACTACATCAGCAACTGCGCTAATGGAACACCCTTAAAATAAGATAAAATAAAATGAGGATATAAAAGCACATCAAGCATATTAATGAAAAACCTAGCCAAGGTCAGGATCACTCTGCAAACATGGGTGAATAGTTATATTACCGCTGTGGCACTTTGTAAAGTAAAACACAATGATCGATAGTTCTTTATCTAAAGTACCTGTGACTATAACAATTGTAGTAATAGACATCTGTGCTTTTTATTGTACATTTAATAGAAAATGTGGCATAAATTGCTTTATAACTGAAATTCTTGGCATTATAAGTATTGCATCTGCTGCATATATTTAGCCAGAAACTAATACTTTGTGGTAGTGTGGGGGGGGGAGGTCAATGAATATTTCCAGTCACCCTCAAAATTGACCAAATTAAGAATGTAAATGAATTATACAATATAAGTGCATTTTGTGTTGACTACTTCTGTATTGATTCTTCTAGGGTAGAATAACTCAACGATGGGCATCTAAGGAAGCATTTCACATTTTTCTATATGGCTTGAATCTAAAAAGAGGAAAACCCTTGTATGTCTTTGATGAAATAGGAGGCATAAGGAGATAAATTAGGGTCCTATAGAAATGTATTACTCAGAGTTTGCACAAAGCAATAGTGGATGGAGGAGGGTTGCCTTTGAGTCTTTCATTCTCACTTAAAATGTAATTGACTTTTACATGCTCCATGTTAAAGGAGATCAGACAACATATTTCACAATATAAACTTCTTACATGTTATAACAGATCTCTTAAAGAGGACCACCCATCAGGATTTTCCAAAATCAACTAAAGCCAGTGCTATACTGGCGCTATCATACTGATTCTAAACATACCTTTAGTTGTAAGATCGGATGTATACTTTCTGAAATACAGGCAAGTAGAGTTTGTGAAACACACTGTTATTTATCTATAGTGGGTGGAACGGAACATCTAATAGATGGGTCGGGTTTTGCTAGTTATTCCCGCCTCTGTCTTTCCTTCCTTCCCCTGTATTTCCTCCTTCCTTCCACCCCCTGTAATAACTGAAATAGACAGGCAGACAGGGGCAGGAATAACTATCGAAACCTGACCTACCTATCAGTTATTCCGTTGCACCTTTCATCAAATAACAGTGTATTTCCCAAACTTTACTTGCCTGTATTTCAGAAACTATATATCCGATCTCACAACTAAAGATATGTTTAGAATCAGCATGATATAGCCAGTATAGCACTGGCTTTAGCTTATATATGAAAATCCTGGTGGTTGGTCCTCTTTAAACCTGATGAGACTGGTGGATTTACAATGAACATTTTATGAGCCCAGACAGCTTATTTTAATATCACAATTATACAGCCACTTTGACATTGATTTTCAAAGTAAGTACACCAGCATCAAAAGATCTATTTAGTGATGTATGATGACAGATCGTAGTCTAATCTAAAGCAAACATCCTCAGTGGTCATATACAGTTGTCGAATGTGTCTTTTGGCTAAGGGTACCTTCACACTTTAGCGATGCTGCAGCGATCCGACCAGCGATCTGACCTGGTCAGGATCGCTGCTGCATCGCTACATGGTCGCTGGTGAGCTGTCAAACAGGCAGATCTCACCAGCGACCAGTGACCAGCCCCCAGCCAGCAGCAACGTGCAAGCGACGCTGCGCTTGCACGGAGCCGGCGTCTGGAAGCTGCGGACACTGGTAACTAAGGTAAACATCGGGTATGGTTACCCGATGTTTACATTAGTTACCAGCGCACACCGCTTAGCTGTGTGAGCAGGGAGCCGCGCACACTGAGTGCTGGCTCCTTGCTCTCCTAGCTACAGTACACATCGGGTTAATTGACCCGATGTGTAATGCAGCTACATGTGCAGAGAGCAGGGAGCCGCGCACACTGCTTAGCGCTGGCTCCTTGCTCTCCTAGCTACAGTACACATCGGGTTAATTAACCCGATGTGTAATGCAGCTACATGTGCAGAGAGCAGGGAGCCACGCACACTGCTTAGCGCTGGCTCCTTGCTATCCTAGCTACAGTACACATCAGGTTAATTAACCCGATGTGTACAGCAGCTACATGTGCAGAGAGCCGGAGCCGGCAGCACAGGCAGCGTGAGAGCTGCAGAGGCTGGTAACTAAGGTAAATATCGGGTAACCACCTTGGTTACCTGATGTTTATCTTGGTTACAGCTTACCGCAGCTGCCAGACGCCGGCTCCTGCTCCCTGCTCGCTTCATTTGTCACTCTCTCGCTGTCACACACAGCGATCTGTGTGTCACAGCGGGAGAGCGCCTTTGAAGAAAACGAACCAGGGCTGTGTGTAACGAGCAGCGATCTCGCAGCAGGGGCCAGATCGCTGCTCACTGTCACACACAGCGAGATCGCTAATGAGGTCACTGCTGCGTCACAAAAAGCGTGACTCAGCAGCGATCTCGGCAGTGAGCTCGCTGTGTGTGAAGCACCCCTAATGCTCAGTGGTATTGAGATACTGCAGATTACATCTGAGATAATAATATGTCACATCGCCAAAGCACTGGATGGCTCTACTGGCTCAGAAAGTCCCATGAAAGCGGGAAAGAATGCCAGGAACGTTTTATAGGGTTTTTATAGGGGTCTCTCTTACTGCTTCAAAGTTTTTAAGTAATTCATAAAATTTAATTGGGTCTTGCTATTTACGCAGTGCAAATAAACAATTCTACTTTCTTAACAGAGCTGCCAAAGACATCACATAGGATACAGAAAAGCACAATTAGCTGCTGACATTTCACACCCAACTGAATTAGTGGAAATTCAGGGTATCCACACTAGTTTACAGGCAGATAACAGATATTGAATACATAATATGACATGAATACTGCCTTTGTGTTTCCTATTTACCAGCAGGGTTATTACGGGGGCCCAGGCTTTTAATGTGCATTTAATTTATTTGATTGTTGCTATCCTGTTTTCAGCAGACACTAGATCAATGCCGGGCCAGCACTAACTGCTTGACTTCTTTTCAATGACTGTAAAGGGAGAAGCAATTACTAAGATATATGTACGTGCCCCTTGACCTCATCCCATTCTTTATTACACATGTTTCCATAGTATTTCATTGGAGTACATACGTGGTGAATCAGTGGTTACAACTTTCTTTTCTTCTGTCGTAACTCGACCTCCGGTTTGAACTTCAAAAAACAAAAAAAGTGTTGATTACATAACAATTATTGACAGATAGGAGATTCACAATGGAACTAGCAAGATTTAATGAAGACTCCATACAAAATGAGCATGTTACAGCTAGAATAGGCAGGTCAATCATTTTTGTGCAGTTTTCAAAGATATAAACCAGGAGTGGATTAAGAAAAAAAGAGAACTAGTTACTGTCTTTTATGCTTTCTTTCCTTTTATAATCCATGCTAGGTTTAAAGAAGTATTCCCATCTCCAAGATCCTATTCCAATACGTAATAGGAGTATTAATAATATTAGCAAATACCTCCAATTAGAAATATAGTATAGTTCTTCTGATTAGCTATGTCTCTATCCTCATGTGCAGGTCATTGCAGCTTAGATATCCATGGTTATGACCACTCATTTAGGGAGAGTTGTTTAGTTGCTTATGATCGTAACCATGGATACCTAAGCTGCACATGAGGTAAGAGACATGGCTATATCAGGAGAACTATACTACATTACTAATTGGAGGGTACCGTATTTTTTGGACTATAAGACGCATTTTTTTTTCCCAAATGTTGGGGGAAAGTGGGTGGTGCGTCTTATAGTCCGAATGTATGCACAGGGAATGAGGGTTCTGCGGTGGAGCGGGTCATTGGTGGCATGAGCAGGCTGTAGCGGCGCCTACCGTGGGCCCACCTATTAGCCTCTTTTCATATGCACTGCATCCTCCCACCCATCATCTCTCAGCACTGAAGCCGGCACTGACAGGTGGGTGCGGTGATGGGCAGGGGATGCGCACATAATTAACAGCTGACCCTCGTGATCATCCCTTGCAACTACAGCCTGGAGTGATCATGTGTGGCTATATTCACTGCCCCCTGCGCATCATCATCAGCGCGGGGGGCAGTGAATAAGAATACTCACTGGCCACTGATCCCTGCAGCATCGCGATGTCCTCCTGTCTGCTGACCCGCTGATGTGTGTGGAGAGCAGTGAGCACAGCGATGACATCATTGCTGTGCGTACGGCTCCACACAGGTCAGCGGCGCTGCTGCTGGCACAGACTGGAAGATGAGCGATGCTGCGTGGAGTGAGGAAAAGTGAATATAAACGTTTATTTTTTATGTGCCACAGGATGCGGGCCATATACCAGGATGGGGGTATATAGCAGGATGGGAGCATACACCTCGATTGGGACATCTACGGTACTTGGATGTGGGCACATACCAGGATGGTGGACACAAATACAAGGTTGGGGATCATATACAAGGCAGGAGGATCATTATCAGGATGGTGTACCTTAGTAGAGAATTTGGGGACATTACCCCGTAACAGTGTCAGCAGCAGATCCTCACCCCATAACAGTGTGTCATGACCACATTTTTTGCTTAAAATTTTATTTTCCTCTTCTAAAACCAGGGTGCGTCTTATGGTCCGTAAAATAGGTATTTGCTAATATTATTATTACACTTACTACATATTGAGGTAAGCTCTTGGAGATGGGAATACCCCTTTAAGGTTCAAAAACTAAATACAAAATGACTAAAACCTAATCAAAACCTAGGTACAGGCATCAATATACTTTGAAATAATACCAACCTGGCTAAACAATCTGCCTAAACATAAGGACCACATACTACATGGTCCTTACTGCAAAATATACAGGACCTGATTAATCATGGTGATTATTCCATATTTCTAGCCTTAAATAATTTCAATGTTGCGAAATTTTCGTGCAACACAAAGTTGTGTAAAACGTTTGCGCCTTTTGGCATTTTCACATCAAACAAATTCATAAAAAGTGGAGATGTTGCTTATTCTACAAATGTTACTGCAGAGTCTTAAGTGGGCTTTACACACAGCAACATCGCTAGCGATGTCGCTGGTGAAAGCACCCATCCCCGTCGGTTGAGCGTCATGGGCAAATCGCTGCCCATGGTGCACAACATCACTAGGAACAGTCACACATACTTACCTGCCTAGCGACGTCGCTGTGGCCGGCAACCGCCTCCTTTCTAAGGGGGCAGTTCATTCGGCGTCACAGCGACGTCACTAAGCGGCCGCCCAATAGAAGACGAGGGGCAGAGATGAGCGGGCCGAACATCCCGCCCACCTCCTTCCTTCCTCATTGCGGGCGGCTGCAGGTACGGTGATGTTCCTCGTTCCTGCGGTGTCACACATAGCGATGTGTGCAGCCGCAGGAACGGCGAACAACCTGCGTCCTGCAGCAGCAACCATAATCGGGATAGGAACGACTGGACAACGATCAACGATTTGGTAAGTAATTTTGATCGTTAACAGGTTGTTCCTGCGTTTCACACGCAACGACGTTGCTAACGAGGCCGGATGTGCATCACGAATTCCGTGAACCCAACGACATCTCTTTAGCGATATTGTTGCGTGTAAAGCCCCCTTTACTGTAGTATCATGTCTGTCAAGACCCACAAAGGGCACACAACTGATTAAATATGTTTAAAGAGGACCAATCGCCAAAATTTTCCAATATATACTACAGCCAGTGCTATACTGGCTATATTATGCTGATTCTATACATACCTATAGTTGTGAGATCGCATGTATACTTTCTGAAATACAGGCAAGTAAAGTTTGTGAAATACACTGTTACTTGATTGATAGCAGCTATAGAATTTCTAATAAGTGGCTCGGGTTTTGATAGTTATTTCCGCCCCTGTCTGACTGCCTGTCCTTACTCCCCTGTCTGTGTTATTACAGGGGAAGGAAGGAGGGAGGAAAGACAGGGGGGAGGAAAGACAGGCAGACAGGGGCGGGAATAACTAGTAAAACCCGACTCACCTATTAGATATTCTGTTTTGCACCTATCAAACACGTAACAGTGTATTTCACTATCTACTTGCCTGTATTTCATGAAATATACATTTGATCTCACAACTAAATGTATGTTTACAATCAGCATGACAGCACCAGGATAGCACTAGTTTTAATTTATATAGGAAAATCCTGTTGGTTGGTCCTCTTTAATTCATTAAGTGGCATGCATCTCTGGTGAGTCTAAAGGCCGCTTTACACGCTGCAACATCGCTAGCATCGGCTAGCGATGTCGCGTGCAATAGCACCCGCTCCTGTCGCTGGCACGATATGTGGTGATCGCTGCCACAGCAAACATTATCGCTACGGCAGCGTCACACGCACATACCTGTGACCGGCGAACCCCCTCCTTTCTAAGGGGGTGGTTCATTCAGCTTCACAGCGACGTCATAGCAGCATCACTGAACCCGCCCAATAGAAAAGGAGGGGAGGAGATGAGCGGCCAGAACATCCCGCCCACCTCATTCCTTCCTTCTTTTCCGGTGGACGGAGGTAAGGAAATGTTTGCCGTTCCAGCGGCGTCACACATAGCGATGTGTGCTGCCGCAGAAACGACAAACAACATCATTACTGCAGCAGCAACGATAATTGGGAAGAGGGGGGCATGTCACCGATGAGCGATTTTGAACATTTTTGCGACGATTCAAAATTGCTCATAGGTGTCACACACAACGAGATCACTACAGTGGCCAGATGTGCGTCACAAATTCCGTGACCCCCAACGAGATCGCTTTAGTGATATCGCAGCGTGTAAATCCACCTTAAGTTCTGCACACCCACCATTAAGACTAGTGTATTAAGGAACAGTCTTAATTATTTTGACCCATTGTGATTTACTAGGAGAAAAAGAAATAATACTATTTCTAAAATGTGGATATTCTTATATAATTATAGGGGTTGCTCCGTACATGAAATCTTCATCATTGGGAGCAGGTTGGCTTAAAGAAAGAATCAAAGTCCACACACAGGTGAATCTCTGCCACTGCTCCTGGCATATGGCATTGGATATAGCACTGATGTTATGTCAACATCATAGCAGCTCAATTGTTCTGAGTGGGGCATTCAATCTACACTGGCAGAGCTTCTGAGCTCACTGATTGGCAGCTGCATAGTCACGTGATGTCAGCGTTGCAGACAATATCAGACAATATCAGCTGACTGTATGAGATGAGGACTCCTTGCTGTGTGAATCGGAGGGAGGGTGAGTATAATAGTTTTTTTTAAGTGTGCGTCATAATGGAGGCCTTGTACAAGAATGGTGGGCCATGTAAGAGGATAGAGGATCAAATATACCAGGATGGTTTCCAT
Source organism: Anomaloglossus baeobatrachus (assembly GCF_048569485.1). Taxonomy (NCBI): domain Eukaryota; kingdom Metazoa; phylum Chordata; class Amphibia; order Anura; family Aromobatidae; genus Anomaloglossus; species Anomaloglossus baeobatrachus. The sequence goes on along the minus strand of NC_134355.1, from coordinate 384,454,463 downwards.
GTACCATGATGGGGGGCCATGAACCAGGATGGGGAATCATTTTTACCAGGATGTGGCCATATTCCAAGATGGGAGGCCATGTACCAGGATCGAGGCTCATATATACCAGGATAGGGGCCATGTACCAGGATCGAGGATCATGCTGTATATACCAGGATAGGGGACATGTACCAGAATGAGGGGACATGTACCAGGATGGGGAATCATATATACAAGAATGTGGATCATATATGCCAGGATGGGGGCCATGTACCAGGTTAGGGAATCATATACACAGTACCAGGATAGGGACCATATACCATGATAGGGGGGTCATAAGTAGAGGTTGGAATGGATTAATAGCATTTCAATTAATTTTAATGGGGGAAATTTAATTTCACATAACAGCAAATTGGTAATCCTTGGTATTATCATCAGCACATGGTAACAAAGAGAAAAGTCATGAAATAGAGAGTACAGAAGATAAAATACAAAAGAAATATGTTTTAAAAATTAGTTTTATGCAGCAAGGGGTTGTAGAAAGGTAACTTTCTGAAAGTTATTATCATTGCTATAAATCTATACAACCTCAAAGAACCTGCGTAAATCCATCTGATCTCACAGCCAGAAACACATGAGCGCAAGCATGGCTGTGCCGCTACATAACATCCACTGTTTCTCCATTACGCAGAGAGCTAGATGAATTTAAAGCTTATTAAGGTGGATACAATAATTGCATAAAGTTGATCATAACAAGGCTAAAACAATACATTCCTCATCGATTGTGTAGTGCCATCTGTGAATGTGTTAGTGAAAACAGTCGGATTGTACATTTGTCATCATTCCGATGATGAATCTCAGCTGAGTACTTACTTGTAAGTTGGCCAAACACAGGTAAACTTTCCTCCGATTCATCATATGAAAGTATTGTGACCACATACTCGACATCTGGTATAAGTTCTGTGAGCACAGTTTGGGTTGCGGAAGCTGGAAGATCCAATTCTTTTGCAGGTCCATCTGGTAAGCATTAGACAAAGTATATTTAGGACATTTATTAAAAAAATTCACCATCTTACTCAGAATTCTCTGTTTAGCATTAGAGACTATATTACTTCATTATTATAAGCTCCTCGTTCTGAAATATTTTTGCATTCAGTATTTGAGCAGTTGTTGATCCAAAAAATGACAAAAATCAGGGTCAAAGTTTAGCGTGATCTTGGCCCCATGAATTAAGGATTGATGGCATTGTACCAACCAGTTTAGCTTTGATGCAGTTGGTTCAAGAAAATAAATAAGATTTATGTCTCCCATGCAATTTTTGATGACCTTGAAAACGTTCAGGAGTGTTATAACTGTCTACAGTGCTGGCCATGAGTATTTGGATACTGTTCTATTGGTTGGTCCATCCCTTAAAGGGAACCTGTCACCCTAGATAACGCTATTTACCTGCAGATATAGGGTTGGTTTGTGGGTGAAAAGAGTAGCAATGTTGCCTTACTGAAAGTGCAGCTACCAGGAGAAAAATAACTTATTTCCAAGCAGGAGCCGCCAGCTTTCAGTTATAGGGCAGCATTTAGATTGATAGCGCGCTCTCCACAAAGAGCAGATATGACTGGTAATCAGAGTGCCAGGGTATGCATTCACCTGCCACTTACAGGGCAGTGAGTGGTGACTATAGTCGCACCATGCACGGTCCTATGACTAAAAGCCACCCTTGCTCATAGCCAGAAGTGCCATGTGCTTTTGATATACTATGACTAAAAGCCGTCAGCTCCCAAGAGAAAATTAGTCAATTTCCTCCCAGTAGCTGCATTTTCTAGAAAGTGGCTGCGCAGCAATGTAACACTAGTTATCTGCAGATTAACCCCATATCTGAGGTTAAATAGCATTTTCCAAAGTGACCTGTTCCCTTTAAATTATGTAATATAACTTATATTGCTTGTTAATGTACCCTCTGAGTTGTAAAGTGCTGCTGACTATGATGGTGCTATATTAATAAAAGTTCTGGTAATAATCTGAAAAGGTTTCATTATGAGAATGACCTTTACTGAAAAAACTTAGGTACAATTGGTCCTGAGGATCAAAGATCTGTGACCACCCAACCCCTAATGGAATCTCAGTATACAAAATATAGCATTATTTATACAGACGCAAGGTCATGTCTATAGTAGGTGAGAAGACAACAGCCAGACCCAATCTTTGCTGTCTGTCTGCCCAAACCCCCCGTAACATAAAGCTCAAACATTGTATGCTACAAAAAGTAGTTGACGAGCCATTGGGGCTCAAGACTTTCATGCATAGTGGTCTTTCCTTCCTTATATTGCTTTTGGGAGCTAAGGACTATGAAGGGAAGAATAAAGGAGAGCATCTAAAGGTCCTCGATGAGGCATTAATGGGGTCCTCAGTGTTGCCCCTATGCACTGGATCATAAAAAGAAATGACTGTAGCAATAGCTATGATCCTGTATGTGGAAAGGTTGGAATGTTTTTGTTCTTTTGGATATCATTTTCCTTTTTTATCGCCCGATAATGTCCTCTATTGGAACAAGGCTATTTTTTGGTCCAGTGTTAAAAATGTTACCAATCTATTGGGTCTGACACTGTTCATCCATTACTTTTTGCACTGTAGAAATAGCAGTTTAGGGTAACAAATATACGGCCCCTGATTCATTTACTCATACTGTAACGCTTCGACTTTGCCACTTGAAATAAACTTGTAATTCCCTATCAGCGTATTAGGAGCTCTGAATTATATCACTTTTCCATAATCTAGCAACATAATATTTGGCAAGTCCTTGTCAGGCTCATATAAGGTAAGAAAAACATTGAGAGCTGTATGTTTAACAAAACAGGGGCTTAGGAAAGCTAAACTGTATAAATGACACACAACTGCCAAAACCTTCCTTAATCCAAATCATCGCTATAAATATCAAAAACTGGAAGCGGGATCTGACTCCTCCCCGAGAGGTGGAGCACGACTTACCGACCGTGGGGACAATGGTGATCTTGTACCCTCGTATCCTCTCGGCTGGCCTTTGCCATGACATTCGAACAGTACTTTCATTTACTATTTCGAAATTTAGATCTGTAGGAGGCCCAACTGGAAGAAAACATTGATATATCAGTGGCTGGCCCATACAGCAAATGTTATTGCACCTATCTAATCTTAGGATGGACGTCTTGGATAATATTGTTAAGGCCCTGTTACACGCAACAACATATCTAACGAGATATTTGTGACGCACATCCGTTCTCATTAGCGACGTTGTTGCGTGTAAAGCGGCCTTTAGATGCTTTGGAGCTCCAGAACATTTGTGCAGAACCAAAGCTAACTCTGAAAGGTGCAATAACATCTGCTACTTCAATGATTTTTCCCAAAGCGGAAATAAGTTACGGTATACATAGAAAGCTGACATGGGAGAGCTTCACATACAGTTGTTTCCAACACCATAAGAGACTTCTGCTGGAAACAGTTCAAGCTGACATCAACGCGAATAAAACTTACAATGCACAGCACAAACATTTACATCTTGAGTTGCTTAATCATTCAGGAATGATTAAGGATGTTCAAGAATATTAGAAAACACACCGAGGAACAAGGAAACTCACAGGGAGCAATGAGAAGTGAACAGACAATTTCTGAGACAACCAAAGATTATTGAATACATGCTTGGTGTAGATCATGCCATAATTTGTGTCGTTTATACAACCTCCTGAGCTTCACTGATATATGTCCCTCTCATTTCTGATTTCCCCCATGTAGGTTTTATCTTATGTAATGGATACTGTATGAATAGGTTTCTAGTCATAAGGTGTCTCCCTAAAAAACAATATATCAAGCTCTGGCCTGTGGGCGCCCATTATTCTGTCTGGGGGCTATGTGGGGCCCATTATTCTGAATGGAGGTCTATTGGGGGCCCATTAGTCTGTATAAATAATGATGTGGTGTCCATTATTCTGTATGGAGGGCTACGTGGGGCCCATTATTCTGTATGGAGGGCTACGTGGGGCCCATTATTCCATATGGAGAACTATGTGGGGCCTATTATTCTGTATGGAGGGCTATGTGGGCCCATTATTCTGTATGGAGGGCTATATGGGCCCCATTACTCTGTATGGAGGACTATGTGGGCCCATTACTCTGTATGGTGGGCTATGTGGGCCCATTATTCTGTATGGAGGACTATGTGGGGCCCATTATTCTGTATGGAGGGCTATGTGGAGCCCATTACTCTGTATGGAGGACTATGTGGGGCCCATTATTCTGTATAAAGAATGATGTGGTGTCCATTATTCTGTATGGAGGGCTACGTGGGGCCCATTATTCTGTATGGAGGGCTATGTGGGCCCATTATTCTGTATGGAGGGCTATATGGGCCCCATTACTCTGTATGGAGGACTATGTGGGCCCATTACTCTGTATGGTGGGCTATGTGGGCCAATTACTCTGTATGGAGGACTATGTGGGGCCCATTATTCTGTATGGAGGGCTATGTGGGCCCATTATTCTGTATGGAGGGCTATATGGGCCCCATTACTCTGTATGGGGGACTATGTGGGCCCATTACTCTGTATGGTGGGCTATGTGGGCCCATTACTCTGTATGGAGGACTATGTGGGGCCCATTATTCTGTATGGAGTGCTATGTGGGGAACATTATTCTCTATAGAGGCTATGTCTAGCCCATTATTCTGTATACAGGACTATTTGGAGCCCATTAATCTGTATGGAAGACTATGTAGGGCACATTATTCTGTATGGAGGATTATGTGGAGAATATTATTCTCTATGGAGGGTTATGTGGGGCCCATTATGCTGTATGGAGGACTATGTGGGGCCCATTATTTTGTACAGAGACTATGTGGAGTCCATTATTCTCTATGGAGGATTATGTGGGGCTCATTATTCTGTATGGAGGACTATGTGGGGCCCCTTATTCTGTATAGAAGCTATGTGAAGCCCATTATTCTGTATACAGGACTATTTGGAGCCCATTAACCTGGATGGAAGATTATGTCAGGCACATTCTTCTGTATGGAGGATTTTGTGGGGCTCATTATTTTAAATGGAGAGCTATGTGGGGCCCATTATTCTCTATGGAGGATTATGTGGGGCTTATTATTTTGTATGGAGGACTATGTGGGGCCACTTATTCTGTTTGGAGGACTATGTGGGGCCCATTATTCTCTATGGAGGATTATGTGGGGCTTATTATTTTGTATGGAGGACTATGTGGGGCCCATTATTCTGTATGGAGGGCTGTGTGGGGCACATTATTCTCTATGGAGGATTATGTGGGGCTTATTATTTTGTATGGAGGGCTATGTGGGCCCATTATTCTGTATAGTGGGCTATGTGGGCCCATTATTCTGTATGGAGCACTATTTGGGGCACATTATTCTGTATGCAGAACTATGTGGGGCCCATTATTCTGTATGGAGGGCTATGTGGGCCCATTATTCTGTATGGAGGGCTATGTGGGCCCATTATTCTGTATGGAGAGCTATGTGGGGCACATTATTCTGTATGGATGACTATGTGGGGCATATTATTCTGTATAGAGGACTATGTGGGGCACATTATTCTGTATAGAGGACTATGTGGGGCCCATTATTCTGTATGGAGGACTATGTGGGGCCCATTATTCTGTATACAGGACTATTTGGAGCCCATCATTTTGTACAGAGGACTATGATGGGCACATTATTCTCTATGAAGGACTATGTGGGGCCCATTATTTCATACTGAGGACAATGTGAGGCCCATTATTCTGTACGGAGGACTATGTGGGGTCCATTATTCTGTGTAGAGAACTATGTGGGGCCCAATATTCTGTATAGAGGACTATGTGGGGCACATTATTCTGTATAGAGGACTATGTGGGCCCATTATTCTGTATGGAGCACTATTTGGGGCACATTATTCTGTATGCAGAACTATGTGGGGCCCATTATTCTGTATGGAGGGCTATGTGGGCCCATTATTCTGTATGGAGGGCTATGTGGGCCCATTATTCTGTATGGAGAGCTATGTGGGGCACATTATTCTGTATGCAGAACTATGTGGGGCCCATTATTCTGTATGGAGGGCTATGTGGGCCCATTATTCTGTATGGAGGGCTATGTGGGCCCATTATTCTGTATGGAGAGCTATGTGGGGCACATTATTCTGTATGGATGACTATGTGGGGCATATTATTCTGTATAGAGGACTATGTGGGGCACATTATTCTGTATAGAGGACTATGTGGGGCCCATTATTCTGTATGGAGGACTATGTGGGGCCCATTATTCTGTATACAGGACTATTTGGAGCCCATCATTTTGTACAGAGGACTATGATGGGCACATTATTCTCTATGAAGGACTATGTGGGGCCTATTATTTCATACTGAGGACAATGTGAGGCACATTATTCTGTATGGAGGGCTATGTGGGGTCCATTATTCTGTGTAGAGAACTATGTGGGGCCCAATATTCTGTATGGAGGACTATATGGGACAAATTATTCTGTATGGAGGACTATGTGGGGCCTTGTTCTGTATTGAATAAAGAACAATATGGTGCCCATTATTCTGTATGGAGAACTATGTGGGGCCTATTATTCTGTATGGAGACCTATGTGGTACCCATAATTCTGTGTGAAGGACTATGTGGCACCCATTATTCTGTATAGAGGACTACTTGAAGCCCATTAATCTGTATGGGGTACTATGTGGGGCCTATTATTCTGAGTAAAGAACAATGTGGTGCCAATTATCCTGTATGGAGGGCTATGTGTGGCCCATTCTTCTGTATGGATTTCTATATGGGGACTCGTTCTGTATAAAGAACAATGTGCTGTCCATTATTCTGTATGGATAACTATGAGGGGCCCATTATTCTGTATGGAGGACTATATGGAGTCCATTATTCTGTATTGAGGACTATGTGGGGCTCATTATTCTGTATGGAAGGTATGTGGAGCACATTATTCTGCATGTAGGACTATGTTGGGCACATTATTCTGTATAGAGGACTTTCTGGGGAGCATTAATCTTTATGTGTGATTATGCTGTGCCCATTATTTTGTATGGAGGGATATGTGGGACACATTATTCTGAATGGGGGACTATGTGGGGCCCATTATTCTGTATGGAGGACTATGTGGGGCCTATTATTTATGGAGGGCTATGTGGAGCCCATTATTCTGTATGGAGAACTATGTGGGGGCCACTATTCTGTATAGAGGACTATTTAGGACCCATTAATCTTTATGTATGATTACTTGGGGCCCATGATTCTGTATTGAGGACTATGTGGGGCCCGCGACTAGGTTGACTCATGACTTTGTCCAAGTTTTTAACTTTGGCCCTCTGTGTATTTGAGTTTAACATCCCTGTCCTAAAATATCATATAGCATACAAATGCATTGCATAAATATTGTTTTATGACTTCAGATGGCACCAAATATAGAATGTTCATTAAAAAAATAATTTTCAATTAAACTGAGGGATTAAAATATTATTGGAACTAATGAGAGTCCAGATGTTGGAGTTGCACCTGGACCTTGGAACAGGAGAGGGCTCTAAAAGTCCATTTTCCCTTTTTGAAAAGATCAGTGCTATAAATGAAATATAATAAGAGGGGGATGCTGGTGTTTAAGTTATGCCTTTGATGTCCATGGCATGGCAAACCCTCCAGGAACCATTCCTCCTGCATGGACAATAGTCCTTATAAAGATTTTGGCTAAATATTTATCTGACATAGGATCCTTTGAAAGGAAGGAGTGTTGTACTTCTATAACAGGCAGACAGGTGGTCCATACTACAGTAGAAACAGCATTTTGACATCAAAATGCAAGTATAGACTTTCACAAAAGACTGGTTAATGATGGCAAGACGGAATCACAGCATGTGGATGAGCGTTGTACAGAATACTGCGAGCACACAGTGGAGAGGGCAGGTTAACCCACACATAACTGCACACGGAAAAAAATCAGATGGCTGATAACAGGTATGATTGGACATTAAAAAATGGAAGGAATTCTCTGCATATAGATTATTTCATGGCATCATGCGATATACATGAAATCATGATTTGCTTGAGCTCACCAAAATGAACAAAAGCCTCCATGTACAGATTGCATTACACACAGACTTTGTGTCTTATTTTATAATGATATTCACTCAGTTTGTAAATCGAGGCTTCGGTCAGCGCAAAGTGAGTATTAATCAGCAGGCAAGGAAGCAACGTGTCTGCATTCTGAAGGGTTACTACACTAAAAGGACTCTAATATTGTCTTTAGCTTTATTATTAGGTTTTTGAATATCCACTTAAAATTTTAGCAAACTATTTCATTGAGAGCAGAGGGAATCCAGGCATACTTCACATGTCATATGATGTATCACCAATCTAAGCTGCAGTTTACACTTATGATATGTACTTATTACTAATTGCATGCATATCTGGGGTGCTTTTTCTGTCGTTTCTGTAAAAATACTATTTATGTGTGTAATAATGTGTAACAGGCTTACATTTACATTTACAGGGAATCTGTCAGATGTTTTTACTGTATAATCTGAGAGAAGCATGATGTAAGGCCTTAGACCCTGATTCCAGTCATGTATCATTTACTAGGCTGTGTGATGCTGTTTCAATAAAATCAGTGTTTTTTCAGCAGAAAACTATCACTATTAGGGTTCGGTTCCACTGGCGTTTTGCACGGACGAGTGCAATCCAATAAAACATCAGATTGCTATCTCTTTAGTGCAAAACTATGAGGCAGTGTCCAACTACAATTGATTACTCATGACACGTTGGCATGAGAAATGAATCTCAGCATACTGCGTTTTGCAGCGAGTCTCGGATCACACACCCCCATACAAGTCTCCGGATGCGTTGTGAAACATCGCACTGCAGTCGCATGTCATCTGATCGCAATACGATATATGCAGAGACAGGTAGCGGAGGAGAAGGAGAAAGTGTTCCCTCCTTCTTATCTGAAGCTGTGACCCAATCACAAGATCGGATCAAAACCGCATAACCCTCGGCTGACACCCAGAGCAGATGGTCATTAGTGGAACCAAGGCCTAAGTCTGGCTGTTTTGGGCCTGTTAGTCAACTACTCTGTGTACCTCCACTCCCACTACTGGTTACCAGCTTTCTGTCAATATACAGTATACACAGAAAGCTGCCAATTAATTATGTGGGTGGGGTTACACAGGGCTCAGCATTCAGGGCACTGTTAGATCACAACTGCAGCACCCAGTAAACTAAGTGATACATGGCTGGAATCAGAGTCTCTGCCCCTATATCTTGCTGTTCTCTGATTACATAATAAAAATCAAGTGACAGATTCTCTTTAAGGTAGGTGTAGGGTCATGATGGTACTAATTTGTTAGCAAAAAAGATTAAAGATTATTAAAAAGGTGCTATTTTGTTTAAATTAAGTTTATTTATTGTATAGTGATGACACACTCTGCAACTTTCTAATACACTTAATGAGGTTATTCATGTTTTTTTTTACTATGTGCCTAAAATCAAAAAATAAGCCACCACTCTGTTGACATCAGTGCAAGCCACTGAATCACCGGTGGGGGAGGTCTGTGACCGCTCAGAGCTGGCAGAGATCAGCGCTGGGCACATCAGGCAGCTGGTTGGGAAGTACCTGCCTGTTGGTTCATAGGCACATTGTAAAAAAATAAAAACTCCTGGATATTCACTTTCATGTTTCTAACATACTTTAATATTTCTGCTTGCTGTTAGTGAATGGAAACATTCTTGTTTATATTTAGAGGCTGACAATCAATCCTTCTGATCATGGTGACATTGCTGACATTGCACATGATTCAGATACACAAAAAAACTGTTTTTTTTTTTCTTTTTTTAATTTATTGTGTACCTTGTATGTAGAAAAACAGATGTATAAATGAGCTCAGGGTCTTAGGGGTACTTTGCACATTACGACATCGCAGGTGCGATGTCGGTGGGGTCAAATCGAAAGTGACGCACATCCAGCGTCGCTGTCAACAACGGAGTATGTGAATCGTTTTTACTACAATTAACGAGCGCAAAAGCGTCGAAATCGTATGATCGGTATAGTGTCGGTCATTTCCATAATTTTGGAAGGACCGATGTTACGATGTTGTTCCTCGTTCCTGCAGCAGCACACACCACTGTGTGTGAAGCCGCAGGAGCGAGGAACATCACCTTACTTGCGTCCCGGCTGCAATGAGGAAGGAAGGAGGTGGGCGGGATGTTTACGTCCCGCTCATCTCCGCCCCCTGCTTCTATTGGCCGCCTGCCGTGTGACGTCGCTGTGACGCCGCACCACCCGCCCCTTTAGGAAGGAGGCGGTTCACCGGCTGGAGCGACGTCGCAGGGCAGGTGAGTGCATGTGAAGCTGCCGTAGCGATGATGTTTGCTACCGCAGCTATCACAAGATATCGCAGCTGCGACGGGGGCGGAGACTATCGTGCTCGGCATCACTACCATCGGCTTGCAATGTCGTAGTGTGCAAAGTACTACTTAGTGTATCTTCATGCAACTTTTTTTTTTTAGGTCAAAGACCATTGAGTAATTTCTCATTTCTATGGAGTTTTGTAAACCTGAGGCATCATTTATTCATTTTTAGCATTTTTTTCAGCATTTTTTAACTAACTTTCAAATCCATTAAACAGTGAAGAAATGCTGACAAACAATGCTCAAAAAATTGTCCAGTCATCTTCTGTATATTTTTTTTCCTTCACTTTCACTTGTATTTTTGATTATGGATCTTTTGAAAGATTTCAGAATGGCCGATACTAATATATAAAATCTTTTTTCTTCCTATTTATGCTAGATTCATTTAGAATTGTATGTTAGATGGCTTGTCACTTTCTGAAGCAGTCAACCATAACTCTGCTGTCGTTTTATTATGTTGGAGTCATGCAAAAGCTTCTAAAAGTCAAAAATAGAATACGCATTTCAAGCTTGCAATTGAATTTAAGGAATATCATTATAAAATACTATTTCGGTAGCAAAGGCTCAGTACAAATTTAATGCAAAGGCAGACAGAACTGACCTGAGCATGCTTCAAAAAGGTATCAGTACATGGTAAAGAGGTGGCACCAACCTGGACAGCAATTTGACCTGTTGTGCAGATGACTTAGGCTTTACTGCCCGAGAACAGTAGTAGCCCAACTTGGTTAACTCCAAAAGACCGGATTCCAAGAAAAAAAAAATGACTGTGGGGAAGAAAATCTGTAGAATCTGAAAAATCTGTCAACCTGTACAGAAGCATATGGATTTTGTGGCAGAAGGTTTGCTTAAATTGTCTCCGTATAGAAGTGTTTGTGAATATACCTCCTGATACAGTCATAACAGATCTCCATCACATAGCATACTTGGCAAAAACTCCCAATTCTTTGCATGCTTAAGGGTCCATCTCACAGCAAAGAAAAGAAAATTATGAACTGTCATTACTCCGCTTTGTTTTGACCTTTTTAGGTGACATTTCCAGATATAGAATTCGGCAGCATTTCTTCTATGTTGATGAATACAGGATTACATGGGGAAAACAACTGGTTACATTCATGCAGTATTCTGTAACATTTCGTGTATCCTTTGATCATAGACACATTGAAATACCAGAAGCATTAATGAATTAATGAATGGCATTCTTAGGCTCAGTTCATATATCCTGTAATCATCTGTTAGAACGGATCCTGCAGAGATCCTTTGGAAAAAAGAAGTTCTGCAAACACAACTTTTTTGTCTTTTGTTAAATAACTGATATCTGACGGATGCGTTTTTTTAGCATGGGAGTCTATGGAGAGCTGGATCCCTTTTTTTAACTTGGGATTCTATGGAGAATGGATCCGTTAACATATTGCTATTTACTCATCCACTATTCTTGCATTTGTAACGGATCTGTTTTTTTCTTACAGGATCCATGTCAAATGGAAGGTAAATAGCAATCTGTTAACGGATCAATTCTCCATAGACGCACAAGTTAAAAAAAAGGGATCCAGCAGACATCTTTTTGCCAATGGATCTGCAGGATCTGTTCTAGCGGATGATTACGGGACATGTGAACTCAGCCTTACAAAGGACCAGTCATTAGTCCTAACATTCACTCTTCCCCTGAATATGGTGATGTTTTTATATTGTTCCTGTGCTTTTTCATTCCTGAGATATGGCCTCTTTTCATTTAAATGTAGAGCCTTTTAGCCAAGTGGGCGTGGTCCTTAGCTCTTCTCTTCTAGGCTATGTGCCTATGGGAGTTTGTACCTGCGGATATATCCACAGATACGGCCGCAGGTTTCCCGCAGCTGCTCGCTGGAATCTGCAGCTATTTTTAGCTGCGGTAGCACAGCGAAATAGCTGCGGTAAACCTGCGGGCATTACTGCAGCTTACCTGCGGATGTCCCGGCCCTATCTCCATAGTGGAAGGTCAGGATTTCCACAGGTAATTCCGCAGAAATGATTGACATGCAATTACGTGTGGCTGTGGGACATCCGCAGCATATTCTGCACCCGCACATACCACAGCATGGACACAGCACTCCTCATGTCCCATAGGATAACATGGGGAGTGTCTGTACATGCTGAAACCTGTGGATTTATCTGGAAAATCCAGAAAATCTGCATATTTTCCGCAGATAAATCCGCAGGTTTATTCTCCCGTGGGCACATAGCTTTATATTTTCTTTGATGACCCCACACAGTTGGCTTAAAAGACCAGCTTTATACACAGGAAAGACAGTGCCATATCTCAGGTGTGATGGGGCACATGAACACAAAATTTACAATGCCAGATTTAGTAGATCAGCGGCATTTAAGTCAGGTTAAATAAAAATGACATATTCAAAGCAAGTGAAAAATCCTCCTTAGCCATTGGGTTTGCAATCACCATTATTAATAAGGTGTGTGCTGACGACAATGTGTCACAGTGTATAGGTACATAGCCTACTGACAGGGAAAATAACCATTTTTCTATTCAATAATGCAATTCCAGGAGGAATAACTGAGGAACAGAACAGCACAGATTTGTAAGGAAAGATGTTTCTGAGACATACGTCTGAACTGACGACAGGTCCTCTTTAACACATACATTGCACACATGGAGGCAAGAGAAAAGCCAAGCATACAATGTATTCAACACCTGTAAATACATACGTCTTTAACACATTTGCTTATAAAAAGCTGAGGCTGATGAAATCTAAAATAATTACTCAGAGACAGAAATCCTGCTTCCTGCCATTACAAAAGATAGTCACAGCTGGCACACTATAATCCAATGTTATCCAACATTATTTTAGATGGATCCTAAGATGCAGCTCTTCTTCCTTGGATATACCATATATAATAATAGTATATATATATATATATATATATATATATATATATATATATATATATATATTAGTATGCCATATTATTTGGGATCCTGTAGATACCAAATTCTAAAATTGGGGGTTATTCCGCTCTTCATCGTTGGATATTGTACATGTAAAAATGTATTTTAAAATTTGCAGCTATTCTTCGGATATTATCACTTTTCTTTTGTTGACAGATCGTTACCTAGGAGACCGACCACAGCTGCTGTCTAGTTTCTAAGCTCTGTGTTGAAACTGGCCAGGATTGGGAGGTTACAGCACGCTGCAGATATCCTGGTTAGCTTCAAAACAGTGCTTATAAACTCAACAGAAAAGAACGTGTTACTAGTATTGAGCATATTCTGCAGTCTAGCCACAGTGGTCGATTTACTAAGTAACAAGCTGTAAAAAAAGGGGGGAAAAAGTGTTAATATCTTAAGAAAGGCTGAAAATTTTAATAAACAGTATATTGCGAAGTTGCATGTAATTGCAAATATTATCCCACAATAAAGATGGAAATAACCCTTTAGTCAAACATTTGCCACATCTATGGAAACAAAGAAATTTTAAACAAAAGTGAGAAGATGTCAAGTAAACGCTAGGAAACAATTTGCCGTAGCAGAGGTGATTTGGTGACATTAGGCACTTATAATGAACCCTACTTGTGCTATCACAATGCGGAGAAACATTGTTTCAGTAAATATAACAAAAGGACTGGAGAATAATAAACTTTCTGGGGAATTTCTTGGCTTGTCCACTTTTCTAAATAAACTCTCCTGCCTCAGATCTCAGATATAATGCTGCAGTAAGTGCAGACTTCCAAGTCAATTCAGTTGTGTGTCTGCTCCTTGTAACTAAGGTACACATTAATTATTGCAGAATGTAAGACTAATATGAATCTTCAACCTTGAGTTAGAGGGGAAATCATAAATCAGCAATTCCGTAAGTGCTAATCAGTCCTGGGTTGACTTGTTCAATTTTGGGATGGAAAAGGGATGAAAATTAGGAAAATTCAACCGAAAAATGTTGTTCCAAGAATATAGCCTAATGGAAACGTGTCACGTTGTAGATGTAGCTTGACCTGTGGACATCATGGTATAGAGAAGAAGATTGAAGTCCATTGTGATTGTATATATGAGTCCAGTGGGAGGTCCTACTAGTGATTAACAGCTCTCTCTGCATGCACTCATACAGGGAAGTATATATGCATGAGTACAAGGAGTAGTGCTGTCCAGTGATTGACAGCTCTCTCTGCACGCACTCATACAGGGAAGTATGTATGCATGAGTACAAGGAGTAGTGCTGTCCAGTGATTGACAGCTCTCTGCACGCACTCATACAGGGAGGTATGTATGCATGAATCCAATGGGTGGTGCTATTCAGTGATTGACAGCTCTCTCTGCATGTACTCAAACAGGGAAAGAATGTATGCATGAGTACAAGGAGTGGTGCTATCCAGTGATTGACAGCTCTCTGCATGCACTCATACAGAGAAGTATATATGCATGAGTACAAGGAGTGGTGCTATCCAGTGATTGACAGCTCTCTGCATGCACTCACCTACGGGAAGCGTAAACAACTGGCTGCCTAACCATCACCCCAGAGGTCTGACCTGCAGCCCCAGTAACCATACTGGAACCGTAGGTGGCGTCACAAAATACTTTTATTTATTTATTTATTTATTTTTTTTCTTTATTATTTTTTTTATTTATTTATTTATTTTTTTTATTTTTATTATTTATTGACTTTCAGCGACCACCAGGGCCACGGAACCGGGCACAGGCCCCCGTGACATAATCCCAGTAACCAACACCCAGAACCGAGTACCCCACGGCCCTGGGGCGGGTCACATGCACTCATACAGGGAGGTATGTATGCATGAGTACAAGGAGTGGTGCTATCCAGTGATTGACAGCTCTCTGCATGCACTCATACAGTGCAGTTTGTATGTATGAATCCAAGGGGTGGTGCTATCCAGTGATTGACAGCCCTCTCTGCATGCACTCATACAGGGAAGTATATATGCATGAATCCAAGGGGCGGTGCTATCGAGTGATTGACAGCTCTCTCTGCATGTACTCATACAGGGAAGTATGTATGCATGAGTACAAGGAGTGGTGCTATCCAGTGATTGACAGCCCTCTCTGCATGCACTCATACAGGGAAGTATATATGCATGAGTACAAGGAGTAGTGCTATCCAGTGATTAACAGCTCTCTGCATGCACTCATACAGGGAAGTATGTATGCATGAGTACAAGGAGTGGTGCTATCCAGTGATTGACAGCCCTCTCTGCATGCACTCATACAGGGAAGTATGTATGCATGAGTACAAGGAGTGGTGCTATCCAGTGATTGACAGCTCTCTCTGCATGTACTCATACAGGGAAGTATGTATGCATGAGTACAAGGAGTGGTGCTATCCAGTGATTGACAGCCCTCTCTGCATGCACTCATACAGGGAAGTATATATGCATGAGTACAAGGAGTAGTGCTATCCAGTGATTAACAGCTCTCTGCATGCACTCATACAGGGAAGTATGTATGCATGAGTACAAGGAGTGGTGCTATCCAGTGATTGACAGCCCTCTCTGCATGCACTCATACAGGGAAGTATGTATGCATGAGTACAAGGAGTGGTGCTATCCAGTGATTGACAGCTCTCTGCATGCACTCATACAGGGAGGTATGTATGCATGAGTACAAGGAGTGGTGCTATCCAGTGATTGACAGCTCTCTGCATGCACTCATACAGGGAGGTATGTATGCATGAGTACAAGGAGTGGTGCTATCCAGTGATTGACAGCTCTCTGCATGTACTCATACAGGGAGGTATGTATACATGAGTACAATGGGCAGTCCCATTCAGTGATTGACAGCTCTCTGTATGCACTTCAACAGGAAAGACTGTATGCATGAGTCCAATGGGTGGTCCTATTTAGTGATTGACAGCTATCTCTGCATGCACTCATACAGAGCAGTTTGAATGTATGAGTACAATGGATGAGGCTATTCAGTGATTGACAGCTCTTTCCACATGTACTCATACAGGGCAGTATGTATGAGTATAATGGCTGGCCCTATTCAGTGATTGACAGCTCTCTCTGAATACAGTCATACAAGGAAAACTGTCAATCACTACTAGGACCACCCACTGGACTCATATACATATAAACACAAGGGAATTCAAAGAGCAAAACGAGCTTTTTAAAGTCTCCAAATATGTATGTAAATCTGATTAGACCCTTTCATCCGGCCTTCAGATCAGATACCATTTTCCACATGAAAGAACCTTTCCTCTTAAATTTGATGAATTTTGGGTTCTAGATGTGTGCATAACATTACACTATCAGAAAACAACTCTATTTGATATATGGAATAATGTAAAAATAAAATATATGATAAATGTGGGAGCCTGCTAGTGTGGGTCACAATGAGGGCAGTTATATTACATAGTAGTACCACACTTTACAGAATAGTCCATTCACTTGTTATAGAGGCAGTATATACCTGTAACATATAAGATACACTACTGTATATCTTTCATGTACAGGGTCATTACTTTCAATTTAAGCACCCATAGAATCATGTAATATTGTAATTGCCTCTTAATAAATATGCTAATTTTTAGATGACTTTTAAGTAGAATGTAATAAGATTTGCTTTAAGAGTCTTTCAATTATTTTTTGGCAATCACTTTCTAAATAAAAAATAGTAGTAAGGATCTAATTAGTTAATAATCCTGTATCCGTATGTAGTAATATTTATTTCATGCCTCAAGGAAAAATGCAATGACACACCCAATTAGGAGTCGCTCGGGAATTTTTTAAATAAGGGCAGTAAATTATATAATACAAGCATTAATCACTTAATAAAATCCCAGCTATTCCGGGGTCACGTCTCCGGTGGTCCCCGCTGGTCCTGCAGCCATGATGTCGCGTTCCTCAATCACATGATGCTTACATTTTCGGCATGTGACTGCTGCGTTCAGGGGTTGGCGGTAGGGATCAAGTGATTGTTAGAAGTGAAACCGCAGGGGTTTCAATTTTTGTTTTAATATATTAGCCCATTTTTTACCCTTAGTTTGTTTTTTAAAAACAATCTCCAACATTCCCTTTAAGGGAAATTAGTGCTAAAAATAATAATAAAATTTTGCTTTAGTAATAAGATAATGAGCTCTAAATCCAACATGCAGTCAATCCACATAGGTCTCGACAATGAACCTTTACAGACATCCTATGTTAATACAGTCTAATGAGGCATGCCAGGAATATCCCGCATATAAACACATGCTCCATGTCGCGTTAATGTATTATCATCTGCATACCATGTCCAAGGAACCACACAGCTCAGCGGCATCCCGGCTAAGAAAGTCACTGCCAAAAATGGTTGTAACTCATTCCTCTAGTTTAGAAATAGATAAAGGGTGAGCAATAAAATATACTGTATTTTGGCCATTTTGTGTGGGACAGCTGTTTGGTTTGGCTGCAAGGCTGGATAAGAAGGCAGCAACCGAAAAACATGGAGATAATTTAGCACTACTGTCTGCATGACTGAAAATTGCTAATAGGATACTACTGAAAGGATTTGCTGCGTATTTAGTTGTAATAACTTACAAAGAAAGCCAAGGTTACAGCAATTATTAAAAGAAATACACAAGGGGTTCACATGTAGAGCACCATGGAACAAATAGAGCTATAATAATAAATAATAGGGGTGGGGTGAGCAGGTGTACAAGGCTATGGTGGGGCAGAGGTAACACGCTGGCTCTCATGCCAGAAGCAACTCTGAAATATAAGAAGACAGCAGTTTATCACTGCCGCTTGGTACGTAGGAAGCCTATTACAGATTTCCATAAGGTTCCAGGAGCTTCAAGGTAGTGCTCTGCCATAGATGTTGAGTGCCGGAGGATGTCACCAAATCACTCTGCCTTGGTCAGGGTATTTAGCACAGCAAACTGAATATTGGCAAGGATACCTCTATGCCAATAATAGATGCTAACATTTTTAAAGAACAATATTTTGGAGCCAATTAGATGACTGGAAGCTAATTAGTGTTTACTGACAGCTAGGTATATGAGTTCCATATTCACGTCCATATTTTGGATTGGCTGAAGAATGTTGGAAGACTTTTTTTCTAACGACTAAATAAGATCCTGTGCTCATCATATTTTTGCCCCAGATTTAGTGTAAAAGCTCCCAATGCTCATGCTAAAAGTGTCCATAGAGCTTTATTGCTAGAAGGGGTGTTGTTTAAGTATCTATAAAGCTTTATTACTAGAAGGACTCTTGTTCATGTGTCCATAGAGCTTTATTGGTAGAAGGACTCTTGTTTATGTGTCCATACAGCTTAATTGCTAGAAGGGCTATTATTTATGTGTCCGTAGAACTTTATTGTTAGAAGGACTGTTATTTATGTGTCCGTACACCTTTATTGGTAGAAGAACTGCTGTTTACGTGTCCGTAGACCTTTATTGCTAGAAGGACTGTTATTTAAGTGTCCATACAGCTTTATTGCTAGAAGGACTGTTGTTTACGTGTCCGTAGACCTTTATTACTAGAAGGACTGTTGTTTACGTGTTCGTAGACCTTTATTACTAGAAGGACTGTTGTTTACGTGTCCGTAGACCTTTATTACTAGAAGGACTGTTGTTTACGTGTCCGTAGACCTTTATTACTAGAAAGACTGCTGCTTAATTGTCCATAGAGCTTGATTGCTAGAAGGACTGTTGTTTACGCATCCGTAGACCTTTATTACTAGAAGGACTGTTGTTTACGCATCCGTAGACCTTTATTACTAGAAGGACTGTTGTTTACGTGTCCGTAGACCTTTATTACTAGAAAGACTGCTGCTTAAGTGTCCATAGAGCTTGATTGCTAGAAGGACTGTTAAGTGTCCGTAGACCTTTATTGCTAGAAGGACTGCTGCTTAACTGTCCATAGAGCTTTATTGTTAGAAGGACTGCTGCTTAACTGTCCATAGAGCTTTATTGCAAGAAGGACTGCTGCTTAACTGTCCATAGAGCTTGATTGCTAGAAGGACTGTTAAGTGTCCATAGACCTTTATTGCTAGAAGGACTGCTGCTTAACTGTCCATAGAGCTTTATTGTTAGAAGGACTGCTGTTTAAGTGTCCATAGAGCTTGATTGCTAGAAGGACTATTGCTTAAGTATCTATAGAGCTTTATTACTAGAAGAACTGTTATTTTGGCCTCTGTCTAGTCAATATACAGGGAAAAAAGTCTATTCCATTCACCAAAGTCCAGTAAAAAAAGGTGTACATTAAAGTTAGACCGTTTGATCAGGGAAGTCCATTGCTGATACATGCCACTATATGGCATATGTAATAGGCATCTTTCTAACAAATACTTCATGAGCTTTTTCATAGCTTTATATTACATAACCATTGAATGAACTCCATTATTGCCTACGGGCCATGAATAGTTTGAACGGATAACTAACAAAGGCATCCATACCCAAATCTTGTCATGTAATTAACATATATGGAACATATCCATATAACTCTAAGGGCGATGAATGCCCCTGTTAGACATCCGTTGCAGCCTATACGTAATGCAAACATGATACAAACAGAACGCAAATATATGAACTGAAAAATTTGTAGTTGTATCTTCATGCAGCCCCAAAGAAAAGTACAATCTACCATAAAGAAATGATGTGTCCATGTGTAACAAACATTTTTCTCAGTAGAACCCAGTATCATGGTGACAATTTTTATAGCAAAGCCTATAACATCTACACAACTGCAGCCAACATCTTCTATAGATGTCCCTGTTTAAAGCCAAATTAAAGGTTATATTAAGGAACTGCAAACATAGTAATTTCTTCTTGTCTTTATAATATCTTATGGGGCTTTATAGGAAAGAAACAAAAATGTTGATAAAAAAAAAATTGGAGGCTGTCTGCATGTAGTCAATACTTTGTAGAAGAAGTTGTAATGATGTCCTGTTAAGGGGCAGACAAAACATATCTGCCACTAGGTGGAGCTCAATGTATACACAGTCATGCAGTTAGTATTAAATCAAACGGATCTGTACAAATTCATATGCAGTGAGTTCCCACAAGTGGTGATTTTGTGTAACCAAGATGTCATTATCTAAAGGGGTTTTCTCCCAATAGTCAGTTATTGAACGGATGGTCTTTATTACTTTTTGCAGTTCCCTGTTATAATCTTTAAAGTGGCGTATTGCTCCATTATTAATAGTGGATTCATATGATTTCTAAATGTTTTATGAACATAATCTAGAAGGTGACAGTTTTCAAATATCTGCTACAATAAAGCCATACTTCCCATAGTGCCTGAACCATGGCATGGGTAATGTACCTTTGCACAATTGTAGGTAGTCCGATATACATGAAGAATAACAAAGTTTCATCAACATTTTAGATTAAAAGAAAGATAAATCATAATTATTTACAACATGTACAAACATTGAAGAAAATTTTATTATATGTTTCATACTGCACAAGTGCCAAGCAGGAGGGGAGTGCCAGTGCCAGGAGGCTTGTGATATAGTACCTTCATGCTTACACAAGCTTCTTCCAAATCCGTATGCCTTCAAGACTGGAGATGGCAGATGCCAAGTCTCTTCCTACTGATCTACAATACGTATATCCTTGACTTCGATTTTGGGAAGAAAAATGTTTAATTTGCACAACACTTAAATGGACAAAGAGAAAAGACAAACAAAAGAGAAAAGAAGTAGAAGAAAAGAAGAAGTAGAGGAAAAAAATGACAGTCCTATTACTTATTGACTAAATAGATGATAATTCAATGTATTACCTTCTGCCTCTATAGAAGATAAGAGCAGGACAGCACATAGTGCCGTCACTGCAAAGTGAAGCCGAATTTTCATTTTTTTCTCAGTTTTCTGGATTACACCAACATGAATAGATCTGAAATAATAAAATGAATAATATTATTAACAGCACACTGGAAAAGTTGTCTTCATTTCTCTTAACAGTCCCTGTATTAATTATTGTGATATTTAGTATGTGCAGATTTTTTTCAGTATAATTGTTTTATAGTTAGTTTGAGATAGATATATAGATAGATAGATGGATGGATAGATAGATAGATAGATAGATAGATAGATGATAAATGGATAGCTAGATAGAGGGATAGATAGATGATAAATGGATAGATAGATAGAGGGATAGATAGATACATGGCTAGATAGATAGATAGATAGATGATAAATGGATAGATAGATAGAGGGATAGATAGATAGATAGATAGATAGATAGATAGACGGATAGATGGACAGACAGAGGGATAGATAGATAGATAGATAGATAGATAGATAGATAGATAGATGATAAATGGATAGATAGATAGAGGGATAGATAGATGATAATTGGATAGATAGATAGATAGAAAGAGAACTATGATAAGCATGGACTTAAATAGCCCCCACCCTGGATATGCCCCATCCATCCTTACTACAGTCCCCACCCACCATCCCTACAGTCCCAGTCCCTAGTGTACACTTGCTTGGCAAAACTAATTTGTATTTGGTCCTGCCAATAAAGCTTATTTGATTTGATTTAATTTGATTTGATACATAGATAGATAGATAATAAACTGATAGATAGATGGATAGATGATAAACGGATAGATAGATAGATAGATAGATAGATAGATGGATCATAGATAGATAGAAGATAGATGATAAATTGAAAAATAGATAGATAGATGATAAACAGATAGATAGATACCATAGATAGATAGATAGATAATGGATAGATAGATGATAAACAGATAGATGGATAGATAGAGGGATAGATAGATAGATAGATAGATAGATAGATAGATACGAAGATAGATGGATAGATAGATAGAGGGATAGATAGATAGATAGAGAGAGAGATAGATGATAAATGGACAGATAATAAATAGATAGATACAAGATGGATGATAAATGTATAGATAGATAGAGGGATAGATAGATAGATAGATAGATGATAGATAGAGGGATAGATAGATAGATAGATAGATAGATGATAGATAGAGGGATAGATAGAGGGATAGATAGATAGATAGATGATAGATAGAGGGATAGATAATAGCTAGATAATGAAAGGAAAAGAAGCAGCACTCATTCCAAGTAGCAGTTGGTGCACGTCCATTAGTTGTTATCCAAACAACTTTGAAGATACATCTCCAATAAAAATAGGCAGCACTCCAATATTCCATCTACAAAAAAATGTAACAGTTTATTAGCCAATGTGCAAAAGAAAAAAAACAGCAATGGCTAATTAATCTGCTGCATTTTGAAGTGCAGTTTATTTTCTTGGATAGATGGATGGATGGATGCAATGGTGGACACAGACAGAAAAGGGCCCCTGTACAAGAACAATATGTGGGCTCTTTGCAGCTCACGAGTTCATCAACATACACAGTTTTGTACTTTGGGGGTAGTAATGGGCCCCCTTACCTATTGGGCCCCTGTGCGACTGCACCAATTAAATGTATGCCTACGGATGGATGAATAGATGAATAGATGAATAGATAGATAGATAGATAGATAGATAGACAGACAGACAGACAGACAGACAGACAGACAGATAGATAGATAGATAGATAGATAGATAGAATTCCCTGGAAAATTTGGTAGACTCTATTGACAATGAAATATCTAGAGATGGATATCTGATTTCCAGTTCTTCCAAAGTTGTCAGAATTTGCATAGAGAATGATATATAAATGATTTTTTGATGTGTTCTGAAGTCTATATTTGGAGTAAGAAGAAATATTTTCCGCTCACAATCAATATTAGGCGTTTTCTGTCTTCCTCCACAATAGACTGAACCAAATGGGATTGTTTCTCTTTTTGAACCTTATGTAACCTAAGCTGAATAACACATTAGAGCAGCTTTCAGTTGAGGAGCCTGCATATAATGTTGGTATTGTGACACATAAAGTGTCGTTAGCACTAAGCTTCTAATCCTGGGGAAAGTTTCAGCATCTGCAACACATTTGTGATGTCACATAACACTTGCATGTTAGCTGCAATAAGATGTCATTGGAAGGCATTTAGTATGGCAATGCCAGGGCTGGTGCATGTGATATGCCAGTGTATACAAACCCTGAATATGACCACACAGAGCTGGTGCAGATCAGCACTATGGACCTGTATGCACGCCATGTGCTACCATAGGATGGCTAATTGAAGTATTACAATCTCCCATAGAAGTACTGCTTCCAGGGCAGAATGCTTCCACTTAGACCATGGTATAACTTTTTTCTATAGGTTTCTATATCAATCTATGATCTTCATTGCACACACAGAGTTCCTCCACTATTTGCATAGCTTTGCCACAACAATTTAACGTTAATGAGCAGTGAAGCTACACAAATAACGTAAACACAATACGAACCTTTGTTAGCGCAAAACATACCTTCGTTTAGCGTTTGTTACATCTGTACAAAGGAATGACGTAGTACCCAAGCACGTTTCTGAGGCTGTAATGCACATGGCATATGGCAAGCTTCATCAGATGCCATATTAGAAGTGACAGCATTGCTCTGACTGTACAATATCTTTGTTATATGGTGTCAACACAAAGGCACCACATGGAGTAACATAAACTGTTTACCTCTCTGTAGCATAAAAGCTTTTTCTGATGTGCTTTCAAAATAAAAAATTATGAAAGATAGTCAGCGTCGGCCAATAAAGGGTCAGTGTCCCATTTTCAGATGTCCTGGCTGCATTCCTTTGTGCTGGCTGGCTGATATATGAGCCATACTATGTGTTAATGTTAATCTACAAAATGCTAAAGCTGAAGCCAATTCCAGACTACCACAACCCTCCAGAGGTCCAGCGCCTGTGGCAACTTGCATGTACAGCTCCTGAGTATATATTCTAAGTAATCATACCCAGGTGATCAGCTACAGGAGGGATTCGGAGTGCGGTTATTCCCTTCCACAGGACTGCTAACCACTTTAGTCTTGGTGACTAAGCAAATTACGTTTCTATGCCTTCCAGCTCTTCATGTAAACCGGGTGTGATTTCAGGAAGCCATTACCTCAGATGTTCTTCATGAAGGCTCCAAGGGTCTCTTCTTTCTGAATGACTTACCTCCTCTATATCTGTATTATTAATATCATAGTATGGCAACCATTCATTTTATTATCCGGACTAATAAATAATCTTACTATGCTGAAAAGAGAGAGCATAATGGATCCTAATTGGGATATTGGAAAATCTTGTTCACCTTGAAGTATAACAATTGAGCATGTAACTGATGGCTGCTGCAGCAACATGGGCTCCACGAGCCAGGAGATAAATCCAAATGGAAATGTGTCTATTGATCTGCGCTGCCCTCAAAAGATGAAACCATGGCTGTTTCTTGAGTCGACGCGTTTTCAAGTTTCCAAATTCTTTAAACAAGTCCTGATGAAGAAGTCGAACACATCGAAACGCATAGACTCAATAAACAACCATTTTTAAACTGCATGGTGTCCTCCTTTGACGTCAGCGCAGATCAATAGATGTATTTCCTTTTGGATTTAATAATCTTACTATGAAATATTCTCTAGAGTAGGTATGCCTGAAATAGAGTCATTACAAAATTGGAGGCAGGCATTGATGTCCATACTATAAAAGAAGCCCATGGACTTCTATTCAGCTACTCGAGTTATGAGACATAGGCAAGGATGGTTGTAGCTCTTATTTTAGTGGGTGGTGAGAACATGAGCCCATTTTCATTATTCACTTATGAGTGTGGTGAATTAGCCATATAACCATCATAGAAAGATGTAGCAAGCACACACTAAGATCTCCTGTCTTGGGTGTTGGCTTGGAGTCATAATGTTAACCATTACCAGAAGGGATCTATTGAATCCCTCACCTCCATATACCGTTCTAGAAACAAGTATGCAGTCTTTATGACGCAAAGTAAGAATATGTTAACGCTATACAAATAACTAGTAAAAATAAATATTCATGTAAAGAGTGAAAAATTATTGGAGCCAACCCAGTTGGACTTGTAAGAATACATGTTTATGTTACTGTCTTTAATTATATTTTATTACATTTTTATGGAATCTAATCATCTATGATGTGTTTATGATACATAGAAGACTTTCCCAAAAGGACAAAATACTTGGACAGAGTTGCATAAAACCAAGAGATGATGGATGTGCTCAAACAATGAACTCAACAGTCCAACATTAAGAACTGCATACAGCAACTTTTGAGAATAACATTTGTAAATGAGTTACAGAGCGTTCATTGGACTGAAGATACTGTAGACTTCTGTGGACAATGGAAGTTCTCCAAGTGGTGGTGAAGAATTCTATTCCAACCCTAACTAGCTTAGAAATATGAACTCACTACCAGCGATGTGGTTAAGGACCCTTTGGACCCTAAGAAAAGTGCAACCATGATGTAATGGCCACAAGGGAGTCATCCAAGGATTGTAAAACACCATGATTGCTGCCACAGATGTTGCCTTAGAATCAGCACAAAAGCAGAGCTAGCGGGATTAAGGGTCACAGTTTAGGTTTCCTTTTCTAATCATTCAGGCAGACACAATAAGGCTATGTTAGGTAGTGAGTGCAAAACCCATCAACAGGATGGTGTAGACATGTGTCCCCACAGCTCCTTTACACTACATTTACACTGCCTGGCACATGATACAAGCGAGCGCTGGGTAATTTATCCAGTGCTGACCATTCACAAAACTCTGCCAATGTTTCCAGGAATCAAAGCAAAGCACACGTTCTACTTAATAGAAATTCCCATTTACTTTCAGCATAGGAAAATTGGAAACACATTCAAAAATAACTGGGAATCAACAGACCTAACCTAATAAAACATAACTATACGTATCAGCTAATACAGTAATTGCAATAGCAGAAGTAACACAGTCAAAACAGGAGCACCAAGGAAACAGTCGCCACAAGCCAATAGGTAGGACACATTATTTGCAGCTTGGTATTTCCAAAGCAATTGAGTCACAAAAGTCTGCAGTTCCAGCAAGGACTAAGCAATTAGTATTTCCCTAACACTGGCATCCATGACACATCCACATTCTCTGCTCTAGATGCAACTGCTTAATGTTCTTTTCTTAAGCTTGGAAGTGAACTAGAACAGGTATCATATATCACAGGACATGTCTTTCCTGCTCCCTGCATCACCTAGTGGTTGGAAAAAAGATTACAACGGTATTGGAGCAAATGAAAAAAACTTAATGAGTTTGCCTTCTGCCCAATACTTTCCTTTAGGTTTATACCTGCTTTAACACTTTTTATAGAAGGAAGTCTACTGTGAGACAGTCATTCATGATCTGCTTCTGCTCCTTACTGGCTCCAAACACCTTCTTCCAATATGCCAAGTTTATGAATACGGTAACAGAGATTAAACAATAGTGATGTCTATATATATATATATATATATATATATATATATATATATATATATAGTATAGACATCTTTCTGTGATATACTACTTTACATCTATCTATCTGTATGTATATATATATATATATATATATATATATCATACATAGATAGATGTAAGGTAGTATATCACATAAAGATGTATATACAGTATATATATCTTAAACTATCTATACATATAAATATATATATATATACATACACACATATATATGAGTAGTATATCACAGATATATATATAATATATATACACACACATATCTATATACGCACACACACATATCTATATGCACACACACATATCTATATACACACACACATACACACATATCTATATACACACACACACTCATATCTATATACACACACATATCTATATACATACAAATATCTATATACATACACACACACACACACATATCTATATACACACATACACACACATCTATATACACACACACACACCTATATACACACACACATATCTATATACACACACACTAGACACACACACACATATCTATATACACACACACACATATCTATATACACACACACATCTATATATCTATACACACACACACACACATATCTATACACACACACACACACCACACACACACATAGCTATATACACACACACACACACATCTATATACACACACACACACACACATATCTATACACACACACACACCACACACACACATAGCTATATACACACACACATCTATATACACACACACACACACACACACACATATCTATACACAAACACACACATATCTATATACACACACACACATATCTATATACACACATATCTATATACACACACACACACACACACACACACCACACACACACACACATAGCTATATATACACACATACCACACACACACACATCATTCTGTGATAGTGTGCTATTCTATGCTAGGTATGTTATCCACGAATATAACAGCAATATATGCTTCCTTCTAAGTAGGAGAACTACAAATCTCAGCATTTTCCAATAACTAACAATGCGGAGGTTTTTTACAAGAAGTATTAATATTGCAAAAGAAGTAGACCCTATAGGATGCCATAACCGGCCAGCACACATGGCTGCTGCTTTCCAGCATGCTTTTCCCCATTATTCTCCATCAGGTGCTGCTCTGGCTGCAGTGTGATGTCTGAGGCTATGCATTAGGAATTCAGTTCTTTATACAGACGTTTGCTGATCCTACAATAAATCAAGGGAACTTTCCATACTTCCCATCCATATGATCCTGCACTAACACCTCTGTTGCCATGGGCGCCTGGAGGAAACGTCCAGTAACTTCTTCCCAGTCCTCGCTAATCATCTTCCCCATCACAGCTTCATTTCTCACTACATCGCTACTTTCCACTGTGTGATGCATTTTTTAGTACTCGATCAGAAACAAACCCCAAAATCTTCTGAAATCATATAGAAAATATTTAACCGGCAAAAGAACTGAACTTATGGCAACTGCCCCAATCTCTCCAGCAGTGCAAGTGTTAATAGAGATAGTTACAGTGAATGGCAACTCTTTATCCTGCTAGGGACTGAAGGAGCTGGAGCTACCAACTTCACAGAAAGGCTAAGAAAGTGCAGGAAGAAGAAGATTGTGCACAGGACATTCCCATATCCAACCTGCTCTATGAATCTCAGGGCTCAGATCTGCTCTCCTGCGGTCCAGCAGTGGATGGGATGCACAGGGTCTCCTCCCAAAGATGCTCCTTCCTTAAGGACTGTCTTCCTTCAAATGGGAAGTGTCTCTCCCCAATCTGCTCCTTATGAGAGGGCTGTTCCTAAAACTCCTCTAAAGCTCTTACGAAACAGCAGGGGAAGGTGGACCACTGCCACCGGGTGATAGATGCAATGCTTCTGTATGGGGGGAAGGTAGAAGGAAGGAGGGAAGGGAGGACTGGAAAAAAAGGGGGAGACTTTTACTTTTTTGGAAAGTTCCACATACTTTTCAAAATTCTTTCTCCATGATTCCTGTTCAGGAGCTAATGCCAGGGGGTCCTCTGCGTCTCCTCAGAGCCAAAATGAGCAGCCACTCTTGGAAGGAAGCTGGAAGCTCTCTTAGGTTTCCCTGGCAAATTTACAAAGGGATTTCTCAAACCAGAAGAACAATAAGGGAAGAAAATGAACAGCTTTAATCTCCAAATGCTATTTGTTTCAGGCAGAAGGGAAAAAAATAACTATGAGGTTTGCAAAGCAATAGTAGTGGGTGCTCTTGAAACATCCACCAGGTTTTCCATGAAGTAACTGTCTGCCTATTCCACTTATTTTCTGAGCCTTGTAGGTTTATTTGGCAGGGGCTGAGAACATTTGTAGAACCAATAAAATGTAAATTGTTAGGAGATGCAATGATTTTCGCAGCCTAGTTCTCTCAATGAGTTTTCACCGACCCAGAAACCTAACATTCACTTCCCCTAGTTTGCTGGCTGGAAGGAGAATTGGAAATACTTGCTGTAAAGTAACAGCCTGTGCAGACTAGTCCTGGGGGGCACCAACCTGGTCACCATTCAGACACTTTGGCTTTTGCTGGCCATAATGCTTATTGTATTTTGATTCTCTAGATTAAACCTCATTTCATATGAGCTGAGGTATGTGCTTACAGAAAATCTACTGTTCTCTGTTATCAACTCTATAATGCTCTTCAAGGATACGTGCCCACAATCAAGCTTCCTCTCGTTCTGGTAGCAGTGTACATTCTGTTCTGGAGAAGCTAGTGCCCTGGGCAGCAGAACACATTGTCCGTGCCCACGATCAGGCTTTCTCGCATTCTAGACGCAGCATACTTTCTCTAACGGGGACGCTGGTGTTGTATGTGGGAGAACACGCTGTACGTGCCCACGATCAGGTTTACTCGCGTTCTGGACGCAGTGTACTTTCTTTTTCGGAGGCACTAGTGCTCTGGACAGGAGAACGCGCCGTACGTGCCATGATCAGGCCTTCTCGCATTCGGGACGCAGCATACTTTCTCTAACGGGGACGCTGGTGTTGTGTGTGGGAGAACACGCTGTACGTGCCCATGGTTAGGTTTACTCGTGTTCTGGACGCAGTGTACTTTCTCTTTCGGAGGCACAAGTGCTCTGGACAGGAGAACGCGCCGTACGTGCCATGATCAGGCCTTCTCGCATTTGGGACGCAGCGTACTTTCTCTTGTACAGATATTAGGGTCCTGTATGGGAGAAAACTCTGTATATGCCGACAATCGGGATTCCTCGCATTCTGGAAGCAGAACAATTTCTCTTCTGGAGACGCTAGTGTCCTGTCCGGGAGAACGTGCTGTACGTGCCCATGATCAGGCTTCCTTGCGTTTTGGTCACAGTGTACTTTCTCTTCCGGAGACGCTAGTGTTCTACTGCAAGAGTACACACTGTACGTGCTCACGATCAGGCGTCCTCGTATTCTGGATGCAGCGTAGTTTCTGTTCTGGAGACACTAGTGTCCTGTGTGGGAGAATGCGCTGTACGTGCTCACGATCAGGCTTCCTTGCATTCTGGACGCAGCATAGTTTCTGTTCTGGAGACACTAGTGTTCTGTGTTGGAGAACGTGCGAGTACAAGCCGATGATCAGGCTTCCTCGTGTTCTGGACGCAGCGTACTTTCTCTTCTGGAGATGCTAGTGTCCTGTGCAGGAAAATGCGCTGTATGATCAGGCTTTCTCGGGTTCTGGATGCAGCGTAGCTTCTGTTTCGGAGACACTAGTGTCCTGTGCGGGAGATCGCGCTGTACATGTGAACAATCAGGCTTCCTCATGTTCTGGGCTCAGCGTACTTTCTCTTCTGGAGATGCTAGTGCCCTATGCAGGAAAATGCGCTGTATGATCAGGCTTTCTCGGGCTCTGGATGCAGCGTAGCTTCTGTTTCGGAGACGTTAGTGCCCTATGCGGGAGAACGCGCTGTACATGTGAACAATCAGGCTTCCTCATGTTCTGGACTCAGCGTATGTTCTCATCTGGAGATACTAGTGCCCTGTGCAGGAGAGCGCGCTGTACGTGCCCACGATCAGGATTCCTCGCACTCTAGATGCAGCATTGTTTCTCTTCCGGAGACTCTAGTGCCCTACTGCAGGAGAACGCGCTGTATGTGCCCATGATCAGGCTTCATCGCGTTCTGGTCGTAGCACATTTTCTGTTCCTGAGACACTGGTGCCCTGTGTGGTACGTGCTGTAAATGCCCACGATCAGGCTGCCTCACATTCTGGACGCAGCATAGTTCTGTTCTGGAGACGCTAAAGTACCTCGCGTTTTGGATGCAGGGTACTTTCTCTTACAGACATACTAGTGTCCTGTGTGGACCCTAACTATTAATGGACTTTAAATACCGGTCCGGCTTCCGTCCACATCATTCCACTGAAACTGCCCTGACAAAAATCACAAATGACTTACTTACTGCCAAAGCTAACAACCACTTCTCTATACTCCTACTTCTAGACCTATCCTCAGCTTTTGACACTGTTGACCACTCCCTCCTACTACAGATCCTCTCTTCCCTTGGTGGCAGAGACCTCGCCCTCTCTTGGATCTCTTCATACCTCTCCAACCGCACTTTTAGTGTCTCCCACTCCCACACAACCTCTTCATCCCGTCCTCTCTCTGTTGGTGTCCCTCAAGGCTCTGTCCTGGGACCATTACTTTTTTCTATCTATACATTTGGCCTGGGACAACTCATAAAGTCCCATGGCTTCCAGTACCACCTATATGCCGATGACACTCAGATCTACCTCTCTGGTCCAGATGTCACTTCTCTGCTGTCCAGAATCCCAGAGTGCCTATCTGCTATATCTTCCTTCTTCTCCTCTCGCTTCCTAAAGCTCAATGTGGCCAAAACTGAACTGATCATCTTTCCTCCATCTCACTTACACTCTCTACCTGATCTATCTATTACAATAAATAACATCACGCTCTCCCCAGCACCCAAAGTTCGGTGCCTCGGAGTGACCTTTGACTCTGCCTTGTCCTTCATACCACACATTCAATCCCTCACCACCTCCTGTCGTCTTCAACTCAAAAATATTTCCAGAATCCATCCCTTCATCAATTCTCAATCTACAAAAATGCTAGTGCATGCCCTCATAATCTCCCGCCTCGACTACT
Organism: Anomaloglossus baeobatrachus; assembly: GCF_048569485.1. NCBI lineage: Eukaryota > Metazoa > Chordata > Amphibia > Anura > Aromobatidae > Anomaloglossus > Anomaloglossus baeobatrachus. The sequence goes on along the minus strand of NC_134355.1, from coordinate 384,422,606 downwards.
GCAACATCCTCCTCTGTGGTCTCCCTGCCAACACGCTCGTCCCTCTCCAGTCCATCCTTAATTCTGCTGCCCGACTGATCCACCTCTCGCCTCACTACCACCCCGCCTCTCCTCTCTGCATGTCCCTTCACTGGCTCCCAATCTTCCATCGTATCCAATTCAAACTACTAATACTGACTTACAAAGCCATCCACAAATTGTCTCCTCCATATATCTCTGAACTAATCTCTCGCTACACTCCAAAACGTAATCTCCGGTCCTCCCAAGATCTCCTTCTATCCTCCTCTCTCATTCGCTCCTCATGCAACCGCCTCCAAGACTTCTCCCGAACATCCCCAGTCTTCTGGAACTCACTGCCTCAACACGTCAGATTATCTACTACACTTGCAAACTTCAAACGGAACCTAAAGACTCATCTGTTCAGAAATGCCTATAACCTTGAATGACCAAACTGCCCCACCACCGTGCGGAGCTGCCGCCCCACCACCGTGCGGAGCTGCCGCCCCACCACCGTGCGGAGCTGCCGCCCCACCACCGTGCGGAGCTGCCGCCCCACCACCGTGCGCAGCTGCCGCCCCACCACCGTGCGGAGCTGCCGCCCCACCACCGTGCGGAGCTGCCGCCCCATCTACACCCCACCTACTGTCTCCTCCCCATAATCCTATAGAATGTAAGCCCGCAAGGGCAGGGCCCTCTTCCCTCTGTACTAGTCTGTCTACTGTAACTTGTACATGTATTTTGTATGTAACCCCCTTCTCATATACAGCACCATGGAACTAATTGTGCTCTATAAATAAATAATAATAATAATAATAATAATAAATACGCTACTTTGTTCAGTGCATCTTCAAGGGACAGCCATCAAGGAATGGGGGCACTGAACAAAGTAGGGTGTTTAAACTCCATTGATAGGTAGGGTTACTTCACATCAGGGGAAGTTTACCCCACCCCCATATTAGTTCCTCATTCCCAGCTAGTGGAAGGGATTATTCTATTGTGTGTTTTATTTAGTCCGTTTTTGTGTGTGGATTAGTGTATTTTTATTTTTTTTTTCTAATAAAATACTGTTTTAATTACACTATACATAATTGTTAGTAAGGTACAGTATTTTTCTGGTAGAATCTGATTACATACATACCTATACATATATTTAAATTTTCTTTAGTTGCAGTGTACAGCGCAGTGTGTGAGAGTGTGCGCTGTACGTGCCCATGAGCAAGCTTCCTCGTGTTCTGGATTCAGCGTACTTTCTCTTCCGGAGACACTAGTGTCCTGTACAGGAGAATGCGCTGTCTGTGCTCTCGATCAGGATTACTGATGCAGTGTATTTTCGCTGTGTTCTCCCGATCTACAAGAATAAATTGACACACTACGGCTCAGAAACCCACGCCGCAGGTCAGTTTATGGAGCATCTTAAAGAAGCATAGTGGGCATGGGGTTTCTATAAATCCCATCCACTGTGCTTGTACTATATAACGCAACGGTGTGGACGCAGCAAAAACAGGCTGCATCCAAAATGCTGCTAGCACTGATCGTGGGGACGGGCCCTAGAAGGATTAATAGTGTCCAGTCCACAAAAGTCCCCTATGATTACTCTTATTTACTTATTACTACTTTCCTACATTTTTCATACCTATTTATTATCCAGGAAAAGACAGAAAGGGTCGCACTCCACAAGGATCTGGATACAAGGTTCTCTTTAATCCATATTCAAATCAAGGGTACAAGTGGTGGGGGAGGGTGAAGACATACAGTGCTGGACAACGGCGAGCCATTTCGCACCAAAGTGCTTCCACGGGTCCACTTTGGTGCGAAACGGCTCGCCGTCGTCCGGCGCTGTATGTCTTCACCCTCCCCCATCACTTGTACCCTTGATTTGAATATGGATTAAAGAGAACCTTGTATCCAGATCCTTGTGGAGTGCGACCCTTTCTGTCTTTTCCTGAATAATTTTATGGTCTTCACTTCGGGACACGCACCCGGATCTTATATGTTCACCAGGAACGAGCGGTCAGCAACAGTGGATCAGCGGTGCCCGGTACCTCTCATTTCAACATACCTATTTATTATTAGCTACTGGCATATTTTGCACCTTTATTTTCAATTATAGTGTAAAATAAAAGTAAGCATATAGAAAATGCATGTCGTGTACCGCTACCCATGTAGCTACTTTGTAGCATTACCCATGTAGTGAGATTTGCAGGCGTTTCCAGAAGCAGATTTTGCTTGACAGGTTTAAAAAGATGTAAATTTCTAGTTTTGTTGTTTTATGAGACATATTTAGGTTATGTGCACATGACATCTTTTTGATGTTGCATAGCTTTGCAAGAGGATGAGGCTTTAAGAAAACGCCACCAGTGTTTTTCCTTAAGCATCTTTTTGGCATCTTTTGATACATCTTTGCAGCGGCTTTGCCCCCATAATTTTTTTTTATATTGTGTATGGCTTCCTGAAGCCTGAAGAATGGTCTGGTCACTTCTTTTAACAGCTTTAGTTTTCAATGCTCAGAATGGTTAAAGGAAATTCAAAAAGACTGAAATGTGCACAGCAAGTCATATTTACATTGCAGTTTATTAGTTTATTCCTTTGCAGCATTTTTAATTCCTTTTTATAAGTGAGCTGTGGAGCGTACCCACCTGAAAAAGATGCAATTGTCACGTGCTTCTACACAGGCCAACGGCAGTCAGTAAATGACTCAGATTAATTGAATAGAAGACAATCATCGGCCCTGTAACAGCCTGTTCCAAACTGGCCAACTGGACTTCACATGCACATTGAATAATGGATAATATGATTGTTCCTTCTGCATATGTTGTCTCGTTCTTAACAGCACCAGTATATATGTGAATTTAGTGTAGTGTGTGTTAATACACTCATCTACAGCTGCCATCTCAGTGATCTATCACCGTTCTGCTTCGTTCTCAGTGCCATCATCGCACTTCAGACTATCCGGCTCTCTTCTACAATGTAAGTCTATAGAGCCTCATTCTGACGCTACATAGACTTCCATTGTAAAGTAAATTCCGAGTCACACAGGGAGCAGTGTAACCCGCAGAGTTGTCTTATTCATGGCAGCACCAGTGTATATGTGAATTTAGTGTAGTGGTGTTAATATACTTATCTACAGCTGCCATCTCAGTGATCTACTACTGTTCTGCTTTGTTCTCAGTGCCATCATCTCACTTCAAATAAGAAATAACGTTTGGAACTCCATTCTATGTCTGAACTGGGTGCAAAAACCTAAAAAAACATCACGATGGGGAGATAAGGTATGCACACCAGTGACTATGTAAGGGGAATACATGTAATAGCAGAAACTGCTGTGTGAATACTGACATGAAAAATTCAATAGCTATATGTAAGAATGAAATGTGAAAAATGGAACCTGCATTACTGCCATGAACATATGAATAAAGAGAAATTTAGCTACTGAATTGATCAATGCAGAAGAGCCCCAACACTACGCCAAAGTATTTCTCTACGTTGGGGTCCCTAGCTTGTGTGTGTCCTCTCATGCAGTTAAAAAAGTTACCGTGTATGGGAAGCTGAGACCCAGGCTATATATACAATGTGGATTGGCAATAGGTGTGTATGGGGAGGGTTCACAAACGAAAAACTACTAACAATCCACATCGTATATATAACCTGGGTCTCAGCTTCCCATATACGGTAAGTTTTTTTTAACTGCATGAGAGGAGACACACAAGCTAGGGACCCCAACGTAGAGAAATACTTTGGCGTAGTGTTGGGGCTCTATTGCATTGATCAATTCAGTAGCTAAATTTCTCTTTATTCATATGTTCATGGCAGTAATGCAGGTTCCATTTTTCACATTTCATTCATACAAATAGCTATTGAATTTTTCATGTCAGTATTCACACAGCAGTTTCTGCTATTACATGTATTCCCCTTACATAGTCACTGGTGTGCATACCTTATCTCCCCATAGTGATGTTTTTTTAGGTTTTTGCACCCAGTTCAGACATAGAATGGAGTTCCAAACGTTATTTCTTATTTGTTAGTAGTTTTTCGTTTGTGAACCCTCCCCATACACACCTATTGCCAATCCACATCGTATATATAGCCTGGGTCTCAGCTTCCCATACACGGTAAGTTTTTTAACTGCATGAGAGGACACACACAAGCTAGGGACCCCAACGTAGAGAAATACTTTGGCGTAGTGTTGGGGCTCTATTGCATTGATCAATTCAGTAGCTAAATTTCTCTTTATTCATATGTTCATGGCAGTAATGCAGATTCCATTTTTCACATTACATTCTTACATATAGCTATTGAATTTTTCATGTCAGTATTCACACAGCAGTTTCTGCTATTACATGTATTCCCCTTACATAGTCACTGGTGTGCATACCTTATCTCCCCATAGTGATGTTTTTTTAGGTTTTTGCACCCAGTTCAGACATAGAATGGAGTTCCAAACGTTATTTCTTATTTGTTAGTAGTTTTTCGTTTGTGAACCCTCCCGATACACACCTATTGCCAATCCACATCGTATATATAGCCTGGGTCTCAGCTTCCCATACACGGTAAGTTTTTTAACTGCATGAGAGGACACACACAAGCTAGGGACCCCAACGTAGAGAAATACTTTGGCGTAGTGTTGGGGCTCTATTGCATTGATCAATTCAGTAGCTAAATTTCTCTTTATTCATATGTTCATGGCAGTAATGCAGGTTCCATTTTTCACATTTCATTCTTACATATAGCTATTGAATTTTTCATGTCAGTATTCACACAGCAGTTTCTGCTATTACATGTATTCCCCTTACATAGTCACTGGTGTGCATACCTTATCTCCCCATTATCATCTCACTTCAGACTATCCAGTTCTCTTCTACAATGTAGCCTCGTTCTGACGCTACATAGACTTCCATTGTAAAGTCAATTCCGAGTCACACAGAGAGCAGTGTAACCCGCAGAGTCTGCATAGCGGCAACATCACTGAGAATCAGACCACAAAGGGGACGAATCCTGGGGCAATGTGGCTGTGGTTGACTATATTTCTCATAAGCCAGTTAAGATACCCACACTTTGCACTGACAAGGGGCAATCACCTTGAAACATCGTATCGGGAAATTGGGATTCTGATCTGGCAATAAATCCTAAGGGGCACTTTGCACGCTGCGACATCGCAGGCCGATGCTGCGATGCCAAGCGTGATAGTGCCCGCCCCTGTCGCAACTGCGATATCCTTGTGATAGCTGCCGTAGCGAACATTATCGCTACGGCAGCTTCACATGGACTCACCTGTCCTGCGTCCGTCGCTCTGGCCAGCGACCCGCCTCCTTATTAAGGGGGCAGGTTGTGCGGCGTCACAGCGACGTCACACGGCAGGCAGCCAATAGGAGCGGAGGGGCAGAGATGAGTGGGATGTAAACATCCCGCCCACCTCCTTCCTTCCGCATATCCTACGGAAGCTGCAGTGACGCCGGTAGGAGATGTTCCTCGCTCCTGCGGCTTCACACACAGCGATGTGTGCTGCCACAGGAGCGAGGAACAACATCGGACTTTCGCGTCAGCGTAATCATGGATTACGCCGACGCTGCACCGATGATACGATTACGACGCTTTTGCGCTCGTTAATCGTATCATCGAGCCTTTACACACTACGATGTCGCATGCGATGCCGGAAGTGCGTCATTTTCAATTTGACCCCACCGACATCACACTTGCGATGTCGTAGTGTGCAAAGCCCGCCTAAGTCTTATGAAAAGGCTTGTTTAAAAAGCCACTTATGACTTTTAGGATTGCTACTTCCAATAAGTGGCGCTAGGGTTTGTCTCCTTCCTCTCTGGAGGGATAATTTGTATATTAAAACACTCACTATATTACATGCACATACACACAGATTTAACAAAAACAAAATATTCATGGGAGGGCTTCTTTAATTATTTTTAGTTATTTCTTATTTGTTAGTAGTTTTTCGTTTGTGAACCCTCCCCATACACACCTATTGCCAATCCACATCGTATATATAGCCTGGGTCTCAGCTTCCCATACACGGTAAGTTTTTTAACTGCATGAGAGGACACACACAAGCTAGGGACCCCAACGTAGAGAAATACTTTGGCGTAGTGTTGGGGCTCTATTGCATTGATCAATTCAGTAGCTAAATTTCTCTTTATTCATATGTTCATGGCAGTAATGCAGGTTCCATTTTTCACATTTCATTCTTACATATAGCTATTGAATTTTTCATGTCAGTATTCACACAGCAGTTTCTGCTATTACATGCATTCCCCTTACATAGTCACTGGTGTGCATACCTTATCTCCCCATTATCATCTCACTTCAGACTATCCAGTTCTCTTCTACAATGTAGCCTCGTTCTGACGCTACATAGACTTCCATTGTAAAGTCAATTCCGAGTCACACAGAGAGCAGTGTAACCCGCAGAGTCTGTATAGCGGCAACATCACTGAAAATCAGACCACAAAGGGGACGAATCCTGGGGCAATGTGGCTGTGGTTGACTATATTTCTCATAAGCCAGTTAAGATACCCACACTTTGCACTGACAAGGGGCAATCACCTTGAAACATCGTATCGGGAAATTGGGATTCTGATCTGGCAATAAATCCTAAGGGGCACTTTGCACGCTGCGACATCGCAGGCCGATGCTGCGATGCCAAGCGTGATAGTGCCCGCCCCTGTCGCAACTGCGATATCCTTGTGATAGCTGCCGTAGTGAACATTATCGCTACGGCAGCTTCACATGGACTCACCTGTCCTGCGTCCGTCGCTCTGGCCGGCGACCCGCCTCCTTATTAAGGGGGCAGGTCGTGCGGCGTCACAGCGACGTCACACGGCAGGCAGCCAATAGGAGCGGAGGGGCAGAGATGAGTGGGATGTAAACATCCCGCCCACCTCCTTCCTTCCGCATATCCTACGAAAGCCGCAGTGACGCCGGTAGGAGATGTTCCTCGCTCCTGCGGCTTCACACACAGCGATGTGTGCTGCCACAGGAGCGAGGAACAACATCGGACTTTTGCGTCAGCGTAATCATGGATTACGCCGACGCTGCACCGATGATACGATTACGACGCTTTTGCGCTCGTTAATCGTATCATCGAGCCTTTACACACTACGATGTCGCATGCGATGCCGGAAGTGCGTCATTTTCAATTTGACCCCACCGACATCACACTTGCGATGTTGTAGTGTGCAAAGCCCGCCTAAGTCTTATGAAAAGGCTTGTTTAAAAAGCCACTTATGACTTTTAGGATTGCTACTTCCAATAAGTGGCGCTAGGGTTTGTCTCCTTCCTCTCTGGAGGGATAATTTGTATATTAAAACACTCACTATATTACATGCACATACACACAGATTTAACAAAAACAAAATATTCATGGGAGGGCTTCTTTAAAAATGATTTCACTCAACAAACAAGAGTTTTGTTCTTTCGTAGGGTGATTGGCAGCCTCTTTAAACTAGCCAATTAGAAAGAAACTAACGTCCCCATGAAAATGCAAGAAGACAGGGTGTTAAATCAGAAGGAAATATTAAAGAAAGAGATAGGAGTTTACACATGCTACTTATAATGTCAGCATGAAGGAAGATTGTGAGCTCAGCTATCAGGCAAAAAAATACTTGAAGATGACAGGCACTCTGCTATCCATTCATCATTTATACAGCATACATAATACCCCCGTCCTTCAAGATGATTACAAAGGGAGGGAAATCTGTGACCACAAAACTCTGGTTTAGTGGACACTGCTGAGAAGGAAATGACTTCACCGCCTGTTGATAAAACCATGATAACGTATATCCCACAGGAATGTGCATCTCTAGCGAAGACTTGACCACACAAAAAGTTTTTCTTGCGTATGGAGTTTAGATAACTATTGAAAAGGTCCAAATTTAACTAATTTAATGTCAGGCTGAACAGTGATATCAGTATGGTTTAAAAACAATTATATTTTGGAATTCATTTGAAACACATATTGCTAAACTCGGAAGAACTACTAAGGAATCACTGCTTTCACATTTAAGGTATAAGGGTACCGTCTCACTAAACGACGTAAAAGCGATTTCGACCACGATATGACCTGGTCAGGATCGCTTGTGCATCTCTACATGGTCGCTGGTGAGCTGTCAATCAGGCAGATCTCACCAGCGACCAGTGCCCAGCCCCCAGCCAGCAGCGACGTATGGAAGAGATGCTGCGCTTGGTAACTAAGGTTAATATCGGGTAACTAAGCAAAATGCTTTGCTTGGTTACCCGATATTTACCTTGGTTACTAGCGTACGCCGCTCTCAGGCTGCCAGTGCTGGCTCCCTGCTCCCTGCACTCGTAGCCAGTGTACACATCGGGTTATTAAGCAAACCGCTTTGCTTATTTACCCGATGTGTACTCTGGCTATGCGGAAAAGATAAACGGTAAAACACATTACAATTATAATAACATCTTCCCACATCGGGAGGTACTCTTACTTAAACGTTGCAAAACGGTTACGGCTTCCGCTCTCTCCCACCCAAGTAACCTGGCCCTGATGCTGCCGCTAAGCAAATGGACAGCACCCCTTGACCCCAGTCCAGCCCAAGTTACCCGAGCGGGTTCTGTCCTTTTCAGGGGACCCACGTCCATGGGGAACCCCTGAAACCCCCAGAGGATCGCCACCGGTTGCGGTAGTGGCGGGCCTGGGCCATCACTTCCCTCCAGGTCCATCCTCCAAATCAGCCTCTCCGGAGGCGGTTACGGTAAAGCCTTAAAACAACATTTTTATTTACAAACCACAAGGGGTACAGTTCCAGTAGCGGACCAAGCTTCTTCCGGAGAACCTGCAAGGCATCAGGTTTCCCATCGTACTGTGGTAGCCAGGCAGCTCCGGGCACATAGGGCAAGGAGAATGGCATCACCTGAGCGAGAGCTGGGGCCGCGTCGCCCCCCGCCAGCGCGGCCGGGACCTGGGCAGGCCCATTCCCATCTACGGGTGTCCCCGTGACTGCGACCGCCGCATCTCCAGCAGCTTCGTCGGGCGCAGACATCTTGTTTCCGTCCCCCTTAGTGTCTTTCCGGCTCCTCCTCTACAGGGGCGGGGTTTGGGCCTTCGCGCCTCCACTGCTCGAGGAGACGCTCGAGCGGGAACTTTTCGCACCCAAAATGGCGGCTTCTGCAAATTTTCGGCCGGACACCTCCGGCGGTCACAAGGCGCACCTCTACCAGACGGCAGAGCAGTAAGATCCTGTTCGTGACGCCAAGTTGTTGCGGGTGGAGGAGGGGACGCTGCGCTCTCCCACTGCTCGGGTCCGGCCGCTGCTGCTGCGGCCGCTGCTGCTCGGTGGTGGCTCGAGCGGTGGGCCGGATCCCGGGGACTCGAGCGGCGCTCCTTGCCCGTGAGTGAAAAGGGTGGGGATTGATTGTGGGGATTTCATATTGTCCGTGACGCCACCCACGGTTGTGGTGAGATTGGTGACACCACCGCTGCTCTGGACGGGGATCCCGGGAGCGATGACAGGGAGCAGCCTGGATGTTAGTTCTCCCCTCCGTGGGTAGGGGGTTGGTTGTCCCGGGGCCCGGTGATGGGGTAGGGATGGATGGCAGGCGGGTTCCGGGGCCTAGTGAGGTGCTGGGTCGCGGAGGCAGCACTGTGCCGCACGGTACGGTGGTACTCACTCAGCCAATGATGAAGACACAGTTCTCGGTAAAACACACGGCTGGATGGACGGGTCCCACAGACGGCTGCGGTGTTTCTCCTCCCGGCAGGTTGATAGTGACTGCCTTTCCCTGCACCTGTGTAAAGTGTGTACGGTTCCAATGGGTTCCCACCGGTAACCCGCTCCCCCAGCTTGGATATGGGCTGAAGGAGCCCCTTTTGCCCGCAGGCTCTGGCCCTGGGAATTTTAGCCTTGGCAGTGACTGTGTTTCCCTCTAACGGTTGGACGGTTGCCTTCTGTCGGGACTTGGCTGCTGGGAAACCCATGAGGTTCCCTTCGCTAACGGATTTGGCAAATTCACGGCGACTCCTAGCCTTGCAGGGGTCCATAAGCCCCTGCCGGATGGTGCTGGCTTCTTTTCACGTACCGGTCTGGTACCGCCGGGCCACCGCCCATCCACGGTCCTTACGGTTAGCTCCAATAGGCCACTCCTGCAGACGGTCACCACCGTCTGCCAACCTTACTGATCCGTCTGGGCCACACACCCGGACCAACTTTAGGCTGCTCTTCTACCACTTTCCTTCCTTCCACTTTTACTTCCAACTCTAATCTGCCTGCTTTTCCCGCCTCCAGGACTGTGAACTCCTCGGTGGGCGGGGCCAACCGCCTGGCCCAACCCCTGGTGTGGACATCAGCCCCTGGAGGAAGGCAACAAGGGTTTTTGTCTGACTTCGGTGTGCCTGACCGGGAGTGTGGGGTGTGTTGGTGTAGTTACCTGTGGCCCCTGGCTTGTCCAGGGTGCCACATAACAGACTTTGTAATATATGTAAATGTTTGGTTTTGATAGGACATCCTAATGGTATTTTTCTTCCATCACTTATGAGCCACTTCTTGTCTTCCCTGCCTTCTGAATTTGTAATACACTCTGAAAAACTGGTAAAATCCATATTCTGCCAGCTCACATAGAGATCAAAAACATGTTGTCAATGGAAGTCTGCAAAGAGTGGAGCAAGTGAGAGGAGAATACTGCAGAGAGACAGAGGCACAGACAGACAGATGATGGTTTGTAGTAAGTGTTTTATCTCACCATGTTCGATTGACAGCTACACTTGACCAGCATTATGGTAAAGTGTCATCCATAGTGGTGCTTTTAGGGGTGTGTTATTGAGAGTTAAGGTAGTAGGATCTTCTCATGTTTCTGTGCACTGTTTTTTTTTCCAACTAGCTCAGCTAAAACTGACACTGGAGTGGAGTGGGAAAAACAGTTCAAAATGCAGAAAACAAGTAGGCTGAAATTGTGCTTGTGCTATTCTTTGTGTGCAGTTGTGCCACCCCTGAGGCTTCAGGCACCACAGGGTACTGCACCTGACTTAAGGTGCAGTATTCATCCCGGGTTCGGATGAGGTCAGTGCTGGTTGCACACCACTCAGCCACACATACACACTATTGCCCTTTTCCAACTGGAGACCAGGCTAGGGTTGGGTCACATGGATGGACGCCTAATGGTAAGGGCCTTCCCACCCACTAGTCTAGGGACCCGGGAGGGGGAGGGGTGATGTCTGGGGGAAGAAACGAGAAAACCCAGTCAGAGAGAGTTAGGAGCCGGCCTGTGACACACACAGAAGAACAGCAATACCGGTGGATCTGGTGGGACAAAGGAGAACACGGCCGCTGAGGGGATACAGAGTCAGTTCCCCCAGGACCAGCGCAGATGGAGTGCAGAGCCCTAGATTAAGGGGAACTTCAAGTCCTTAATAATTCTGCCAGGTGAGGAGATTTCAAGTTTCCTTCACCCACCTCAAGTGCCCGAGGCACAGCAGCATATAGAGCCCGGAGTTGAGCGCATGATCCAGCCCCACAGAAGGACTCACGCGGCCTGCTAGACAGGACAGGACTTAAAAACTGCAGAGAAGGGACCCTATGTAGCTACAGGCCATGGGGACCCATTAGAAACCATGCAAGGAGGAAGGGCTCACCATCCACAACATCGGCACTGGCTTCTGAATTATCCGGGATCGACTGGAGCCCATCTTGGTGAAAACCAGCACTCTAAGGGCAATAATCTGACAGTGAGTAAAGAACCTGTGTCGTCCCTTTCATTGCCGGCGTCGGCGCCCCTGCACTCCGGCGCTATAAACTACCACCCTCATCATCCTCCCAGGGGCAAGTTCTACCTGTGGAGAGCTGAAACACCAAAGCTGCATCACACCATCAGCCTCAGAAAGGAGCGACATCTCGCAGCGGCGGCTTCCTTAATAGCTGCATACCATAGGTGGTGTCACGAAAGACAACTAGTCCCAACATCCCCATTCCCATCTTTTATTGACACCTCAGGGCCACGGAGCCGGGCAAGGCCAAACCACCACCACCAGCCCGGTGATGAGTATCACCCCTGGCCCCGTGGGCGCGTCACACACACGACAGTTTATTCTGTAATGTCATCTGAAATTCTAGTGTCAGTCAGACAGCCACCATTGGAATTGCACAGTATTTACACAGCCCCTTTTCTAGATGCAGCCATTTAGTTGACTGCCTTGGGTTTGGCTGCTGTTACAATACTCTACAAGGAGATACATACATGTGGTGGTATGTGGTGTCCATACATTGTCAGCATATTTTCCTATTGATTGAAAGGGTCTCCAATCAGAAAACAACCTCTATCATTTCCATAAATCTGGGGATTTGTAAAGAGGTTGTCCAATTGACATGCAATGTTGGTCTTATCCCTGTACATAAGTGACTGCTTCCTCTTGTACATCCTTTGCAACATGGTGTCATCATATAGGACAGAACATGACTTAATTGTCATCAGGTGCTAAAAGGTTTGCAATATCTTCAAACCAGACCTCAAAAAGATTCTCCCCCCCTCTCCCCCATGCAGATAATACCAATGACAGTCAAACCCGCTGATATCGTTGGGTGTAGCCAATAGTTTATATGTATGTGTGTGAGACAACTGACTGTCAGGATCTGGCAAGTGTTCTTTTGGACTGACGATTCTTTCGTTCTCCCAAAGATATCTCTGATGGCGTCTCGCTCATAGAAAACATAGGAATGCTAAGCCCAATGAACAATCCTATGTATGAGCCCATTTGTAGGAGAACATTGCTTTTCTTCTGATTAATTAAATTACATTGAAAATACCCCCTGGGATGCTGTCTGCTATTTTGGTATGATTCGGCCAAGTGAATCCCTTGGATTGACCTACGTTCATCCTGATGAAAAGGTTTTTTTCTACCCGTGGTGCTGCGAACACACCTATATGCTGTAAGCAGCCATCCAAATGTCAACATCCAGACAACAGCCATTCAAGGTGCTTGGCAAGCTTTACCCTCTGTTACTTTTTTGGTATAGACAATTGCCATTTTTTATGGCTGTAAGGTTGAGGAAAAGCAATTTGATAAGGCAAAACTTAGCCAGGGTTTCCTTAAATATGGTTTTCTTATTTAAAAAACAATAAAAAAAAGATATGTATATATAGATATGAAGATATATAGATATATATAATGCTTAGTAAATGCTTTACATTAGTAAATAGTTAAAGTTTATGTACTAAGTGGATTCCAATAGTAGTTTTTCCAACTCTCAGACTTTATGGGAAATCTCTTTCCCGTTATTTATGAGGAAATACTGTACATAAAGGCACTAATAGTTCCAAAAGGCTGTAAATGCCTGTAGGATTAGGTGATGTCCAAACATATGTGAACATTCCCAATTTCAGACATGAAATGACTACTACAGTATATAGTTTCCATCACTTCAGAGATAGCTACATTTAATTGGCTTTATCTTGTCATTCCTTTAGTTTTCCATGGCTATAATGTTTCAGTGCACACGCATTTCGGGTCTTAATTTTATTACATTTATTGCTATTTCAGGTCATACATGGCATTTTGCCCGTGAGGCTTCTTAAAAAGCACATTTGAGACCAAATATATTGCAGTATCTCCAATGCAGCTCTTCTACAATTTATAGAAGAGGATACAAGTCATGGACCTGCTGACATATAGCCTTTGAAGCCCTAAAGGTCATCCTCTTTAATACCATTGTAACTGAAGGTATCACTTACCAGCAGTTTTCTTGCACGCTGTGCTTTTTGGCAGTCGGGGAATGCAAATCTTAATTTTCCTGAAAAGAAGCTAGTAAGGAATGCAAATATTACTTTATTTGGTCACGTACAACTAAAAATTCCAAGAAAAAATAATTGTGATATTTCATCCTCCAAGTGATTAATTAAAGCAGTTAAGGAGAAACTCCGCCTCAGACTGAGAACTATGTCTGCAATTGCTTCACTCTCACCATTTTGGAGACTAGTAGCTTCATTCCCTTTTTGCAGTGACAGTGATCTGAGTTTTCTCTACAAATCTTAAAGAAGCCTTGTCAAAATGCATTACTCTGATCCTGCTTTGTATCCTTACTTCACCTTTGCCGCAGTCGTAAAGACTGTCTCCCCCCAAAACAAAATATAAATATATATATATATATATATATATATATTAGGGTGTAGTATAATTAAATAAAGTTATTATACTACTTATATATGGATTGCTTGGCTGTTTGAAATACTGAGCAACATATTGGGGAAAAAAATTGCGTTGTGATAAACTTTCTTCCTACTCTGATTTCACGTGAATTTGTTTCTGATGCAAACTAATAAACTGACACTAAAAAGTTAAGGAGGAAAAAACAGGGCACTGCTCAGCCCGAGGAATATTTTCGGCAATGGCCAATGTTCACAAACAGCGTTATAATAGCGTTCTTTGCTTTGCTTATTTCCATATCTACGTGAAGTATGACCTTTCTATTAGTACCTGAAGACCGTACCAAGTTCAAACGATGATATATGTAAATTGTCTCCTACAGCTTGAGGTGACACGCAATCTAACCTTTCTATTCCCCTTCTGTTTATATTTATGTTTGTTTTATCAAGTTTTATTTCTTTTCGATAGTAATGTAACCTGTTGGATTTGAGTGATTCAATAATTTGAAGATACAATGGTATAGATTGCTATTAGAGTTAACTGATACCTGGCCTATTGGCTCCATTTGTTGTATGGATATTAGCACTAAGTATGTGTATCAAGATCTGTGAATTTTCAATGCCATGTTATTTCTGTTGATGATTTGAATGACTCAATAAAAACCATTGAAACTAAAATTGTTTGAAAAATGGTCTTCTGCAGGGATTGTCTTCTATGAGTATACAATGGGCTAAAATAATGATCTCGTGAAAGAGGTGGTCTTATAGACAGGCCTAACAAATCACGGTTTTCATTTTTATTTCATAAATCAATAGTACAGATTAAAATAAGAAACTGTGTAATATATCATATTAAAGAAATCAACTTTTATCTCCTCCTGGATTAATCTTTCACTCTCAATACATGGGTATTTTGTGAGGAGACATTTTCACAATACCAAAATAAGAGATAACAGTTGGTGCTTGTGTTAAAGGGGTGGTCGGGGGCCATTGTAGTCGTGGCAGAGCCTGCTGTTCGGCTGCTCCACAGCCTGTTTTCTTCCTCTGCACCCCAACCACCACTTTAGTGCAATACAGTACTAAGCATACTTTTTCTTCATGCGTCACAAGCACTGACACTATCACAGGTTCTTTCCACAAAATTCTTATCTTATCAACTTGAAATACATTTTTTCATCTTGCCTGAGGCGGGCACAATCTCATTCTCCAAAGGGTGTACCAATAGCAAGAGATAAGTTGTACATTTTACTGGCTGACAGCTTCTCTGGTGCTCAGTCTCCCATTGGGGTCCCTAATCTCATCCTCTCCTTCAGCCTCATTATTTACAGCAGAATCAACCGTCTATACAGTCAGTCAGGACCTACTCTTCTTTCAAGAGCACACTGACCTTCCGCTGATTGAGGGAATTCGTTTGGTATGGCCACCATCTGGGCCGCACTGTGTGTCCAGCACCCAGATTCAACGCAGAAGGTCACATCAAATTAAAGCTATTGGGGTTTTCCCCCCACCATGTCTCTTACAGGTGCAGTCTGTTCCTCTCCATCAGGGACTCTCCTCTCACTTCCAGTTTTCCCAACTGTTTTTTTTCTGGCCAAGCTCCTCCCCTTTTTTACCTCTCTCTCTCCCAGGAGTACCAGGGAAACAACTTACACATTGTGGACACCTAATGGCCGTATGAACACATTACACCATAACATGAACTTCAAACATTACACTGTGGATTTGAAGATCTGGTGCTACCGAGCCTTACACCCCCTTACACTTGTAAAATTCTATGGAGGGGAGGAGCTAGAGGTAGATACAGACATTCTGCTGCAAGTTTCCTGAAATGAGAGTTACCGTTCTTTATAGAACTTTATAAGCACTAACTGTCATCTCCTATCTCAGTAATGGAGAAAAAGGAGCCAGCACGATCTGAAATTGGCATGCATAATATAAAAAGTGAAAATTCACAGATTTATTCCAACTGTACTATAATAAAAAAAATGAGATTTTTAGCAAATAATTGATCAATTTTTTGAGCCATCCCTGCCAACGTCACGGAAAATCCATAGGCATTGCTAATTAAGCACCATACTTGGATCTCGTCCGCCTTTATCAATGGTTGCTGTCTGGCACTGGGAGGGTCAGTTCTGATATAGTCCTGGTATGTGTAGAGCTTGCTCCACATGCTGGGACCTGGGCTGGCCTCTATCCACAATTGCCTCTTTTGCAACATAGAAGCGGTTATATATACAGGTTACAGGTATGTGTGCTCCATTATGGTTCTGCTTTTAACTTTATCTAGTAGGCCGCATTGCACATGAAATACAGAATATAGAGTAGGACCCCCCTATTGAGATTTGCCGTGACGTTGGCAGGGGTGGCTCAAAGAATTGATCAATTATTTGCTAAAAATCTCATTTATATTACAGTACAGTTGGAATAAATCTGTGAATTTGCACTTTTTATATGATGCATGCCATTTTAAGATCGTGCTGGCTCCCCTCTCTCTCTGTTTGGTTGTAGTTATGCTACAAATGTCTGGTGGCTGGTCACCACCATGCTATGCACGCCTGATCTTGGTTTGCAATATATTCCTCCTGTTGGTAGCTGTACACATTCAGTTGCCTCACCCTTTCCACAGGCATTGCTAATTAAGCACCATACTTGGATCTCGTCCGCCTTTATCAATGGTTGCTGTCTGGCACTGGGAGGGTCAGTTCTGATATAGTCCTGGTATGTGTAGAGCTTGCGCCACATGCTGGGACCTGGGCTGGCCTCTATCCACAATTGCCTCTTTTGCAACATAGAAGCGGTTATATATACAGGTTACAGGTATGTGTGCTCCATTATGGTTCTGCTTTTAACTTTATCTAGTAGGCCGCATTGCACATGAAATACAGAATATAGAGTAGGACCCCCCTATTGAGATTTGCCGTGACGTTGGCAGGGGTGGCTCAAAGAATTGATCAATTATTTGCTAAAAATCTCATTTATATTACAGTACAGTTGGAATAAATCTGTGAATTTGCACTTTTTATATGATGCATGCCATTTTAAGATCGTGCTGGCTCCCCTCTCTCTCTGTTTGGTTGTAGTTATGCTACAAATGTCTGGTGGCTGGTCACCACCATGCTATGCACGCCTGATCTTGGTTTGCAATATATTCCTCCTGTTGGTAGCTGTACACATTCAGTTGCCTCACCCTTTCCACAGGCATTGCTAATTAAGCACCATACTTGGATCTCGTCCGCCTTTATCAATGGTTGCTCTCTGGCACTGGGAGGGTCAGTTCTGATATAGTCCTGGTATGTGTAGAGCTTGCTCCACATGCTGGGACCTGGGCTGGCCTCTATCCACAATTGCCTCTTTTGCAACATAGAAGCGGTTATATATACAGGTTACAGGTATGTGTGCTCCATTATGGTTCTGCTTTTAACTTTATCTAGTAGGCCGCATGGCACAAGAAATACAGAATATAGAGTAGGACCCACCTATTGAGATTTGCCGTGACGTTGGCAGGGGTGGCTCAAAGAATTGATCAATTATTTGCTAAAAATCTCATTCATATTACAGTACAGTTGGAATAAATCTGTGAATTTGCACTTTTTATATGATGCATGCCATTTTAAGATCGTGCTGGCTCCCCTCTCTCTCTCAGTAATGGCAAAGTCTGAAAACAGAATTTACCTATGAATTGAGAATTTGGAGAATGAAAGCTCAGTTCAGGACGAGAAAAAAGATTTCTCTACCAATATATTTTACAAAGTTTGTGGTAAAAAATGAAAATGATACAAATCCAAATGACCAGTATGTAACTGCTTCCTGAATCAGAAGCCTTTTCTTGTTATCATTTCATACTTATATATATTTATCAGGCACTTCTGACAAGCCCATGTTTGGAAAACGTAGACGCCCATATATAATATTAGCACATGGCCAAATCCAGGTGACAACCAGAAAAGAACACATGTTAACAGATCCCCAGGGGCCAAGTGTTGTCTCTACATGTATATACATCACACCCTCTGGGCGCAGACACAACTCACGTTCCAACATCTTACCTAAAGGCATATCCGGCATGAGGCTGCAGCGTGAAATAAATGGATGAACATGATTGATTAAACTCAAGTCACAGACACATTAACTGCTAAATATTTGTAAATGGTTTTAGCAACAGTTTTAGTGTCTAAAACTGTAAATAATTGCAAAGCTTTACCATAAATCAAGGCATTACTACTTGCTTGTCAGCCATGTGTTAACCTGAGACCTTAAACAGGCAATGTAACAATTGGGGGCAAGAGGTTAAACATTGTATATCCATATAGTGACACACAGTATCTCCCAATTATAAGGAGTCGTCAGATCTCTAATCCTTCAGTATTTGCATGCAGGACATACACCAGTATGCTACATTAGAAAAGCTTGCTTGGTAGCTAGATAGTAGAAACCCTTTTTTATTTATGGCTCGGTTCAGGGGTTAATACATAAGGATTAGTTCTTGACATTATTTTCTCTCCCATCCCATCAGTACTTATAGCACATAAATATAATTTCTTATTATACAGTATGTGTTATCCACACAGCATGCTCTTTGTGCTACCTCACATGATATTTAGCAATAATGTGGTTCTTATACTTTCAAGCCATAAATAGTACAAATTCCACCCAATTTAACAAGAAATGTGGTATCCAAGTTTCTATGTTGAAACTTTTCCTAGCTCTCAGATTAATCTATCAGAAGTAGGGTATGAAACTCTAACCACTGGAAAGATACTGATAAAAAAAAAGTAAAAAAACGTGTATATACTGTATACAGTTAGGTCCAGAAATATTTGGACAGTGACACAAGTTTTGTTATTTTAGCTGTTTACAAAAACATGTTCAGAAATACAATTATATATATAATATGGGCTGAAAGTGCACACTCCCAGCTGCAATATGAGAGTTTTCACATCCAAATCGGAGAAAGGGTTTAGGAATCATAGCTCTGTAATGCATAGCCTCCTCTTTTTCAATGGACCAAAAGTAATTGGACAAGGGACTCTAAGGGCTGCAATTAACTCTGAAGGCGTCTCCCTCGTTAACCTGTAATCAATGAAGTAGTTAAAAGGTCTGGGGTTGATTACAGGTGTGTGGTTTTGCATTTGGAAGCTGTTGCTGTGACCAGACAACATGCGGTCTAAGGAACTCTCAATTGAGGTGAAGCAGAACATCCTGAGGCTGAAAAAAAAGAAAAAATCCATCAGAGAGATAGCAGACATGCTTGGAGTAGCAAAATCAACAGTCGGGTACATTCTGAGAAAAAAGGAATTGACTGGTGAGCTTGGGAACTCAAAAAGGCCTGGGCGTCCACGGATGACAACAGTGGTGGATGATCGCCGCATACTTTCTTTGGTGAAGAAGAACCCGTTCACAACATCAACTGAAGTCCAGAACTCTCTCAGTGAAGTAGGTGTATCTGTCTCTAAGTCAACAGTAAAGAGAAGACTCCATGAAAGTAAATACAAAGGGTTCACATCTAGATGCAAACCATTCATCAATTCCAAAAATAGACAGGCCAGAGTTAAATTTGCTGAAAAACACCTCATGAAGCCAGCTCAGTTCTGGAAAAGTATTCTATGGACAGATGAGACAAAGATCAACCTGTACCAGAATGATGGGAAGAAAAAAGTTTGGAGAAGAAAGGGAACGGCACATGATCCAAGGCACACCACATCCTCTGTAAAACATGGTGGAGGCAATGTGATGGCATGGGCATGCATGGCTTTCAATGGCACTGGGTCACTTGTGTTTATTGATGACATAACAGCAGACAAGAGTAGCCGGATGAATTCTGAAGTGTACCGGGATATACTTTCAGCCCAGATTCAGCCAAATGCCGCAAAGTTGATCGGACGGCGCTTCATAGTACAGATGGACAATGACCCCAAGCATACAGCCAAAGCTACCCAGGAGTTCATGAGTGCAAAAAAGTGGAACATTCTGCAATGGCCAAGTCAATCACCAGATCTTAACCCAATTGAGCATGCATTTCACTTGCTCAAATCCAGACTTAAGACGGAAAGACCCACAAACAAGCAAGACCTGAAGGCTGCGGCTGTAAAGGCCTGGCAAAGCATTAAGAAGGAGTAAACCCAGCGTTTGGTGATGTCCATGGGTTCCAGACTTAAGGCAGTGATTTCCTCCAAAGGATTCGCAACAAAATATTGAAAATAAAAATATTTTGTTTGGGTTTGGTTTATTTGTCCAATTACTTTTGACCTCCTAAAATGTGGAGTGTTTGTAAAGAAATGTGTACAATTCCTACAATTTCTATCAGATATTTTTGTTCAAACCTTCAAATTAAACGTTACAATCTGCACTTGAATTCTGTTGTAGAGGTTTCATTTCAAATCCAATGTGGTGGCATGCAGAGCCCAACTCGCGAAAATTGTGTCTTGTCTAAGTCTAGCCTGGGACGGCAAAGTGTCAGAATAACTGTCTATATATTTAGTATGCTTAGAAAAGCAGTAAGGCCATGTGCACACGATGAGTATTTGGCGAGTGTTTTACCTCAGTGCTTGCAAGCCAAAACCAGGAGTGGGTAAAGAGTACAGAAGTGGTGCCCGTGTGTTTCCATTAGGCCACGGGCACATGTTGAGTATTTAATGAGTATTTTACCTCAGTACTTATACACCAAAACTAGGAGTAGAGCATGTGTTTCTATAAGGCCTCGTGCACACGTTGAGTATTTGGTGAGATTTTTACCTCAGTATTTGTACGCCAAAACCAGAAGTAGGAAAAAGTGCAGCCATGGTGACGTGTTTATATTAAGCCAAGGGCATACATTGAGTATTTGGTGAGTTTTTTACCTCAGTATTTGTAAGCCAAAACCAGGAGGGGGTGAAAAGTTCAAAAAGGTGCTGATGTTTCTATTAGGCCATGGGCACACATTGAGTATTTGATAAGTTTTTTACCTCATTATTTATACGACAAAACCAGGAGTAGGTAAAAACCACGAGCACATGTTGAGTATTTGGCGAATTTTTACCTCAGTATTTGTAAATAAAAACCGGGAGTGGAACAATCAGAGGAAAAGTATAATAGTGACACGGGCACCTCTTCTGTATTTATTACCCACTCCTGGCTTTAGCTACAAATACTGAGGTAAAAAAATTCACCAAATACTCAATATGTGCACGTGGCCTAATAAGACCACGGGCACCACTTCTGTATTTATTAACCACTCCCGGTTTTGGCTTACAAATACTGAGGTAAAACACTCACCAAATACTTATTGTGTGCACGTGGCCTAATAAGACCACGGGCACCACTTTTGTATTTATTACCCACTCCTGGTTTTGGCTTACAAATACTGAGGTAAAACACTCACAAAATACTCAATGTGTGCACGTAAAAGTCATTTATATTGTGGAATGTCACACCAAAATAATGAAGAAATGGCAAAGAAACGTTAGAAACAAGATATACACCTGAACAAGAGTCACAATAGATTAATTATTAGTTATCCAAATATTTCCATGATTAATGCTCCTTGTCTCTCACAGCTCACACAATCCATTTGATGACCTCATTCATAGACTTTAAAGAAAACCTGTCGTTTTGCCATAAATATGTAACCTTTTTTTACCTGGTGTAAATGCCACTGTTCTCCTGAATCTGCTGTTGTCTTTCTTCTGTTCCTGTGCCCCTCTGTTCATGAGATATGTCCCTATTTCCCTGTGTGTACAACTACACCGTGTGCAGAATTATTAGTTGTATTTTAGAGGATTTTTTTATTATTGATCAACAACTATGTTCTCAATCAACCCAAAAGACTCATAAATATCAAAGCTTAATATTTTTGGAAGTTGGAGTGTTTTTTTTTTTAGATTTGGCTATCTTAGTAGGATATCTGTTTGTGCAGGTAACTATTACTGTGCAAAATTATTAGGCAACTTAATAAAAAACAAATATATTCCCATATCACTTGTTTATTTTCACCAGGTAAACCAATATAACTGCACAAAATTTGCAAATAAACATTTCTGACATGCAAAAACAAAACCCCAAAAAATTAGTGATCAATATAGCCACCTTTCTTTATGATGACACTCAGCAGCCTACCATCCATAGATTCTGTTAGTTGCTTGATCTGTTTACGATCAACTTTGCATGCAGCAGCCACCACAGTCTCCCAGACACTGTTCCGAGAGGTGTACTGTTTTCCCTCCCTGTAGATCTCACATTTTATGAGGGGCCACAGGTTCTCTATGGGGTTCAGATCAGGTGAAAAAGGGGGCCATGTCATTATTTTTTCATCTTTTAGACCTTTACTGGCCAGCCACGCTGTGGAGTAGTTGGATGCATGTGATGGAGCATTGTCCTGCATGAAAATCATGTTTTTCTTGAACGATACCGACTTCTTCCTGTACCACTGCTTGCAGAAGTTGTCTTCCAGAAACTGGCGGTAGGTCTGGGAGTTGTGCTTCACTCCATCCTCAAACCGAAAAGGTCCCATAAGTTCATCTTTGATGATACCAGCCCATACCAGTACTCAACCTCCACCTTGCTGGTGTCTGAGTCGGAGTGGAGCTCTCTGCCCTTTACTGATCCAGCCTCTGACCCATCCATCTGACCAATCAAGAGTCACTTTCATTTCATCAGTCCATAAAACCTTTGAAAAATCAGTCTTAAGATATTTCTTGGCCCAGTCTTGATGTTTTATCTTATGTTTCTTGTTCAACGGTGGTCGTTTTTCAGCCTTCCTTACCTTGGCCATGTCCCTGAGTATGGCACACCTTGTGCTTTTTGATACTCTAGTAACGTTGCAGCTCTGAAATATGGCCAAACTGGAGGCAAATGGCATCTTGGCAGCTTCACGCTTGATTTTCCTCAATTCATGGGCAGTTATTTTGCTCCTTTTTTGCCCAACACACTTCTTGCGACCCTGTTGGCTATTTGCCATGAAAAGCTTGATTGTTCGGTGATCACGCTTCAAAAGTTTGGCAATTTCAAGACTGCTGCAACCCTTTGCAAGACATCTCACAATTTTGGACTTTTCAGAACCCGTCAAATCTCTCTTCTGACACATTTTGCCAAAGGAAAGGAAGTTGCCTAATAATAAAGCACATCTTATATAGGGTATTGATGTCATTACACCCCACCCCTCCTCATTACAGAGATGCACATCCCCTGATTTACTTAATTGGTAGTTGGCTCTCAAGCCTATACAGCTTGGAGTAGGACAACATGTATAAAAAGTATCATGTGAGCAAATTACTAATTTGCCTAATAATTCGCACACAGTGTAGTCTTTTTCAATGCAGGGGTTTGGTCCACAATCCTTTACTATGGTAGCCTTCTTAAGGACAACGCCCACTTGGCTAACAGAAAAAAGGAGTCCATATCTCACAAAAGGAGAGGCGCAATAACAAAAGTGAAGTAAAGCCAGATGAAAGAGAATTGTGACATTTATACCAGGGTAAAAAATTATTTTTGATGAAAACCTGTCATTAGGAATGTATACCCCAGTTTAATACTATTTATGTAAAGGAGCTGTAATGCTGATTACATACATAGCTTTATTTTAAAAACTCTTGGCTTATGTTTCAGATCAAAAAGAAAAGTGACATGTCAATCACTGACAGTAGAATAGGGCGGCATGTAGGGAAGAGAAGCAGCTGTAGGCACAATACCCGCCCACTGCACTTGTGGCTCATTTGAAAAACAGTTCAACAAAAAAAATCTCTAAAATGTAAACTCAGGTTGGTATTGTAGAGGTATGTATGTAATCAGCATTACAGCGCCTTTACTTAGAAGGCATTCATTTGAGGTAGAAAAATCTATTAACAGGTCCATTTAAAAAAATACTCCCATGGCCAATCCCATGGAGTCAGACTTATTATATGTTATTATTACATTAACATACAAACACATATGATGAGAGAATGCGCAGGCAGTTGCTAAAGGCAACCAGTCGACTGGCACTGTATGTTTGATTACAACTGCCAAAGGTTCTCTGGCTGCCCATAGAGAACCAGGAGACTCCGGATCTCATCTTCTTATATTTAAATGTATTCACGTCTTTGAGACTCAAATATATTTGAATACATGAATGCCAGGACTGGGACAGAGCAGCACTCATCAACCCCCACCTCTACGTGCAGCAGCATGTTGAGGTCATTACACAGCTGACCTCATCACACTTCTGCTGGCAATGCAGAGCTAAGTGACGCACAGAGATAGTGAGGACATGGTGGAGAATGGTAAGCCCTCCATGAAGGAGCTGAAGATTACATGTTCTGACATTTACTGTGGAAGGGGGTATGGGGCAAGGAGTTACTTGGATGGCACATTATAGAGCAATGGGGGTGAAATTGTAAAAGGAGGTGCAGTGTGTGTGGAGGTATATTATATTCTGAGGCAGTGTAGGGGTATATTATTCATAAAGGCAGTGTGTGGGTGTATATTATACAGAGGGGCAGTGTGTGGGGGTATATTATACAGAGGGGCAGTGTGGAGGATATATTATATAGATGGACAGTGTGTGGGGTATATTATAGAGAATCCAAATGAACTGTAGTGAGTGTATTATGGAGAGGAGTGGTGTGAAAAGGATATTATACACAGTGGCGGCGTGGGAGCATAATACGGAGCGGCGCACTGTAGGGGGTATATTTCGTAGAGGGGAGGTGGGGGGGCATTGTTTGAAAAGGAAGTACTGAGGGGCAATTATTTATTTAAGGGTGCAGCATGGGAGATACTTATCAACTTACCATATATTTCTGGGGCAGTATAACGACACTTATTTTTAAGGGCACCGCGTCGCTAAATGCTGCAGAAGACAGAGTACTTATACTACATGGAGACAAAAGGGGCAGGAATGACTACAATCAGAGAAGATGCCACGTTTAAGGTACCTGGATATAAATGTTTATGTGATCCTGCCTGCATTTCATCAGTACTGTGGTTCCTGTATGGTTCACAGTTTAATATTTGGTAACAATAATTCCTAGCATCTCCTTACAATTTTTTCAGATATGCTGGAAGGTATTGGTTCATGTGATACAAGTGTACAGTGGAACCTTGGCTTACCAGAACAATCCGTTCTGGGAGTGTGCTTGTAAACCAAGTTACTCGTCTAGCAAAGCAAAATTTCCCATAGAAAAAAATGCAAGCTCAGACAATTCGTTCCAAGACTCGTTCAATGTCCCATCCTGGTCCCCTATTGAGTCATTCCACACATGCACAAACACACACAAACACACACAAAAACGCACGCACATACACATATTATGCTCACCTTACCTTCCATTCCATCGTCGGCCTCATGCTTCTTGTAGTTCGCCGGTACAGAATGTGTATCGAGTAACCATCGTGACCGATGCCGGAGCTTCCGCTGCCAGAGCACTGACATCAAAGGCAGGAGCCACTTGCCTGTGATTGGCCATTGCGTTGCCTTTGAGTAGCAGCTGACAGAGGAGGTTCCTCCATCGTGAAGATGGTTACCCGATACACATCCTGTACCGGCGAACTACAAGAACAATGAGGCCGGAAAAGGAACGGAAGGTAAGGTGAGCATAATATGTGTGTGTGCTTGCATGTTTGTGCGTGTTTGTGTGTGTTTGTGTGTGTTTTTGCAGACTGTAAAAGCAGGTTAGAGCGCAGTTAAAATACGGAACCAGAAGTGTGTGCGGTGAGTATTTGCTCGTACAGCAAAGCTTACTCGTAAACTGAGTTACAAGTTTACAGCAAGCTTTGCAAAATGCTTGCAAACTGGGTTACTCGTAATTCGAGGTTCCACTGTATATGGGGTGACCTGACACTGAAATTGACTACTGTACTAAGCTTGGCATTGCATTCATGTATTAATGGTGGTTTTCGCACTGTATTCATGTACTGAAAGTGGTTCTGGAGCTGCATTAATTTACTTAAGGTGGTTCTGGCATTGCGTTCATGTACTGATGTTTTTTCTGGTACTGCATTCATCTACTGATGGTGGTTCTGGTGCTGCATTCATCTACTGATGGTGGTTCTGGTGCTGCATTCATCTACTGATGGTGGTTCTGGTGCTGCATTAATCTACTGATGGTGGTTTTAGCACTGCATTCATGTACTGCTGGTGGTTCTGGTACTGCATTCATGTACTGATGGTGGTTCTAGCACTGCATTCATGTACTGCCGGTGCTTTTGGTGCTGCATTCACGTACTGATGGTGGTTCTGATTGTGTACTCATGTAGCAAATCACAACATGCTTTATGGCTACAATAAGACTTAACAATCCTCAAAACTGATTTATCAGTTCAATTTCTGCTCCAAAAACTCAGTGTAAGTTAGGGTGTATTTATACTGAGCTTTTGGAGTAGAAACTATCCAACTCCTCCTCAAATACTCAAAACTTCATTGTGGTGATGTCTTAATCATGGTAATGTGTTCATGAAAGTGCCCATTTTAAAAAAAATTGTGGCCCTTCAGATTTATTCACTATGATAATGTGGCTATTGGCTTGAAAAATGAGGTGGGCCCTAGTGTGAGTTGCATCTGCTAAAGTGATGTCACAATGTATGCTTGGAGCTAAGTTATAAGTGATCATGGTGCCAGAGCTGGAAGTGGCCCCATGGCAAATTTTGACCACACAACAAGCCACATCCATTTGGCAGTGAGGGACATGCAGCAGATGCCTCAGACTGTTCATTCATTCATAGTCGTAGCAGCAGAACTTTCTCACCCTTATGTAGCTTCACTATATGACATTTTTTTGGTTATGTATTTTGTTTTCTGCAGGTGTCTGCACCAAACTATACAATAACGCTTTTCTCTAATTATTGCATTTTTGGCGCATTTTTTGTGCCTTTTCCAACATATCTGATGTGTTTTGGTGCAGATGAGAAGCCATGTTTTGTGTGTTTTGTATAGTACAGAAAAGCTTTGATTCTGCACTGAAAAAATAAACTGCAGTTTATGTGTTTTTTAAGCTTCACACAGGAGCCTCTAGAGAACAAAAAGCATCAAAACCGCAGAGTTCAGAGGTGTATTTTCATGGAATCACATCCACTTTGCTTGAACAGTTAAACACAGCAGACTTTCTGTGCAAAAAAAGCAGCAGAAAAAAACGCAACATTCACATCTGCACCACACATGTATGAAATATCGGAGAAAACACATAAAAAACAGCAAACACGCAAAAATCAGAGAAGATTGTTATTGCGTTGCGTGGTGCAGACACTTGCAGAAAAAACGCAGCATTTACACTACATGTGAACATGGCCTCAGCGTTACATTTTGATTACTTTTTTATGGTTTTAATAGAGAAAAATTATCAATCACACCATGTTTTCCATCATTTTCCAATCCCCATAAATAATTGGATCGCTGTGTTGTGCAGGTCATTACAATTACAGGGGCTGATTTGTGATGTTTATTTTTTTTTTTTTTTTTTTTTTTTTAACCCCTTCAGCCCCCAGCCTGTTTTCACCTTAAAGACCCGGCCATTTTTTGCAATTTTGACCAGTGTCACTTTGACAGGTTATAACTCTGGAACACTTCAACGGATCCTGGCGATTCTGAGATTGTTTTTTCGTGACATATTTTACTTCATGTCAGTGGTAAATTTAGGCCGATATGTTTTGCGTTTATTTGTGAAAATTTCGGAAATTTAGCGAAAATTTTGAAAATTTTGCAATTTTCAAAATTTGAAATTTTATGCCCTTAAATCTGAGAGATATGTCACACAAAAAAGTTACTAAATAACATTTCCCACATGTCTACTTTACACCAGCGCAATTTTTGAAAAAAAAAAAATTTCCGTTAGGAAGTTAGAAGGGTTCAAAGTTCATCACCAATTTCTCATTTTTCCAACAAAATTTACAAAAAAAAATTGTTTAGGTACCACATCACATTTGGAGTGATTTGAGAAACCTAGGCGACAGAAAATACCCAAAAGTGACCCAATTCTAAAATCTGCACCCCTCACTCTGCTCAAAACCACATCCAAGAAGTTTATTAACCCTTTAGGAGCTTCACAGCAACCAAAGCAATGTAGACGAAAAAATGAAAATTTTACTTTTTTAACACAAAAATGTTACTTTAGCCATAAAAATTAGTATTTTCACAAGGGTATCAGGAAAAATGCATCATAAAATGTATTGTGCATTTTCTCCTGAGTACGCAGATACCCCATATGTGGTGGAAATCAAATGTTTGGGCACACAGCAGGACTCGGAAGGCAAGGAGCGCCATTTGAATTTTTGAGTGCAAAATTAGCTGCACTCATTAGCGGACGCCATGTCGGGTTTGAAGACTCCCCGAGGTGCCTAAACAATGGAGCTCCCCCACAAATGACCCCATTTTGGAAACTAGAGCCCTCAAATATTTTTTCTAGATGTTTGATGTGCACTTTGAACCCCTGGGGGCTTCACAGAAGTTTATAACGTTGAGCCGTGAAAAGAAAAAAAATTTTTTTTACCACAAAACTGTTGCTTCAACCAGGTAGCTTTTTTTATCACAAGGGTATCAGGAAAAAATGCACCATAAAATTTATGGTGCATTTTCTCCTGAGTACGCAGATACCCCATATGTGGTGGAAATCAAATGTTTGGGCGCACGGCAGGACTCGGAAGGCAAGGAGCGCCATTTCACAGCAAAATTGGTTGGAATTATTAGCGGACGCCATGTTTCATTTGGAGACCCCCCTGAAGTGCCTAAACAATGGAGCTCCCCCACAATTGACCCCATTTTGGAAACTAGACCCCTCATGGAATTTATCTAGCTGTTTAGTGAGCACTTTGAACCCCTGGAGGCTTCACAAACGTTTGTAATGTTCAGCCGTGAAAATATTTTATTCTTTTTTTTACCACAAAATTGTTTTTTCAAACAGGTAGCTTTTTTTTCCACAAGGGTATCAGGAAAAAATGCACCATAAAATGTATTGTGCAATTTCTCCTGAGTACGACGATACCTCATATGTGGTGGAAATCAATTGTTTGGGCGTACGGCGGGGCTCAGAAGAGAAGGAGCGCCATTTCACAGTAAAATTGATTGGAATTATTAGCAGACGTCATGTTTCATTTGGAGACCCCCTGAGGTGCCTAAACAATGGAGCTCCCCCACATGTGATCCCATTTTGGAAACTAGACCCCCCCCCATACAAAAAAAATTAGTTTGGCGAAATAAAAAATACAGACATCAGTAAAAAAAAAAAAAAAAAAAGAGCGCCTGCCACTAAGACCAGTGCCAAACGTGAGAGCAATGCACGAGTCTCGCATCGCATCATCCACTGCAGTCTGGAAGCGAGCAACTGCGCTGGATAATGCGATGCGAGAGGGCGGGGCGGCAGATGAGAAAGGGCGCA
Source organism: Anomaloglossus baeobatrachus (assembly GCF_048569485.1). Taxonomy (NCBI): domain Eukaryota; kingdom Metazoa; phylum Chordata; class Amphibia; order Anura; family Aromobatidae; genus Anomaloglossus; species Anomaloglossus baeobatrachus. The sequence goes on along the minus strand of NC_134355.1, from coordinate 384,393,192 downwards.
GCGGATGGAAGATGGGAAAGGGCGCAGCGGATGGAGGAGCGGCAGAGGATGGGAAAGGGCGCAGCGGATGGATGATGGGAAATGGCGCAGCGGATGGATGGGAAATGGCGCAGCGGATGGAGGAGCGGCAGAGGATGGGAAAGGGCGCAGCGGATGGATGATGGGAAATGGCGCAGCGGATGGATGGGAAATGGCGCAGTGGATGGAGGAGCGGCAGAGGATGGGGGGGTGAGATGGGGATACCTACCTTACAGGATGGATCTAGGCAGCAGGATCACAGCAGACAGAAGAGGCAGCAGATGAAGGAGGCAACAGATCGAGGAGGGTGAGAGGGGGCAGTAGATGGAAAATGGGAGAGAGCAGGCAGCAGACCGGGGAGGGGGGCAGAGTCTGATGGGAGAGAGAGATGGCACATGTAGGGGAAGGGAGGGGGGCTTGCAGCACATGTAGGGGGAGGGAGGGGGGCTTGCAGCACATGTAGGGGGAGGGAGGGGGGCTTGCAGCACATGTGCTGCAAGCCAGCCACCCTCCCCCCACATGTGCTGCAAGCCAGCCACCCTCCCCCCACATGTGCTGCAAGCCAGCCACCCTCCCCCCACATGTGCTGCAAGCCAGCCACCCTCCCCCCACATGTGCTGCAAGCCAGCCACCCTCCCCCCACATGTGCTGCAAGCCAGCCACCCTCCCCCCACATGTGCTGCAAGCCAGCCACCCTCCCCCCACATGTGCTGCAAGCCAGCCACCCTCCCCCCACGTGGGGGGAGGGTGGCTTGCAGCACATGGAGGGATAGGTGGTGTGGCGATGGAGAAGGGGCAGCCGATGAAGGAGGCGGCCGCCGATCGGGAGCAGCAGCGGCTGAAAAAGGTGGGTGCGACGGCGGCGGGGACAGTGGCGAGCATGGCGGCGGGGACGGCGGTGGATCGGGAGCGGCGGCGGGGACGGCGGTGGATCGGGAGCGGCGGCGGGGACAGCGGTGGAGCGGGAGCATGGCGGCGGGGACGGCGGTGGATCGGGAGCGGCGGCGGAGACAGCGGTGCAGCGGGAGCATGGCGGCGGAGACAGCGGTGCAGCGGGAGCATGGCGGCGGGGACGGCGGTGGATCGGGAGCGGCGGCGGAGACAGCGGTGCAGCGGGAGCATGGCGGCGGAGACAGCGGTGCAGCGGGAGCATGGCGGCGGGGACGGCGGTGCAGCGGGAGCATGGCGGCGGGGACGGCGGTGGATCGGGAGCGGCGGCGGAGACAGCGGTGCAGCGGGAGCATGGCGGCGGGGACGGCGGTGGATCGGGAGCGGCGGCGGAGACAGCGGTGCAGCGGGAGCATGGCGGCGGAGACAGCGGTGCAGCGGGAGCATGGCGGCGGGGACGGCGGTGGATCGGGAGCGGCGGCGGAGACAGCGGTGCAGCGGGAGCATGGCGGCGGAGACAGCGGTGCAGCGGGAGCATGGCGGCGGGGACGGCGGTGCAGCGGGAGCATGGCGGCGGGGACGGCGGTGGATCGGGAGCGGCGGCGGAGACAGCGGTGCAGCGGGAGCATGGCGGCGGGGACGGCGGTGGATCGGGAGCGGCGGCGGCGACAGCGGTGCAGCGGGAGCATGGCGGCGGGGACGGCGGTGGATCGGGAGCGGCGGCGGAGACAGCGGTGCAGCGGGAGCATGGCGGCGGGGACAGCGGTGAAGCGGCAGCAGCGGCGGGGCGATCGGAGACAGCGGCAGCAGCGGCGGGGCGATCGGAGACAGCGGCGTGGACAGCGGTGAAGCGGGAGCAGCGGCGGGGCGATCGGAGACAGCGGCGGTGAAGCGGGAGCAGCGGCGGGGCGATCGGAGACAGCGGCGGTGAAGCGGGAGCAGCGGCGGGGCGATCGGAGACAGCGGCGGTGAAGCGGGAGCAGCGGCGGGGCGATCGGAGACAGCGGCGGGGACAGCGGTGAAGCGGGAGCAGCGGCGGGGCGATCGGGGACAGGGGCGGGCGGCGGGGCGATCGGGGACAGGGGCGGGCGGCGGGGACAACAACTTACCGCTCTCCTCGGCTTCCAGGGACGGTCACAGGCCGCAGATCCACATTGATTGGAGAGAGCGGTCACAAGACCGGTCTCTCCAATCAGAGCTGGGGGCGGGTGAAGCATCGATCACCCAGCTCCAGCCAATGGCCAGTGCTACAGCAGCACTGATCAGGGCTGGATTTCAATGTTCCAGCCATTTTCAATGGCTGGAACATTACAGTGGCTGTAATTGGCTGAGCGGCGTTCGTCAGCCAATCACAGCCTCTGTAGGTTCGGGGAGGAGGCACCACCCCTCCTGAGGTCAGGCAGAGGTCCCCTCCTTCCCGAATCCACCGTTTAAGTAAATAAATTTCACTCCCCGGGGCTCCGGGACCGCGATTTCGCCAGGACGTACTGAGTACGTCATGGGTCATTTAGCACCATGTGACCATGACGTACTCAGTACGTCCAAGGTCGTTAAGGGGTTAAAGAAAGCGCATTCAAAATGACATTGTTCCAATCCTTTTATGCAGTTTTTAGTAACTTTATAAGAAGAAACAAGTCTTTTTTATTTGCCCTCTAGAATACAGGACATAGAGATACATTAGTACAATTTATCTCTATGTTCAGTGTAATCTGCCTGTGGAGTCAGAGGCTGCACTGCAGCTTTAAGTATAGGAAATTCTCCCTGTGGTATCCCTGGAGTCTATGGCTCAATGGTTTATATCCTTTTCAATTGTTCTAAGCTTGTTGGTTCAAGTCTTGGAGACTGCTGAAAGTTTAAAAAAGTGACATTTTTGTAATTATTTCTCATATTTTATAGTGGTTTTATAAGGATGAAAAAAACAGACTTTTTCTTCACCTGTAAATCCATCCCAGTCCAGGTAGTGCCTCAATGCTAGAGCTCCTGCCTTTAGGCAAGGAGTTTATGAGTTCTAATCCTCTGGGGGCCAGAAAAGATTTGTTCATTTAATTTATGCACTACATTGAGATGCCAACTCTGCCCCCACCCCAAGGAGAAGGAGCTGGGACAAGAACCCTGGACTGAGCCTTCAGATTTGGATAGGCCTGGTGAATCTGGGATAGTTGGGAGCTATGATGTAAGCATAATATGTACTATGTCTGACCCTATAAATGCTCATCTGAACTGGTCCGAGTGCTGTCAGTATTTTTTACAGGCAGCAATTAGACAGACTATGAATATAGATTATAAAGAAGTCAATGGTAAAAATGATGATTCCGCTGGCGTTTGACTGCAATACATTTGCATACAGACTTGCATGGTCTAACTTAATGCAAATGTACTGAACAAGGCCAGAAACAGTGTAGTAGGAACGTGGCCGGTAGTATACCTATCGCTTACTTGTGGTCACATGACCGCCTGCACCTGGCACCAGAGAATCCTCACAGTGCACAAGATGGGAGAATTCATTAGTCTGCAGTCACATAGAAAATGACTGTAGACTTGTAGCTTAAGATCGAACAATCCCTTTAAGCGTAGGCCGAAACTCTTGTGCCACTGCTCTGTGCTTGATCCCCAGGCTAAAATTAGCTTGCCAGCCCCTGGTTATAAATGACACATACTAGGAGATACCACTTATTACAAATTTTGCATGCAGACACAGGAGCTTCAATCTTTGTCTGTGGGAGATATCTCTTGGTTGCACCATTGACATCATAGTACTTTGGTTTTAATGGCACACTGTAAAGGACAGGTCATAGGTTAGGCACACAATTAACCATGTCTCATAAAGCTGCCATTTCTAAGCTGCACACCTCAGGTATACCGGAGAACGACCTTGGGTTCCTTTCTACATAACCATTAAAGCGGGACTAAGGCAGTTAATGAAGTGAGACGACATGTATCAGTTTGGGAGGAAAGATGATAGTAAAGCACAAAAAGGTAATCATATCATCTTCTTGCTGCTTGCTTACTCCAGACTACTTTGTCTTTATAGCTAAATAAGTCACATATGGTGGAATGAAGGCACATCATGAATTGTGTTACCTTAAGCCATTTATTTAACTGACTAGAAAGTACGTGGCAGTAAATCTTAATGAATAAAGTGTAATGAGCTGAGTTATAGCTACTTACATAAGGGATGTCTGTAACCTCTAAATAAATTACATATTAAACTTCCCACACGCAGAGAAGATCCAAGTTTGAAGACTTCATAGTAAAGTGCACTCTCTACTATGGCAATGAATGTGTGACTACTAGTGGGAGGTTATTAAAGGGGTTGTCCAATCTAAATCTAGGACTCAGCAGTCACTCTAATACACTTGCATTGAGTGAGGTCATGCCAATCTAGTCGGATTGTGGCCAGGAGTATGCATATCCCATACTCATGGCCATGTGACTGCCATTCTTGGTGCTGACACCGGAGAATCCTCACAGTGCACAGTGCGTACATTCTGAGGATTCACCAATCTGTAGTTAGATAGAGTGACACATAGGGTGATTGCAGACTTGGATTTAGACCGAAGAACCCCTTTAATGTCTACCCCTGAAAATGCCTTTGGTAAGTTGGCCATACACAATCAACATGTAACCGGCATATTTCCATAAGAAACAAGGTTTAAGCAAAGTTCATATGGTAGCTACTTTCACCCCCTACCTTTGTGATTTTGTACATATATAGGGAATATAAAGTGACTACTCATTGGCAATAAATATGTTATATGCTGCTGTTATCCTGAATCTGTCATTGTTCTACTTTTTCCCATGCCTCTCTGTTTAAGAGATATCACCACCTTTTACCTATAAGAAAAGTTAGTGGTTTTAGCCAAGTGAGTGTGGTTATCAACACTTCTTGGCGGAGTCTTCTAGAGGACCATGCCTAATTGGCTAAAACATTTTCTATACAATGAAGATGGATAAGAAGTTAAAACCCCATTAACTTACATTATATTATATATTTATTTACTTATATAGCGCTATTAGTTCTAGAGCGCTTTACATACATTGGCAACACTGTCCCCATTGATCCAAATTCCCTATTATTATGTCTTTGGAGAGTGGGAAGAAACCGGAGTACCCAGAGGTAATCCATGCAAACACATGGAGAACATACAAACTTCTTACAGATGTTGTCATTGGTGGGTTTTGAACCCAGGACCCCAGCTCTGCAAGACTGTAGTGCTGCCCATATTATTAGTATTATTAGTGTTGTTAAATGTCAGTGCAGTTTTCACAAACTACCTTATTTTTTATTTTATAAGACACACTAGATTATAAAACACACCACAAATTTAGAGAAAAATAAAAGGTAAAAAAAAATGGGGTCCGTCTCCTAATCCAGTGGTGTGTTACTGGGGGGGCGGCAGCGGGGGTGGAGCGGGGGGTCACAGGAGGCAGGGGCAGTCGGGGAGCAGGGCGATGCTGAGGGCAGTGCAACGGGGGTCCCAGATGCTCGGCAGCGCTGTGAGGCAGAGAAAACATCCAGGAATGTGGCTTACCTCAGGGTAAGAATGGTGGAGAATGATGACAGGAGGCATGAGCGATGCTGCTCTGTGCTATGGGCACTGCGGGCTGTGCGCTGCTCGGTGCTGTGGGCTGGGCACTGCAGGCGCTGTGCTGTGTGCTGCAGGTGGTAAGGCAGGGGACATCCTGAAGATGTCGGTGGTGCGGGCATCAAAGAAATGGCCCCACGAATCGGTGTGTGCACAGACTGAGTTATTGGCTCATTGACAAGCCAAAATCTCATCTGCGTACACGCCACCTCCGTATGCCATTTTCCTTAAGTCCACTGCGGTGACATCAATGGGCCGGTGGCGGCGTGTGCGCAGATGAGGTCTTGCACTGGGATCTTTATCTGCGCACGCGCCTACTCCGGGCATCATTATTTGACGACCACACCGCCGACGTCTTCACAAGATGTCCCCTGCTTCACCACCTCCAAGCTGCAGCAGCACAGAGTAGCGCACAAAGCAGCGCAAGAGTAGTTTATAGCCCGCAGCACAAAGCAGCACACAATCCGCAGCACCCGCAGCATCGCTCCTGCCTCCTGTCACCATTCTCCATCATTCTTACCCCTCCGGTAAGCTACATTCCTGCATGTTTTCTCTGGCTCACAGCGCCCGCAGCCCATAGCATCACCCATGCTTCATGTCACCATTCTCCACCACTCCCCAGTAAGCTACATTTGGATTCTCAGACGCACCCATCATTTTCCTTCAAAAGTTTTGGGAGGAAAAGTGCGTCTTATAAGCCAAAGAATATGGTATATTTTGCTGAATATAGGAGATGTGTGAATCAAGGCTTACTCTATAACAGATCATACATCACACATAGCTTGTCATTTAACCAACCCCCTTAAAATCATATGCAAAATTCCGCACGCCTTACCCAGTTACTTATTTATTACTTATATACACATATTTCCTTGTGCTTTACAGATACTGTCACTACTGTGTCCATTTGGACTCACAATCAACACACATCCTTATGACTTGGGAGAGTGGGAAGAAACACATTCAAATACGGGGAGGAAATATTTCAGCAGTAAAAATGAATAGCCAATAACCCCATCAATCAGGGCATATCAGAGAAATATGTGCATTTTTTTGGATATGCACTGCACTATCTTCCTGTGTAAAACAACTGTATAGTATATACATGGGTAGCAGTGTGGCTTACAAAAAAAATGCATATGCAGCAAAAAGAATTCCATTTACAACTCGATTTATAAACTATGGAGCTGCTTTTCTATCTGAACATATCCATACAGGCTTCCACAGTTGAGGAATAAATTTCCGTAGCTTTACATTGTTCTAGAGGAACATGATGTGTCACTGATTTGTCATTCAGGAGTCTGGAAAAACTGGTAGCAGACATTATTGGGAGGGGGGTTGTTTCCTGATTGGAAACCAAAGAAGGAAAAAATGAATAGAAACTGAAGGAAAAGTTAAAAAATATAAAGATGTATAAATTTACAAAATATTTTATCCTCTTTACAAATTATTTCATTTTTCTCAAATATAATGGCATCAACAGAAGGAGGAATTGCATTTCAGTGCCCTATAGTTTCACAAGCGCATACTAGTCGGTTGTCCCTTATATGTCCATTTAAAGGTGAACAACAGTCGTTGACTTTGAAAATATGTAGTACAAGAGCGCCATCTAGTGACATTGTGACAAGATTTACGTAAACTGTGTCTAAATCTTCTCAGTAGCTTTACTCCATATAAGGCACTGTTCACATCACATTCTAAGCTCATGTTTGAGCTATACGCCAGAGGGATCTCCCAGCACATACCCCTTGTTAAAAAGATGTGACGTATACAACAGAGGCATACATTACTGATACGGGTTCATTGTCTAAAAAAAATGTATTATTGTACACCTTTTTTTTTAAAAAAAAAAAAAATAGTATATTTATCTCTTTTGGCCTCTTTTACAGTCATATATACGCTTTGAACAGGATGTGACATGCACATATGCAGCACCCTGGGATATGCTACCCCAGTGATCTGCAGGATCCTAAGGCTTTCTGGAACACCCTATGCTGACAACACACACCTCACACACAGGTAGGGGCACATTCCCTGAGACCTGGGCGCAGCATGTAGAGGGTTAACAGTGGTCAGATGTGAGAACCAATCCCTTAGCTGTTAGCCTGGGAAAGGGGTGTGGCTTGTGGGAAGCAACAGGTGTTGCTAGGCAGAGTTGGCAGAGAGGAAAAACGACAGTTGAAGGAGTGACAGTTAAAAGGAGCCAGAGAGTGAGAGGGGTGTGAGGATTGTAAGGAGAACCCCAAAAGGCGACTAGGTGGTAGTAGCCTGAGGGTAGACAGATCCCAGGCACTACGCATGAGGGGGTACTGGACCCCAGAGTAGACAACAGCTGCAGGCGGTCTGCTCATCCAGCCGTGTGTGGTGACTTCCAGGGTATCACACCACCCATAGGCTCAGGGACACAGCCTCATATATAGGACCCGGGAGAGGGCACAGAGAAGTAGCCTACCCCACAAGGGACCGCGATTCCTGTCATACTGGGCCCGGAAAACAAAGGAGCGGAGCGCCGCAGGTCACCAACAGCTTCAGGCAAGGGGACTATCAGCTCTGCATGTGCACGGAGGGCTCAACTGGGATTCACGTCAGCACTGGGACAAAGGAAAGTCGGTTGACCAGCCTGCCAAACTGCACTTGCAACATCAAGTGAGTAAATATCAGTTAATCTGCAAGAACTGTGTCGTGTCTATTACTGGCGAACCACAAGGCGCAGCACACCTACATGGGACTTAAGCCCCTACTGGCAGAGGGTGCAAACACACTTGCTGCTATACCATCTGTCCCTAAAACCACAGCAGCGGCAGGACATCTTATTACCGCAACCCGCCTTTGGTGTCACAAGTGACATACAAAATAACCCTGTTACCGAGCGCCCCCAGGTAACGGAACCGGGCACGGCCACCTGTGATGGTGATCCCTATTATCCACCACCCGGAACCGAGTATCCCAAGGGGCTGGGGTGTGGCAGCGCTCTGCAAATTGGCGTCACGAACAGGATACAAACTAGGCCCAGTAACCCTGGGTGCAGTGTGCCTTAAACCGTTTAAAATTGTTTATAGACTTTTGTCGCCATTTTTCCTCAGTAAAAACTACTGCGCCATCACTCTGGCTGTAAAAGAGCGCAAAATTTGAAAAAGTGCACAGGAAAACCTGGCTCCGCCCCCCCACAGGGAATCTGCAGAGAAGCCAAACACCGAGCAGTAGCCTGACTTCAGGAGCTCCTGAGCCGCCCGAGATCCCCATAGAGAAGGTTGCTGAAATTAAGCAAGGGGGACTAAAATGGAAGCGCAAGAGAACGGAGACGCTGCCAGACCGAGTCGGAGCACAGACGCTGTGGCGGTGGCACCGATCATGCCGCTCATGCTACCCTACCTCCCAGGCATGACCTGGATGCCCCAGTACAATGGCAAATCGGATACCTTAGCCGGGTTCAAAAAGAAAATAACTACTTCAATGGAGATGTATCCCTTAACCGGCAAGCAAAGGGCGTCCATTATACTGGGTCAGCTTAAAGGGGCAGCGGAGCTAGAAGCAGAAACTTGGTCAGATGCTGAACGAGAGTCAGTAACCACCATCTTTGACAAATTGAAACTTGCATTTGAGACCCGCACTGAGGCGGAACTGCGAATGGAGTTCTACAACTGCAGGCAGAAACCGCAGGATAACATCAGGGACTATGCCCTGAGACTCCAAGCAGCAATAAGGACATTAAAACATGTCGATCCTCTCAGTGCCAGAGAGGAAAACCGGATGCTAACGGAGCAGTTCATACAGGGCCTGTTGTCATCAGAGGACCGCAAGCAACTGCGCCTGTGGTCCCTTGAACAGGCTGATGCGGACTTTGCAACTCTAAAAGATCGGGCTATCAAGGCGTTGCAGCCCCGGCAACCTCAGACTCTACCCTGATGGTGCTACCTGCCAGTGTCCCTTCCTTGGAAGTGGAACCTGCCTCCTCTACTCCAGCAAAGGCCAATAGGCAGGTTGCGACCCCTAGTGCACCAGAGGACCTGCGTTACCAAGTGCAGTGACTCAGCGAGGATGTAGCAAAGATCCTCAAAGCCATGCAGCTTGGTCCAGAGCCCAAGCCACCAGACCGTATCCTGCTTGCTGACTGCCCTGAGGACGTCCCGTGGATGAGGAACCGGAGGAGTCCCCCACTACGAGGAAGACCCACCGATCGCTATTGTTCTTCAGGACAACCCATCTGCCGGCATTGCGGTAAAACAGGCCATCTTGCAAGAAGGTGTCCTTTAAATATGCAACCCCTGGGGCCAAGGGCCAATCCCCAGGTGTAAGTCGACAAGGCCCAATGGAATGGCGTGACCGGTATGCGGGAGGACGTCCGATTCTGTCCATTACCTTGGACGGGATGCCCACTTCTGCATTGTTGGACACCGGTTCACAGGCAACCACCATTCCCTATGAGCTGTACTGCCGATTCTGGTGTGATGAAGAACTCACTCGACCTGATCCAAGCCTCACCATATATGCTGTAAACGGGTTACCGGTAGAGCAGATAGGATTTAAAGAAGTAGCCATAAAGGTGGGGAGGGTGGAGCTTAGGGGTCAGGGATTGATTGTTGTTAAAACTGATGCAAATGATAGAAATCCCCATGTGATCTTAGGTACCAATGTCATCGAAAATTGTTTGGGAGAAGTATTGTTCTTGCTCCAACAGATCGCCAAGACTGCCGATGCCAGGCAGCAGAGGGTCCTGCAGAAGGAGATTAAAGTCCTCTTGCTAAAACAACAGGTAAACCAGTCGGGTGGAGAACTGGGTAGTGTGCGGGTAATGGATTCTAACCCCATTGTATTACCTCCAAGAAGTGAAATGATGGTGTGGTGTCGGGCATCCATAGGTCCTAGAGGGCGAGATTACCAGGCAGTAGTAGAGCCCATGTACTCAGGGGACTGGTCCACAATCCTGACAGCCAGGGGGGTAGTCAATGTACACAAAGGGAGAGTTCCTGTACGTATATTAAATTGTGAGGACGAGGAAGCCAAATTGCCCAGGTATGCTACCATTGGTAAATTGTTTACCGTCACTGAAAATGCTATTCAAGCAGCAGAACCACTTGCCCCAACAGACCTGGCAGATGAGCAATTAGCAAACTGGTGCCAGGAACTCCATGTTGGTACCGACTCCACGCCTTCTTATCAGAAGCAAGGAGTATACCGGGTTGTGCAGGAATATGAACCAGTCTTCAGTAAGCATCCATTGGATTTTGGGAGAATTAAAGGGGTACAACACCATATCCCCACTGGGAACCATCCTCCCATCAGAGAGCGATACAGACCTGTTCCACCAAAACACTATCAGAGGGCCAAAGAAATGCTACATGACATGAAGGAGGCTGGGGTTATCCGAGATAGTTGTAGCCCTTGGGCAGCTCCACTAGTCTTAGTGAGAAAAAAAGATGGCACCATGCGGATGTGTGTAGATTACAGGCAGATAAATCGCATTACACATAAGGATGCTTAACCATTACCCCGCATAGAAGAGTCACTAGCTGCACTCAAGACTGCTAACTACTTTTCCACCTTAGACCTTACTAGTGGGTATTGGCAGGTCTCTGTAGCAGAGGAAGACCGGAAGAAGACTGCGTTTGCCACCCCGATGGGCCTGTGCGAGTTCAATAGAATGCCGTTTGGACTCTGTAACGCACCTGGAACCTTCCAGCGCCTGATGGACTGTTGTCTGGGGCATCTGAACTTTGAAACTGTACTACTCTATTTAGATGACGTCATTGTGTTCTCCAAGTCCTACGAAGACCATCTGGAACATCTGGCAGCGGTGTTTGAAGCACTATCCAAGTACGGCATTAAACTGAAACCATCCAAGTGCCATCTCCTTAAACCCAAGGTTCAGTATCTGGGACACGTAGTCAGTGCTGAGGGAGTCGCGCCAGATCCAGACAAGATAACAGTCATCAAGAGCTGGCCAAGACCAACTACTATCAAAGAGGTACGTCAGTTCCTGGGCCTGGTAGGATACTACCGAAGATTCATCAAAGGTTACACCAAGATGGCTGCCCCCTTGCAAGACCTCCTGGTTGGTCAACCCAAGAAAGACAAGAAGTCTGATCCTCCATTCAAATGGGGCGAAAAAGAAGAAAGTTCCTTCAAACAAATGAAGTGGGCTCTGACGGGGGAAGAAATTCTTGCTTATCCAGACTACAACTTACCCTTTGTGCTGTACACAGACGCCAGCAACGTGGGATTAGGAGCAGTGTTGTCACAGGTCCAGAATGGGAGAGAGCGAGTAATTTCCTACGCTAGCAGGAAGCTTCGGCCTACTGAGAGAAATCCAGAAAATTACAGCTCTTTCAAGTTGGAGTTCCTGGCCATGGTCTGGGCTATCACTGAAAGGTTCAAGCACTATCTAGCAGCCACTAAGTTCACAGTCTTCACTGACAACAATCCTCTTACCCATCTAGACACAGCAAAGTTGGGCGCATTAGAACAACGCTGGGCAGCTCGGTTATCCAACTATGCAAATGAGAAAGCCACGGAGACACCATCACATGTTTCTCAACGCTGGCAGGAAACTAGCCAGGTCTTTCACCGGGAAGGAACAACCACGGGAAGGGCAGTCTCCAGTCAAGGAGACCACCTATACCAAACATGGTATCCATCCACAGACAGCCGTTTCGGGGTATTTGCCCCTCATAAGTGTGGAGTAGGAATCTGGCTAGTGGGGGCAATGCCTAGTAAAAGACTACTTAAGCAAGCATTGTTGACCTTAGGGAGATCAACATATCCACTGCGGAGACACCATCACGTGTTTCTCAACGCAGTGATTCTAGAGCACAGCCCCCTGGGAAGTATGCAAATGAGAAAGCCGCGGAGACACCATCACATGTTTCTCAACGCTGGCAGGAAACTAGCCAGGTCTTTCACCGGGAAGGAACAACCAGTCAGAAGGGCAGTCTCCAGTCAAGGAGACCACCTATACCAAACATGGTATCCATCCACAGACAGCCGTTTCGGGGTATTTGCCCCTCATCAGTGTGGAGTAGGAATCTGGCTAGTGGGGGCAATGCTTAGTAAAAGACTACTTAAGCAAGCATTGTTGACCTTAGGGAGATCAACATATCCACTGCGGAGACACCATCACGTGTTTCTCAACGCAGTGATTCTAGAGCACAGCCCCCTGGGAAGTATGCAAATGAGAAAGCCGCGGAGACACCATCACATGTTTCTCAACGCTGGCAGGAAACTATCCAGGTCTTTCACCGGGAAGGAACAACCACAGGAAGGGCAGTCTCCAGTCAAGGAGACCACCTATACCAAACATGGTATCCATCCACAGACAGCCGTTTCGGGGTATTTGCCCCTCATCAGTGTGGAGTAGGAATCTGGCTAGTGGGGGCAATGCCTAGTAAAAGACTACTTAAGCAAGGGGGCTTTGCTCTAGAATCACTGCGTTGAGAAACACGTGATGGTGTCTCCGCAGTGGATATGTTGATCTCCCTAAGGTCAACAATGCTTGCTTAAGTAGTCTTTTACTAGGCATTGCCCCCACTAGCCAGATTCCTACTCCACACTGATGAGGGGCAAATACCCCGAAACGGCTGTCTGTGGATGGATACCATGTTTGGTATAGGTGGTCTCCTTGACTGGAGACTGCCCTTCCCGTGGTTGTTCCTTCCCGGTGAAAGACCTGACTAGTTTCCTGCCAGCGTTGAGAAACATGTGATGGTGTCTCCGCGGCTTTCTCATTTGCATACTTCCCAGGGGGCTTTGCTGTAGAATCACTGCGTTGAGAAACACGTGATGGTGTCTCCGCAGTGGATATGTTGATCTCCCTAAGGTCAACAATGCTTGCTTAAGTAGTCTTTTACTAGGCATTGCCCCCACTAGCCAGATTCCTACTCCACACTGATGAGGGGCAAATACCCCGAAACGGCTGTCTGTGGATGGATACCATGTTTGGTATAGGTGGTCTCCTTGACTGGAGACTGCCCTTCCCGTGGTTGTTCCTTCCCGGTGAAAGACCTGGCTAGTTTCCTGCCAGCGTTGAGAAACATGTGATGGTGTCTCCGCGGCTTTCTCATTTGCATACCTCCCAGGGGGCTTTGCTCTAGAATCACTGCGTTGAGAAACACGTGATGGTGTCTCCGCAGTGGATATGTTGATCTCCCTAAGGTCAACAATGCTTGCTTAATCGGTTATCCAACTATGACTTTACCATCAAATACAGAGCTGGACGTAACAACAAAAATGCAGATGCGCTGTCAAGAATGCCCCATTTGCAAGAAGAGGGAGAAGACATAGATGAGCTAGAGGAGATAGAGTTACCTGCCTTCCATCGCAAGAGAACTTGCCAATGTCAACAAACTGGTTCTAGACCAAAAGAGGCAACCTTGAAACCCTTATCACATTTTAGTTGGAAAGAGACACAGGACAATGATCCCGCTGTCAGCTTAATCAAGAGACTGGTAAGCCAAACAGATTCTCATCTTGCACCAGAGGCTCCACAAGAAGCCCAACATCTGTGGAAGAACAGAAGTAAGTTGTTTATCCACCGGGGAACACTCTGTAGACGATTCATCAATCGAAAAACTCACGAGATGAGGTGGCAAGTGAGAATACCAAAAAGAGACGTCCCAATAGTGTTAGAAGCGTACCACAATGACGCCGGACACTTCGGTTGGAAGAAACTTGAGATATTACTCCGTGAAAGATTCTACTGGGTTGGAATGAGATCTTCTATCGAAAACTGGTGTAGAAATTGTGGTCCATGTGCTTTAAGAAGAAAAGACAGAGATAGTCAAAGAGCACCACTGCAGCCTATTGTTACCAAACAACCTCTAAAACTAGTCACCTTAGACCATGTGAAGTTAACACCGAGTACCAAAAGTTATACTTATGCCCTTACCATTGTAGACCACTATTCAAGATTCCTTGTAGTAGTACCAGTCAAGGACCTAACAGCACAAACAGCAGCAAAAGCGTTTCAAGCCTACTTTTGCAGACCTCATGGTTATCCAGAGCAAGTAATTGCAGATCAAGGACCAGCATTTGAAGCAGAAGTTTTTCCAGAGTTCTGTAATATGTATGGTTGTAAAAAGATTCGTACAACATCCTATCACCCTCAAGGAAATGGAATGTGTGAGAAAATGAATCAAATCGTCATTGATATGCTAAAGACCCTACCACTGGAAGATAGGAACAAATGGCCAGAAAAATTGCCTGACCTAGTGGATATGTATAACAACATCCCCGTAGGGTCTACAAACTTCACCCCAGCTTATCTTATGCGACCAAGACCAGGAAGATTACCCGTCGACTTAAGGCTACTTTACACACTGCGATATCGGTCTCGATATCGCTAGTGTGGGTACCCGGCCCCCACCTGTTGTGTGACACGGGCAAATCGCTGCCCGTGCCGCACAACAGCCGTCACACATACTTACCTGTCCGGCAACGTCGCTGTGACGGGCGAACCGCCTCCTTTCTAAGGGGGCGCTCCGTGCGGCGTCACAGCGACGTCACTGAACCGCCGCCCAATAGCAGCGGAGGGGCGGAGCTGAGCGGGACATAACATCCCGCCCACCTCCTTCCTTCCGCATTGCGAGCGGGAGGCAGGTAAGGAGCGCTTCCTCGTTCCTGCGGCGTCACACGGAGCGATGTGTGCTGCCGCAGGAACGAGGAACAACCTCGTTACTGCTGAAGTAACAATTTTTGAGAATGGACCCCCATGTCACCGATGAGCGATTTTGCACGTTTTTGCAACGATGCAAAATCGCTCATCGGTATCACACGCAACGGCATCGCTAATGCGGCCGGATGTGCGTTACCAATTCCGTGACCCCAACGAGTTCGCATTAGCGATGTCGTAGCGTGTAAAGCCCGCTTTAGACCTGGGAGTCCTAAACCCTGAAGACCATCCACAAAGTGATTGGAATACAGCTCGTCAAGCTCAATACAAGAAGGTTCAAGAATTTGTTGAAAGGAATTTAGACCAAAGTAGGGAAAAACAAGAGAGAGATTACAACAAAAACGCAAAAGCTGTACCATTGACACCTGGAGAAAGGGTGCTGAAAAGAAAAAGAAGACTTCACAAACTTGATGATCAATGGGAAGAAGAACCATACATTGTCCAAACATCTAACTTTGACAACAAAAAAGTCTGTATTATTAGCAAAGATGAAGGAAAAACATCAACAGCTGTTTCTAGAGACCATTTAAAGAAATCCCCAGAACAGTTAGCACCAAAAGAAAGTACAGAAAGAATTGTAAATCTACCTCAACCTGAGCCAAAGAAGAAAATGATCCATACTGTATTAGGAGATTTCCCAGAAGATTGGCCGCAATACAATGGAGCCATAGTCATACCTTTTATCACCTTTCCACAAGTACCAGAAGAACCTGTACCAAGACAAGAAGAACTTGTACCAGTACAAGAACCAGAAGAAATCTCAGGGGAAGTTGAACCAGAATGTTCTGCAAACATTGACCTTGTCAAACCTACAGTAAGGGTAAGAACACGTAGATACTTACCAAGTCAACCTACCGTACCAAGTGTAGTACAAAACACAGACAACAATGACACACCAGAGTTGCGTAGGTCAAACAGAAGCAACACTGGTCATCCCCCATCCAGATTAGGAGAGTGATAAGATAACTGTGGAAAGATAAGGCGCAAATAGGGTCTTACCCGGTATACACGTGGAAGTGAATACTGGCAGGTCAACTCACCTGGTTCGGTTGTGCCAGTCACAACCCCTTTCAAAGCATGTAAATCACGATGTGATGGTGTGGGAGGCAGCGGTCCCGCGGTGATGAGAAAATTCAAAAAGTGTAAGAAAGCAGGTTGATATACCGCGCCACACCACAGAAGCCAAAGGTTGTTAAAAGTAAATCCCTTGTTCTTTATTTTCACAGGTCTACGCGTTTCAGGGACATATCCGTCCCCTTCCTCAGGACAATGTACAGAAAATACTATCTTCTGTATTTTCTGTACATTGTCCTGAGGAAGGGGACGGATATGTCCCTGAAACGCGTAGACCTGTGAAAATAAAGAACAAGGGATTTACTTTTAACAACCTTTGGCTTCTGTGGTGTGGCGCGGTATATCAACCTGCTTTCTTACATTTTTAGATTAGGAGAGTGGGAATACTAATAAAGATGGTCATTAAATGCATATTATCTGTATGTAAAATGTAAATAATGTATATTAAGAATGTTGACCCTACAGAGACTGACCTGTATGGACTTTTGGGTCACTAACAACTGTTCATAATGTTTGTTTAAGAACTGTGCCTCCCTTTGGGAAGAATCCAGGCTTTTCCCCATCCTTTGTTTTTATGGACCTAAGCCACAGGACTGGCGTGGCATAAAAAAACATTTGTATATAGTTGCACACGTTGTGCTTTTCATTGGTATTACCCAGGAACTGAACTTTTGTTCCCAACACCCTAAAAGGAGAGACGGAAGTCGCAGGGAGGGTCTGCAGCGGAGCAGGCTGAGACCCCCATCACCATCATAACCGGTGATGTGCTCCCTAGGACAGTCCCCACAGGGAACAGTCACCAGGAAGTTCGGAGAGGTCCACCGGATAGTGGCCTCAGAGACTGTGGGTGGTGGGAAGAAAAGTGTACGGAGTACTAACCTGTCACAAATGTATATTTGTTATTTATTGCTGTTTTAAAAATAATATATTTTGCAGATTTTCTTGTTTTGCAGGCCGCGGACGTGCTGGTCTTAACCAAGGGGGAATGCAGCACCTTGGGATATGCTACCCCAGTGATCTGCAGGATCCTAAGGCTTTCTGGAACACCCTATGCTGACAACCCACACCTCACAGGTAGGGGCACATTCCCTGAGACCTGGGCGCAGCATGTAGAGTGATAACAGTGGTCAGGTGTGAGAACCAATCCCTTAGCTGTTAGCCTGGGAAAGGGGTGTGGCTTGTGGGAAGCAACAGGTGTTGCTAGGCAGAGTTGGCAGAGAGTAAAAACGACAGTTGAAGGAGTGACAGTTAAAAGGAGCCAGAGAGTGAGAGGGGTGTGAGGATTGTAAGGAGAACCCCAAAAGGCGACTAGGTGGTAGTAGCCTGAGGGTAGACAGATCCCAGGCACTACGCACGAGGTGGTACTGGACCCCAGAGTAGACAACAGCTGCAGGCGGTCTGCTGATCCAGCCGTGTGTGGTGACTTCCAGGGTACCACACCACCCATAGGCTCAGGGACACAGCCTCATATAAAGGACCCGGGAGAGGGCACAGAGAAATAGCCTACCCCACAAGGGACCGCGAGGCCTGTCATACTGGGCCCGGAAAACAAAGGAGCGGAGCGCCGCAGGTCACCAACAGCTTCAGGCAAGGGGACCATCAGCTCTGCATGTGCACGGAGGGCTCAACTGGGATTCACGTCAGCACTGGGACAAAGGAAAGTCGGTTGACCAGCCGTGCCAAACTGCACTTGCAACATCAAGTGAGTAAATATCAGTTAATCTGCAAGAACTGTGTCGTGTCTATTACTGGCGAACCACAAGGCGCAGCACACCTACATGGGACTTAAGCCCCTACTGGCGGAGGGTGCAAACACACTTGCTGCTATATACCATCTGTCCCTAAAACCACAGCAGTGGCGGGACATCTTATTACCGCAACCCGCCAGTGGCGTCACAAGTGACATACAAAATAACCCTGTTACCGAGCGCCCCCAGGTAACGGAACCGGGCACGGCCACCTGTGACGGTGATCCCCATTATCCACCACCCGGAACCGAGTATCCCAAGGTCCTGGGGTGTGGCAGCGCTCTGCACATAGGTTAACCATGGTGGTCAATTCCTCAAGGTCTACTAGCAATCCACTTTTTCCATTTTACCAGGAGGAGTAAACTGTTATTATTTAGTAACTTGTTTGAGAAAATAGGATAAAGGGTTGTCCAGGTAGAAAAATTATTTTTCAACGCCTGTGACATGGTTGTAGCTTACATACTTTAATTATCAAAGATGCTCAGTCCCCTACATACAGGTGGTGGTCAGGGTAATGGCAGATTCATTTCTGGCTTTTGTTTGACACTTGTTGTTTGTTAAAGAGGTATTTTCAAGTTGTATCTTGAGCAGTTCAGAGCAATGCAGTCTCCTAACTTCCTGGTTTCTGGCAGGATGGGCTCTCATCCTTGAGTGACAGTACTGGTGAGCAGTGCTGCTGAACCACAAAGCTTAGCAAAAGATGTGCTGTAACATATTCAGCTACACTGTTATCCCTGTATTTAGTCATAATGATAAAGCATTTGAAAATAAACATAGCTCGGTGAGGCAGAAAGCCATGATTAGAAAACTTACTTTGAAAGCTGCAGAGTAATGATTTTGAAAGATTTATAATTGCATCTGTTCAAAGGTTGATAGTAGGGGGAGGGAGGTGACCAAATAACTGCTGTAAAGAAATCAATATACTGGAGCGAGATGCATTAATCTATCCCCTAGAATGTTACTAATGGGCACACTCAGCCATGGTCTTAAGGCAATGCTCCATAGTATTGACTCGTATAAACATTAAAACCTATCATTGCCGGAAAATGACTGCAGATAGAAAAAGCAAGTCAATTTCCAAACTTGCTTATTTTTATGCTGTATAAGGAATTAAAGCAATTTAAGAATTTGAGAAAACCCCTTTACGGGAACTGTGTAAGGCTTTCTCTGGTCGGTTGTGATTTGGAAACCCTGAACATCAGTGAAACATGTGACGTAGTGACAATGTTCCTTTTCACTGCACCTGTCATTCCCTCTCCCCCAGTCACACTAAGGCAGGCTTTGCACACTACGACATCGCAGGTGTGATGTCGGTGGGGTCAAATCGAAAGTGACGGACATCCGGCGTTGCAGTCGATATTGTAGTGTGCAAATCCTTTTTGATACGATTAACGAGCGCAAAAGCGTCGTTATCGTATCATCGGTGTAGGGTCCGACATTTTCATAATGCCGTTGCAGCGACAGGTACGATATAGTTCCTCGTTCCTGCGGCAGCACACATCGCTGTGTGTGAAGCCGCAGGAGTGAGGAACTTCTCCTACCTGCATCCCGGCTGCAATGCGGAAGGAAGGAGGTGGGCGGGATGTTTGCATCCTGATCATCTCCGCCCCTCCACTGCTATTGGCCGCCTGCCATGTGACGTCGCTGTGACGCCGCACTACCCGCCCCCTTAGGAAGGAGGCGGGTCGCCGGCCAGAGCGACATCGCAGGACAGGTAAGTGCATGTGAAGGTGGCGTAGCGATAATGTTCGCTACGCCAGCAATCACAAGACATCGCTGCTGCGACGGGGCGGGGACTATCACGCTCGACATCGCAGCATCAGCTTGCGATGTCGCAGTGTACAAAGTACCCCTAATAGTACCATGAGTACTGCTGCTCTGTTTGCTAGAATTGAAGCCGGGGCAGGGTGACATCAGCACTGTGATCAAGTCATTTGATCACAATTCTGATGTGACTCTTCGGCGACACATTGGCAGCAGACCTTTGGTATTGTAAATGCTCTAATGGAGCAGAAGACACTGAAGATTTATTGTAATTACGTGAGGGGGTAATAAATTTGTGTACATAGTGTGTAGAGAGAGGGTGGGGGGAATGTTTATGGACACAATATGGGGTGTGATGGGAAAGTGATTGTATGTGGACACAGTATGGCAAGCAAATGGCGAGAAGAAAATTGAGGACACGGGGAGGTGGGTGCAGACACAGTATGGGAAGTTAGGGGATGGGTGCAAACACAGTATGGGGTGTAAGTAGGGGAATTTGAGGACGCAGTATGGGGAGCAAGGGGAGATGGGTGCATACACAGTATGGGGAGTGAGGGAGGATGGGTGCGAATACAGTATGGGGAGAGAGGGGGGATAAGTGCAGAGGTAGTGAGTGGAGAGTATGGGATGAGAAAAATGTGAAGGGATACAGAATAGAGTTTAAATTGTGTGGGGAGAGCATTGAGGAGGGGGAACCATGGGGGAATAATGTGCCTAGGAGGAAGAGTATGATGATAGTGCACAGTATAAAGACTGGGCAGTATAGGGTCACAGTATGAGAGGACAGTGTGTAAAAGGGGGCAGTATAGAATGAGAGAGTAGTGTGGCGCTCACACACCATAAGAGGGACAGAGTGTGGATCATATTTTATGCAGGAAACACAATAAGAAACAATTACACTGGCAAGCAAAAGGTTAACAATGCTTTGAACTTTTGATTCTCAAGCTCCATATCTTACCCTCCACTACAGATTTGAAAGTGAGGCCGCCATCATTTTATGGACAATCATCTTGGCTAACTCCTACCTAAATATCATTTGCATCTATTTAGAATATGATTAGTTATGCAGATTCTTGTCCTGTCTGCGTAACACGGTGGCTCAGTGGTTAGCACTATAGTCTTGGGTCCTGAATTCAAAACCCACTAAGGATAACATCTGCAAGAAATTTGTATATTCTTCCCATGTTTGTATGGGTTACCTCCCAAAAGACATACTAATACGCAATTTAGGTTGTGAGACCCAATGGGGCAGTCTGTAAAGTTCTGGTAAATTAATAGCGATATATAAGTGAGTAAAATAAACAAATGTCACTACATTGTTACTGTTTT
Organism: Anomaloglossus baeobatrachus; assembly: GCF_048569485.1. Taxonomy (NCBI): domain Eukaryota; kingdom Metazoa; phylum Chordata; class Amphibia; order Anura; family Aromobatidae; genus Anomaloglossus; species Anomaloglossus baeobatrachus. Next base: position 384,372,121 of record NC_134355.1, on the reverse strand, counting down.
GCACATAAAAATCTAAATTTAAATTTGTATTATTTTGTTAGCAATTTGTAAATCTACCTTTGGCTTTAAACACTACCTGAATCCTCCTGGAAATGCTCTCAATCAGACTCAAGCATGTCTCAAGTGAAATCTGATCCCAGGTCTCTTCAACACGGTCCTAATATTGGTGCATACTGATCGACTCACTTGGGTATGTATACAGCTTTTTCTTCAACTCTACACACAAGTGTTCTATTGAGTTGAGGTCTGGGGATTGTGGGGTTCAAAAACAGCACCTCTACTTCATTGACAATAAACCATTTCTTCGCCAATCTCTACATATGCTTTGGGTCATTGTCCTCACAAGTGCACAATGTAACTGATCTTGTAGGATACTCACACATAGCTGAGCATTGAGACCACCATCAATCCTTGTCAAGTATCCAACACTTTTGGCTGTGTAACAACCCCATATCATCAATCTTCCTCCACTGAACTTGACACTTCCTTCGATTTCTCAATCTGTTAGCCCCTTTTTCCCTTGTTTATCCAGACCCATTTGCACCCATCCAGCCTAGTCTATTGACTTTTGTTTATCCCTCCAAATCTCTAGTTTCTAACCTTCTACTATCCAATTTTCATACTTTTTGACAAACTTGAGCCAACAGTTCTTCTGACAATATTATAGTCGAGTATTCTTCACCTTTTTTGGTCCACTATTCCAGCTTTGTGTAATGTGCTTTTCGCGGTCCTTCCATGCATGTCTGTGATCTCACTATTATGAAGCATACAAGCCACCTCCACTACTGTGTTTTTCACGCAAAAACTAATACACCTTTTGATGAGCCAACTTGTTGACTCTGATATTTTGCCTGGATGTCAACCTCTTGGCTTTGAATGGATGGACAGACTTCATATCATATTTTTCCAACTGTCATGGCACTCACATGATGCAGTTTGGCAAGTTCCTCACTGAGTTCGATGATGTTATTTCTCTTTACCTAGGAAATTTTCATGACTGCTCCTCGATTTCAACCATTCACATGAGAATCAACTTAACCCCTTCAGCCCCCGGGCACTTTCCGTTTTTGCGTTTTTGTTTCTTTGCTCCCCTTCTTCCGAGAGGCGTAACTTTTTTATTTTTCCATCAATCTTGCCATATGAGGGCTTGTTTTTTTGCGGGACGAGTTGTACTTTTAAAAGAAACCATAAGTTTTACCATATAGTGTACTGGAAAACGGCAAAAAAATTCCAAGTGCGGAAAAATTGCAAAAAAAGTGTGATGGTACAATAGTTTTTGGGATATTTTATTCACTGTGTTCACTATATGGTAAAACTGATGTATCTATGTGATGCCTCAGGTCGGTGTGAGTTTGTAGACACCAAACATGTATAGGTTTACTTGTATCTAAGGGGTTAAAAAAATTCATAAGCTTGTCCAAAAAACGTGGCGCACGTTTTGCGCCATTTTCCAAAACCTGTAGCGTTCTCATTTTTCAGGATCTGAGGCTCAGTGATGGCTTATTTTTTGCGTCTCGACCTGACATTTTTAACGGTACCATTTTTGCGCAGATGCTCGGTTTTGATCGCCTGTTATTGCATTTTGCGCAAAATTTGCTGCGACCAAAAAACGTAATTTCGGCGTTTGGAATTTTTTTGCCGCTACGCCGTTTACTGATCAGATTCATTGATTTTATATTTTGATAGATCGGGCATTTCTGAACGTGGCGATACCAAATATGTGTGTATTTTTTATTTTTTTAACCCTTTAATTTTCAATGGGGTGAAAGGGGGGTGATTTGAACTTTTAGGTTTTTTTATTTTTTTTTAATTTTTTTAAAACTTTTTTTTTTACTTTTTTTTTTATTTTACTAGTCCCCCTAGGGGGCTATAGCGATCAGCAATCCGATCACTTTGCACTATCTGCAGATCTCAGCTACAGAGCTGAGAACTGCAGATTTGCTGCTTCACTTTCAATGCCGGCTGTATTCCGGCATTGAGAGGAAGTGAGTCATGTTAGCTACAGGCGTCATCACATGACCCTGTGCTACCATGACAACCGCCGAAAGTCACGTGATCATGTCACGTGACTTCCGGTGGGGGTGGGGTAAGTGACTGTCATGGCGGCGCCCATATACATATCGCTGCCAGATTTTGGCAGCAAAATGTAAGGGGTTAATGGCCGCGGGTGGAAGCGATTCCACTTGCGGCTAGCAGGCACACATGTCAGCTGTTGATAACAGCTGATATGTGCGCCGATCGCGGCCGCCTACCCGCGGCAGGGGGCGGGGCTTACCGGCACACGATCCATGACGTACCCAGTACGTCATGGGTCGTTAAGGGGTTAATAACACACTGAGCTATTAGGAAATGTGAGAACAGATTGTAATTTGTAGTACACAGAAAGAGAATAAGATTTTTCCTCCACAAGGAGCAAAGCAGTAACACTACAGTGACATGACAAGAATCTGCATAACTAATCCTATGCTAAATAGTTGCAAGTCAGCTATGTATAAGATAGCCAAGATAATTGTCTATAAAATTGTGTTAGTCTCATGTTTGAAGCTGTAGTGGACGGTGAAATATGGAGACTGAAAGTCAAAAGTTTGTAACATTGGTAGCCATTTGCTGGTTAGTGTATTTATTCAGGGGTAGAGTGTAGGGCAGATATTATAATTCAGGAACATTATAATGACTATTTGTAAGGGTATCGCGCCATTATGTGCTCCACAAGAATGGAGAAGATGGAAGTCTGTAAAAAAGAACGGTGGCTGTGAAAAGTCAACATGGCATGTTGACAAGATGAATAAAAAAAGAGAAAGACTCCAATCAGAGACAACATCATCTATAAGGTACCTGGATGTAAATTATTATTTATGATACTGACTCTCATCAGTACTGTGGTTCCTGTATGGTCGTCAGTCTAATGATGACTGATAGAGACAACTCCCAATATCTCTTCATCATTGTAAAGGACATACTGGAAGTTGTAGGTTCATGTGATGCAAATACATATGGATATGACCTGACATTACAATTGATGTACCATGTACTGATGGTATTTTTTATGTATTCCTGTAATAATGGTGATCCTGGTGATGTATTCCTGTACTGATAGTGGAGCTTGTGAGGTTTTTCTGTACTGATGAGAGTTTTGATACTGTGTTTCTGTACTGATGGGAGTTATATGGATGTATTTCTGCACTGCTAGTGGCTCTGATAATGAATATCTGTACTGCTGGTGGTTTTGGTGATGTATTTCTGTACTGATGAGGGTTGTGATGCTGTATTTCTGTACTAATGGGGGTTCTAGTGATGAATTTTTGTAATGCTGGTGCTTCTGGTGACAATCTTGTGCTGTACACATGTAACAATCCATAACTTATAAGAATACGTCATAAACATAAATGGCTATCTTAGTAACGTGTTGTGCCGTCTAACATGTTAAGTGTTATTATGTTTTTATTTATGCTAAGAGCATTAAAGGGGTTGTCCAAGTTTGAGATGAGTCTGCAGTCACACTATTTGGTCTCTGAATTCTCACAGCACACACTGCACGGTGTCAGGATTTTCTGGTGCTGGCAGTGAGAGTGGGAGGTCACAAAACCACAAGTATGCGATTTGTATACATGCAGTTATGTGCCGATTAGACTTGCATGGTCTCAATCAATGAAAACTAATTGAGTGAGGCCTGATACGTCTAGCCAGAATGTGGACAGAAGTATACAAATTGCATGCTTGTTCTCACATGACTGTCCACTCTTTACACTGCCAGGCAAGGGAGAATCCTAAAAGTGTGCAATGCGTGCACTGTGAGAATTCAGAAGCCTGCAGTCAACTAGAGTGACTGCAGACTTTCATCTCAAACTTAGACAACCCCTTTAATTATAAAATTAAGCATTGTAGCATACCAATCCTAACAGCGTGTAATATACTAACTGTCAGTATTCGACTGTGTTTGCTGGTCCCAGCAGTTATTACATGGCCACTTCATTCATATGTGATTTTCATACTTAGTCATGAGACATCTAACTTTTATTGCTGCTTCTCTCAGTTTTGCAATGAACGTTGAGAGAATTTGAAAGAGCAGCTCGTCACCACCTGACTGTAAATGTGCAAGTAACATATGAATGGTTGGTCACATGACAGCTACTCAAACTGCTTGGGGGGAGGCCAAACTGAATTCTTGCCCTGAATGCCAGAAAACCTAGACACACTTTTGTCCATGGATGCTGATCATTCTTCCACTCTTTTACAGGTGGATAATGGACTCGTTTCAATAGGTAAGTCAACTCCCTCTCTTGGATGTCAGATAATAGACAAAGAATATGGCTGATTTAGCTAACAAAAGGGTTTGGCCTCCCTTAATGTATTTTGTATGGCCTACTTAACATAATTACACTGTTGGAGAGTCTAAAGGCCCCGTCACACACAACGAGATCGCTAACGAGATCGTTGCTGAGTCACAGTTTCTGTGACGTAGCAACGATCTCGCCAGCGATCTCGTTATGTGGGAGACCTACCAGCGAAGAGGCCCCTTCTGTGAGAGCGCTAGTCATTGCCGAATGGTCCAGACCATTTTCTTCAAAGGCGATGTCCTGCTGGGCAGGGTGCATCGCTGTGTTTGATGCCTACCAACAACCTCCTTACAGGGTCCCACCGCCGCCAAGTTATACAGGCCGCTCATCGTTACTGCGTCGTTGGTAAGTCTGACTGTGTGACATCTAACCAGCAACCTCCCAGCAAATTACTAGCGATCCTTATCATGTCGTATCGTTGTCGGGATCTTGTTACAGGGGGCTGTCTGATAATAAAACCTAAAGGAATGTCAGACAATCAGGCTCCACTGTGCAAAGACTCTGCTGCAGACTATGGCAGAGGATAAGGGGTATATAAGTGTGCCACTGTAAATAATGATAGCACAAGTGCAGAGTGCAATACCTCTGTTATACTCACAGAGGAATATAATTTGAAAATAAAGCAATTCCTCCCTTACTTGGAGGGTGTGTGGAATGGTCTCTGTTAAAGATCACAGAGACAAAAGAAGTGAGTGTGAAATGGCACCTACCTAGGTCCGTTCCTCTAGTGGTGCCAGGAGACGGACAGCAGCGTAAGCCGCACAAAGCTCCTACCTGCGTTCGCTCCACAAGTGTGCGAGGACACGAACCACTAGATATGGCACCTGCCTAGGTCCGCTCTTCTAGTGGTGCAAAGGAGACGGACAGAAGCGTAAGCCGCACAAAGCTCCTACCTGCGTTCGCTCCACTAGTGTGCGAGGACACGAACCACTAGATATGGCACCTGGCTAGGTCCGCTCTTCTAGTGGTGCAAAAGAGACGGACAGCAGCGTAAGCCGCACAAAGCTCCTACCTGCGTTCGCTCCACTAGTGTGCGAGGACACGAACCACTAGATATGGCACCTGCCTAGGTCCGCTCTTCTAGTGGTGCAAAAGAGACGGACAGCAGCGTAAGCCGCACAAAGCTCCTACCTGCGTTCGCTCCACTAGTGTGCGAGGACACGAACCACTAGATATGGCACCTGCCTAGGTCCGCTCTTCTAGTGGTGCAAAAGAGACGGACAGCAGCGTAAGCCGCACAAAGCTCCTACCTGCGTTCGCTCCACTAGTGTGCGAGGACACGAACCACTAGATATGGCATCTGCCTAGGTCCGCTCTTCTAGTGGTGCAAAAGAGACGGACAGCAGCATAAGCCGCACAAAGCTCTTACCTCTGTTCGCTCCCCTAGTGTGCGAGGATACGAACAACTGCCAGACACAGTATAAGGAACGTTACCCTAGCGGCAACGTCCACCTACGAGTAGAATCACAAGGCCCAGCCGGACCATGTGCCTCAGGCACCTGCCTATGTCCGCTCCACTAAGAGGTAAGGATACGGACTGCAGCCGAAGCTGTAAGGTATAAGAATGCTACCCTGCCGGTAGCGCTCACCTAACATAGACAGAGAGATGCCTAGAGGGACGTGCACAGGGCGTCTACCCTCATGCATGAACCAAGAGGACTGAGCGCCGGGTGGCGTGCGTCAGGGTCTTATTTAGACTCTGTGCCTCATCCAAGATGGAGGACACCAGAGCCAATCCGCTGCCAGAATGACAGCAATGACGTCACGCTGGCCTATCACCGAGCAAAGCGTCACAAGCACATGACCAGTGACCAATCGGCATAGAAGGTGTCAGAGACATGTGACCACGTGTCACAAGCACATGACCAGTGGCCAATCAGCTTAGAAGGTGTCAGAGACATGTGACCTCGTGTCAGCGATGATGTCACCCGCACATGTGCAATGGCTCCAAGATAGGACTTAGGCGGGCTTTGCACACTACGACATCGCAGGCCGATGCTGCGATGCCGATTGCGATAGTGCCCGCCCCCGTCGCAGCAGCGATATGTGGTGATAGCTGGCGTAGCGAAAGTTATCGCTACGCCAGCTTCACACACACACTCACCTGCCGTGCGACGTCCCTGTGGCCGGCGACCCGCCTCCTTGTTAAGGGGGCGGGTCGTGCAGCGTCACTGCGACGTCACACGGCAGGCGGCCAATCAGAGTGGAGGGGCGGAGATGAGCAGGATGTAAACATCCTGCCCACCTCCTTCCTTCCGCATATCCTACGGAAGCCGCAGTGAGGCCGGTAGGAGACGTTCCTCGCTCCTGCGACTTCACACACAGCGATGTGTGCTGCCGCAGGAGCGAGGAACAACATCGGACCATTGCATCAGCGTAATCATGGATTATGCCGACGCTGTACCGATGATACGATTACGACGCTTTTGCGCTCGTTAATCGTATCATCCAGCCTTTACACACTGCGATGTCGCATGCGATGCCGGAAGTGCGTCATTTTCAATTTGACCCCACCGACATCGCACCTGCGATGTCGCAGTGTGCAAAATGCCCCTTAGTCTCCAGCGCTTGCACATGTGCAGTAGCAAGAAATCCGGACATAGTCTGCAGAGCCACAGCAACCGTAACAGTTCTCTGGTAAGTCGTTGTGTGTGACTGGGCCTTAAGAGTTGTTTAGTACTGATGTTGGAGCATTTAGTGATCTCTCTACTATAAAGAATAGGTTGCTGACATATGAAGTCTTGTAAACTTTAGACCGTGGTGCATATTCTGGGAAATATACTGTTGACCCCCTAATTGGTTGAACCAGAATGTCCAAACGGTCGTTCTGCTCCTGGTCTTGCACGTGTAAAGTATTACAAATGTATCCATACAGCTGTGATCACCGAGATCTTAGGTCCCATTTAGAAAAACAAGAGAAATCCTTCAAGTCTTTTCAGCATTTGCTTCTCTAGAAGCCCAGGCCATTGCTGTCTGGCTCCTTTCCATCCGGCTGTCAGGTTTATGATCTGAAACCTTTGTACATATTTTAAATAACAGAAAAACACTCCGTTAAGTTCAAGCTGCTCCTGATGAACACCACAAATATGTCTGCTAAGTGGAAAAATCTGATGTAATCTTTTAAGTGAATTTTCCATATGACGGTGATGCACATATAATAATCTACTCATGTTTGACATTTTTCAGGAGATACATGATCTCTATAACAGAATGTAGCTGATAATCAGTCTCTCGGAGGAATGCATCTAATTATAATTATTTTACATTTCTCCATTACTAGGGAGATTTCTAATTCTACAAATGTTATCTTTACCTGTATTATCTGCCTCCTAAAGTGCAGCTTTAGTTTAGAGACAATGCTAAAAGAAAATTGCATAATATTGAAAATTGAATAATTCTCCACTATAATTTTTTTCAGCTACTTCCTTAGGGTTATGGGCATTCTAAGAATTATATCGCTGAGCTGCAAAGACTGATCCCAGAGACTGATCAGCAGAACTGATTTATGGCATCCCATATTCTCTGCTGGAGAGATCACACAATCACTAGGCAACATTTCAGGAGGATAACAACATTTAGAACTGAAAAAAAGGATACAAAAGTGTATGCCATCTAGTTAATTAACCCCTAAATTCAACTTGTGTTTCATTATCCTTACTGAGCTTCTAGAAGATATAGGATGTTAGGGTCAGCACACACAGCAAGTAATACGGAGTGAGTGGAATGCGATAAAAAATCACATTCCACTCGGACCAATATTACTTTATGTGCCCGCTCCCATGAGCGATTATTTTCTCAGCCCTAAGTGGACCGGGAAAACAGTTGCAGCATGCTGCGGGTGGAATGTGATCCTATTTCACATGCACCCATTCAAGTCATTGGGGCGAGAGAAACATCGCACCGGTGTAACGCGAGAGCAGTGCAATTCTCGCATCAGCTGGCAACGGAGGATATAGGGAGATAAATCCCTCCCTTCTGCAGCGCCAGCCCTCCCCTGTGCAGCTGTGGTCTGATCCTACGATCGGACCACAGTCGGATGACACTCACATGACACTCGGCTTTGCTGTGCTGCGAGCATGAGCCGAGTGTCATACGAGGACTCGCAGTAATTCCCATGTGGCCTCAGCCTTATATGCAGAATCCTCAAATTAAAGAACAGCATTTATTGCCCCTTAGCATTATTCTAGCAATATTCTTCATGCAAAGTTAAATATCCTGTTTCCATGAAAATAAGACCTACCCCGAAAATAAGCCCTAGTAAGATTTTTGGGTCTTTTTTGAGTATGCTAAAAATTTAAACCCTAAAATTAAAATCAAAATTAAGCCCTAGTTGTGGTTCCATAAGGAAGTGTTCAAGCAGCAAATAAAGTTAAAGAATACAGCATCAAAGAAAGCAGACAACCTCAAAAGAAAGTAGTTAACCCAAAAAGAAATGTATACATGCTAAAGGAATAAGAAAATAAAATTAGATTTTATAGCAACTAACAGTTTTCGTTTCAGAAAGAGAGTACATTACCCCTTTACATAAGAGACAGCTATAACATAGTACATATGTTTAAGCACAAACAAGAAATGAAAAGGGACCAAACACATTTACTATTAAATTAATATGCAGGTGCACAATTTTCTTTCTGGCCAATATATAAACATATATACCTACCCTGTGTGTCAGCAGGCTCCAAAAAATCAATTTTATAATTAGGCTTGTGATATGCTAACTAGTTAGTGAATAGTCGTGGGGGCATTGCTTTCACCGGACTAATCTTCCTGCTAATCATTTGATCATGCTTATGTAACGGGGTGCCAGGGGTGCCTCGGGGGTTGTAGTCATGGCCCCTTTTTCTCTCAGGCTTACCCCTGGCTCCGCCGTCACTATCGGGACAGGAGATGACTTGGTGGGGCAGAGTGTGGTGGTGCAGATGTCGTACGACGTACAAACACTTTCCAGGCATGATTCGGTGCAACCAAAAGACATTCTTGATTACACAGTTCATCACACAACCAGCAGTTACAGATGACTTCACACTTCCTTTAGCTGGGGGAAAACCTGTCCTTACGTCTCCTCCAGTGGGGATGTGCCCGGCTAATCTTCTTCACCTGGCTCCCACTACGGCTACCCACAGACCAGACCCACACCGGTACTGCTTCGCACTTTGAGGTTCCGCCCGCTCCTTTTCTCTCCGGCTTCCCTTTTATCCAGCTCCCACACTCTGCCCCTGCTCTGCTTCTTCTCTCCCGTCCCAGACTCTACTTCCTCTGATCTCTCTTTTTCTAACAACTCTCCTTCTCCCTCCCCTTTCTGCTGCCGGCTCCTCCTTTCCTCTGCCCTGTTTCTGTGGTGACAGCCGTCCCACCCGGCCACTAGGGGATCCCCTAAAACAGTAAAAGCATTTAACAATAAAACGTTTTTATTAAATCACATTAACATTCCAGAGAAACTATACCTCCTTTTAAGGGGTCTGCCCACCCCTTACATACCTCCCCTCTTTAAGCCTAAGCCTCCCGGCAAGGCATAAACCTAAAAACACATTGATATGGAAAAAGTCATTGCAATTAAAACTATGAACATGTTCACCTTAGGGCACCCGCAAGGGGCGCACCAGTCCGGCGCCCGGAGTCCCTCCTGGAAGCTCCCGGTCTTAGTAGTGTGCCCGGAGGCCTTCAGTAAGCTCTCCCGGTCTTTGTAGAGTTTCTGCCTGGAGGCTTTTGCAGCACTCCCGGTCTTAGACGGCAGGAACACAAAAGAGCAAGGTTTCCTTTAACCACACGGAGGAACCCCTGGCTCAGTCCAGCGTCAGGCTCCCTCCGGGCTCAGCAGCTTAAACAAATTGCAACAACAGAACTTCTCCGGCTCTGAACAACGCCGGTATTTAACATAAACCGGTCCACTTCTTCCGGTCTTGACAGTTCACTCTTGGTGATAGGCACGTTGCCATTCGGCCCGTTGAGCCTTCACGTAGTCCGACAAAGACTGTCCAGGCAACCGGCGCAGCCTCAGGAAGGGCTCATAATTGACGGTCAACTCCGGTGTCTCAGTCTCCGGTCTTGTCTTCTCAACTCCCGACGGGGGTGACGGGGTCGCTGCACGGGTCGGCTGGGGACTGCCCATGACGATTACCGGGTGAGTCACCAGGCTCTGTTGTATGGCCAGCACCGCCGGGGTCCCCTTCTCGGGGTCTACGCTCGGTCCGGGCATGACTTCCGGGGCCACGGCCAGTGTGCTTCTAGGGTGGGAGATCTCCGCTAGTACCGGTCTTTTCTGTGCACGACGGTATTGACATTCCTCCCACTCGATTTCTTGCTGCCATTGGGCAGCCTCTTGGGTAGTGGGCATCCGGGTCACTCCGACCGCAAAGAGGCCTCGGCATCCCACCTCTCTCATGAACCGCACCTTCTCTCCCGGGTATAACGTGTGGAGGCGCTGTGGTAGGCCCTCGGTGTTAAGGTTCACCCGATTGTAGAAGTAGTGATCGCCGGTCTCCTCATCCTCGATGAAACCGTAACCTTCTTTCTGGTTAAACTTCACCACCGTCCCTACGGTACACTGACGTTCGAATTCCTCACTCCGGGGACCGGCCATCATTTCCCGGGCGACGGTCTCGGCCAGTAGTCTCTCCTGTACCGGGTCGGGTTCTGGTGATGGAGACTTCCGCCGGGTCTGGGACGATGGCTGTACTGGATCCCAAAAGAAACCCCACTCGTCCTTTTCTAGCTCCCGGGCGTATGGTTCTTCCGGGGCCGGAACTGGTACGTGGGTTGAAGATCCCACCGCAACTGGCGGGGGTATCTCCGGGCACGGGTATGGGGTTCCCAGGAGCCGGTTTCCCGACGGCAGCTGTGCGGTGTAAGTCGCGCGGACCTCGGTCGTGGTCTCTCTGGTCGCGGCGTCCCAGGTCGTAACCCAGGTGACTTTCGTGGGCCGCTCCGGTCCTCCGAGTACAGCCGGTAGGTTGAGAGGAAGTCCTTCCGCAGCTGCAGCCGCAGTCTGCTTAGGGCGTCCTCGGCCCAGGTTAGTTGCTGCCAGCGCGGCCACCACATCTTGCTGCTTTCCTGCGGTCTCCATCTTTCTTGTAGTCAGCGTCTCTGGTAATGGCGGCGGGGTCAGTGGAGATGCTGGAGGAAGTGGAGGCGGGCCTACTTTTCCCGCTCTTGGGTATACTCCACCCCCAGTCTCCCTCATCAGATCGACCCCTCCACGGCGGTTCTTCTTTCTTCCTGGAACACCGCCCACTTCACATGTTTTTCTCAGCATCCTGGGGCCAGCACCTCCCCTCTTTGGGCGGAGTACTCCGTACTTCTTTTTCTTCACCGGCCAGCCCCAGGCTCTTCTTTTGGTGCCAATTCTTCACACGCTTTCTGTGTCCTTGAAGACGACGGCCATCTTGCCGCCATCTTGTGCCCGGTCCAGCGCCTCAGGCACTACTTCTTCTTCCCACCAAGGGATCGGAACTCTTCTCCAATAATCCGGGTCCTGTGCCCTAGGCACCACTTGGTCTCCGTCTTCTTGGGTCGGGACCCCTTGCATACAATCCGTATCCTGCCGACTACGCCACATGTAACGGGGTGCCAGGGGTGCCTCGGGGGTTGTAGTCATGGCCCCTTTTTCTCTCAGGCTTACCCCTGGCTCCGCCGTCACTATCGGGACAGGAGATGACTTGGTGGGGCAGAGTGTGGTGGTGCAGATGTCGTCCGACGTACAAACACTTTCCAGGCATGATTCGGGGCAACCAAAAGACATTCTTTATTACACAGTTCTTCACACAACCAGCAGTTACAGATGACTTCACACTTCCTTTAGCTGGGGGAAAACCTGTCCTTACGTCTCCTCCAGTGGGGATGTGCCCGGCTAATCTTCTTCACCTGGCTCCCACTACGGCTACCCACAGACCGGACCCACACCGGTACTGCTTCGCACTTTGAGGTTCCGCCCGCTCCTTTTCTCTCCGGCTTCCCTTTTATCCAGCTCCCACACTCTGCCCCTGCTCTGCTTCTTCTCTCCCGTTCCGGACTCTACTTCCTCTGATCTCTCTTTTTCTAACAACTCTCCTTCTCCCTCTCCTTTCTGCTGCCGGCTCCTCCTTTCCTCTGCCCTGTTTCTGTGGTGACAGCCGTCCCACCCGGCCACTAGGGGATCCCCTAAAACAGTAAAAGCATTTAACAATAAAACGTTTTTATTAAATCACATTAACATTCCGGGGAAACTGTACCTCCTTGTAAGGGGTCTGCCCACCCCTTACACTTATGTGGATGTGAGTGAAATAATTTGCACGAGCGGCGTTGGTGCCAGTTCTTTGCAATTCTCTACCTCCCTAACAATCTGCAGTTAAGTTGGGTTTACGCTCCCTAGCTCCATGGGCTGACTGCACGTGCCCAGGGGGCGGAAGTGAAGCAGGACTCAGCCAGACATTTCTGGTGACTCTGCAAATTTCACAACAGGCTATGCCCTACATCAGTTCTGACTCCCTGACCATGAGCAGTGCACTGATGAAGCGGTGATTCTGTCTCATACACTTGAGTACTATGGGTAGGAAAAAGATGAAACAGTGTTCCAGCAGGATAACAATCCAAAGCATATGTCAGCATTGGTGAAGAAATGGTTCAATGACAATGAAGTAGAGGTGCTGGATTAGCCCCTACTGTCCACAGACTTCAACCCAATTGAACACTTGTGGGTGGAGTTGAAGAAAAAGCTGAATTCATACACAGGGGATGGACCCGTAGAAGCGCTACTCCAAGTGCGAAACAGCAGCCATCGTCCTCTGTTCCCGCATCCTCCTTCTGCTCCTCGCTTTCCATGTGAAATAAAGGACTGTTTTTTTCTCTACTTTGGATGAGTGCCCCTCTCTTTTCTATGATTTTTTTTACATACACAAGTGAGTCGACCAGTATGCAACAACATTGGGAACGTGTAGAAGATAGCTTAAATCATATTTTGGTCTAGACTTGATTGAATCGGATAGAGAGCATGTCCAGAAGGATTCACGCAGTGTAGAAAGCGAAAGATGAATTTACAAAATACTAACAAAATAATAATAATTTAAATTTAGATTTTAAGGAGGAAAACAGTAACAATGCAGTGACATGACAAGAAACTGCATAACTAATATGCTAAATAGTTCTAAGTCAAATTTATGTATGAGATAGCCAAGATTATTATCTATACAATGAAGGTAGTCTCACATTTGGAGCTGTAGTGGATGGTAAGATGGTAAGCCTGATATAAAAAGTTCAAAACATTATTACCCTTTTGCTTGTCAATGTAAGTCATAGAAAGTTGAAAAAAATGACACTTTGATATCTGTGATCTGATGTTTATTCACAAGAAATACATGTTTTTCTTAATATGTAAATGAGCTGTTAAGATCTATGGGCCAGACAATGATCTCAAGGAAAATCTGCTTACATAGCTTATTTTAAATGAAAAGAGATGTTACTACTGTAAGACATGTAAATCAGGGCCGCAGACTGTCAGTCATTATATGTCTCACACTGATAATGCACATTTTTTTTATGTAAAATAGTCTGTGGTAACAAAATCACAGACACATCCAGCCATAGATCCTAATAGCTCATTTACATATTAAGAAGAATGTGGTTTTCTCTGGAATAAAATATCAGATCACAGATCTTTATTTTATTCAACTCTCTTGTACCTACAGTACATGTCTATTTATACAGCTTACTAAGGTTGATTCTGCTGATCGGTACCCTTCAAAGTACTTTGGGTGATGAAGTCCGAGGTGTTTTTGTGGCGCTCCTGAGGCTTCAGTCGCCACAGGGTACTGCATCCCCTTTAAAATGTAGTACTCATCCCAGGTAAGGAGAGGTTAATCGCTGGTGTTTCTCACATTCACAAACCACAAACAGTTAGGTGCTTTCCCACCTGGGGGATGGCCTGGGCTAGAGAGGGGGTGGCCATCACGAAGCATGGGACTTTCCCGGTCACTGGGACAACTACCTGGGGGTCGAGCACTGTGCCGCCCCTACAGCAGTCGAACTGCTCGGATCAGAGGTTACTGTGGCTCGAGAGTCTCCGGACCAGGGGGCTTGCGACCACTCAAATGTAAAGGGAGTATTTACAGGGGATAAATGGTCGTGACGCCACCTGTGGGTTGTGGTAAGGGGAGTACCGCCACTGCCGATAGGAGTACCGGGGCTGACCGTGTGGGCAGCAAGGTGTCAGTCCTTCCGCAGGTAGGCATGGCCCCGGACTGTGGGGGGTATAGTGAGCGGGTTGCGGCTTGGCCTTGAGAAAGCAGGGTGCAGGGGCCGAGTTACTTACTGCGGTAGTCTTGGTGCTGGATTAGGTGGAATAAGCAGACACTCACACAGATGGTAAACCAAAGTCTATAGGCACCGCAGTTTCTGAGGGGGGAGCCCGCCCTGCCTCCGTGCACAAATTGATTGACCTTTGTGGCCCCTTAGCTTGAATTGAAGCTTTCGGGGCCCCGCTACCCATGTGTATGGCAGCTGTGCTCTTGATGGCTGGCACTTGTGATTTTAGTGGGTTGTGTGCTTTGGAGAACCCTATCCCCCAAGTTGTGCTGATGCCTTCAATCTCTGAGCTCTTGGGGAAAGTTTGTAAAGAGACTATCCTCCACAGGTTAATTATCAAGGCGCCTGAAGCTCTTCCCTGATCTAGGGTCCTATACCCCACTGCGATCGGTACCGGTAAGGTAAGTGGGCTTTCTGGTGCCAACAGTCCTCTTAGACTGCGTCTGTCACAGTGTTCCTGATACCGGTCCCCGACTCCTGTGGTCCCGGACCACCGTCTGTGACCCAACCTGTCGCCTCCCTTGGAGCTACAACTCCCCAGCTCCTCACTCTTTGAGGGCCAACTCTCAACTCCCTTGTCTCCCATCCCACCAGTCTGCCTGACCCCTAGGTGGGAGGCAGTGCTCCAACTTGACCAACCCACTGGTGTGTCTGTACAGGTCATGGTGTGAGGTGTGGTTGGGATTTGTAGTGTGGATGATAGTGACACCATTATTGTGAATCTGGAACCATGGGGGGGTAGGCCCTGCACCCTGGGTGACAGGATGCAGTTCCCTGTAGCACCCTGATGTATTCAAGGGCGCTACAGGCACCACTTGGGTAAAAGGGAAGAAGCAGCTTCACACATAGTCAATTAGCCCCGAGCACAGCTTGGGGTGAGACACACACTGGGACAACGGTCCAATCTTCTTTTACCTCACACTTCTGGGAGCGCCAAAGGACCCGTGGCTTGGAACATCCAGCTCAGCCTGGGTTCTCTACAGCTACACGGGATTCCAGGGTATGCAGTGAGTGCAGGAAACACCAGCAACCCATTCCATATTCCACAGACACCGGGATTGGAGGGACCCCAACCAGAAAGGACTCACAGTGGGAACACTAGCAGTGACCGGCATCTTCCGGGTAAAACCAGGACTGTGAGTAAAGAGACCTTGTACCCGCAGAGATTGTGTCCTCATTTCCTTGCCGGCACCACGCACTTTGGCGCCCACCATTATTACTCCCCTCATTATCCTCTCTGGGGCCCGCTTCACCTGTGGGAGGCAGAAACATCTTAGCTGCTACTACCATCAGCCCCGGAGGACAGCGACAGCAGCGGCGGCTAATCCCAGGCCCTGTACCGCAGGTGGCGTCACGAAGCAATCCTCCACCATCATCACCCCCCAACCGCTTCTTTTATTGTACACCTCGGGGCCATAAAAGCGGGCGAAAGGGGAAAGGGCCACCCGTGACATTTAACCCTTGCCCCATGGGTGCTATATTTTCACAGTAACTCAGCATGCACTAACACAAAGGGAACCAGTCACAGGGGAAGAGATTGGTAACACTATGAAGCTGTTCCTTTTATTCCTTTATTAAATTTATTTAATAAAATTATTATATTTGTATAAAATACAGTATGTACGTGATAGATAATAGATGTGATTTTGGCATTAATAACTATATTAAATTCAGAAGAAATGTAAAAAACAATATTGACAGAAGGTGAACCAGATAATCTGTACAAACTGTTGACCATTAATAACCTACAACCTTTGTTTGAAGAGCAATATTATAACGAGTCGTGGCCTTAAGTGTTGCAACCTTTCATCAATTTTTCTTTGCCATCCACACTGAGGGAGAATAACTACAATGGTATGGGTTGTAAATTTCTTGATTATGTTGCACACTATGGACAAAGGAACATTAAGATCTCTGGAGATGGACTTGTAATCTTGATATTGTTGATATTTTTCAATAGTTTTGGTTCCAAAGTCCTCAGTCAGTTCCTCTACTCCTCTTTCTGTTCTCCATACTTAGGGGTACTTTACACGCTGCGACATCGCTGCCGATATATCGTCAGGGTCACGTCGTTAGTGACGCACATCCGGCGCCGGTAGCGACATCGCAGCGTGTAACACAAATGAGCGACGATCAACGAGCACAAAAACGTGAAAAATCGTTGGTCGTTGACACGTCATTCATTTCCATAATATCAATGCTGCTGCAGGTACGATGTTGTTTGTCGTTCCTGCGGCAGCACATATCGCTATGTGTGACGCCGCTGGAACGACAAACATCTCCTTACGTGCATCCACCGGAAAAGGAGAAAGGAAGGAGGTGCGCGGCATGTTCCGGCCGCTCATCTCCTCCCCTCCTTTTCTATTGAGCGGCGCTGCTGTGATGTCACTGTGACGCTGAATGAACCGCCCACTTAGAAAGGAGGCGGTTCGCCGGTCACAGCGACGTCGCAGAGCAGGTATGTGCGTGTGAAGCTGCCGTAGCGATAATGTTCGCTACAACAGCGATCACCACATATCGCATGTGGACGGGGGCGGGTGCTATCGCGCTCGACATCGCTAGCAATCGCTAGCGATGTCGCAGCGTGTAAAGTACCCCTTAAGCCTGCTTTATACATTGCAATTTCGCATACGATTTCGTATGCGATTTGCAACACCCCCATCGTATGTGGGGCACGTTCAATTTGTTGAATGTGCCGCACATACGAGTAACCCCCCCCCCCCGTCACACGTACTTACCGGTCCATACGACCTCGATGTGGGCGGCGAATGTCCACTTCCTGGAGTGGGAGGGACGTTCGGTGTCACATCGACGTCACGCAGCAGACGACCAATTTATTTATTTATTTATTATTATTTATTTATAGAGCACCATTGATTCCATGGTGCTGTACATGAGAAGGGGGTTACATACAAAATACATGTACAAGTTACAGTAGACAGATTAGTACAGAGGGAAGAGGGCCCTGCCCTTGCGGGCTTACATTCTATAGGATTATGGGGAGGAGACAGTAGGTGGGGTGTAGGTGGGGCGGCAGCTCCGCACGGTGGTGGGGCGGCAGCTCCGCACGGTGGTGGGGCGGCAGCTCCGCACGGTGGTGGGGTGGCAGCTCCGCACGGTGGTGGGGCGGCAGCTCCACACGGTGGTGGGGCGGCAGCTCCGCACGGTGGTGGGGCGGCAGCTCCGCACGGTGGTGGGGCAGTGAGGTCATTCAAGGTTATAGGCATTTCTGAACAGATGAGTCTTTAGGTTCCGTTTGAAGTTTGCAAGTGTAGTAGATAATCTGACGTGTTGAGGCAGTGAGTTCCAGAAGACTGGGGATGTTCGGGAGAAGTCTTGGAGACGGTTGCATGAGGAGCGAATGAGAGAGGAGGATAGAAGGAGATCTTGGGAGGACCGGAGATTACTTTTGGAGTGTAGCGAGAGATTAGTTCAGAGATATATGGAGGAGACAATTTGTGGATGGCTTTGTAAGTCAGTATTAGTAGTTTGAATTGGATACGATGGAAGATTGGGAGCCAGTGAAGGGACATGCAGAGAGGAGAAGCGGGGTGGTAGTGAGGCGAGAGGTGGATCAGTCGGGCAGCAGCATTAAGGATGGACTGGAGAGGGGCGAGCGTGTTAGCAGGGAGACCACATAGGAGGATGTTGCAGTAGTCGAGGCGGGAGATTATGAGAGCATGCACTAGCATTTTTGTAGATTGAGAATTGATGAAGGGACGGATTCTGGAAATATTTTTGAGTTGAAGACGACAGGAGGTGGTGAGGGATTGAATGTGTGGTATGAAGGACAAGGCAGAGTCAAAGGTCACTCCGAGGCACCGAACTTTGGGTGCTGGGGAGAGCGTGATGTTATTTATTGTAATAGATAGATCAGGTAGAGAGTGTAGGGGAGATGGAGGAAAGATGATCAGCTCAGTTTTGGCCACATTGAGCTTTAGGAAGCGAGAGGAGAAGAAGGAAGATATAGCAGATAGGCACTCTGGGATTCTGGACAGCAGAGAAGTGACATCTGGACCAGAGAGGTAGATCTGAGTGTCATCGGCATATAGGTGGTACTGGAAGCCATGGGACTTTATGAGTTGTCCCAGGCCAAATGTATAGATAGAAAAAAGTAATGGTCCCAGGACAGAGCCTTGAGGGACACCAACAGAGAGAGGATGGGATGAAGAGGTTGTGTGGGAGTGGGAGACAGTAAAAGTGCGGTTGGAGAGGTATGAAGAGATCCAAGAGAGGGCGAGGTCTCTGACACCAAGGGAAGAGAGGATCTGTAGTAGGAGGGAGTGGTCAACAGTGTCAAAAGCTGAGGATAGGTCTAGAAGTAGGAGTATAGAGAAGTGGTTGTTAGCTTTGGCAGTAAGTAAGTCATTTGTGATTTTTGTCAGGGCGGAGGGGCGGAGCTGAGCGGGACATAAACATCCCGTCCACCTCCTTCCTTCCACATTGTGGGCCGGGAGCTGCAGGACGTAGGTAAGATCTGTTCATCGTTCCCAGGGTGTCACACACTGCAATGTGTGCTACCCCGGGTATGATGAACAATCTGACGTGCAATTCTTGAGACAGGTACGATGTGTATGCGATGAACGTTTTAACGTTCAATCGCAATCGCACGTACCTGTCACACACTGCAATGTAACTTACAATGCCGGATGTGCGTCACTTATGACGTGACCCCGCCGACACATTGTAAGATATATTGCAGCGTGTAAAGCGGGCTTTAGTGTGCACACACAATCAAAAAGACTGCTGGAACACCATTGTAAATGTGAACAGGGTGCTAACTAAAAAATACACAATCTGTATAAAGTGAAAGGTGCACACCAAATTCAGAATATGAAAAAGTATAACTGCTCTATAATACATAAAGAAATGAAAAACACAATTAGCCATATGAAAAATTGAAAAAATTGAAAAATGTGACATTGCATGACTGCTGAGGATTATTTGAAAAAAAGAGTTATAATTCTTTCTGAGAACCCTGTCCAGCCCCTTAGCCATGTTTATTCAATTTCCTATATAGCCAGGTCCCTGGCCTCCCATAGACAAGCAAGTTTCAACCTCACATAGCGGTAACATTTGATTAGGGTCCCATACACACAAGCAGGTTTTAACCGCATATAGAGGTGACATTTGGTTAGGGACCCAATAAATTAAAGATTACCGTGAAGTTGGTATTGGCCAGTAATGAATTGATAAATACTTTAGCTAAATATCTCTTTGTTTTCAAATAATCTTCAGCAGTCATGCAATGTCACATTTTTAAATAATTTCAATTTTTCATATGGCTAATTGTATTTTTCATCCTGTATCTATCATAGAGCAGTTATGCCTATTCATATTTCTCTGAATTTGGTGTGCAGCTTTCACATATATATGTATATATATATATATATATATATATATATATATATAAAAATATATATATACTAGAAAGTGGCCCGATTCTACGCATCGGGTATTCTAGAATTTACGTATTGTGTAGTTAATGTATGATTTTTGTTATATATATATATATATATATGTTGTTGTGTGTAGTTACCAAGTGTTTGTGTAGGGCGCAGTACATGTTCTGGGTGTTGTCTGGGTGTGGCGGGGGGTGAGAGCGGTGTTTGTGTGTTGCGTTGTGTGTGTTGCGTTGTTTGTGGAGCGCTGTGTGTCTGTAGCGTTGTGTGTGTGTGTGTTGCGTGGTTTGTGTGAGTGTGGGGGGTGTCTGTGTGTTTTGGTGGGAGGTATGTTTTGTGCAATGTGTGTGTTGTGCGGTATGTGCGTATATTTGTGTGTGCCGCGGTGTTTGTGTGTTGGGTGTTGTGTGTGTGCAGCGTTGTCTGTGTGTGTGGGTGTCTGTGTAGGGCGATGTTTGTGGTTCCCAGTGTGTGTGTGGTGTGTTGTGCAGTGCGTGTGTGGCGGTGTGTGTGTGTGTGTTTTGGGGGAGGTGTGCACCCCCCATCGTTCTCCATCCCCCATGCTGCGCACCCCCCATCGTGCTCCATCCCCCATGCTGCGCACCCCCATTGTGCTCCATCCCCCATGCTGCGCACCCCCATCGTACTCCATCCCCCATGCTGCACACCCCCCATCGTGCTCCATCCCCCATGCTGCGCACCCCCCATCGTGCTCCATCCCCCATGCTGCGCACTCCCCATTGTGCTCCATCCCCCATGCTGCGCACTCCCCATCATGCTCCATCCCCCATGCTGCACACTCCCCATCGTGCTCCATCCCCCATGCTGTGCACCCCCCATCGTGCTCCACAGTCACACATCAGACAGTATACACACACACATGTGATCACATACACTCACACCCCACTTCTGCCTGTGCCCTCCTGTGTGCGGTCCCAGCAGCTGTGCTGCACGCAGTGCTCCTCTGCCTTCTGCCGACACGCACACACCCGATCGCATACACGCACACACCCGATCGCATACACGCACACACCCGATCGCATACACGCACACACACATTGACGATATTGCACACACGCGCTCACACTCACAACATCCGGAGATACCACATGCTTCTGGCCATGTGATCTTCTGGCAGGTCCTGGAAGGTCACTGCACGCACAGTATAGCCGCCGAGAAGCAAGCGATATCACTGGACGTTGTGAGTGTGTGGATGCGATCTGATGTGTGTGTGAGGTATGTGTGAGAGTGAGTGTGATCTGATGTGTGTGTGTGTGTGTCTGTTCTTATGTGTGTGCGTGTGTGTGGGAGCCGGTGTACGCTGGTAACCATGCTACACAATATTACTCGATGTGTACCATGGTTACCAGCGTACCCCGCCCCCCGCTCGCATGGGAACCCACACCAGTGTACGCCGGCAACCCCAGCAATGCGAGGGTATATGTCGGCTGGGTTGCCGGCGTACGCTGATGTGGGCTCCCGGGGGTACAGCACTCACCTGGGAGTCGGGGCTCCGTGTCGGTTCGGGGAATGCGTGCGGGGGGCGGGGGGCGGGGCCAGAGCAAGCGTGCAATGCGTGAGGGGGGGCGGGGCGTGGCCGAGTTGCCAATGTGTGCAGGGGGCCGGGCGAGAGCCCAATCCATGTAGGGGGCGGAGCCTGGGCGAGCGGCCAATCCATGCGGGGGGGCGGAGCCGAGGCGAGCGGCCAATCCGTGCGGGGGGCGGAGGTGAGGCGAGGCGAGCGGCCAATGAGACGCTTGTCACGGTAAGGACAGAATTTTGGAGCAAGACAGACAGACAGAATAAGGCAATTATATATATAGATATATATAGTGTGCACACACAGACACACAATGCAAAGTTTGAGTCAACTTCTCTATTTTTATCTATTTCAGTTATGATTTTTATATTGCCCACATCTGTTACTTGTCAAAGGTGAAGCATCACATGCTTGAAACAAAGTCGTTTACTCACAATTTTGGAAAGGTGCCAACAATATTTTCTGGCCATTTTTAGGAGTTTTGTGTAAAATTATGTCTGATTTGCTTTTTTACCTCAGTTTTTTTGTGTTGTTCCAATTCAAACAAAGGAAATAAACAGTTGTATGACAAAAAATGTGTAACTGCAATAATTTTCTGGCAGAAATACGTCATTTTTTGGAACAATTTCAAGGGTTCCAATACTTTTAGCCATGATTGTATAAATGTTATGCAGACTGGTTCTTGCAGTATGTCTGTGATATATTTAATCTACATGGACCAAGTTTTATAAAATTGCAAACAATATATTATTTCACCAGGTCATTGATAACGTAGTAGGACATTGTGTTCATCATGACCAACAGTTTTGTCTAGAGCTATGTGGCTAGACATAATCTTTATGCCAGATAGTAAATGAATCTTTGTCATGCACAGTAGGTGACTCACGGTTAGTATCGCCTACAGCAGCTTTCTCAATCACTGCATATTCCCTGAGTAATACAATGAGCATAAAAGTATTCTTAAGAAAACAACCTTGACATAAAACAAACACCTCTACAACATCTCCGATATCTGTGTGTCCCTGCTAGTCTATAAGATCAGATGTATAGGAATGTGTCATACTTTGGCAATATCAATATGGCAAATATCTTTATTTTTACTATTGTCACTAGCCAAGAAAAGCTGACGGTGAAAACGTGTTGGATATATGGTCATCTCATCTGGTCTGTATTAGTTTATTATCTAGCTTCCTTCTATTACATCAATGTGGTCTCATTCTTCTTTAAAGGGATGATTCAATACCTATAATACCTTCGAAAAATAGACACTGAAGAGGTGGGTGGCAGAGACAGATGAAGTGTGGTGATGGTCACTGAAGCTGTTGTCATGTTTTCAGAACCACGCTTAAATAGGACATCAATTTGGGACAAAAGTGACCTAGCTGTGCTAAGTGACTGCAGCACTGCTCCCGAATGATGTACTGTTTCAGGGGGTTATAGAAGCTTTGGGAAAGGGACTTCAGACCCATCTTTCTGTGATGTCACACAAACGAAACATCACTGAAAGTAAAGAACGAAATCAGACGTATGGATTAGATGTATATAGAGCATGGTAGGGTATTATGCAAGAAATCGAATTAAAAAAGTGGTTAATGCTTAAAGATAGATATTTTTAAATAACATTATAGTTATTGGAGAACAACAGTTTGATAACCCTTCTTGATCTTGAAGTACACTCATTTTCTTACCACTCTTCATTACACCCAATCTAGTTCAGCTATGTGCTTCCTATAAAGTGGAGTTCAAAACTGTATACAATATTCTCGGTGTGACTGCACTAGTGTCTTGTACAGAAGAAAAACTAGCGTATTTTTCGGGCAATAAGATGCACTTTTTCCTCAAACTTTGGAATGAATGAATGGGTGTGCATCTTGTATTCCAAATGTACCTGGTTCGCTGTGGTGGGGCGACGGCTGAGAGGGGTCACTAGCGGCAGGGTC
The DNA here is from genome assembly GCF_048569485.1 of Anomaloglossus baeobatrachus. Lineage (NCBI taxonomy): Eukaryota > Metazoa > Chordata > Amphibia > Anura > Aromobatidae > Anomaloglossus > Anomaloglossus baeobatrachus. The sequence continues at coordinate 384,348,627 of NC_134355.1, read as the reverse complement.
CATATAGCAAGAAGCCGACAGTGGCAGGAGCACTGAATATTACTTTCACCATTAAAAGAAAATTAATATTTACTGCTAATGTGGCGCCCCTGACCCGGTCAGGCACCTCTGAGTACTGCACCCATGCTGGGACAGTACTTCCAGGTAATCCTAAAGACCAGAATGAGGTGTGTACGCACAGACACATAGCAACCAGGTCTTCCACACCTTTAGAGGGGACCCTTGGGTAGTCTCCAGAGACGGCTAGCCTTTAATTCTTTTCAGGAGGTGTAGCGGAGGGGCTGCGAGCTAAAGTGCAGAGACTGTCAGGAAAGGAATGGAGCAAGCCAGTCTGGTAGTGGTGAGCGGCGGTTGCTAGGAGACGCAGACACGCGCTCACACTAGTAAGACCCTGTGCGGTGAAGTGCAGTTAATGGTGATAAGGCCGTAATTTAGGTTGATGCAATCTAGTCATGCATCCCTCTTAAACTGTCTGCAGTCCAAATTATGAGTCACTCGTGGTAGCATGCATAACCACCTTTCACACACACCAGAGAGACGTGCTCAGATATGAATAGAAAGTAAGACTGATTTATTTCCGGAAGTTGTACAAATATATATAACCTTATTGGCTAGGTGCCAAGAATACGTAACACGTCTCCTATTGGATAAAGTAGAACAGCTTATTCTGTGATATACAATTTACTGTAATGTGCTTGGTTCCTCATTTATATTAAGCAATGTCAGCATGATTCACTGGTCACAAGAATAGCCCAGACTGTCTGAGTTTGATGTCCAAATACAGAACTAGGTGGGGTACACAGTCTGAAACAGCATCTTAAATCTTGTTCTTTATGGATATCTCCAATGATAATTCTTATATACTTATATACTCATAATCGCATCCCTAACAGTCCCCCCCTTTGGAGATAGCCAAAAAGTCATTCCTTGCTTTTCCAGGTCTATCGATCTGTCCTAATGCCGATGGTTACCTCACTCACATACGAGATAACCCATCCCTTGTGGATGAATCTTCCCACCCAACAGACTATGCATAGGAAGCCAGATCCTGATCGTATTCTCTAGACTGTCCTCATGGCTATGTTCCGCTGGCCCACGTTATTCAGGAAGGGGGAACGTGGCAGTAGTCCTTTAATTGGCTAATATTTATCAGGGTTGGGTTCACTCAGAGTCTCATGCTCCTCAGTCCTCAGGCGGTAATGGTGGGACATCAAAGGTGGGATGTAGAGTCGTCTTCCAGTCCACATGCTTAGATATCATCATCCTGGCACAAAGTATCGGGTAGAAGAGGGAAGACAGCCATCTCCTGGTCTCAGGCAGGTCCGACATCTCTTTGTAGTGGAATGCATGGATCTTCGTCCGAAAGAAAAAGAGTGAGAGAAGAGAGAGAGAAAGAGAGAGAGAAAGATTGAGAAGAGAGGGAGAGAGAGAGAGGAAAAGAGAAAAGAGAGAGGAAAAGAGAGAGGAAAAGAGGAGAGAGAAAAAGAAAAGAGAGAGAAATCTAGATCTGGTTGGATCTGGAGGAGAAAACTCAAAAACGTGTATTAGGCACATGTTTAAACAAACAACAAGCTTAGTTGAAGTATCTGGGGGTACTTCTAAACAGGATTTCATAGGGTCTCAACCTAGTGATCCCTGCTGGGGTGTGTCTGACACTGAACAATGCAAGCGAAGACTCTCATGCCCTTGCCTTCTACACTGCCCCATCCTCCCAACCTTCCCTCTATTCTGTGGCTGGTATGAGGTGTGTAGAGTCAGTTCTGTGTCTAAGGCCTGCCATATCTCTTTGGCCGGCAGTGAAAGCAGGTCATTAGCCACTTTCTATGGTCTCCGGGAGCCCACAGCTGCACCCTATCTCAGTCCTCTTCTTCTTCTGGGACTTGTTCTTGTAGGGTCAGGACAACGTTTTCTCAAGACTTTCCATCCTTCCTTTCTTCTTCACATCTGTGTCATTCAAAAAGCACAGATTGACTGACTGTTTCTCTCGTAAGTGGTCTTGGGACTTCTTTGGATGTTCTGTCAGTGAGGGCACTTCTTACTGCTTCCCTTGACTCCTCCAATGTAGGCCACAACCCTGCTCACCGCGACTGTCTGGCAATAGCAAAGCTTCCATCCGTTCTTCTATGGCCTCATGGCGACGTACAGTTCCATTGGCAGTGATCAAGTCTCTTGTCCTCCACAGAGTAGATGCTGGCTGCCATCTTGCAGGCTTTAGCGAGAGCACATACATCTGCTTCTTCACAGACAGGCATGCGGGTAGCGACTGCTCTATCAGCACAGCGTCTTCTGCCTCCAGCACCATACCCATGTGGAACCGTCTTCTTGATGCACATCTTGATCCATCCGCAAAGGTGTTAAGTCAGGGTCCAAAGGTGTTAAGTCAGGGTATCGAATCCAGAGTTTCAGCTATGCCAGAGTCGACTACCTCTTCCACCAAGGTGTCAGAGGTGGGACACTCCCCCCTTGGAAGAGGGAGAAGTTCAGCAGGATTAAGGACCCCACACCGAGAGATGGTGACTTTGTCAGGGAGCAGTGATGTCATACGGGCACTGATCTTCAACTGGTGCTTTAGGTAGGTGTTCAATCTGGCTGAGTAGTGTTCAAAGGGCTGCTGTCTTCCTCCATGGCAAACATGTAGAATGACTTTTGGGCTGGAGATGACATGATGATACTCTTCAGGTGACTGTAACTGTAGCTCATCTGTATGTGGGGTGATCTTGTAAGCTGCTAGATTCATCTCCATACGTCTTGCCATTTGAAGGAGGGTGTCATGGTCTTTACCAGCTGTAGTTGTTTGCATATGGGCTCTCAGAGACCTGATACAAAGGACTATACCCAGGTTTGTAAGAAAGAGCAATGAGTGTAACTTTGGGGTCAGGAGAACACTGAAATTCTAAAAACTAAGATCCCCTAAAACCCCGGGTAAAGAGAAAAGAGCACAAGAGGGTTTGGAAACTACCAGCAGCACCCCCTGACTACATCTACACAACTAGGAAAAAGCAGTGGAGCGTATCTACTCTACCTCTCCTGTGCTGACCCTGTAACTGGGGGCCCTGCACTCTCCCTCATCCCGACGGTAGACCTGATGGTGGTCAGGGTCGGGCCTCCAGCGTATCCCTCTCTCCTGTCAGACCCTGCAAACTAAGACACAAAGGATTACTGGGTGCTGCCAACGAAAACCCTAATATATGCCAACTCCTGATGATCAATGTCCCCTTGGGACCACATGAACCTCCACCCTCTCTATCAGGGAACTCTTGTGCAAGATATCAGGCAGGATAACATACAAGTGAGAATATCTCAAACCAGGCTAAGTAACAACTGCCATAGGCCGAAAAATATTCACTGTCCACCAGGACTAATAGTGAGCAGTCTATATGGTCTACTAAATTGTATAACATACAGCAAAAACAAACATGCAAAAGTGAAGGGAAAAGGTTTCCACAGAACTATCAGCAATAACCTCTGCTAAGGTTCATTAGTGGGAAAAACTGCATATATGACCAAAAATGGAGTGTGTGTGTTCCAGGTCCCTGTCTCCCCCCTCTGCAGTCCCTGCTATGTCAGCAATAAACAGAGCAGTGGCTGTGGCTGCTAAAACAAAAATGGGGAACTGGGTGTCGGCTGGACTAAAATGGCGTCTAAAAATGAACTATGTAGTGTCTGAGTTAAAACGTCCACTAAAGATAATTACCGATAAGAAACAGCCGCTAAAAGAGGAAGTAGGTGTTGGCCAAAAATGGTGTCTGAAGAGTCCTGGGAGGGAGTGACATGTATTGTGACATCTACATTCAGGAGGTATTCAATCTGTCACTGGGAATACGGATTATATAGGGACCCCTGGGCTGACCCTGTAACTAGGGACCCTGTACTCGCCCTCATCTCGACGGTAGACCTGATGGTGGTCAGGGCCGAGCCTCCAGCGTATCCCTATCTCCTGTCAGACCCTGCAATAATATCCCCATACCATACCCCACCCAGGGCTGAGTAAAACACTGAGTCACAGAAAGAAATCTACATTCAGAACAGAAAATAATGGGGTGGGCTTACGTGGACACAGTGCTCCACAGACAGGTAAAATACACATAGTGCAGTTGCTAGATTCAGAATTACTCATCAATTCTCATCTAGAATTCTCCATTTCAACATACGTGTGTCATTTACAACTAAACTTCACAGAATTTCATTCACAGGACTGAAATGGAAACTAACACTTCCCTGTTTTGTTTTTTTTTTTTTCTTTCCTTTCATCTCTCCTACGGTGTTTCACACCAAAAACTGCGTACATTATACATAAAACATCTTCCAGTGTCACTTGGGTGATAAGGTACACGCACCCTCACTGTAAACCTGCAAACCTGGCTTCATTACTGGCCAGAAAGAATCCCCAGCTTTAATCTGGGTGAAAACATCTTTCAGGGAAAACTATATATGAGATATTATGTCAGAGAGAGAATTCACGATATACATACACCTCCATGAGAACGGTCAATCGAATACTCAATAATTCCGATTAAGACCAAAGTTTAGGGGTCTTCCCCAATGTATTCAATTCTAGATAAGAATACATTGACATCCACTAAAACAAGACCAGTGAATACGCATACAACGTTCAACTCACTGCTTAGCAGGAAAACCGTACCAGGTAACAGTCAGGGCTCTTTCACCCACTTTTTCCTTAACACTGCACCTGTACATCAGGTCCAAGGTATCAAACATCAATCATTGATGACACGTCACTCATAGGTGTATATATCTCAGTGTTCCTTCACAAGGACTGCAGCCTCTTGAGGCTTCCATGTCACATATTTAGGGCGTTCTTGTCTGGGACTATCGGAATAATGGTGCGATGCCATGTGTGGCCTGACGTCCTCAAATAAGGACAGCACCTGTGGTTTACCTCTACTAGGGACAGTGTTGGTGGTGGGGTGGATCATTGTTAAATCATTGTCATCTTCCTGCCCCCCCTCGGTGGCTTCTGTTGCTCCAGCAACAAATAGGCCAGTGGCCTTGGGACTGAAGATGGCTGGAAAAGGGAACTAGGTGCGGCCCAACCTGAAATGACGTCTGGGCAAGCTAGGGAGGGCGTTTGGTGGGCAGGGGGACAACTACACAAGTCCAACCCTCTGGGGACGACTTATGAGGAGGGGGGCGTTGTTTCCTAATGGGCTTGGCCACTTCCTGAGGTGCCATTTTCTGATCTGGTGCAGTATGCAATATAGGAATATCTTTTAACATCTTTTGACGTTCTATACCATGCCTCAGCATCCATAAGGAGATCTTTATCTTTCAAGATCCCTCGCTTGTTTAACAAAACATCTTTCCATTCCTTCTCGTTCGCTTACTAATTCTTCTGCCGTTAACTTGACAGGTGTGGACTGATTAGACCCCATGCTTCAAGGGTATACGACCCAAAACTAACACGTCAATCTGGATGTCTGCTATGCCATAATCCACTTCCTCTTCTGGACCATAGACTATACACATCCACAGAATACACAGAATTTCTACCTCAGTCCACAAACCACAACACAAACGAGCTGTCCTACCAGGAAGATGTGTCACATGGGTGATAGTTACTAAATTCACCCTCACTATCTCTTACTTCATGTACCAGTAACCTCTGTTCACACTATATACACCTTATTCTAACGGTCCGTCCAGAACATCAATAATACTGTTTAAAACCAAAGTCACGGGATTCTGCCAATGTTCCTCCTACCTAGGATCGCGGAGAACATCAAATACAGTCAGGGTCTCACCATGACACTGTACCGGCCAAAACCAATCCCCCTATCGTCTCCTCTCTGTGGAAGACGCACTAGGATACAGTCAGGGCGCTTACCGTAACTCTGTACCTAGCCTTCAGTCTTATCAATTACTGACTATCAACCGGACACGTTACCCACCCGTGTATACACTATATACTCAAACAGCATACTTCAAAGTACATCTTGAGAGGATTTTTTTTTTCTTCACTCAAAGACAGCTCTCACTACATTACGTGACACTTCCTCTGCAAACACAGTGATTAGAGCGATACCAGCAAGTACTCCACCTGCTCTGCAAATAGACAGACATCTCAACAGGTAGACACAGGTCAACACAATGACATAACAATAAGGACACTATATACACCATCCAGGTGGCTGATCTCACCTGCAGATATAACCATATATATTCATATATGCAGCGTATATAACAACTTCCTCATTTTCCCTTGCAGTTAAGTCAGAGAAAAATAAAACACAGAACTTCTGCTTTTCTCCTAGAGCAGACAAAAACCACATTACATTTCATGTGATTTACAATTTATACAGACAGCTTAAGATGAACCTGACCACCTTGGTGTGAGATCTCTTAGGACGGCTTATCTCATGCGAGATGGCGGTCATTAGGTGTCTAGACTGGGACAGCCCAACCCCCCCTCCGAAATGCAAGTACACGCATGAGGTTTGCAAGGTGAGATTATACAAATTTTCTCACCTGCGTTTGGAGTGTGCACCTCCACCTCTCGCGTAGTTGCCTATCGACTGAAGGTGTCAGCACGGCCGTCCGCCATCCAGAGCTCCGTCCTAAGGTTCGTTGGGCACCAAATGATAAGGCCGTAATTTAGGTTGATGCAATCTAGTCATGCATCCCTCTTAAACTGTCTGCAGTCCAAATTATGAGTCACTCGTGGTAGCATGCATAACCACCTTTCACACACACCAGAGAGACGTGCTCAGATATGAATAGAAAGTAAGACTGATTTATTTCCGGAAGTTGTACAAATATATATAACCTTATTGGCTAGGTGCCAAGAATACGTAACACGTCTCCTATTGGATAAAGTAGAACAGCTTATTCTGTGATATACAATTTACTGTAATGTGCTTGGTTCCTCATTTATATTAAGCAATGTCAGCATGATTCACTGGTCACAAGAATAGCCCAGACTGTCTGAGTTTGATGTCCAAATACAGAACTAGGTGGGGTACACAGTCTGAAACAGCATCTTAAATCTTGTTCTTTATGGATATCTCCAATGATAATTCTTATATACTTATATACTCATAATCGCATCCCTAACAATGGGAGAGAACGGTCATCAAGTGAGGACGCTGAAAAGGTGCTCCTGATGACTAGGCACGTACGGGGAACAGGTCCCTAGAGCAGACTTCAGTTTTAACTATCTGCTAAACCTGCCGGTGAGGGGAACTACAAGTACCTCACCAACCACACAGAGTCCGAGCCCCAGCAGCAACGCAGGGACCCATAAGGAGACAGAGCTAGAAGCCATCTCACCTGATCCACGCTGCTGGCAAACGGTCCAAAAAGGGAGAAAAGGCAGTAGCGACTCCCTGGATAGACCCCCATGGTACTTCAGGTCAGGGGGTTATCCGAAAACAGAAGTTCTAAGAAGGCGAGCTAAGTGTCACCCTCAGACTGGCTTGAAGGATACCTGGTCTCACCTGGTTTATTGAAGCATCGCCTGGGTCAGTTCACAGCAACATCAAAGTGAATAAAAAGCAGTTGAAAGACTTTTGGACTGAGCCTGAGTTATTCCTGACCCGCTGCCCTACTCACCCGAGCCCCTGGGGCCAGCCTCACTCATGGGAGGCCATACCATCCAACTGCAGACCCCATCAGCCTCAGACGCTCGTTAAATTTGCAGTGGCGTTCACCCATATCCCTCACTGGAAGCCGTGAGTGGCGTCACGACACATATATACAAAACCGACATACCTGTTGCCATATTAAAAGAAGACCCTGTGGAATCCCTGAAGCTGGATCGATGTCCCTGGGGCGACACACTCCCCATGCCCATAATCCCGCCCACCTCTTGACACCGAGGTCAGTGATGGCAGGATTATGGACATCGGGAACAGTGAATATTCATTTACCTTTAATGGAGAAATTAATAATAACTGCTCCTGCTGCCGTCAGCTCCTGCAGTAGTGACCCTGCTCCTGCCTTCAGTGCACCTGTGAATGGGGGAGCATGGCAGTGATTTCATGTGCTGGCCACCACTTACGCTACAGTTCAAAAGTTTAGAGTCATTTAGGATATTTCTTTATTTTTTGAAAGAAAAGCACATTTTTTTTTTCAATGAAGCTAACATTAAATTAAACAGAAATACACTCTATACATTGTCAATGTGATAAATGACTATTCTAGCTGCAAACCTCTGGTTTTTAATGCAATATCTATATAGGTATATAGAGACCCATTTCCAACAACCACCACTCCAGTGTTCTAATGGTACATTGTGTTTGCTGTGTTAGAAGGCTAATGGATGTTTAAAAATCCCTTGAAAACCCTTGAGTAAGTATGTTAGCACAGCTGAAAACAGTTTTGCTGATTAGAGTAGATATAAAACTGATCTTCCTTTGAGCAAGTTGAGAATTTGGAGCATTACATTTTTGGTTCCATTAAGCTCTCAAAATAGCCAGAAAAAGAGAACTCTCATGTGAAACTTGACAGTCTATTCTTGTTCTTAGAAATGAACGATATTCCAATATTGCCAAGAAAGTGCAGATTTCCTACAACAGTGTGTACTACTCCCTTCAGAGAAGAGCACAAACAGGCTCTACCCAGAGTAGAAAGAGAAGTGGGAAGCCCCGCTGCACAACTGATCAACAAGACAAGTAAATTAGAGTCTCTAGTTTGAGAAATCGACGCCTCACAGGTCCTCCACTGGCAACTTCTTTAAATAGTACCCACAAAACACCAGTGTCAACATCTACAGTAAAGAGGTGACTCCGGGATGCTGGCCTTCAAGGCAGAGTGGCAAGGAAAAAGTCATATCTGAGACAGGCTAAAAAAAGGAAAGGATTAATATGGGCAAAGGAACACAGACATTGAACAGAGGAAGATTGGAAAAAAGTGTTATGGACAGACAAATCGAAGTGTGAGGTGTTTGGATCACACAGAAGAACATTTGTGAGATGCAGAATAACTGAAAAGATGCTGGAAAAGTGCCTGACGCCATCTATCAAGCATGGTGGAGGTAATGTTATGGTCTGTGGTTGCTTTGGTGCTGGTAAACTGGGAGATTTTTACAAGGTAAAAGGGATTTTGAATAAGGAAGGCTATCACTCAATTTTGCAATGCTATTTCATAACCTGTGGATAGCGCTTGATTGGAGCCACTTTCATCCTACAACAGGACAATGACCCAAAGCACACCTCCAAATTATACATGAACTATTTAGGGAAGAAGCAGGCAGCTGGTATTCTATCTGTAATGGAGTGGCCAGCCCAGTCACCAGATCTCAACCCTATTGAGCTGTTGTGAGAGCAGCTTATGGTACGCAAAAAGTGCCCATCAAGCTAATCCAACCTGTGAGAGGGGCTTCTGGAAGCATGGGGTGAAATATCTCCAGATTACCTCATCAAATTAACAGCTAGAATGCTAAAGGTCTACAAAGCTGTAATTTATGCAAAGGGAGCATTTTGTGACGAAAGCAAAGTTTGAAGGAGAAAATTATTTCAAATAAAAATCATTATTTCTAACCTAGTTAATGTCTGGACCATATTTTCTATTCATTATGCAGCTCATTTGATACATAAAAGTATGATTTTTCATAAAAAGACAAAATTGTATGGGTGACCCCAAGCTTTTGAACGGTAGTGTATATGCCGAAGTCAGTTACCGGCATCAGAAGAGGACACCACACACCTGGTAATTAGAGGGAAGGTGAGTAGAATCATTTTTGTTTTTTAATGTATCCCGCATAATGAGAGGCATGTTTACCAGGTTGGGCCTATGATGGAGAACATATATACCAGGATAAGGGAAATTTATACTAGGATGGTCCCAGGATGGACATATATACCAGGATGAGGGACATTCTGTATATACCAGGAAAGGGTCCAAGATGGGGAACATACACTAGATACCAGGATGATGGACATATATACCAGGAAAGGGCCCAGGATCGGGGATACTAGTACAGAATTGGGGGACATTACTCCCATAACAGTGTCAGCAGCAAATCTCCCTAGAACAGTATCAGCAGCAGATACCCCCATAACAGTAGCAGATCCTCCCATAATAGTGCATCATGACCACATTTTTAGCTTCAAATTATTTTTTTCCAATTTTCCTGCTCTAAAACCTAGGTGCATATTATGATCCAGTGCCTCTTATTGTCCGAGAAATATGATATGTTACTGTCATGAACATCTATGCGTATTTTAATGCATCACATGATTTTTTTTTTTGCGTTAGCAGCAGCTGCCTGCTACTAGTCACTCCAGTGTGCTGACCATCCATACACAAAGCTTTTTCTACAATAAATGAACCAATGTTTTACCAATTAGTCAATAACTATGCAATTTATTTCCTCTGCCAAATTGCATAACTGTATATACATCTACATTAAACGTTAATTGCTATTTCTCAGCAAAAGCCTTCATCTTAAAAAAATCCCTTTGTAATAATACATTATCCTGCTGTGTTGATGATTACCTGGAAGAGTTTACTATCATCACCAAACTGAAATTTTACTATAAAGAGGGGGGTGAGCCAGCACTGCCTGAGAATGGCATGCAAAAAAAATGTTTTTTGTGTAAATTCACAAATATTCCAACTGTACTATAATGCAAATTGAGATTTTTAGCAAATAATTGATCAATAATTTGAGCCACATCTGCCAAAGTCAAGATAAATCTCTACAGGGGGGTCCTACTCTATATTTATATTTTCATTGTGCCATACAGCTAACTAATTAAATTAAAAGCAGAGCCACCGTGCGGAGCTGCCGCCCGACCACCGTGCGGAGCTGCCGCCCGACCACCGTGCGGAGCCGCCGCCTGACCTACACCCCACCTATTGTCTCCTCCCCATAATCCTATAGAATGTAAGCCCGCAAGGGTAGGGCCCTCTTCCCTCTGTACTAGTCTGTCTACTGTAACTTGTATACGTATTTTGTATGTAACCCCCTTCTCATGTACAGCACCATGGAATTAATGGTGCTCTATAAATAAATAATAATAAATAAATAAATAAATAATTACAGAATCCTTGAATATTAGAAATAATGATCTATCTATCATAGTAATTGTCAGCACGATATTGTAATGTAAAGTAAATACATGACAATTATGGTGTTGTAATACTGATTATTTTTTTGTGAAGAAATCTGCTTTATTGTCCTTCATTAATCACCATTTGAAGTTTTCTGCTAGATAGATTTTTATGCACAGAGGCCGGACTGTTCACTAGGCCTTCTCCTCCCTGTCTGTGATTCCCCGTCTCCTCCGCCTCTGGTTTGTAAATGATCTGTGTCCTCTGTTGGAAATCTGAGCAGTGATCTATCATTCAGAGAAAAAGGCATTTAGCAAATTGGGCATTCCCTTATTCTTATCCTTCCAACATTTCACACAGATTACTTTTGAGGGGGGGGAAACACTACCATTTTTAGTTTCTTAATAGGTTTCTTATAGGTCGAAGGTTGAACTAGATGGACTTAGTTACTTAGGTTGAAAAAAAGACCTATGTAAAATATTTATGTAGTCCAAGAATATTGTTAGTTTATTTTTAAATTTTTAGCAATGAGTCTCTTTGTTTTAATATTTGCTGCTTTGATTTTTTTTTTTTGTATTTTTTTATAATTACTGTATTTTTTTGTCTATAAGATGCACCAGATTATAAGCCGCACCCCAAATTTAGAGGGAAAAAAAAAGATTAAAAAAAGGGGGGCCCATCTTACAATCCAGTGGTGTCTTACTAGGAGCAGGAGGCAGCAGTGGTGAAGTGGGGTCATAGGAGGCAGGAGCGTGGTGGAATAGGGCAATGCTGCGAGGGCTGTGCTGTAGCTGCGGGCACTATGCTGGAGCTGCGGGTGATGTGCCGGAGCTGCGGGCGATATGCTGGAGCTGCGGGCGATGTGCTGGAGCTGTGGGCGATGTGCTGGAGCTGCGCTGTGCTGGGGCTGAGGGCCGAGGGGGCTGTGCATTGCTGTGGCTGCGGGAGTCGGCACGTGCAAAGATGGAGCTCTCGGCTCAACATCTGATCTACTCATCCACCGCTTCCGGCCCATTGATCTCCCAGCAGCAGAGTTAAGGAAAAGGCACCCAGAGGTGCACAGATGAGATCTTGACACTCTTTCAACCATTAGCCATTTTTTCAGTTGCACCATTGAGGTGAAGCACATCCCTAGCATAGAGTCTGTAGCCAACAGAAAAGTCAGTTATCCAGAAACCCTAAACTCTCATTCTTGATCTACATATTCACTTCCCTAATCCCCGGCTGCCTCTCTGGTATGCCACATGATACAAGTAGTAATTCAGGGAATACTACCTTTGATTTCCTTGCCATACACTTACAGGCTAATTCCCTGAAATTATTTTAAGACCCTTCAATCTACCTCTATGTATAGTATAAAATGCCCAAACTGGTGAGCTATACTGGTTTGCAATGGGCCACTGCATGTAAAGCAACACGTTAGGGAAGATAACATCATTATTCACAATAATTTCCCTAAGGAAAGGAACAATTTCATAAACATTCATAATTAAATTTGTAGACAGAAGTGAATTGGAAAGAATGTGTTCTGGACATATTTCCAAGAGTTGGCACTTGCTCCTCACACATCAAGAGCTCTAGGTAATAATATCCTGCCTAACACATTTTTGCTTCCTCTGAAGGTTTTGTGCCAGGAAGATTGTTTTATTAATTAAATTAAATTGAAATAGAGAGATGAAACTAATGTAATTAAATATATAAGTATTTGCAAGGTCAGTAAGCCTTCTACACTCACTTTACAACCCATGCTGCAAAAAATGAATACTTCAAAAGTGTTTGCATGCTTCTTCAAAGGTTTTAAGAAACTGCTGAGATTTTCTTTCTGCTTGTATGTAATGTAAACTGTTCTTATAATGCTGTGCACATAATGATGTTTTTTTACAGGTTACCCAGATGGCATGTTGCATTATTCCACTAAACCACCAGGTAATCATGCAGTAGTTGGCCATTTAAAATGATAGTTTTCTTATCTGTGCAGGTGGGAGGTTTACAGCAGGTTAAATAAGTATTGAACACATCACCAATTTTAAAAATAAATATATTTCTAAAGGTGCTATTGACATGAATTTCTCCCCAAATGTTGATAACAACCCATCCAATCCACACAAGCAAAGAAATCAAACCACAGATGTTCATGAATTAAGTTGTGTAATAATGAGAAATGACACATGGAAAAAAGTATTGAACACATAAAGAAAGATAGGTGAAAGAAACCATGAAAAGTTATGACACCATCTAAAATCTATCAGTAATCAGAAAGTAATACTGCCATATAGTGAAACTAATATTAGCTGGTTCAACTGATGGCCTTTAAAAAGGTGTCTCATTACCAATGTGCCACACAAGAAACATCTCATGATGGGTAAAACCAGTGATCTGTCTGAAGACCTTCGCAACCATATTGTTGCACCACATACTGATGGCAGTGGTTAAAGAAGAATTTATAAACTACTGAAGGCTCCAGTGAGCACTGTGGAGAGAACATAATTTCACCCATAAATCATCTAAGAGTGAAGCACCAACTCTGAAGAGCTAAAAAAGGACTTATAATCAGCATGTACTGTACATTGTTTCAAGGAAAACAATAAGTAATGCACTTAACCTCCATGGCCAGAATACATGCTTAACATGCAAGACTCCCTAACTGAACAAGAGTGTTTGTGTGGAAGAATGGGCCGGAATCACAAATGAGCAATGCATCCGACTAGTTTCTCCATACAAGAGGCGTCTTGAAGCTGTCATTACCAACAAAGGCTTATGTATGAAGTATTCAATAAATTTCGCTAAGCATGTACAACACTTCTTCCTTGTTTAATTTTTCATTATTACACATAAGTTAATTTATGGACATCAATATTTTGATTTCTTTGCATGTGTGTATTGAATGGGTTGTTACCAGTGATGGGCAAATAGTAACTCAGTAGAGTTACTATTTGCTATTACTATAAAGTAAATAGTACTCGTAAAGAATCTCAAAAGTACTATTCCGGTATTCGTCATGAATAACGAACCTAATGCAAGTCAATGAGGAACATTTTACTTTGTGAAAAATTCTCGAGTTGCTCATTACTTACAACAGGTTCGTTATTCATAACAACTAGAATAGTACTTAGGGATAATCCGAACCCGAATAGTTACTATTCGCTCATCACTAGTTGTTACTGAAATCTGGCTTGAAACTCATGTCAATAGCACCTTTAGAAATTCATTTACTTAGCAAATTGGGGATATGTTTAACACGTATTTCACCCGTTGTAGATATCAGCATAATCCCAGGAAACATGTAATACTTACTGTAAATGTACATGATTATGCTGATGAGCTGTGCCACCATGTTCCTATAAGGGACTGCTAGAGGAGCAGTTGGGAAGAGATAAATGGGTGTGGAAAAAAACACCAAAAAAGCCAGCTTACCATCACTATGGTAATGATAAAGGTATAGCCGAAACGCGTCTTGCCATGCATTTACAGCAGTAATCTTCCATCTCTGCCTGAACTGATTTGATTTTTGCTGCTATCTGAACTTTTTATTTATTTTTGAAATAAAGAAAATATTTTTTATTCATCAACAACCATTGAATTGAGCTCACTGGATTTATCCTTCCTCTTCTATATAAATGGGTGTGGGTTGACACCAATAAGAAAAAGCCAATGGTCTTATTGGTGTCTGCTTGATTAATTATAGTCAGACAAATGATGGTTTGGCTGATCATTCAGCTGGTAGGTATATTGACTGGCTCTCATAAACAGTTGTGCTCATTCGGCCGAATGCTCATGTATCCTCTGTGAGAGAGATGTGTCTGGCGGCGCCTTATCAGTGGGAGACTGCAATTGGCAGGCCAAAGCCAGAGATGCTGGATCAATACCTCCCCGACAATACATTTTCTGAAGCTCCTATACACATTAGAGAGCCTGACGAATCCATGTCCAAACTCTGTACCTGACTCAACAATTGGCAGAAAAGTAAGACCTTCCAACTAATAGCGCTCCCAGCAGGAGTTGGGCACTGCGCTATATTGAGGTGAGAACTACCAAACACCCAAACCACAGAGGCAGCTTAAACATGTGTTACAGAAAAAAATAATAAAAAACAGTTGCAATTTTTGAGATCCTTGAATATCTATTTTTGGCATATGAGTGTGCATACATTGCATTTAGATTCAGTGTACATTTGGTTTATACACCAGGAACGTTACCAGCAATTACATCAAACATATTTACGGTAGGTTGCCTTTCAGATGACAAAAGGGCGTTCTTCCTTCCATGAGTCCAGTATACATAAAATAAATAATATATATAAATAGCATAGTAGTCTATGCTAATCTATAAAAAGGAACTCAGGAAAAAAGTATATACAACGAGGCATACAATTTTTTTTAAACATGGGAGTAGATAAACTGTTGAGCTCTGATGAGGGTGGACAAATAACGACAATGACTATACCTGGTAACCTTTAAACATTATATAATATGGGTGATTATCATTATCAAACTAGAATAAATTAAATCATATACATATAATTTTGTTTTAATAATTTAAGAAAAGAAAATAGCTGGAGATGGTGATACCCTTAAACTATGGGTTAAGTTAAAGAAATGCTGGTCACTTTTGAAATATTAAGAATTTTAAATCAACTTGAGAAAATGGAAAATTTCAACATTTCCCCAAATCTGACCTGTGTGGGAGGGTGTCAGGAAGGAATCCAGTGAAAAAAAGCTGTGTGATGTTACATGGAATGATTCCAGTCACACACGTCTGGAGCACAAAAGTAAGGTCCAAATATCAGCATGTACATATAGGGATTTATCCTTCTGCCACAAGCTTTGGAGGAGTGACACAAAGGCTTAGTTCAGCTTGAGAAAACCCTATATAATGACTTTACCTGCTCCACCTTGTGCATTTTTAAAGACTACACCAAGATAAAATTAAAGATAAAAGTTTGGAGAGTAAATTTGTGCAGCTGTTGCATTTGTCCCACTTTTGTTATTAAATTAATCTTACGGAGACTATATTTCCAATGGATTTACCCCTTCGTGCCACACATCTAAAACCATCAGCCAGCATTTTACATAAGGTATCATGCGGAAATAAAACTGGAGCTTATCTATTATTTCTTTGATGTCGGTAAATTGTGAGCTAAAAGGGCTGCTGATTGTCATTTTAGATTTTCCACGCCATGCGTTGGTATCTTTATTCACACCAATTTTATTATTGCACTTGCACAGCAAAATGGCTTGTATGTTTTTATCTCCTGATTTTTTTAAAATGCTTTCTCACCATATCCTCTATACTTGTTTTCATGAACTCCCAAGGCAGAATATAGCAAATGATGTGAACAGGGTGACAACTGTCCGCCCTCAAAATATTGTTACCACTGACTGGTTTCCTAAACACTCTACCTGTTTAGTAAGAGTCTCCTATCAATACAATGTCCTTCAGAAACTCTGTTTTTTTGCAGGAACTTGGAATATAAACTGTAAGTTGGCCTCATTTGAATTGAGATATTGTACAAAATCTGGTATGACCAATATGCACATGGACCATACCATCAGGATATCATCCACGTACCAACCATACCAGAATATGGAATGCAGAAAAAGGATTTTAGGGAGAGAAAAGACATTTTTCTTACCAATATGCTACTAACAAAATTGCTAAAGTGGGGTGAAAATGTGACCCCCATCAGTGCTTTTTGTACTTGAAAATAAAATTCCTCATTGAACATAAAAACAATATTTAAGTCAATAGCAAGAAGAATAAATTCTTTGAATTCAGATTCTTAGGCATTATACCGATTGAGATTATAACCCATTACTGTGCCAACTCATGTGATGTAGATAATGAATATAGATAATTATGTTGTAAGCAATAAAATTATAACCTTCCATCCATTTTAAATAAACACTAATAGAAGAGATGTGCTTTCTTCGAGATAACCAGGTAACCAGGGAATAAGGAGCTGGAGATATTGATCCACCCATGTGGTCAACCCTTCACATAGGGAACCTATACCCAAAATAATTGTGGGAACGCCTCCTTGTGAATTTTTGGTAGGACATGTGAAAAATGGCCAAAGAACAGGTATCCTTGTTTATAAAACTCGAGGTGCAATTGTTAGGAACACCATAATTATATCCTTTGAGGACCAAAGCTGACAATGTATCCCTGCAACAAGGAAACGGATAAGAAGACACCTTTCTATAAGTATTAGTGTCATTAAGGATAGAAAGTACTTGTTGTTTGTATAAAACCGCATCGAACGCCACAACATAGCCCCTCTTATTGGCTTTCCAAATGACCAGATTTTATTTTAAAAATCAATAAGAGCGCTGTTCTCAACTGGAGAGATTTTTGTGATGCTATGTGGATACATTTTTTTTTTAATTCAGGTGTTTCAAATCCTGTTCCACTAAAATCTACATAATTTAGTTTTATTTTAGTAGTGAAAAAAATGTGGAAATTAGAAAAATAAATATTTTTTTTTATCAGTGTTGCCATTTTTCCAAGAACACATAAGGCTTTTAATTTTCAGGATATGGGGCTGTGTTAATGCTTATTCTTTGCATACTGAACTGATATTTTCAATGATACCATTTTTGGGGAGATACAATGTTTTGATCGAATCTTGTTGCATCAAACGTAATTTTAGCTTTTAATTTTTTTTCTTTTTGCGCCATTTACCAATCTGGTTTATTTATTTTATATTTTGATAGATGAGGCATTTATAAATGCAGTGATACCACATATATTGTATTTTTTTTATATTTTTTTATTGTTTTTTATGGGGCAAAAGGAGGGTAATTTGAACATTTGTTTTTGTTTTTATTTTTTTATATTCTTAACATTTGTTTTTACTTTTTAGTGTTCTTAATGGTCCCTTTAGGGGTCTCGAAGCTGTGATTGTCTCATCACTTGTGCTATACATAGCAGTGCATCAGAACTGCTTTGTAAGGTGAACATCACAACCTCTTATGAACGCCACCTAAGAGCAGGCTTTATCACAGGATTATTGTTACAGCCACGCTGGTGACTCGGCAAGTATGAAGTGCTTGCTTCATTCTTAATTCCTTTAGTTTTCTTTTATTTTTTTATTTCCTGAGTTGCCTGATCAGGATTAATACCGGGAGTTCCCTGACAATTCCGGGTCCAGGCCAGGCACATGGGTACATTTGAAACTGCATGGATCCAGACTTTTACAGTCCAGGTTCGACCATTACTAGTTAATAGTTTATTTTTGTCAATGAAGAAAATTTCAAGTGAATGAACAAAAGAGAAATCTTAATTAAATCTATATTTGCTATGACCACCATTTACCTTAAAGGGGATGTCCACTACTAGTACAAACCCTTCTGATTCCACTTGTTTCCCTCAGTTAAAATAAAAGACCCTGTACTCACCTCCCATTTTGGCGGTGTTCCAGTGCTGTTGTTAATTGCGGTTTTGGGCTCATGTGCCACTGTGACGTCATTCGAGCTCTGCATCCAATCTCCGCTGGCTTCTCTCACCACTCCTTCGGAGCAAATGAGCAATCAACAGGAAGTGAGTTGCAGCCGCAGTGTTACTTCCTATTGATTATGGTCCAAAGGCAGAGAAAGAGACTTTAGATGCCACTGTTTCTGTCATTGAAGCTTGCATTATTCCAGGCTTCTACATGGGCAATGCTATCCAGTTACGTGTCTGAATAATATAGTAAGTGTCATGTCCCATGGGAATCATACAGTATTGTATTGTCATTGTATTGCTGCTGTTGCACTGCTTGAAAACAGGTTTCCCCTTTTTAGAAAGTTGTCATGTCTCTCACCCTGTAGCCCAGCCACATGTAGCGGTGCTTATTTGATGTAAGTAACTCCTCCCTTCTTCCCCAATTAGTATTTTTCATCCATGTTGCTCGTATCATCTCTATACACCTCAGGTCCAGAATTGACTTTTTACCTACTGCTAATTGTGCATAATACAAGAATTCAGCTTAAAAATAAAACTTCTGGCATCTTCATACATGCCTCCTGCAGTCAAGTTAAGCTATCTGATGAAATCTCTTTGTGTGAGTACTGCTCAATACAAACATACATAGAAATGGTGTCTCAAGGACCCCACACTCACAGTTTTGGAGTCAGAATAGAAAGAGTGCCTTAAGGGAAACTTGTCTCCTTCAGAAATGTTATTTACCTACAAATCTAAAAGTAATCTATAGGAAAATCATATTTAAACTATGTCTGGTAGCAGCAACTACAGAGAGAAAATTAAGTTATATTCTTCCTGGAGTCATTTGCTTTCATTGGGCAGTGCAGGGGGCTATCACAGTCACCACTCCCTGTAAGGACAACCAAATTTTCAGTACTAGTATTGTCGCGGGCGGAGGAGGGGACGCTGCGCTCTCCCACTGCTCGGGTCCGGCTGCTGCTGCTGCTCGGTGGTGGCTCGAGCGGTGGGCCGGATCCCGGGGACTCGAGCGGCGTTCCTCGCCCGTGAGTGAAAGGGGGGTGGTTTGGTTTAGGGATATTGTCCTGACGCCACCCACGGTTGTGGTGAGATTGGTGACACCACCACTGCTCTGGATGGGGATCCCGGGAGCGATGACGGGGAGCAGCTTGGATGTTAGTTCTTCCCTCCGTGGGTAGGGGGATTGGTTGTCCCGGGGCCCGGTGAGGGGTAGGGATGTTTGGCAGGTGGGCTACGGGGCCTGGTGAGGTGCAGGGTCGCGGGGGCAGCGCTGTGCCGCATGGCACGGTGGTACTCACTCAGCCAGTAACGAATACACAGTCTCCGGTAAAACAAACGGCTGGATGGACGGGTCCCACAGACGGCTGCGGTGTTTCTCCTCCTGGCAGGTTGATGGTGACTGCCTTTCCCTGCACCTGTGTAGTGTGTATGGTTCCAATGGGTTCCCACCGGTAACCCGCTTCCCAGCTTGAATGGGTGCTGAAGGAGGCCCTTTTGCCCGCAGGCTCTGGCCCTGGGAACTTTAGCCTTGGCGGTGACTGTGTTTCCCTTCACGGTTTGAGCTGTCGCCTTCTATCGGGACTTGGCTGCTGGGAAACCCTGGAGGTTCCCTTCGCTAACAGATTTGACAATTTCAACGGCAACTCCTAGCCTTGTCGGGGTCCGCAAGCCCTGCCGGATGGTGCTGGCTTCTCTTTGCTCGCCGGTCTGGTACCGCCGGGCCACCGCCCATCCACGGTCCTTTCGGTTCGCTCCAATTGGCCTCTCCTGCAGACGGTCACCACCGTCTGCTAACCTTGCTGTACCGTCCGGACCACACACCCGGACCACCTTCAGACTGCTCCACTACCACTTTCGTCCTCTCACTTTCACTTCAAAACTCTATCTCCTGACTTCCTTTTCCCGCCTCCAGGACTGTGAACTCTTCGGTGGGCGGGACCAACCACTTGGCCCACCCCCTGGTGTGGACAGCAGCCCCTGGAGGAAGGCAACAATGATTTGTGTTTGGCTTCGGTGTGCCTAACCGGGGTGTGGGGTGTGTTGGTGTAGTACCTGTGACGACCTGGCTTGTCCAGGGTGCCACAGTATTACCTGTAAAAAGATCAGATCTCACTCGGGCCAATGCTAGTCAATGAGGCACTGCACTTGCACAAGTAGCACCATGCACAATTTGCCTCCGACAAATGGCTGCAATTCAGCTTTTCAAGTCTATAGATATGTGAAAAAATCGGACCACACTCATATGATATGTGTACAGTGTAGTCCAATTTTCACGGACTTACAGAATGGAGAAGGTGGATAACCATTGTTTTGCTCTCTACCTACAAGAACAACGAACCCCACTCTAATCAGACACTGATAAAACTCTGATCAGTCAGATCAGAGTCTGATTAGCATAACTGGATGGTTTTCTTAGATGAAGAATATACGTCATGTGAATCCAGCCTTACAGTGGGCTGTAATTACTCCCTAGCTCATTGACAGCCTGCTCTGCTCACACATGCTGTGAATGTGTTGGGAATGAGTAATTACAGCGCGCTGAGTGTATAGTGAGCAGATGATTGTAACCTGATGATTGTAAGCAGGGAGAAAATAACATAATTTTCTTCCTGTAACCACTGTTAGGGTACGTGCACGCGTAGCAGATTTTCTGCACACAATACTGCATTTTTGGCAGGAAAAACACAGCAGAAAAAAAAGTACATTTTTTTTTTGCTTGCACTTTTCTTCATAAGATTTTTTCATGCTTTTTGTGCTGTTGGCAGGGGTTCCTATCCTGTACCCCCGCAATTGCTGGCAGGTCTCCGACTGATGTTGCAGCTGATTGTCACTGTCCAGAGCGGTGCCTGCGATTCTCCTGACAGTTTAACCCCCTGAATGCTGCGGTAAGTGCGATTGCAGCATTCAGGAAGCAGGGAGAGAAGGATTTGCATACCTTTCCCTTTTGATTGGGTCCCTGTAATATGATCACAGGGACCCGATCACTGTCATGGCAACCCTGGGTCGTCACCATGACGACTCTGGGTTACTGAGCTATGGATCACCTCACAGACCATGCCGGATGCATGATGTGTGAGGCGAAGTGTCAGTGCTGAGAGTGCAGCACTGACAGATATAATCTACTGCAGTGATCAAGCTCGAGCACAGGAGTGGATTATATCAGACGCAGGATAAAAAAGCAGAAAGAATTGACGTGCTGCTACTTTTTTCTGCAACAAAATCTGCAAAGAAAAAAAGAAGCAACATGTGCAAGTCAGGATTCTCATAGACTTTGCTGGCATGTGTTTTTCCTTGTAGTATTGATTAAAATCTGCAAGCAAAAACACATGAAAAAAGCATCAAAAAAGCAATGTGTGCGCATAGCATTAAACTAATCCAGCCAGGCGTGATTTAAATGGTATTTAAATACAAGTACATAACATTTCTGGAGGTGATAGGTTCTGTGCAATAAGGCAACACTGAAGATGAACATAAACCTCTGCATAATTCATACAAACAAAACATAGTATTTGTGAACATGTAGTTGTTCATCCAATAAATTGCATATACTAAAAACATAAAAGTAATCTGTAATTTACACCGTCCGTTATTTATTGTATTATTCACTCACATTTCAATGACATCATCCACTTGTTACACCTTTATAGATGTAATTTATTGATTGTGAAATCACCACTCATCTATAATCTACCTACTACTTTATGAGAGTTATTTGACCTATGCCCTTATGTTGACTGAGGAATTCCCTTGATACTGGGTTATTTCCTTCTGTATCTATGGAAACAGACAATTGGGTAATTTTCCAGAATGTCTTTGAGACTTTATATGATTGCCGGGGTAACAGGCTGGTGATAATGATGATAACGATGATGACAGTGATGGGCTTCAACATAAATAAAGAGACATAATACTGAGGGTAATTCACTAGCACTTTACTATAAAACATGCACAATATGCCGTCGTGTTGATCATTCTATTACTGTGAATACATTGAGTTAACTGTAAAAACAAACCCACGTACAGAAGTGACCAACGGGGTTAATAAGACATTGAAGTGATGTGTCAGGACAGACATCATAGCCACTGGATAGCTAACTATCACACTAAGGGGTACTTTGCACACTACGACATCGCAGGTGCGATGTCGGTGGGGTCAAATTGAAAGTGACGCACATCCAGCATCGCAGGCGACATCGTAGTGTGTAAAGCCTAGATGATACAATTAACGAGCGCAAAAGCGTCGTAATCATATCATCGGTGCAGCGTCGGCGTAATCCATAATTACGCTGACGCGATGGTCCGATGTTGTTCCTCGCTCCAGCAGCAGCACACATCGCTGTGTGTGAAGCCGCAGGAGCGAGGAACATCTCCTACCGGCGTCACCGCGGCTCCCGTAGGATCATCTCCGCCCCTCCGCTCCTATTGGCCACCTGCCGTGTGATGTCGCAGTGACACCGTACGACCCGCCCCCTTAATAAGGAGGCGGGTCGCCGGCCAGAGCGACGTCCCAGGACAGGTAAGTCCATGTGAAGCTGCCGTAGCGATAATGTTCGCTACGGCAGCTATCACAAGGATATCGCATGTGCGACGGGGGCGGGGACTATCGCGCTCGGCATCACAGCATCGGCCTGCGATGTCGCAGCGTGCAAAGTACCCCTAAGTAAAAAAAGCTGGAACAGCACCCTAGTGGCAGAAGGTGCAATTGTTACTCTAGTGCAGGGGTGGGCAATTAATTTTAACATGGGGCCGCATGAGAAATTGGTATGGTTTTAGAGGGCTGGACTAATATAATTAACTCAGTTCTACCCAATACTGTATATAGTATACACTATCCCTTCATAAACAAACAGTAAGTTAAAGAATACAAAGTTTCAATGAAAATATGGAGGTCAGTGAGGGGCATACACATTACTGGGGTCAGTGGGGGGGTATACACATTACTGGGGTCAGTGGGGGGGCATACACATTACTGGGGTCAGTGGGGAGCATACACATTACTGGGATCAGTGGGGGGCATACACATTACTGGGGCCTGTGGTGCATACACATTACTGGGGTCAGTGGGGGGCATACACATTACTGGGGACAGTGGGGGGCATACACATTACTGGGGTCAGTAAGTGGCAGACATTACTGGGGTTAGTGGTGGGCATACACATTACTGGGGTCAGTGCGGGACATACACATTACTGAGGTCAGTAAGTGGCATAGACATTACTGGGGTAAGTAGGGGGCATACACATTAATGGGGCCTTTGGAGCATGCAAACTGGCCCTGGTGGCCTATGGAGCATGCAAACTGGCCCTGGTGGCCTGTGGAGCATACATACTGGCCCTGGTGGCCAGTGGAGCATACATACTGTCCCGGGTATCCAGTGGAGCATACATACTGGCCCTGGTGGCTAGTGGAGCATACATACTGGCCCTGGTGGCCAGTGGAGCATACATACTGACCATGGTGGCCAGTGGAGCATACATACTGACAGTGGTGCCCAGTGGGGCATACATACTGACAGTGGTGTCCAGTGGGGCATACATACTGACAGTGGTGGCCAGTGAGGCATACATACTCAAGAGTGATGGACAGTGGGGCATACATACTGACAGTGGTGGCCAGTGGGGCATACATACTGATCATTGTGGAAAGTGAAGAATACATACTGGCCCTGGTGGCCTGTGGAGCATACATACTGGCCCTGGTGGCCTGTGGAGCATACATACTGGCCCTGGTGGCCTGTGGAGCATACATACTGGCCCTGGTGGCCTGTGGAGCATACATACTGGCCCTGGTGTCTTGTGGAGCATACATGCTGGCCCTGGTGGCCTGTGGGGCATACATACTGGCCCTGGTGGCCTGTGAAGCA
This sequence comes from Anomaloglossus baeobatrachus, assembly GCF_048569485.1. Lineage (NCBI taxonomy): Eukaryota > Metazoa > Chordata > Amphibia > Anura > Aromobatidae > Anomaloglossus > Anomaloglossus baeobatrachus. Next base: position 384,324,311 of record NC_134355.1, on the reverse strand, counting down.
TACATACTGGCCCTGGTGGCAAGTGGAGCATACATACTGACCGTGGTGGCCAGTGGAACATATATACTGACAGTGGTGGCCAGTGGAGCATACATACTGACAGTGGTGGCCAGTGAAGTATACATACTGACAGTGGTGGCCAGTGGAGCATACATACTGACAGTGGTGGCCAGTGGAGCATACAAACTGACAGTGGTGGCCTGTGGGGCATACATACTGGCCTTGGTAGCCTGTGGGGCATACATACTGGCCCTTGTGGCCTGTGGGGCATACATACAAGCCCTAGTGGCCTGTGGGGCATATATACTGACCGTGGTGACTTGTGGGGCATACATACTGACAGTGGTAGCCTGTGGGGCATACATACTGACAGTGGTTGCCTGTGGGGCATACATACTGGCCCTTGGGGTGCTGAGGGCACAGGCTAATAGCACTGCAGCAGCAGAGCCTGAGAGCTCCTCTGGCTACCTTCTGAGTCCCCTGTGTGTCTGCTTCTTCTATTGCAGGCACAGAGGGGACCTGAGTAGACATGAGTTTTGCTACCCTGCTTTCCCCTCCTGCAGGCATACTGCACTCTCCCTGCTGCTACTGGTTCACATTACCTCAGTTTCAGAACAGACATTTTTTAAGTGGCCGTTGTGGAGATAAGCTGGTCACATGTGAGGATCCTGGGTAGAAGGGGCAGGCAAAGGGGGCGTGGCCAGCATCAAGAGAGCAGCAAGAGGGGACAACGAAGGCATCCGAGGAGTGTGTGTGTTCTGCATTTAGGGGGCATGGATGACAGCAAAATGGGCATGGCTAGCAGCATAGATGCCATAGAAGGCATCCAGAGACTATGACCAGCATCCAGAGGGTGCATGACTGGCAGCAAAAGGGGGTGTGACCAGCAGAGTGGGGGGCGTGGCAGCTGCTTTTCACTGCACTGCAGGATACATATCTCTTGGCAGTGAGAGCGGGGCTGAGGCATAAAATCGTAGATCAGGCCACGCTTCCAACTCTCAGCTAAGACGGGTGGGCCGTTCACATACAGTAGGCGGGCCGGATCTGGCCCTCGCGCCGCCCCTTGCCCAGGTCTGCTCTAGTGGGTGTAGACTTGTGAACCAAAGAGGTTACTATCAGAGGGTCACATATCAGGACAAGACCAGATAATACAAAATACATACAGCTGCACACTAAAATGACATCAATGTATAAGTGAACTCTGGTACTGTATTACTGCTATATGAAAAAATGAGATTTTTAGTTTATGAATTGGCCAATGTGTGATGCCCTGGCCTATTAGGTCATTACAGGATATTGTGCAATCTGCCCTTCTGCATAATATCCACCTCCTCCTTGGTTATGGGTCCCTGGCCTTTGGTGTTGCTAAGAACCAGCCAATCGAAATCCTAGGAACACTCTGCACCACACCCACCAGACACACCAATGGGTAGCCTGAAGGGAATAGGGTCGCCCACTTGGGGGGTTGGTTAGGGAGGGTCAGGAGTGTCAGGAGCTGTCAGTTGAGTGGTGACTCTCGTGAGGAGAGGTCACAAGTCGTTTGGAGGAGGTCAGGAGCTGGGCTCCTTGCTAATACTAGGTGGCAAACGTTGGTCTGGGCCTGGTAGGAGCTGGAACCCCGGTCGCAGGGGATCGTGACAAGGGCCACGGACTGTCGAGGAGGGCAGCCGGCGGCCTTGTGCCATCTCCGGGCAGGGCCCAGGGCACAATAGTGTACGTGGACCCTAGGCCGGGAAGTAGCTTCAAGCGTCCTGGTAATTCACCCGACGAGGACGGAGCCTTCAAGATCCACTCTCCACCCACCCCAAAATTTTGGTACTAGCGAAACGAGAGGGATAGGACTTTCCCAATATGCAGTCCAGAAAATCCCAAGCGTGAACCCTGAGAGAAAGCTCACTCCGTTAGCCATACGGATGAGCGGGACCCAACTAGTTCTATACTACAGGGGCCAGCCAGTAAAGAAGATGCCAAGGGAAAGGTCACAGGCTAACAAGCAACACCATCGGGCATGGGATCCAGGCATGCTCCCTCCCAGCTGCAGCGGTGTTGAGAATTTCGGTTTACAAGTTGTCGGTGTCAGCGTTATTGGACTGAGTGAGTACGCAGTGACCCTTTCCTCCACAACGGCATCCCCTCACTTCCATCACCGAGCCCCGGGGCATTCTCCCTACCCACGGAGGGGTTAAACACCTGACTGCCATCCCATCGCCACCGGGCGCTCCCAACAGCAGCGGTGGTACTCCACCTTACCACACACCGTGGGTGGCGTCACGGACTCTAAACACACAACACCCCTGTAAATACCCCCCTTTTATTTCGAGTGGCCGCACGACCCCTCCCGGGTCCGGAGACCCCTCGAGCCACCGTGGATCTGGATCCGAGCAGTATTAGCTGCTGACGATGGGGCGGTACAAATGCATGTAAGCCCGGAACCAGGTAAATCTCAATAATCCGGGTACCTAATTAAAACACTATTTAGTCCAAATAGTGGCATTTCAAGTTAGATTTTTTAGTCTAGCTGCCCAGACATGGATGTTTTTAACCTAGATAGTGGCATTTTAGTTAGGTACCCGGATTATTGAGATTTACCTTGCCGTTGGTTTCCGGGCTTACATGCATTGGCCAATTCATAAACTAAAAATCTCATTTTTTCATATAGCAGTAATGCAGTACCAGAGTTCCCTTATACATTGATGGCATTTTAGTGTGCATTTTGTATTTGCTGTTTTTTTTCAGCTGGCACCTATTCACATTTGTAGCATGTGCGGGTCAGTTTTTTTAAAATATTTGTAGCAAAACCAGATAATGTTAGGGAACTAGGTTTTTATGATCAAAGTGGATTGGAATAAGGAACCAGTAAATCACTAAAATAATCACAAAGGGAATATAACATACACCGGGCAGAGAAAGACCGGTAGCAATGTGCTGCATCGACACTTTCCAATGTATCCGAAGATCTCAGACCAAATTTACCTAACAGGCGCTCTAGTGCTTGGGTGCGAATACTACTCTTCTTGGGTGATGAAAATCACTGAGTGTACAGAAGGACCTGTCGGTGGGTCAGCACAATGACTCATAAACTGAACTGCAATCCTAAACTCCCTCCCCCCTATACCCAGGTGCCAAGTTTTAACAGCAACTGCAGTTGACGTAAGACCAAGTTCAGTTTCTCTCTAAATGGCTGCAGCCGACCTAAGCTAGTTTGGCTTCAAACGCTAATGGATGTGTGCACACTTACTTCCAAGAATGTCCGCTTGGGGCCAGAGCTCAGGACGTACGGTTCCACTGGTCCGGTATAGGAATACGGGATGGAAATGGGTATCAGTAGATTCAAATCTGTACCTTTGGTGGTTGATAGCCATTCGGAAAAGTCACCAGAGTAAGGGGTTCAACAAGATATTTAGTGGCAGCCACATCTGAGGATGTCTTCTGTATTTATTTTCTCAGTTCAGCATCAAATGCCCACTTTCCCGGTGTGGCAATAACACCTCTCACATGCTCAGTAGAAAGTCTCTATCTTGTAACCAGATCCAGTACTCTCAATAAACGGGCTGAGAGCAGTTCCCAGCACGTCTTCAGTCTGCAAGCCTTGTCCACACACTGTCCTGTACCTGGCCACACACAGTCTTGTCCAGCCTGTGCAGAAACCCCCTTGGTGAAGGGGAGGTAGCACTGTAAGCATCACCTCCAAACTCTCACAGACTCGATGAGGCACTTTCACGTCCCCATCGGAGTCCGCTCCTGCAACTTCTGCTCTGATCGTCAGACGACGCCATGTTCCCACCATGGATAGTGCTGGTAATGGGAGAGGAGTCGGTGCCTGTGGTTCTGTGGAGCACAGTGTCACGTCCCCACCGGAGTCCGCTCCTGCGACTTCTGCTCCGATCGCCAGACGACGCCATGTTCCCACCATGGATAGTGCTGGTGATGGGAGAGGAGTCGGTGCCCGTGGCTCTGCGGAGCACAGGCTCCGCTCATCCACTAGGCTGGGTTTCCCTGGAACCTGCAGTACCACTGGCTGACTGTAGGTGGCGTGTGTCTCCCGGCTGAAGTGGCCAACATTCACCTGCAGCCTATGGGAAGACACTACACCCTTCTTATTCCCTCTCCTGTCACATGATCACTGCCAGTGATAGTTCTGTTCTCCTGGCTCATGTGCTGTTTGTATTGTGATTCCTGTGCGCTGACCTTGCTTGTGTTTAACTACCCTCCTGCCTGTCGTTTTTGTACCTTGCTGCCAGTTCCGGATTTGACCCCTGCTTTGTCTCCTTACTACGCCCTTGCCTGCCGATTCTGTTCCTGTTTTGCATCTCCTGGATTTTGACCCTTCCTGACGACCACGGACTACAGTCTACCACAGGTAGCGATCTCTGAGGCTCTGTGTAATTCCAAATCCCTGCAAAAGGGTTGCAGAGTTCTTGGGGTCCTGCTTTGTGAGCGGCTTTTCACTAGATTCCCCTTACAGCCAGTCTGAGTCTGTGACTCTTATCAGGCATTACATTATCACTGGCCCACTAACACAGACAAAAAAAATGGAACCTCTCCAAGCTGTGATGGACCAGGTGCTGACCCTGTCTGGGTTGGTGCAAGGACTTGCACAGCAGGTGCAAGAGCTCCAGTCTGCCCAGGTCCAAGCTTCTGCAGCACCTTCCTCATCATGTCCAGAGTCCCGTCGACATCAAGGGAGCAGATCACGTTGGGGAGACCATCATGGAGAGCCTGGATCTCAGAGACAATCGCCTCCAGAGCAGCAACCGCACCTGATTGAGCCCCAGGATACTCACTCAAGTGCCCAGGTACTCCCTGCAGACCCTATGAAGTTAATGTTACCTGTCTCATTGTCTCACCAGGGAAAAGCTGTGTGGCTACAGGCTTTTATTGATTGTGGGTCTGCGGCTAATTTCATAAACTCTGATGTAGTAAGAGAGCTGGGTTTGCCTTTGCTGAGACTGAACTCTCCCATTAAAATCTCTGCAATTGATAATACCCCTCTCACTCAGGGTATGGTTACTTTTGTAACGCCAGAGATCTCCATGCTTGTGGGGGCTCTGCATGTAGAATCAGTGTCATTTTTTGTTCTTGAGAACCTGACATACAGCAGTGGTATTGGGTATGCCATGGCTGCGCAACATAACCCTGTCATAGACTGGCATCAGGGTGAGATTGTGCGCTGGAGCCCTGAGTGTCAGGAGACGTGTATGTCTTTATCTGTTAACCTGACTAAAGCTGAACCTGTCCTTATACCTCATGCATTCAGGGATTTTGCTGACGTGTTCTCTGTTTCTGACTCTGAAAAATTACCTCCACACAGAGAATATGACTGCCCCATAGATTTGATCCCTAATTCCCGACTCCCCAAGGGTAGGATTTATAATCTTTCTGGTCCAGAACGTCAGGCCATGAAAGATTATATAGCAGACAGTCTGCAGAGAGGGTTTATTAGACCATCCAGGTCACCAGTCGGCGCTGGATTCTTTTTTGTGGAGAAAAAAGATAGTGACCTCAGACCGTGTATTGACTACCATATAAGGATAAGGCTGCACATCAAACATAGACAATGGTATAATGCCTCAAGCATATGGAAAAATATTGGAATATACAGTGAAAAATGCTACTTGCTAATTTGAACATGTGAATAATGAATTGCATACCTGCCATGAATATTAGGAAAAAGGAGATATTTAGCAATCGCATTGATCAATGTAACTGAGCCCCAAGACCTCGTCAAGGTATATCTCTATATTGGGGTCTCTAGCTCTGTGACTTTAACTGTGTGTCATCTCATTGCAATTAAAAACTGCTGTGGGTGGAGAGGGGTAACTAAGGACTTTCTTATATAGGAGATGGAAAAAACATGGCCGAAAGGGGCGGAGCTGTGTTCACATTCAGAAAAAAACTACATATAACTGAATAGGATAACTGAAGTGAGCACTAATATATATATTATGAGTGCAAGCCAAAAATTACATACTATACAAGGATAAGGCTGCACATCAAACATAGACAATGGTATAATGCCTCAAGCATATAGAAAAATATTGGAATATACAGTGAAAAATGCTACTTGCTAATTTGAACATGTGAATAATGAATTGCATACCTGCCATGAATATTAGGAAAAAGGAGATATTTAGCAATCGCATTGATCTATGTAACTGAGCCCCAAGACCTCGTCAAGGTATATCTCTATATTGGGGTCCCTAGCTCTGTGACCCTAACTGTGTGTCATCTCATTGCAATTAAAAACTGCTGTGGGTGGAGAGGGGTAACTAAGGACTTTCTTATATAGGACATGGAAAAAACATGGCCGAAAGGGGCGGAGTTGTGTTCACATTCAGAAAAAAACTACATATAACTGAATAGGCGAAGAGAAACCAAGGAAAAAAAATGGTGAAAACATACCCTGCTGTAACTAAATAAAAGCATAGTGCATATAAACATAGGGTACTTAGTAAACACTGTTTTTTGATCAAAAAAAGCATAAAGCTATCCCACCAACGCCAAGGTGTACCCAGTTGGGATAGTACCTACACTCTCTAATATTAAAACCTTACCATGGGTCTAAAATAGGCCTCAATGTGGCTAAGGGCTGAGAGTGACCGGGTCCCAACAGGACACACAGTCAGGGGATGCACAGAATGAAATGCCCAGCTCGCTGAGAAGGGGGCCACACCCTATTTGTACTGAATACAAAAAAACTACATAAAAACAAAAAAGTGAGCTGGAGTATGAGATGATACACATGGAGCTTGTGAGCTCATGTTCACACTGGCCATAAGACAAAGAGAAACCAAGGAAAAAAAATGGTGAAAACATACCCTGCTGTAACTAAATAAAAGCATAGTGCATATAAACATAGGGTACTTAGTAAACACTGTTTTTTGATCAAAAAAAGCATAAAGCTATCCCACCAACGCCAAGGTGTACCCAGTTGGGATAGTACCTACACTCTCTAATATTAAAACCTTACCATGGGTCTAAAATAGGCCTCAATGTGGCTAAGGGCTGAGAGTGACCGGGTCCCAACAGGACACACAGTCAGGGGATGCACAGAATGAAATGCCCAGCTCGCTGAGAAGGGGGCCACACCCTATTTGTACTGAATACAAAAAAACTACATAAAAACAAAAAAGTGAGCTGGAGTATGAGATGATACACATGGAGCTTGTGAGCTCATGTTCACACTGGCCATAAGACAAAGAGAAACCAAGGAAAAAAAATGGTGAAAACATACCCTGCTGTAACTAAATAAAAGCATAGTGCATATAAACATAGGGTACTTAGTAAACACTGTTTTTTGATCAAAAAAAGCATAAAGCTATCCCACCAACGCCAAGGTGTACCCAGTTGGGATAGTACCTACACTCTCTAATATTAAAACCTTACCATGGGTCTAAAATAGGCCTCAATGTGGCTAAGGGCTGAGAGTGACCGGGTCCCAACAGGACACACAGTCAGGGGATGCACAGAATGAAATGCCCAGCTCGCTGAGAAGGGGGCCACACCCTATTTGTACTGAATACAAAAAAACTACATAAAAACAAAAAAGTGAGCTGGAGTATGAGATGATACACATGGAGCTTGTGAGCTCATGTTCACACTGGCCATAAGACAAAGAGAAACCAAGGAAAAAAAATGGTGAAAACATACCCTGCTGTAACTAAATAAAAGCATAGTGCATATAAACATAGGGTACTTAGTAAACACTGTTTTTTTACAAAAAAACTACATAAAAACAAAAAAGTGAGCTGGAGTATGAGATGATACACATGGAGCTTGTGAGCTCATGTTCACACTGGCCATAAGACAAAGAGAAACCAAGGAAAAAAAATGGTGAAAACATACCCTACAAAAAAACTACATAAAAACATGGCGTTGGTGGGATAGCTTTATGCTTTTTTTGATCAAAAAACAGTGTTTACTAAGTACCCTATGTTTATATGCACTATGCTTTTATTTAGTTACAGCAGGGTATGTTTTCACCATTTTTTTTTCCTTTTTTTTTTTTCCTTGGTTTCTCTTTGTCTTATGGCCAGTGTGAACATGAGCTCACAAGCTCCATGTGTATCATCTCATACTCCAGCTCACTTTTTTGTTTTTATGTAGTTTTTTTGTATTCAGTACAAATAGGGTGTGGCCCCCTTCTCAGCGAGCTGGGCATTTCATTCTGTGCATCCCCTGACTGTGTGTCCTGTTGGGACCCGGTCACTCTCAGCCCTTAGCCACATTGAGGCCTATTTTAGACCCATGGTAAGGTTTTAATACTATAGAGTGTAGGTACTATCCCAACTGGGTACACCTTGGCGTTGGTGGGATAGCTTTATGCTTTTTTTGATCAAAAAACAGTGTTTAGTAAGTACCCTATGTTTATATGCACTATGCTTTTATTTAGTTACAGCAGGGTATGTTTTCACCATTTTTTTTCCTTGGTTTCTCTTTGTCTTATGGCCAGTGTAAACATGAGCTCACAAGCTCAATGTGTATCATCTCATACTCCAGCTCACTTTTTTGTTTTTATATAACTGAATTGGATATATTTTTGGCTTGCACTCATAATATATATATATTAGTGCTCACTTCAGTTATCCTATTCAGTTATATGTAGTTTTTTTCTGAATGTGAACACAGCTCCGCCCCTTTCGGCCATGTTTTTTCCATCTCCTATATAAGAAAGTCCTTAGTTACCCCTCTCCACCCACAGCAGTTTTTAATTGCAATGAGATGACACACAGTTAGGGTCACAGAGCTAGGGACCCCAATATAGAGATATACCTTGACGAGGTCTTGGGGCTCAGTTACATTGATCAATGCGATTGCTAAATATCTCCTTTTTCCTAATATTCATGGCAGGTATGCAATTCATTATTCACATGTTCAAATTAGCAAGTAGCATTTTTCACAGTATATTCCAATATTTTTCCATATGCTTGAGGCATTATACCATTGTCTATGTTTGATGTGCAGCCTTATCCTTGTATAGTATGTAATTTTTGGCTTGCACTCATAATATATATATTAGTGCTCACTTCAGTTATCCTATTCAGTCACGTGTATTGACTACCGTGAACTTAATGCCATTACCGTAAAGAATCAGTACCCTCTGCCACTGATCCCCGATCTCTTTAACCAGCTCACATGAGCCCGATACTTCACTAAGCTGGATCTCAGGGGTGCATATAACCTAATCCACATCAGAGAAGGGGATGAATGGAAAACGGCATTTAACACTCCAGAGGGACACTATAAATACTTGGTAATGCCGTTTGGGTTAAGTAATGCGCCGGCGGTCTTTCAGGCCTTTGTCAATGACATTTTCAGGGATATCTGTGGTCAATATGTGGTGGTCTATCTGGATGACATCCTGATTTATTCTCCTGATGCTAAGTCACATGTCAAACATGTCCGCACTGTACTCCAGAGACTCAGGGAGAACTCCCTATTTGCTAAGTATGAAAAATGTGGTTTTTTTTGTTGATAAGGTTAATTTCCTGGGTTATATATTGTCTGCAGGAGGCTTCCGCATGGATCCCTCTAAGCTACAGCCGATTAGGGAGTGGGTGCAACCCAAGTCTCTGAAAGCCTTGCAGCGTTTCCTTGGGTTTGCAAATTACTATCGCAAATTTATTAGGGATTTTTCCAAGATTGCCAAACCCCTCACTGATGTGACTAAAAAGGGGGCTGATGTGATAAATTGGAAGCCAGAGGCAATCCATGCCTTCTCTACATTAAAAGAATGTTTTTCCTCAGACCCGATTCTGGTTCAGCCTGACCTCATGCGTCCGTTTATTGTAGAAGTTGATGCATCCGAAGTTGGAGTGGGGGCGGTGCTATCACAAGGTACTCCGTCTCTTACTCAACTTCGTCCTTGTGCCTTCTTTTCCCGTACATTTTCCCCCACCGAGACAAACTATGATATTGGTAATCTTGAGCTGTTGGCCATTACATGGGCCTTCGAGGAATGGCGCCACTTCCTCGAGGGTGCCAAACATAAGGTCACAGTTCTCACAGACCACAAGAACCTCACCTATCTGGAATCTGCTAAGAGACTTAATCCTAGGCAAGCTAGGTGGGTATTGTTCTTCTCCAGATTTGATTTCGTGGTGACGTTTCGGCCCGGTACCAAGAACACAAGAGCTGATGCACTTTCCCGTAGCTTCTGTCCCTCTCAGTAAGCCATCGAACCAGTTCCTATTTTAGGTAAGGGCATTGTGGTATCATCGGTATCCATAGATATGATAGCACAAATCCGTGATGCCCAAGACCAAGGCCCCTGAAACCACTCCTGACCGGAAACTGTTTGTCGCTCCCCCACTTCGTCTACAGGTACTTCAGGAGTCCCATAATTCTGTCCTTGCAGGTCACCCTGGTATAGGCAATACCCTCCGACTTGTAACTAGGAGCTTTTGGTGGCCAACCATAGCAAAGGACTGTAAGGAATACGTCCTGGCCTGTGAAACTTGTACTCAAGCCAAGACACCCCATACCCGTCCAGCTGGATTTCTCCAGTCCCTACCTATTCCAGAAAGTCCTTGGACCCACCTCTCCATGGACTTCATCACTGACCTTCCACCCTCAGAAGGGAAGACTTGTATCTGGGTAGTAGTGGATAGATTTAGTAAACAGTGCCATTTTGTTCCGTTGTCCGGTTTACCTAATTCTGAAACGCTTAGCAGGTTGTTCATTAGACATATTGTGCGGTTACACGGAGTTCCTGAAAATATTGTTTCTGACAGAGGAACGCAGTTCATCTCGAAATTCTGGAGGGCTTTTTGTAAAAAGATTAATATAGAGTTATCTTTTTCTTCCGCCTATCACCCAGAGACCAATGGTCAGACTGAACGTTCTAATCAAATCTTAGAACAATATCTCCGGTGTTATGAGTCTGATCATCAGTCTAACTGGGTGGAATATCTACCACTAGCTGAGTTTGCCATTAATAACCAGTATCAGGAGTCTATCCAGACTACCCCTTTTTTCTGCAATTTCGGGTTGCATCCACATTTTGGCTCCTTTTCTTCCGCTATGGTGGATACTCCTGAGGCTGAAAGCACTGTGAACAAACTTAAGGCTATCTGGTCTAAGGTGAAAGAAAACTTGAAGAGGGCTGTCACGGCCGGGCGGTCGGGTAGACCCAGGAGGTGGATCCACTGGACCGGACTCTAAGATGGTGGTAAGGAGTCCGGCAGCTGAAGCACTGAAGGGCGGCAGAACAGTCCGTGCAAGTGAGGGCAGCGGAGGAGTCCCTGGGACCACGGAGTCACAGATGGTGGTACTGGTGACGTAGCTCAGGTTCGGAAGCCGAGATGATAGTAGGCGGGGTCCGGAACCTCTGGAGCGGGATGACGGGTCACCGCAGGGATCCGAGATGGTACGGACTGTCAGTTGGCAGACGGACAGCGTGCGGGGTTCAGGACACGGCAGACTGGATGGCGCGGCAGGTACGGCTCTACAAAGAGAGATAGGTGAGTATAGGCACATAAACACCAGGAGACCTGACTCCTAGCTCAGGGAACACGAAGATCAGGCCCCGCCCCCTTGGACAATGACCCCCTATATACCCTGTACCTGTGCAACCTCATTTCCTGTTAATGGACGCTGGCCCTTTAAGAAAGGGTCAGTGACCGCGCGCGCGCCCTAATGCGCATGCGCGCCGCCCGAGTGCCAGAAGCCAGGGAAGGAGGCTGCGAGGAGGACGCAGGGGAGCCGGCCAGGTCCAGGGAAGCTGTCGGGCGCCGGGATCGGGGTCCAGGGACCCTGGGACGGACGGGATCCGGTGGCTGGAGAGCGGGGAGCGTGGCAGGTGAGCCGGGGAGCGGGGGTGAGGACCCGGGAAGCGTGACAAGGGCACAGGGTGGTCAAGCCTCAGCTGCTAATAAGAGGCATTCCAAGGGCCCAAGCCTTGGAGTTGGGGATAAGGTATGGTTGTCCACCTGTCATATTAAACTCAAGGTCCCTTCTGCTAAGCTGGGTCCCAGATTTATTGGACCTTACGAGATAGTCGAGGTCATCAATCCCACAGCTTTCCGCCTGAACCTCCCTCAGTCCTTCAAAATATCGAACGTGTTCCATAAATCCCTCCTCAAGTTGTATCGTGTTCCCATTCACCCAGTCGGGCCCCCCCTCCTCCTGTTTTGGTCAAGGGTAACCTGGAGTATGAAGTACAGAGGATCCTTGACTCCCGTATTGTTAGAGGGGCGGTGCAGTATCTTGTACATTGGAAGGGGTATGGCCCTGAGGAGCGATCATGAGTCCCAGCAAGTGAGGTCCACGCTAAAGGTCTTGTCAGGCGATTTCACCTCCAGTTCCCTGACAAGCCGGGTTTTGAGGGTCCGGTGGCCCCTCGTGGAGGGGGGGGGTACTGTCACGTCCCCATTGGAGTCCGCTCCTGCGACTTCTGCTCCGATCGCCAGACGATGCCATGTTCCCACCATGGATAGTGCTGGTGATGGGAGAGGAGTTGGTGCCCGTGGCTCTGCGGAGCACAGGCTCCGCTCATCCACTAGGCTGGGTTTCCCTGGAACCTGCAGTACCACTGGCTGACTGTAGGTGGCATGTGTCTCCCGGCTGAAGTGGCCAACATTCACCTGCAGCCTATGGGAAGACACCACACCCTTCTTATTCCCTCTCCTGTCACATGATCACTGCCAGTGATAGTTCTGTTCTCCTGGCTCATGTGCTGTTTGTATTGTGATTCCTGTGCGCTGACCTTGCTTGTGTTTAACTACCCTCCTGCCTGTCATTTTTGTACCTTGCTGCCAGTTCCGGATTTGACCCCTGCTTTGTCTCCTTACTATGCCCTTGCCTGCCGATTCTGTTCCTGTTTTGCATCTCCTGGATTTTGACCCTGCCTGACGACCACAGACTACAGTCTACCACAGGTAGCGATCTCTGAGGCTCTGTGTAATTCCAAATCCCTGCACAGGGGTTAAAGGGTTGCAGAGTTCTTGGGGTCCTGCTTTGTGAGCGGCTTTTCACTAGATTCCCCTTACAGCCAGTCTGAGTCTGTGGCTCCTATCAGGCATTACAGGCATGCAGGAAAGGAGGGATGCAGGACAGAGTTCACAATGAAGGCTGACTGGATGGAGTTCATTGAGGACACAGGCAGGACGGGTAGAGGTGCAGGTTACAGATAGGACAGATTCAGATACTGGCAAAACATGTACAGGATACTGGCAGAGGGACTGGAGCAACAGACACAAGTAGGTTGTCAGAAAGCAGGCAACAGACTGGAGTTCTATCAAAAACTGATACACCAGGAACCTAATTGAGCAGACACCTCCCCACAGAAGGTGCGTTAAATACCCAGTGTCTCTCAGCCATAAGCTGGGGAACACTTTAGAGCATGCACACTTCCCCTTTCAGAGATCGAGGGCACACGCATGCTCTAAAGACATTTCCAGGAGACCTGTCCTGGAGCGTGGGGACTGGAGAAGCCACAGTGAAACAAGCAGGTCGGCCACAGTGGTGAGTACATTGGTATCCCTGCTGGGAGGAGGAAGAAGGACAGTACAACGATGCTGGCATTGGAGTATCCTCCTCCTTATGCCTCTTCCTCACCAGAACCAAAAGGAATTTGTTCAGATGAGGTGCGTGACAATGAAAAAAGGTGACTTCATAGAGGCCTTGATTACATGATTATTGTATGAGGCTTCCACCCAGGGTAACAGATTGGACCGGTTGTCGTGGTGTGCATTCATGAAAAGCCACAAAAAATTTGGTAGAACATGGTTGACTCGCTCTACTTGATCACTCTACTGTGGATAGTATTAGGATGAAAAGTCCAAAGACAAATCCAAAAGCTTACTGAATCTGGAAGTCCTCTGAACGCCCCTATCAAACACAATGTGAAGAGGGAAACCATGTAGTGCTGGATGAGCTTTCTGGTCAGCATGGGGGCCTAAGGAAGACCAGGTAGCGGGCCAAAGTGTGCCATCTTCGAGGAGTAGTCCACCACCCAGATTACAGAGCAACTAGAAGACACCAGAAGATCTGCAATAAAATCCATAGTTACTGTATATGCTGTGTTTGAGCCAAAAGGAAGAGATGTGGTAGAAGCAGTTCAGATGGCCGTTGCTTGGCAGTTTTGTTCAGGGCTCAGAATGTCGCATGGATTGCCACCAGTAGTGTTAAGAGATAAGCTGAATGGTCTTGTTCTGACCGGTATAGCCAGCTACTTTAGAAGAGTGATGCCACAACAAAATTTGCTTCATGTCAAACTCTGATAAAAAGGTCTTCCCTGGAGGAATTTGAGACAAGTTCACCAGGGCCAGAGTTATCATCTTGGAAGGCTCAATGATATGTTGGGGTTCCTCTTTTTGCTCAGTGGGTAGTCAGGATCTAGAGATGCCATCCACCTTGAGGTTTTTGTCAACCAAATAGAAATAAAGAAAAAAGTGAAAATGGGCAAAAACAGTGACCATCTAGCCTCGAGCAGATTCAGCCAGTTCTTAAGATCACTGTAAATAACCAATTCTTAAACTGTAAATAATGTCTGGATGTTTATCTCTCTTGAACAGGTAGCACCACTCCTCTGAAGCCATTTTAATTGCCAACAACTCTTGATCACCAAACGAATAGTTGCGCTCTGGGGCAGAGAAGGATTTGTAGAAAAGCCACAGATTACCATTCAACCGAAGGAAGACTTTTGAGTGAGAGCCGCCCGTGCCCCGGAAGACAAAGCATCCAACTTTAGTTACATAGTTACAGAGGGTTGAAAAAAGACCTCGGTCCATCTAGTTCAACTTTCCTCCACCAATTATACATTTTGTCATTAAGTCATTTATAACCAACAATGGTTGTGTGTATGGAGGAAATCATCCAGCCCTTTTTTAAAAGTTGTTATAGTGTCTGCCATTACTACCTCTTGTGGTAGGGCATTCCACAATCTGACTACTCTAACTGTAAAGAACCCTTTCCTATTTAGCTGTCGGAATCGCTTTTCTTCCACTCGCAGTGAGTGCCCCCTGGTCCTTAGTATTGTCTTTGGAAGGAATAAGTCATGTGGTAGTTCTTTGTATTGACCACACATGTATTTATACATATAAATGAGATCTCCTTTGAGATGGCTTTTTTCTAAGCTAAATAAATCCAACTTTTTCAACCTGTCATTATATGGGAGGTCTTCCATTCCTTGCAATAATCTAGTTGCCTGCCTTGAACTGACTCTAACTTCTGAATATCCTTTTTAAAATGTGGAGCCCAAAACGCTTCCCATATTCTATATGTGGCCTTACAAGTGATTTATAGAGGGGTAACAATGTGCCGCCCCGCAAGCCTCTGATGTTACAGCGGTGGCTCTGAGCAGTGATGTGGCCATACCGGGCGCGAGCGACAGGCTTTTGTAATGGGGAGTTAAAATAATATTTAAAAAGGGGAGAAAAAAAATAAAATAAATAAAGAGTTTGTGACGCTAGTCGGCTGTGGTACGGCCGGGCACTGCTGGTGGGCCTCAGAAGTTAGGTGGTGATGCGCAGTGCCAGAGCGTTGTCCTCTCGCCCCCACTTCTGACGAGTAGGTGACTAGAATCCTGAAGGCAGACTCATTATTTCTTCTAGAAGTTTCTGGACTCACACATGCCACTGTGCTCCCAGGCAAATATCACTGCTCGTTATAAAAAGGCTGCAGTCTCTCAGTTTTGTCACCGACCTTGAAGGCACCGGTGACCTAGGGAATGATACCCTGACAAGTGTAGCTGGCCCCTCCATAGGTTTTTAGAAATCACCTCAGAACAGGACCTCTCCTCAGTACACTCTGTAGCACTGATCTGCAATATCATGGGATCTGCTGTATCGGTTCTCCTAGCCGTTAGTAGAACGTTTGTGTAGTGTCCCCTCTGGAGCGGTGGCACACTGGCCACCGCTCCAGAGGGGACACTACACAAATGTTCTACTAACGGCTACCATTTGCTCATGGATTTCCCCAGGGATCTGGCATTTGTCTACTTTAAACAAACAGCAGAATCTGCAAGGCAGCTTTTCTTAACACAGAGGTTTTGCCAAAAGAGATTAACCCTTTACTGGCTACAGTGACACCATAGAAACATTCTGATCACTTCCAACAAGAATCCATGATTTGAAAAACAACTAGGTAACTTCCTACAATTAGGAGAACCGATACAGCAGATCCCATGATATTGCAGATCAGTGCTACCACTGGATTTTGACATTCATTCAGGGATAAACTTTACACGTACTGCATTTTTCATCATCTCCACCACTTACCAGGAACTGAGATCGAACAGGGCAACTCCCTACAATCAATTCTCTTTTTGTACAAACTCCGAGAACCTACAAAAAAATGCCATAACCTGATTACGACACGGAACTTCACCGGATTCGATATGCTAACTACGTCTCTCCCCATTGGAGCTTCTATTACAGTACCACTAGTACAAATCATTGCTGCCTCGCACATGAGAGCTACAAACCAAAGCCTTTCAACTGTTTATTAAGCATACAGATAAGCTGACCAAGGTCCAGAAAAGGACCGAAACGCTTTTCAATTGTCGCTATTTATGTCCTGTCATCTGAATTTTTTGTCTTAAACAAGCAATAAAAAAATTATCATCCACTCAATAAACTAGTCTGTTTGATTCCTAACTAAGAGAGTGCAGTATATTGTTATATATATTGGTTCCAGGGATTGTCTTCCCAATACTTGCACCTCTATTGTCAACCTAACTGTGTGCACACTATCCCCCTATAATTATTTCTACAGGGAATGTTAGGCAGGGATTAGCAATATACACTCCATTTTGATACAGGTAAAATATATCTTTGTACCGTGGTAGCCATATGTGACTCTTCAGATTTTGTGTTATATTGAGCCTGATGAAGAGACCTGAGTAGTCTCAAAAGCTTGCAATTATTACCATCTTTTCAGTTAGCCATTAAAAGGTATCAACCACTGAGGACTTCGGTTCTTTTAAACAATTTTTTACAATATACACTCAGAACTACTCATGGTTCTGTGTGCATATTGCACCTGACAGGTTCCCTTTAAGAAAGGATTTTTTTACTGCTAAAATGTGCAGTTTTATAGTCCAAAAATATGGTATTTCTTTTTATGCCCCTCTGGTACCTAAATTTCCCTGACAGGAATCAAAAAAACTGTAGTCCTCTGACTTACTTTCTCATTGAATAATATGAGTCTTCTGTTAATTGTTTAATAACTCAAGAAAATAATTATACAGTAGTTGTTTTTCATGACAGATTAAGGCTGTGTCCGCACTTTGCGTTTTCACCTGCGTTTCAGCAGCGTTTTGAATTGCAGTGTTTTCATGCCAAAAGGCATGCGTTTTGATTTTCCAGCAAAGTCTATGGGAAATGGGGATTTCTTGTGCGCATTATGCAGTTCTAAACGCTGCGTTTAATTTGCATAATTTGTGGCAAAAACTCAGCGTCAAAGAAGCAGCATGTCAATTGTTTTTGCCATTTCTGCAGCGTTTTGATAACATTGAAGTCAATGAGGAGTTGCAAAAAGCAAGAAACATCAAAATTCCAGCGTTTTACATGCTTTTTAGCTGCAGAAAACATGCGTTTTGGACTACATAAATGCATGCTTTTCTGACTTCAAAATAATGGAATGATATGTCCCTTTACACACACACACATACTCCTTAATTAAAACAAAGAAAATTAATTTATTATTTATAATTTTTGCAAAAATAGTATAAAACCGCTGTAATTTCATTAAATTTTCGTTATGATTTAAATAATTATATGTCTTTTCTTTTTTTCCCCTTTTTTCATAGTGTTTGTATGTTAAAACTTTATTTTGTTGTGTCTTTGTGTTCAAAACGCATTTGACATGAAAAAGCATATAAAAAGCGCTAAAAACGCAGCTAAAACGACGTAAATACGCACGCGTATTTACCGCGTTTTGATGGTCAAAAGCAACTTTGGCAAAAGCAATTTCTGCCAAAATATGTGTTTTGAACTGCAACTAGGACGACGCAAAGTGTGCACATAGCCTAAACGCTAAGGCTACTTTCACACATCAGTTTTTTGCCATCAGGTTCAATCCGGAAAAAAACGGGTAAAACGGATCCAGTACCGCATCCGTTTTTTCCCCATAGACTTGCATTGTTACCGGATTGTACCGGATGGCTTTGCGGTGCATCCGTTTTTTTCCGGATGCGGCAAAATAAATAAATGCGGCGGCCGGAGGCAACGTAGCTTGCAACGTTTTTTTGTCCGGCAAAAAAAACGCATCGCGCCGGATCCGGCGCGATACGGCGTGTTTTACAATAGAAGCCTATGGACGCCGGATCCGGCGTAATGCGGTAAAAAACGGATGCGGCCGCCGGATCCGTTTTTGTTAACTGCGCATGCACCAATGTAATTAACAAAACGGATCCAGCCAAAAACCGGACGAAAAGGATGCAAAAACGGATGCAAACCGTATCCACCGGATCCGTTTTTTAACGGATCCGGCATAACGGATCCGTTAAAAAAACGGATCCGGTGGATACGGTTTTCACTTTTTTTTCAGGATCCGTTGGATCAGGAAAAAAAAGGACTGTGCCTGAATACAGAAAACTGATGTGTGAAAGTAGCCTAACCTGAACATTTTCTTCATTAGTTTCTTTTTGCAATAAAATTGCAATGTGTGAATGCACCCTAACACTGTCTACCTACAATACACAGGCTCAGACTTCTTTCTACATTGTTTGTTAAGAATTTATGGATTAAAATCTGCTATAAATCTATTCTCACAAGTAAACTGAACTCAAATTAATGACTGCGACATGTGTTATGAATTGTACACAGCTTTACAGGGATAACTCTGCTGATAACGCACAGAGACTGGTTGTCTGAGATGAAAAGCCTTTAAATAAAATGCTAGTAAACTAGTTTCTTTACACAAGCAGAACAAAGTCATCATATTATGCAAAAATGCAATAGTTACAAATGCAAGATATAAAACTTTTAGGCATGTGCACAGTGAGATTTTTTAGATTTTGGTGCAGAAACTAAGCAGAACTCTCAAAATCATGCTCTGAAAAATTAAAAACTCCTAAAAACTTTGAGGCTCGGCTCAGTTTCTGCTCTGAAAACTCACCAGATAGACTCCATATGCACTAAGCCCCAAACCACTTTGCTGTTCATATGTTTTGTCTTTTAAGAACGTGCATGTAGAGTTTTTAAGAATTTTGGAGCAGAAACTCTCCAAATCCTTCTCAAAACTCCTCAAACACCTGAAGTTTATGCTCAGTGGCTATGGGCATATGGAATCTTTTTGCAATTTTTTTGGGAGGAAACTGAGCAAAAACTCTACGTTTTTTAGGATTTGGCTGAGAACGCACTTTGCGTTCACCTATTTGCTGTTCAAAACGCACCTTTTGGGCTTAATTGATTTGACCAAAGTTGCCTTTTTCTGAACTTTAGCGCTGAAAACGCATGCGTATTTACCGCATTTTTAATGCGTTTTCAGCACTTTTTACATGCGATTTCACCTGCGTTTTGACAGATGCATTTTGAACATCAAGACCCTGCCTAATAAAGTTTAAACAGTCAAAAAATAAAAAAAGTTAAAAAAAAGGAAAAAAATCTATATTATTGGGAAAAATAATAAAAATAGATATAATTCATAAAATTATAGCGGTAATAAACATTTTATCGGAAATATAGCAATAAATGCATATTTTTCATAAATTTAATTGTCAGATTTTGTGTGTGTGTAAGGGGACATATCAAACCATTATTTTGATGTCCAAAAAGCATGCGTTTTGGTAGTCCAAAATGCATGTTTTCTGCACTGAAAAAGCAGGCACAATGCAGGAATTTGAAGGAATCTTGGTTTTTGCCATTTCTCATTGACTTCAATGTTAGCAAAACGCACCAAAAATGGCAAAAACAATTGACATGCTGCTTCTTTGAACGCATGGTTTTTGCCACAAAATATGCAAATTAAACGCAGCGTTTCAAAACGCAAAGTGCGGTCAAGAAATCATCATTTTCCATTGACTATCATGGAAAATCAAAACGCATGCGTTTTGGCACAAAAACGCTGCTGCTCAAAACGCTGCGGAAACGCAGGTAAAAACGCAAAGTTCGTTCTCAGCCTTCCACATTTTTTTAAGATTTTAACAGTTTGCTCTCAGTTTCATCTCCATAAGCTCCTAAAAAGACTCTGTGTGCACATAACCTTTGAGTGTTTTTTTTCTGCTTTAGGCTTTAAAAAAGCTCTCTGTTTAAGAAATGAAAGTGTAGTTTATTTCTTTGAAGCAGCTCCTGATAGAAAATGCTATGAATAAGGCACAGTCCAATCAAAAGGTTGCCAAAACATTTAAAACATAACTTTAGGAAGTGAAAAAACTCCCCAGAAAAACTTCCCAAATAGGAGCGTTTCTTGAAGCAATTTCCAATAGAAAACGTGATATTAAATAGACTTTGTGTGACCTTAACATTATAGTTGTGATTTTTTTAAGTTATGTCTAAAGGGGTTATCAGAGACTATTTTAGATTTTTTTAAAAAAAGCCTAAGAACTTATAGGCAGGTAGTTGCTAACTACTTGTCTAACTACTTGCCTATTATACCCGATGCAAATATCTGCTGGCTCAAAGTGGTAATAGACTCCTTCCAGTGATGTCACCATCTCTTGCACTCTGTTCTATTGACAGAGCCTGATTGCTGATGCCATCCTGATTGACAGATGGCTCCCTGCTGCGAAATTGTTGGGAACCAGCTGTCTATCAGCTTGACGTTGGTACTCATGCCCCCTCAACAAAGCAGCCCAAAAGAGGAAGAGCTACTCTGTTGATGTGAAGCAGCAGAATTGGTGACAGAAGCCATCTATGATCACACTAAGCTGGCGCAAATTAGAACAGACAGGTAGAATGCAACTACCTGACTGTTTCTTTCTTAGCCACATGAGAAAAAAATAAAATAGTTGTAAGGAAGTCGGAACAGCAGCAGACACATTTGATTGGATATAACAGTGTCAATCTGAGAACATCGCCATCTGCTGGTCAAAGAAGCCACCCAGAATTGAGCAGCACAACTGTTTACTCAGGGATAGAGATTCAGGGAGATGCCGGGTCAGATGGCACCTGCAGTGCAGCAAACAATTATAAAATCTCAGTACACCAGAGAAGAGATGGAGTTGGCCAAAAGAAGAAGGAAGCAGACATGGGAGCAGAAGTGGAGAGCGTTCACCGCCATGCTGAGGAAGCAACTGGACCTATTGGTAACTTAAGTAGGCCTAAACTGTGTCGGCCTTAAAAAGTATCTCCTGAGCCCAGATATCGCAGGTCAAACTCCAGAGCATAAACTACATGGTTAAGCTGAGAAGACCACATGTCTCCAGTCAAAATCCAGAGCCTAGACCACGTCAACAAGCCGAGAAGACTAGACCTCTCCTGTCAAGATCCAGAGCCCAGACTGCGCGGTCAAGCTGAGAAGACCACACGTCACAAATCAAGATCCAGAGCCCAGACTAGGTGGTTAAGCCGAGAAGATCAGACGTCACTGGTAAACAAATTTAGTCTAGACTACGGGGTCAAGTACTGAAGAGAGAAGGCTAACTTCTGTGGGTGATCTGAGTGAGTTAAGCCTTTGTTTTTTGCTTAGCCGTGTTGTACTTAATGACATGGATCAATATAATTAATTGTACTTAATTCTTAGTGGATTGTCCTTAAGGTTCACTAAAGCTAGTTTAACGAAAGTTAAATCCTATACTTAAACCTTTTGTGACTGACTGTATGGGTGGCAACGCATAACGTACGTTAGGAATCTGACTATAGCTTAACTTTCAGCTATCAGTTTTGCAATAGAGCAGTTAGATATGGATTATCTATATTAGAAGTCATTCAGTAAATACGTTTTTCTATATTTTTCCTATTTCCCTTGAGTAGCAATAATGCAATACCAGAGTTCCCTTATTCATTGTTAGCATTTTAAGAGTGCAGCTGTATGTGTTTTGTAGTTATATTGTGTTTTCAGCTGGCACCTGCTCACACCTGTTGGATGTGAGAGTCAGTCTTTTTAATATATCCCTGGAGTACTTTGTAACCTATTGCAATGATCCTTTATTGATCAATATACTAATTTGTGTAATAAGTCTTATTTGTGAGTCACCACTGCGTTGTGCTCTTCTGTGACGTTGTATTCTCGGAACCTGTACATCATTTGGTGTAGCTGGCCGGATACAAAACTCCAGAACAGAGAGGTTAGATCAGTCCGTGATCGAGTCTATCAGGGGCAACATTCCCCTGGGGACTATCTTCAGTAACCTTTTGAAGTTCACAGGAGACATCTGCATCCTCAGACCCTGTACTTCATAGTCCTGGATAACCCCTTTAAGTTTTAACCAAACGAGAAGAAAATTCTGAAAATAGTCTTTGAGGAGCACCGAAGCTATAGAACAAAGCTTATACAACTGCAGATGATGTCTTTGAATGTTGTCTGACATGCACATTTGTGAACTAAGTAGTGATCACTGGACAAATATTTATATGTTCCACTAAAGACGACTGTAGTCACCTCTCCTTTGCCTGTAATAAAAAATAAACTGTATAACAAATGCAGGTAGATGAGATAATGTTTAGGATTGGAGCCATTTTAAATTGTTGGTATTGATGGGAGAACAGTGCCACCTGGTGGCCATACTGGGCCAATTACATTTGAGTAGTACTGTAAATAAAATTGTATAATTTAGCAATTATTTTTGTTGATATTCCTATTTATTTTAAGTAAAATTAACTGAAAAAAAAATGATAGAAAAAATAATTCATTAAAAATTAATAATACAATTTTCTGTTTTGCATGATTGCAGCATTGTGGATAAAAAACCCAATAAAGGAGTGTTCCCACTAACAGCAGAACAGTTGAAAAATGGTGGAACATTTGGCTGAAATTGAAATAAAGTATGACACTTGTTTCACACAAAGCATTTTGCTGCTCTTTTTTGGACCATTTTTATAGCATTTTTGTTAGCACGTTGTTGGGCAAACACGTTGCAGCTAGATGTTACAGAAGATACTGACTAGCATTTTGGTTTGTGGCATTTTTGTGTTTTTCTGGGGATCAGAGGAACTATTTAAAAAAAAAACCTGCATGCTACGTGTAGGGTATTTTTAACATTTTCCTACAATAGGCTTCAATAGAATTTTTTTCCTGCATTTCAAAATACAATGGCCCCAATTTACTAATGCTGTCTGACAGTTTGGCTGGGTTCAGGCTGCCATATTGAAAAATGGGCATGTCATGCTTGTAATATTGTAGATATGACTGTTCCATGTCCTTGTGCATTGGGGGTGGGTGCCAAAGCTCCTTTTGCATTATATGCTTTATTTTAGTCTGTAAAAAAGACCAAAGCAGTATAGATTATGTCCTTGTAGACCATCAGTCCACATTAGAAATCGTCCATGTGCACTGGCACACTGCCTACAAGGGGTCTGTGTGTGGTATTGTGCACACAAAAGAAAATTAGGCTTATTCTGAATTCTTTTATGAATTTCTTTCAGGCCATCACAACATTTTCAGGTATATTCTGTGCCGCTCCTTCAGCAGTTGAACTGCTCGAATCCGGGGTTGCTGTGGCTCGAGGGTCTCCGGACCCGGGTCTCATGGCCACTTCAAATTGTAAAGGGGGTATTTACAGGGGATAAATGTTCATGACACCACCTGTGGTTGCGGTACAGGGGAGTACCACCGCTGCTGATGGGAGTGTGCCGCCCCAGCAGCGGACTGAACCGCTTGGATCCGGGGGTGGTGGTAGTTCATGGCTCGAGGGTTCCCAGACCCGGGGGCTTAGGGGCCACACTCAAATGTAAAAGGGGTATCTACAGGGAATTTGGTATAGTTCGTGATGCCACCCGTGGTGTGCAGTAATTGGGAGTACTGCCGCTGCCATTGGGAGTACCCGGGGTGATGGAGTGGGACAGCAAGGTGATGTTGCCCTCCATGGGTAGGAAGAGGCCCCGGGACTCTGGTGGATGAGATGCGGGAACGCAGTGTAGGGGTCAGTCAGTTACTCACTCAGCAATGAAGCAGACACTGGCAACAGGGTAAACCAAATCTCTGAACGCCGTTGCCTCTCGAGGGAAGCTCATCCGGTTCATATTCCCTACAGTGCTGCCGGTGGTCCGTAACCTGCCTCCTGGCACTGTTTTAGATTGTCCGTTGTGGCCCAGTAGCTTAGAGCTAGCCGGGCCCCGCTCCCCACTGTAGCTAAGTGGAGGAGACTTCTCTCAGGCCTCACGCTTGGGATTTCAGTGGACTGCTTGCTAGGAAAGCCCTATCCACCTCGTTGCGCTAGTGCCACTGTACCGCCCCCGTGTCAGCGGCCGAGCCTCTCGGATCCGATACCGCGGTGGCTCGAGTGGTCTCCGGACCCGGGGAGGGGTCGTGCGGACACTTGAATTTTTAAAGGGGGGGATATATACAAGGGGATTAGAAGTTTGTGATGCCGCCCACGGTACGGTACAGTACCACCGCTGCTGTTGGGGAACCCGGTGGCGGTGGTATGGCATCAAGGTGTTTAACCCCTCCGTGGGTAGGGGGTTTGCCCTGGGGGGCCAGTGATGGTTGTGAAGGGGTGCCGTTGGGGAGGAAAGAGGTTTTATGCGTATTCACTCAATGCAAGAATACTGACACCGATAACTTGTAAACCAGAATTCTGAGCACCGCTGCAGCAGGGAGGGAGCACGAGTGGATCCGTGCCCCTTGGTGTTGCTTGTTAGCCTGTGACCTTTTCCGTGGCACTCTCTTCACTATTTGGACCCTGTAGTGTGGAACTAGTCGGGTCCCACTCACCCGTATGGCTAACTGAGTGAGCTTTCTCTCAGGGTTCATGCTTGGGATTTTCTGAACTATGTTTGGGAAAGTCCTATCCCATCGTTGCGCTAGTACCCCGATTTTGGAGCGGGTGAGGGATGAATCTTGAAGACTTCAGCCTCGTCGGGTAAATTACTGGGCTGCGTGAAGCTACTTCCCGGCCTAGGGTCCACATACCCCGTCATGTCCTGGCCCCTGCCCGAAGATGGCTCAAGACCGCCGGCTGTCCTCCTCAGCAGATCCGTGTCCCTTGACACGATCCCCTGCGACCGGGGTTCCAGCTCCTACCAGGCCCAGACCAACGTCTACCACCTAGTAGTTACAAGGAGCCCTGCTCCTGACCTCCTCTCTCCTGCTCCTCACACTTCACTCCTCTCCTCTCACTGACTCATAACACCTCTGACTCTCCCCTACCAACTCCCCAAGTGGGTGGCCCTATTCTCTTCAGGCCCCCCAATGGTGTGTCTGGTGGGTGTGGTGCAGAGTGTTCCTAGGGTTTTGATTGGCTCTGTTCTTACCGAAGGACAGGGACCCGTAACCAAGGAGGATTTGGATACTGTACAGAAGAGCAGATTGCACAATACCCTGTGACGACCTGATAGTCCAGGGTGTCACACCCCGATTCTGGAGCTGGTGGGAACAGTCCATAAAGGCCCTGTCCTCTGCAGGATAATTGCTGGGTTGCCTGAAGCTTCTCCCCGACCTAAGGTTCGTGTACCCCGTCATGCCTTCGATCCCGGACTGGTGATAGGACCAGGCTGCTGACCGTCCTCCTTGACAGGTCCCAGGCACCTAGCCTCAATCCCCTGCAACCGGGGGTCTGACTCCTCTAGGTCCAGACCACCGTCTGTAACCTAGTTTACTTCTCCCCTGGGAGCTCCAACTCCCAGCTTCCTCAAAGCTCCTCACTGTTCGAGGGCTACCACTGAACTGACTTGACACCTCCCACCTCCCTGTCTGACCCCTAGGTGGGCGGCCCTATTCCTGCTTAAGCAGCCCACTGGTGTGCCTGACAGGTGTGGTGAAAGATTTATCTAGGATTTGTGAATGCTGATGGAGGCAGCACTGCAGGATAGAGACCCAGAACCATGGGGGGTTGAATACTGCATGGGGAGGGCAGTTTTTAAAGTACCCTGTGATGACCTGAATAGTCCAGGTGCGTCACAGGAGTACCGGGGCAGATGGTATGGGGCAGCCAGATATCAGTCCCTCTGCAGGTAGGGAAGGCCCCGGATGGTGGGGATTTGGTGTACGGGTGCTTGGCCTTGGGAAGCAGGATGCAGGGGTTAGATTACTCACTGCGCTAGTCGTGGTGTTGGATCAGGTGGATTAAGCAGACACTCACACAGATGGTAAAACAAAGTCTCTAGGCACCGCAGTCTCTACGGAGGGAGCCCGTCCAGGTCCCGCTCCCACCAGTGTCACTTGGTAAGTCCGGAGCCCTGCCTCCGTGCACAAATTGTTTGACAGTTGTAGCCCCTTGGCTTGAAGCTTTCGGGGCCTCGCTACCCATGTGTATGGCAGCTGTGCTCTTGGTGGCTGGCACTTGGGATTTCAGTGGGTTGTGTGTTCTGGAGAACCCTATCCGTCGCGTTTTGCTGATGCCTCCAATCTCTGAGCTCTTGGGGAAAGTTCATAAAGAGACTATCCTAAACAGGTTAATTATCAGGATGCTTGAAGCTACTCACTGATCTAGGGTCCTGTACCCCGCTGTGCTCGGTACCGATAAGGTGGCTGGGCTTTCTAGTGCCAACAGTCCTCCTAGACTGCGACTGTTACACTTCTGTCCGGTGTTCTTAATACCGGTCCCCGACTTCTGTGGTCCTGGACCACCGTTTGCAACCCACCCTGTCGCCTACCTGGGAGCTCCAACTCCCACGCTCCTCTCTCTCTCTGAGGGCTACTACTTAACTACTCCCTCTCACTTTGAGAGCTGACTCCAAACTGACTTTCTCCCTCCAACTTGACCAACCCACTGGTGTGTCTGTCCAGCCCTGGTGTGAGGTGTGGTTGGGATTAGTAGTGCGGATGTCAGTGACACTGTTAAGGGGAACCTGGAACCATGGGGGGGTAGGCCCTGCACCCTGGTTGACAGAATGCAGTTCCCTGTAGCACCCTGACGCAGTCAGGGGTGCTACAATTCCATTAGCTAACAATTTGTGTTGAATATGGACATGCTGCAAAGGTTGGATGCACCGCATTGATTAATCTAATACATTGTTCAACTGGACAAAATCGTGCACACCCCTTTTTTAGAGAATACTGAAAGCTAATTAGTACGTTACACATACACTGTTTCTTTCTGGCAAAATTTAGCAATAAATTTGTTTACATTTATTTGCGACAAAAAAAGAAGGTACAACATTATTAGTAAATTTAAAGTGATTTTGTAGCGCCCCTGAGAATCTCAGGGCACTACAAGGAACTGCATCCTCTAGGGGATGCAGGACCTACCCCCTGGGACCTGGAGTAGCAGTGCCGATTCCACCAACACACATCTAAAATCCTAGTTCTCCTCTCCACACTGGGCATAAATGGTTAACCATTTAAGGGGATGGTCGCCATGGAAACAAGTCCCTGGGTATAGCCAGCTTGGTGGGAGAGGTCAGTCAGTCAGTGAGAGGGTGGAGAGCACACAGGAAAGGTGTGCGGACGTGACTGAGCTGGGTCCGTGTAACGGTGACCCCGGGGGCACAGGAGAGAGGTCGCCAGGACGGGTACCGAGATACCACTGGGATCTGAGCACGCACGGGGCACAGGGCCCTAGGTCAAATGTCAAGTTTCAAATGGTTTGGCAAATACCTGCACGGTGAGGACACCTTCACGGACTTCATTGAACCAAATAATTTGGGGGCATCAGCAGTAAACTAGGATCGTGGTTTGGACACTTACCTCCCCGCAGGGTCCGCACTGCCCGTCATACGGAGAAGGAGACTGTACCCTAAAAAGGACAGTCGGGGTTCCCAAACACTCCACACTACAGGGGACTCAATCTACAGAGAGTGCCGAGGATAGAGCAACCTGGATCACTACATTGGCACTGATACTCCTGGGACCGGAACCAACAAGCCGAAGGTCCATATGAGTAGAGACTTAAAGTTAATCTAGTGTGGTCTCCATCATTATACATCATACATCTCCAAAGCACAGCCCTACCTGTGGAGGGCCTACCACCATATCTGCCACTACCACCATCCCTGGGAGTACCCACGTTGAGCAGCAGCGGTTCTTCATTCTTAACCTCAACCGGCAGGTAGCGTCATGAACATTAACTCTATTATCCCCTGTAAATATGCCCCTTTTATTAAGCGTCCCCAGGGCACGGGACTGGGCAACGGCCACCTGAAGTGACATTCCCGTTTGCAACCGCCCGGGACCGAGTACCCCCTTCCCTGGGAGACACAATTTTCCCACTTCCAAAGTGCTATCTTCTATTAGCCAGTGCTGTGCAAAAATAATAAAATCAGATGGAAGTCAACCTACCTTGATCTAGCGTTGGCTGGCTGCTGCTGCTCTGGTCTTTTGCTGTAGCAGTGATGTCACGACTAGGTACAGTGCACACTCAAAGGCAAATCTAGGTTTTCCTGCACCAGAGGCTAAAATTTAGTTTGGCGCCCCCTCCCATACTAGTAGTCGTCATATGACTGTTCATGTGGTTTGCATACTTACTGTAGACCAAACAAGAAAAACAGAAAATGCACTAGATAGCGGCACCACACTGCGACAGGGGAAGGTGTACTCACAGGAATCCACCTGGGTCCGTGTAATGCAGGACGGTGGTGCTTCACTCCGTGTGTAGTCTCAGGTACAGGTGCAATTTCCAAGATGAAATAGAAGTCACGGGGCACACAGCCTTCAGTCCAAAAATGTAATGTTCACATCAGGATTACAAAAGCGAATGAATCTGTACCGTCCCAGGGCTCGGCCGGCTGCCGAGCCGCTCGGATCCGTGATCGTCGGTCTGTGGCTTGAGCTCCTCCCGGACCCGGGGGTCACGTCACTCTAAAGGGAAGCTGGCGCTACGTGTAGGGACTTCGGTGGGGAAGGTCCACGGCCGAGGCCATGGCGTTTAGGGATGTAAGTTCGTGACGCCACCCACGGGTTGTGGTGAATGTGGACACCACCGCTGCTGTTGACTAGGCTCCCGGGGACGGTGTTATGCAGCCAGGTGTTGACCCCTCCGTGGGCAGGGGGTGATGGTCCCAGGGCCCGGTGGTTGTAAGGTGCGGGCGGGATGGTGCGGTGCGGCGCACGGCCCGAGGGCACTGTTGTACTCACTATGACAGATACACCGGAGTCTCTGTTAAACCAAAAAGGATGGTGGTCGGTGCCCACAGCCGGCTGCGCTTTTCCCCTTTCTCAGGTTGGTGGTTCCCGCCTTTCTCCTGCACCTCTGTGGTAGAACTTGACTGCCTATGCTTCAGCAACGGTAGTCCGCTCCCCGGCTTTATATGTGTCGGGGAACCCGCTTGCCCGCAGGCGCTGGCCTGTAGGATCTCTCTGCCTAGGCGGTGGCTTTCTATCCCCCTCGGTGGGCTGTTGCCGTCTTTCGGGTCTTGGGACAGGAAAGGACCTAAGGTCCAGAACTCAATCAGTGAATTAGACGTGGTCCAGTGGCTTCTGGACCTCGTTCTGGGTCTGAGTATCCTTCCTGGTGCTCCGGTTTCCAGTTGGTTCCCCGGTTCGGTACCGGCGGGCAACTACCCTGTCCCGGTCCCTTATGGTTCCACCAGCCGTCTTCCCGGCTCCTGCAGGCGGCAACCACCATCTGCCTTCTGGTCACAGGGTATCTGGGCTTCTACCCAGATCCCTGACAGATGTTGACACACTACTCTCCTTCACCTCCAAAACTGATCTGTTTGTGTTTTTCCCGTCTCAGGCTATCCGAACTCCTTGGTGGGCGTGGCCAACTGCCTGGCTCCGCCCCCTGACTGATGTGACCGTCAAGACCTGAGAGGGGTGACTCAGGGTTTTTAGGTTGGCTGGTTACACCTTTTTAGGGGCTGGTGTTTGTGCAGGGGGTCTACCTGTGACTACCTGGCAAGGGAGGGAGAGCTCTTCAGACGACAGCCGTTTCACGCCGACCAAGTGCTTCTACGGGTCCACTTAGAGCTAACAAGCCCAAACCCCATTTTTTTATGACTGGGGGCGTGCCCAAACATTAACATAGTCACATGACTATTTCTTCCAAACCATCCAACACCAAAGTGCAAATTAAGCATGATTAAAAACAAATAGTGGAACTAGATGTTAGTCATTCAGGAACACAGACATGTCTAACATGTCATTCAGACCGAATATACCTTGTGCCTCTGTATTAATAATCCACCTCGCTTCTCTGCGCAGTAGATTTTTTTGGCGATCACCCCCAAACTCTGGTATTTTTTCTACTTCCAATCCTATGAATTGTGGACTTCTCACATGTGTTTAATGAAACGAGGTGCACCTATCCCTGTGGTAATAGAACGTATGTGTTTATGTAAACGTACCTGCAAGGGGCGAATAATTTTGCCTATATAAAAAAATCGGCAAGGGCACATAAGGGCATAAACTGTATGAGTAGTTTTACATGTGATAAAATCAGTTACCCAATGACTAATCCTACCTAACCTGACCAGGTTTAAAGTCTGGTGTTGAGAACAGTGTGCACAGTGTCCACATTTGAAATTTCCTTTCGGAATAACCTGTGCTAACCAATTCTGTTGCCGCTTTTTTTCTCTGATCCGTTTTTTTACCAAAAAATTGCACAATGTTTTATTTCTTTTGAGTAATTAAAGGACCATTTTTTGTTTTGTCATGTAAATCTTTATCATTAACTAATAAATGCCAACATTTTCTAATGGCCTTTCTTATAGGATTGTGCATTTTATTAAATTTAAAACTAAAAACAAACATCCATTTTTTTATCTCTGTGGTCTCTATATAGGATGTCAGTTTGAGTGACCCCCTTTTAATTTTTCTTGTGCTTTAATTAGAACTTTATTAGAATAGCCTCTCTGCGTGAACCTTTTTTTCAACTCTGTCAATTGGTTCTAAAACATATCGGTGTTAAGGGGGTGTTACACACAGCGATATCGCTAGCGATATCGCTCGTGAAAGCACCCGACCCCGTCGTTTGTGCGTCACAGGCAAATCGCTGCCCGTGGCGCACAATATCGTTCGGAGCCGTCACACTGGACTTACCTGCCTAGCGACATCGCTGTTGCCGGGGGCGGTTCGTGTGGCGTCACAGCGGCGTCACTAAGCGGCCACCCAATAGAAGCGGAGGGGCGGAGATGAGCGGGATGTAACATCCCACCCACCTCCTTCCTTCTGCATTGCCGGCGGCCGCAGTTCGTCGTTCCCAAGGTATAACACGTAGTGTTGTGTGCTGCCTCGGGAACGACGAACAACCTGCATCTTCAACAATCAATGATGTTTTAAAAAGGAATGACGTGTCAACGAAGGACGATTTTGTGAGTATTTTCCATCGTTAACGGTTGTTCATGCGTGTCACACGCAACGACGTCGCTAACGATGCCGGATGTGCGTCACGGAATCCGTGACCCCGGCGATATATCATTAGATACATCGCTGTATGTGACAGGGCCTTTACTATTGATCTTCCTCAATCTTACCATCTGACTCAATGGCAGTGCTGTCTTGGTGGTATGCAAGTGTGCACTGTTGTAATGAAGAATGGAATTGGTAGCGGTGGCTTTACGATGTACACTGGTTTCGATTTTGGTATTGGTTATCTTAACGTCTACATCCAAAAAACTTAGATGATCAATGCCACATTCATACGTAAATCTCATATTCATATTATTACTTACGTTAAGATAATTAACGAAATTGACAAATTCATCTGAAGACCCTGTCCACACTATGAACGTGTCATCCACATATCTCTTGAATAATTTCAAATATTTCAGAGAAGGATTGTTGGAAGAAAAATCAGTTGATCCTATAAATAGGCAAGATTTAAATTTGCTACTGTACAAGCCACCAGGGTGCCCATGGCCGCCCCGGTGACCTGTGTGTACCAGTGTTATTGAACATAACAGAATTGTGGGACTGTACAAATTCTAGTAACTTGCAGACAAAATCTATCATGTTAGAATTTTCACCCAGGTTGCCCAAAATTTCTCTAATCACTCTAGCACAAGGTTTTTGGTACATCTTGGAATACAAACTTTCCACATCTATTGAAGCTAATATGTCACCCTCTGTCCAAGTGATGCCATTAATCATTTGCAAAAAAACAACCGGTGTCTTTCAAATAAGAGGGTATTTTTTTGAACAGAGGTGTCAAAAGCCAATCTAAATATTGTGACAGTGACTCGGTGACAGAGCCTATTCTGGCCACTATAGGGCGACCGGGTGGGGGGGGTGGTTTCAATGATTAATGTATTTTTGGTATATAATACCAATGGGGCTTTTTTCGAAAAGGGAGATAAAGTTTTTCAACGCTTTTTTTACTCAACAAGCCCATGACACAAGATTTGTCCAGCAAAACTTTTAAGCTACTCTGGTGTCATGTAGTGCCCTTGCTAATTTTTTTATATTGGCAAAACTACTCGTCCCTTGGAGGTACGTGTACGTGAACACTTGCATTCTATTACCACAGAGATAGGTGCACCTCGTTTAATTAAACACATGCGAGAAGTCCACAACGGTGATGCATGTACCTTAAAATTCATAGGATTGGAAATAGAAAAAATACCAGAGTTTGGGGGCGATCGCCAAAAAAATTTACTGCGCAGAGAAGCGAGGTGGAGTATTAATATGGAGGCACAAGGTATATTAGGTCTGAATGACAGGTTAGACATGTCTGTGTTCCTGGGTGACTAACATCTAGTTCCACTATTTTTTTTTAATCATGCTTAATTTGCACTTTGTTAGAAGGTTTGGAAGAAATAGTCATGTGACTATGTTAATGTTTGGGCAAATCCCTTGCCATAAAAAATGGAGTTTGGGCTTGTTGGCTCTAAGTGGACCCGTAGAAGCGTCTGGTCGGCGTGAAATGGCCATCGTCTGAAGAGCTCTCCCTCACCGCTCCCCCTCCCTTGCTGTAACATGGATTCATTCGCTTTTGTAATCCTGATGTGAGCAAAACATTTTTGGACTGAAGGCTGAGTGCCCCATGACTTCTATTTCATGTTACATACTTACAGTAGTGTGCCCACAAGCTGTTCTTCCCTATTCTCTCAATGTTCAGTAACAACCTAAAGCCTCTGCTTAGTTGGCACATTACTCTGTGTGAGAATCACATATGAGTTGTCATGTTTTGACCACTGAAACTGACAAGTGCAAATTCAAACAGTGAGTATATTACACATTGTTAGGATATGGCATGCTACAATTATTAGTTTCATAATTATTGTTTGTAACATGAATACAGATGTAATAATCCTTAAATTGTCAGATGGCACAATACTTTATTAACATAGCTATGTATCATATTATTTGACAAGTGATGGATTGCTATATGTGTACATGATCAGAACCAGTGGCGTAACTAGAGTCCGATGGGCCCTGGTGCAAAGTTTGAACCTGGGTTCCCCCACATGTTGGTGAGATGTATGGGCCACTCTAGCATTCTAAATCCTATAAAGTACTACGAGCTGCCCCCTTCATTGTGTAGTATTGACCCCTATCCTGTACTAACATCACCCATCCTGGGCCATCCTTTTATATATGGCCTTATCCTTGTATATGTGTCTCTATCATGGCCCCATCCTGGTATATATGTCCCCATAATGGCCCCATCCTGGTATACATATCCCCATAATGGCCTCATCCTGGTATACATGTCCCAATAATGGTCCTTGCCTGGCATACATGCCTTATAATGGCCCCAGCCGGTTTTATGTCCCCCATCTTTACCTTCTCCTGGCTCCCTCGGTTTCTTCCGATGGTATGCTGCAATCTCACTGTCATGCACGACGCACCCACTTACAGCACAGTCAGCTGCCAGGTTTCGGCAAACTCTCTGCTTCTCCCATGCCCTGGATTATGGGCGTGGAAGGCAGTGAATATTCATAGGCTTAATCGCGGCCAGCACATTGCAGTGCAGAGACCAAATGGGTCTGTGTGCTGTATTTCAGCTGGATGCTCACCCTCGGCTGCACGTCCAAGTGAAAGAGGCACTGGGGCCAGCAGGCCCCCTGTACTACTGGGCTTGGTCACGGTTGCAATGTCTGCGACTGCGATCATTACACCACTGATCAGAACTAATAACAATACATGAATACACCACCATAACCACCAACAGTGTGGAGACACAAGAGTCAGTGGGTGCTTTCATCCGCTGGCCTTTCTATCTTTAAGAAGACTGCACAAACCAGGGCTCATCCAGCTGAAAGCATGTTCTACTTTCCTGTGGGAAGAACACTACATGGACAAGGCAGGGTGGAGGTACCACACTCTGGTAAGACTTTATTGGGTCACCCAACAGTCAGCAGCATATAGTACCTTCCTAGAAAGAACACAGCATGCTACAAGTGACAGTCTCATCTTTCCACTGGCCCGCCAGGAATTAGAGTCTTGATGACTTCTAGGGCTAACTATCCCAGCCAGCAGCTGATTGAGCACAGCGACATATGTAGTCAGTTGACCGGGTTGTTCCAAATGGGTTCTCCAAGCAAATTTGTGGGCTCAGTGTTGGGCAGTGAAGCAGTTGTGTTATTCTCCAGTTGGATCCATGAACCGTAGGCTGAAGTCCTGTAAAATCACAGCACTGATGGGAGCAAGGTCTTTTCTATATCCCTCAGTTCCCATTTCAGAGTCTTGTGTCTTACAGGATTGGGGGGATACAATCATGGCTGTTCCTTTATTGTTCGCTGATTCAATTAGAATGAATAATTTTCCTCCAAATTCAGACTAGTACACGGCAGGGTGCTGATGTCATCTGTAATCAACAGACATTCCATAAGGTAACATACAGAAAGAGGTACTGAACAGTTTGACATGGAACAATGGTGAATATCGCTTGATTTCCCAAACAAAGAAACAATGCGTCTGGCATAATTAAGAATAATTCACCCCAGCACATTTGGTCAGAATCGTCACAAACAGTACAGACATTTATTACACACATTTCTCTCCCGTACTGTCCCCTTTCATATTTCCCCATACTGTTTCCTCACACCTCCCCGGGCATTGTTTCCTCACAGATTTTTCCTTTCGATATTGTCCCCTAACACATTATGCACCCCATACCGTTCCCTCAAACTTTTCTCCCCCATACTTTTATCACAGATATTTCTCTCCCATACTGTCCTCTCACAAATGTAATCCCTATTACTGTCTACTCACTTTTTTCTTACCCCATACTTGTCCCTCACACATTGCCTCACAATACTGTCAACTCACATCACACCCCACCCCATATTGTCCCCTCAAACTATTCCCACCATACTGTCCCCTCACACATTTCTCCCCTCATACTTTTCTCTCTCCATACCGTTCTCTCCCATTTTCCCCCTTATACTATCCCCTTAGTTTTCTACCTTATACTGTACCCTCAATTTATTTCCCTTTAGCCATTAAAACATCTTTGTAGCTTCAGCGACATTGGAATTCTTACCTTATCACAGACCGTCTGACACCGCGGTACAGGAGTGATGTCAGCAGCATGATCAGGTCACCTAGCTACGCTGCTGATCTCTAATTTGCTGGTGGCTGTGGCTCCAATTATAAAACCTGAAAGATGCAAGAGCAATTCAGCACAGTTGATCTGCTTAAGATGTTCTGAAATCAGTTTAACTTATTTTTTATCTTTTAATACTCTTACACACTAATAATGGTGGATTATGCACCTATGTTCTACTATGTACCACTACTCTGCTTTTGGCACTTGCTGTGGGAACTCCAATCTACTTTGCATGCAGTTTATAGTGAGAAGAAATTACTTCAGCTCACGTTACAGCAGCAAGCTGGGGGATGGAGAACCATTTTTAAGTTTGCTATGAAGCCCTAAGATTTCTAGGTACGCCCCTGGTGACATTCATACCAAAAACCACTTAACTGGTCTGAATTTACTGTTTCTTTGATCTTTTGTTTATTGGCATGATGTAAAGTCATTGTGCCATCTATCATGTATGTTTACTTATGATCTCTATCCTAAGCAACGCTAAGAAAATCAAGATGATCTCCATTTTCTCATAAGTGTAAGCATGTATTTCATGGTTCTGAAAGGACATTACTATTTGTAAAACAGACATTGTCTTGGAAGAATTGGATGAAGTCCAAGATTACATCATCTTGGTTCATGTAGGGAAACATGGTTTTACTTAGCGTAAAATTGGGTACTAAAATTCTTTTTATTTCATTTTTAAAATGATATATGTACTACAATTCTAGAAGCATTGATATGGGACTGATCATTAAAGCATGCTCCCCATAACTTTATTGCCTTTTATTGAAAAAATATTATCAATAAGCAATTTAAATAATAGTAGAATTAGTACTGCTGCAAACAATAGTAGGGGTCCTTTGTTTAGCTGCACAATCTATTCCAAGATGACCACCTTAGTAACGTTTTAATGAACAGGTGATTTTGCATCTCTTATTGATGGTCAACTCAAGGTTTATCCTACCCAATATATTGAAGATAATATTGCTTATGTAGGGTGGGTGGAGTGACATTTTTGTAGTTGTAAGATGACCATACATATTAGTTAAAAATTGATCAATACAGACAAATTCAACCAAGATAATCACTCATTAAGTAAAATTTAAAGTGCAATTGTCATCCTAGGAGAACTTGCAGAGAATGTCATTGCCTCCAGCTCTTCCCACCTCTCATGAGTAGCATATGTTATCGCCTATCTCACTAAAGGGAAAATCAGCTGTGTTTAAAGTTTTCATTTAGCTGTGTTACGTACCAGTCTTGGTTCTAGCGCCAGACTCTGCTTCCTTCGCCTATGGATGCCATCCTTTGCTGATGGGCTTCATTTTTTTAAAAGTATATTCCAAATTTTATATGTTCAATGTTCACATATATCTTGGTGCTTACAAAGTGCTGTTGTATTATTTATTTGTGTATTATGCAGTCTTAGCAGTGTATTCTGTTTGAAGGTGCTGGTCAGTTTTTTGTATTAACTATTGGAGGCCTGTGACTACTTCCTTTTTTGACTGAACGCTCATCCTATCAGCCTAAAGGCCCCATCACACGCAGCAACGTATATAACGATATATCGCCGGGGTCACGGATTCCGTGACGCACATCCAGCATCGTTAGCGACGACGTTGCGTGTGACACGCACGAACGACCGTTAACGATGGAAAATACTTACCAAATCATCCATTGTTGACACGTTGTTCCTTTTTAAAAAATCATTGATTGTTGAGCATGCTGGTTGTTTGTCAATCCCGAGGCAGCACACATTGCTACGTGTGACACCTCGGGAACGACGAACTGCAGCTTACTTGCGGCTGCCGGCAATAAGGAAGGAAGGAGGAGGGCGGGATGTTACGTCCTGCTCATCTCCGCCCCTCTGCTTCTATTGGGTGGCCGCTTAGTGACGCCGCACGATCCGCCCCCTTAGAAAGGAGGCAGTTCGCCGGCAACAGCGACGTCACTAGGCAGGTAAGTTCCGCGTGACGGCTCCAAACGATATTGTGCCACTAGAAAACTGTGATCAGCTTCAGTAGAAGCTTGTGATCAAAGCCAGTGGAAGCCCATGGCCAGTGACAATAGAGTTATCTGAGGACAAGACCAGACTACACCATTCCAGGTCCAGAGCCCTGACTTTGTGGTCAAGCCACAGATAACGCTGTTGAAGATCCAAAGCCAGGCCGCTGCTTCCTGCACTAAGATACAATATTGAGTGGGGACTTAATCTGTGTTTCAGAGCATGAAGGCAACCAGCCAGTAGAGGATGTGCAGAGATCCCTCAGTTTGGACTTGCTGCCTATCGAGTAGTATTTTCGACCCCACTAGGGCCTCTACTCTATATAGTATTGTTTAGATAAGTAAACCATAGTAACAAGCAGAGTGAAACTGATGTTTACCTGCTAGAGGGATCTAGAGTATGTTAATGGCATGGCAAGGGTGACCATTAGTTTTCATGTAGCGCCCAGGGAAAGGGGTACTCAGTCCCGGGCGGTTGCAAATGAGAATGTCACTCTGGTGGCCGTTGCCCAGTCCCATGCCCTGGGGCTTCTTTTGTAAAAGGGGAGTATTTACAGGGGAGATAAGAGTTAATGTTCATGTGACGCCACCTGCGGGTTGCGGTTAAAGGTGGAGAACCACCGCTGCTGAATGTGGGTACTCCCAGAGCTGGTGGTGGTTGCAGCAATGGTGTTAGGCCCTCTGCAGGTAGGGCCGTGCCTCGGAGATGTGACAGGGTAATAACGGAGACATCACCAGGTTTTCTTGAACAGTCTCTACTCACTCAGACCCTTGGATTACTGGTTCAAGTCCCATGGAGTATCAGTGCCAATATAGTGACCCAGGTTGCTCTGTCCCCGGCACTCTCTGTTGGTTGGGTCCCCATAGCGTGGAGAGTTTGGGGCCTGACTGTCCCTTTTGGGGTACAGTCTCCTTCTCCGTACGGCAGGCAGTGCAGACCCTGTGGATAGGTAAGTGTCTGAACCCCAATCCTAGTTTACTGCTGATGCCCCTGGATTATTTGGTTTGGTGAAGTCCATGAAGGTGTCCTCACCGGGCAGGTATTTATCAAGCCATGTAGAACTGACGCCTGATCTAGGGCCCTGTGCCCCGTGCGAGCTCGGGTCCTAGTGGCACCTGGCCGTACCCGCCCTGGCGACCTCTCTTCCATGCCTCCGGAGTCATCACCGTTGCACGGACCAAGCTCCAGCTCGTCCGCACATCTCTCTGTGTGCCACACTTCTCTCTGACTGCTGACCCCTCCCACCAGGCTGGCTAATTCCAGGACTCGTTCCTTCCGATGGCAATCATCCCCTTACATGTTTAACCCTCTATGCCCGGTGTGGAGAACTAGGATTTTGGTTGTGCTTTGGTGGTATCGGCACTGGTACTCCAGGTCCCAGGGGGTAGGTCCTGCATCCCCAAGAGGATGCAGTTCCTTGTAGTGCCCTGAGTAGCTCAGGGGCGCTACATTCACATGGAGGACTCGGGCTGACCTTCTCCTCTGCGGCATCTGTAAGAAATATTGCTAGGTGGTGCAAGACCTTTTTCTCTTGTTTATTGCTATTATGACCATTAGTTAATGCTGAGAATAATACTGTGTAAAGAATACTGTGATTGCATTCATTATACTTCTGCTGCTTAATAATCCACTGTGAAATAGATTTACTACGGTTACTTGTACTATACCAATAGGTCACATTTAAAGTGCTAATGCTCGATATGTATATAGTTAATAAATGTTGGTTCAGCCACCACTGCCTGCTCCTTGTCTGCGTCGTTACATCTGATCATCTGCTTTACAGCTGCCTGCCCATAAATTTGTAGGCATGATATTAGGATAGGGTTTCATCAAAGAAAGATGCCTTGCTACGGCTGACGGGTTCTCATAAATTTATGTACTAAGTACATTCATTTTTTAAAAGTACCATATAGCAGTAATGCAATTCCAATTCTATATGTTCAATGTCACTTATATTTTGGTGCTTACAGAGTGCTGCAGTATTAAATAATAATAATAATCTTTATTTAATAATAATAATCTTTATTTCTATAGCGCCAACATATTCCGCAGTGCTTTACAATTCAGGAGGCTCATATACATATATATATCATATACATAAACATATACAAACAAGTAACAATTATAGAAGATTTTATTTGCGGTATATTCTGAGAGCCAGATGTTTTACATTTTTCTGTTAACAGAGTTAAAGTGAATACAAAAAGTCCCCCATTAGAATGCAAGGTTTTGATTTTTGGAGAGCAATTTCAGCTGGAGCAGATTTGCATTTAGAGAGCCCCACAAGTTACCCTACTTTAGAAACTGCAACCCTCTTCAGGAATTAATCAAAGGATGAAGTATGCAACATTATATTTTTTTTCTCCAGTAAAATGTTGTTTCACCCCAACCTTTAAGGGCTAATAGCTTGAATACATCATTTGGTCTGTGTCACGTGGATTTGGACTCACTGTGCCATGAACCCGGCTTTCTTCTGAACTTTCAGTCATGTGCAGTGTGCCTAATGAAGCCGGGAAGTGTCCACCCTGTTTCTGAGACACAGTGACCAGGCCAAAATGCGCAACATTTCCATTAGGTGGTGGAGAAGCTAGTGGAAATTATGTTATCACACCCACAGGGGCATGATAATATGGAGAGAATGTCGACTAGTCTGGGGGAACTAGCGCCCCTTCAACTAGTAAAGGCCCTAATTAGCCAAGGAACAGTGAGGTTTATAAGTCATTCTTTGTAATCATTCTTATTAGCGAATAGCATTATACAGGGCTGGTTAAGGAGGGAATTTGGGCATACTATTACTCAATAAGATAAGACTAAAACGTCGGATAGCACTCGTCCGAGTTATACACTAGTTATATGCTAATAAAAACCGGAGAAACACGAGTATATTGCTTGCAAAAATAATTTTATTGATAACAATGGCAATTAAAAAAACCCCAAGGGGTTGAGGAGGAGAAGTGAAGAAAGAAAGTGAAAAGAGAACCAGGAAAAATGGTTGTAAGCCAATCAAGGGTATAAATATGTCCGGCCAATACAGGGACAGTAAATACAATAAATTGCACAAAGCCCAGGTAAAAAGTTAAAAGGATGGACACAAGTTAAATAAATAACATATATAAAGTGCCTGTGTATTAAAGGGATGTAAACAAGGACTGTATGTGCATGCCAGAGCTAAAGTGCTAATAGTATAACCGGCGCCTCCAAATAAAGGTGCACAATTCAGTAATAATAGAAGTCTCAAAAGACACAGGCAAACATCAGAATAAATCAGCAAACCATAGATCCTGGGACCAAGGGAAAACACCTACGTACGTTTCACAAGAGTGAGGTAACCACCAGCTTCATCAGGGAAAGAAAGAATAGTGATCCCAGGATGCGGTGTGCACTGCTTTAAACCCTCCATCTAATGCCATAATAGCGATCAGCTGTACGTGCGTTCAGACACTGCTGAAGCGGCGCATGCGTGCAAGGTCCTCCTCACCCCATCCACCGGATCCAGCCGTCCGGGCACATCGCGCACGCGGCACGGCAACAGCCATGACGCCCGCGCCTGCGCAGAGGCCCTCAGGACGCCGAAGACGGAGGGCGGGGGGAGAGGAGCATGAACGCACGCGCACAGGCAATGTATTGTAGTAGAAGTCCGGACATACCTTACTGACTCTCCATCTATGACCTCCAGGAGGGCGCCGAATCTACGAGATGTACTGGTTCACAGCCACTACATTCCTCCCATCAGGAATCCCTTTGGTAGTCGGGGACCAAATCATGGTTGCTTTCCATGTGGCCACTGCGTGGCGTGCCCCAATGTCCTTCGTTGTGACACTTTCCACTCCGCCAATGGCGGACGTGTTTTTGGGATTAGACATCACACCTCATGTGGCACAACTCATGTGGTCTATTTGCCACGTGTGCATGCTCCCTCATCCATGTCGGTCTCACGTCCCGTGAGCTCCGGGTACGGGTGAGGGAGCATGTGAGGGATATTGGGGCAGCCAGGTCAGTGGAAGATGCCTCTCTCCTTAAGACACTGCCACGTCACTTTTTGAACCATCATAATTGTGACCCTAGCTCACTGAAGGTGAGGGGTATCGATGTTATCCATGGCAGCAACAGAGGTGGAAATCTTAAAAAACTTTTGGCCCGCTGTGAAGCGAGGTGGATTGCTGTTCTGGGGACCCTTACCCCAAAAGGTCTTAATGAGAACATTAGCTTCTCATCCTTTTTATGAGTCCCTTTTATGAGTACTTGTTTTTGCTCTGGTTTTCAGTTTCTTCCCCTTGGGTTTATTATATATATATATATATATTTTTCTTTTCACTTCTCCCTTTTTTTCTTTTTCTTCCCTGGATGTTTTTTGATATCATTATTTGTTTTTAATAATCATATTTTTTTATTATTTTTTCTTTTCAGATGTATTCTACTTTTCTTCCATTCACCATGATGATTTTCTTGTCTTGACTCCCATCATGTCATGGCGTTGGCTGTTTTTGAGGGCTTGAAGAAAATGGACATGCAAATATAATATGACTCTGGACTAATTGCCGCTTTTCCATGTGTGTTGTTGTTATTAATAATGTTATTCTGTGGCATTGTAGTTATCTATGTCTATTTCCCCCTGCATGTCCGAACTTCTACTACAATACATTGCCTGTGCGCGTGCGTTCATGCTCCTCTCCCCCCGCCCTCCGTCTTCGGCGTCCTGAGGGCCTCTGCGCAGGCGCGGGCGTCACGGCTGTAGCCGTGCCGCCCGCGCGTGCGCGTTGTGCCCGGACGACTGAATCCGGTGGATGGGGTGAGGAGGACCTTGCACGCATGCGCCGCTTCAGCAGTGTCTGAACGCACGTACAGCTGATCGCTATTATGGCATTAGATGGAGGGTTTAAAGCAGTGCACACCGCATCCTGGGATCACTATTCTTTCTTTCCCTGATGAAGCTGGTGGTTACCTCACTCTTGTGAAACGTACGTAGGTGTTTTCCCTTGGTCCCAGGATCTATGGTTTGCTGATTTATTCTGATGTTTGCCTGTGTCTTTTGAGACTTCTATTATTACTGAATTGTGCACCTTTATTTGGAGGCGCCGGTTATACTATTAGCACTTTAGCTCTGGCATGCACATACAGTCCTTGTTTACATCCCTTTAATACACAGGCACTTTATATA
This sequence comes from Anomaloglossus baeobatrachus, assembly GCF_048569485.1. Classification (NCBI taxonomy): domain Eukaryota; kingdom Metazoa; phylum Chordata; class Amphibia; order Anura; family Aromobatidae; genus Anomaloglossus; species Anomaloglossus baeobatrachus. Next base: position 384,281,753 of record NC_134355.1, on the reverse strand, counting down.
TGTTATTTATTTAACTTGTGTCCGTCCTTTTAACTTTTTACCTGGGCTTTGTGCAATTTATTGTATTTACTGTCCCTGTATTGGCCGGACATATTTATACCCTTGATTGGCTTACAACCATTTTTCCTGGTTCTCTTTTCACTTTCTTTCTTCACTTCTCCTCCTCAACCCCTTGGGTTTTTTTTAATTGCCATTGTTATCAATAAAATCATTTTTGCAAGCAATATACTCGTGTTTCTCCGGTTTTTATTGACTTTGAGTATGCTTTATGCCCCTTTAATTAAAGGGGCACACTATATGTAATCCCTATGGAAATTGTTATTTTTACTAGTTATATGCTAGTGTGAGTGTACCCTTAAAGTGACTTTGAGGGGCTTATAGGTCCAAACTTTCACAAACAAAATGACATTTTAAAATCGGCACCTGTATTCAAAGCCATACTCAGTAAGTTTGTTAACCCTTGCGGTGCTTCACTGGAATTAAAGCAAAGTGAAAATATTTTTTTAACCTGAAATGATTAATTTTAATTATTATTAATTATTTTAACATTGTTTGTGAGTTTTCTGAACTGTAAGCCTTTAAAAGTCACTTTAACAGTGGAGTGGTCCCAAAAATAGGCTTTTAAATGTAATTGAAAAAAAAAAATGGAAATTGGATCTAAACTTTAAAGACTTCTAACATCGAGAAAAAAATAACATTTAAAAAATGCCAGAATAAAATAGACATATAGTAAATCTTAGTTCATGATGATAGGAGTATCTGTTTATCAACAGAAAAAAATAATTTAAGATTTTTCAACAATTATGCAAAATGTCTTATATTTTTATGAATAAACTGAAATCATATTAACCTAAATTTATCATTAACATAAAACATGATATGTCATGAAAAAGAAACTCTCAGAATCACTGTCGAAACTTTTCAAAGTTATTACAAGATAAATTGACACATGTCAGATTTGAAAAATGGGGCTCCTACAAGGAAGATCAAAAGAGGCTTCAACAGTAAAGGTTATCCAACACTGAAGTATTCAGAAGGGAGCAGATTTTGACACCTCTTGTTCCTTCTACATTTAGTTACTGATGACCTTACCTTGTGCAAAGTGACCTTAGTGTCATGAACGGCCTGGACTTGGCATTATACTGTAAATCAATACTCCCCTAGCTGAATCCTGAAGTATCTGGAAAACATTTTCTCTATACAAATGACTAGGCCGTTCATGACACCAAGCAATACAGATGAAACAGCCTCTAATAAGAATCACATGTCGCTTTAGGGGAACGGGATAGTTGGCCAATCTCCAGGTAAAGTTGAATTTACAATATCCATAGAGAGATTTTCTTTTCTCTACAATATATAATATCTTGAAAGACTGTAAAACAAGAATGAACCTCAAAAAATGGATTTAATGACATCCCTTTATTACACAGATGAAATGGATTTCAGTGTCAGAGAGATGCTGTGTTCAAAAGTTCACCAGTCATAGCTGCTCTACAGCACCTGCTTACATATATAGTGCCTACAAGTAGTATTCAATCCCCTGCAGATTTAGCAGGTTTGATAAGATGCAAATAAGTTAGAGCCTGCAAACTTCAAACAAGAGCAGGATTTATTAACAGATGCATAAATCTTACAAACCAACAAGTTATGTTGCTCAGTTAAATTGTAATACATTTTCAACATAAAAGTGTGGGTCAATTATTATTCAACCCCTAGGTTTAATATTTTGTGGAATAACCCTTGTTTGCAATTACAGCTAATAATCGTCTTTTATAAGACCTGATCAGGCCGGCACAGGTCTCTGGAGTTATCTTGGCCCACTCCTCCATGCAGATCTTCTCCAAGTTATCTAGGTTCTTTGGGTGTCTCATATGGACTTTAATCTTGAGCTCCTTCCACAAGTTTTCAATTGGGTTAAGGTCAGGATACTGACTAGGCCACTGCAACACCTTGATTTTTTCCCTCTTGAACCAGGCCTTGGTTTTCTTGGCTGTGTGCTTTGGGTCGTTGTCTTGTTGGAAGATGAAATGACGACCCATCTTAAGATCCTTGATGGAGGAGCGGAGGTTCTTGGCCAAAATCTCCAGGTAGGCCGTGCTATCCATCTTCCCATGGATGCGGACCAGATGGCCAGGCCACTTGGCTGAGAAACAGCCCCACAGCATGATGCTGCCACCACCATGCTTGACTGTAGGGATGGTATTCTTGGGGTCGTATGCAGTGCCATCCAGTCTCCAAACGTCACGTGTGTGGTTGGCACCAAAGATCTCGATCTTGGTCTCATCAGACCAGAGAACCTTGAACCAGTCTGTCTCAGAGTCCTCCAAGTGAACATGAGCAAACTGTAGATGAGCCTTGACATGACGCTTTGAAAGTAAAGGTACCTTACGGGCTCGTCTGGAACGGAGACCATTGCGGTGGAGTACGTTACTTATGGTATTGACTGAAACCAATGTCCCCACTGCCATGAGATCTTCCCGGAGCTCCTTCCTTGTTGTCCTTGGGTTAGCCTTGACTTTTCGGACAAGCCTGGCCTCGGCACAGGTGGAAACTTTCAAAGGCTGTCCAGGCCGTGGAAGGCTAACAGTAGTTCCATAAGCCTTCCACTTCCGGATGATGCTCCCAACAGTGGAGACAGGTAGGCCCAACTCCTTGGATATGGTTTTGTACTCCTTGCCAGCCTTGTGACCCTCCACGATCTTGTCTCTGATGGCCTTGGAATGCTCCTTTGTCTTTCCCATGTTGACCAAGTATGAGTGCTGTTCACAAGTTTGGGGAGGGTCTTAATTAGTCAGAAAAGGCTGGAAAAAGAGATAATTAATCCAAAGATGTGAAGCTCATTGTTCTTTGTGCCTGAAATACTTCTTAATACTTTAGGGGAACCAAACAGAATTCTTGTGGTTTGAGGGGTTGAATAATAAATGACCCTCTGAATAAACTTTTCACAATTTAAAAAAAAAATAAAAAAATAAATAACATTCTTTTTTGCTGCAGTGCATTTCACACTTCCAGGCTGATCTACAGTCCAAATGTCATAATGCCAAGTTAATTCCGAATGTTGTAAACCTGCTAAATCTGCAGGGGGTTGAATACTACTTGTAGGCACTGTATAGAGATGGATGGGTGGATGGATGGATGGGTAGAATATAGATAGATGTTTGAATGGAGAGATAATGGAGCAGTCTTTAGTTGTCCATACAAAGCTTACCAGACACCTACTCATGGGTCCAATCCTATAAACACAAGAAAATTAGAGAAAGCTTTGTAGTGGAACCGAAACATTGCCACATGGGCTAGTAAAGAGACCTTCATCTTTTTGCACAAACTAACTGGAATGTTGCCTAATTTTCATGTGTGTAATAGATACTGTAGATAGATACAGTCATATGAAAAGGTTTGGGCACCCCTATTAATGTTAACCTTTTTACTTTATAACAATTTGGGTTTTTGCAACAGCTATTTCAGTTTCATATATCTAATAACTGATGGACTGAGTAATATTTCTGGATTGAAATGAGGTTTATTGTACTAACAGAAAATGTGCAATCCGCATTTAAACAAAATTTGACCGGTGCAACAGTATGGGCACCCTTATCAATTTCTTGATTTGAACACTCCTAACTACTTTTTACTGACTTACTAAAGCATGAAATTGGTTTTGTAACCTCATTAAGCTTTGAACTTCATAGGCAGGTGTATCCTATCATGAGAAAAGGTATTTAAGGTGGCTACTTGCAAGTTGTTCTCCTATTTGAATCTCCTATGAAGAGTGGCATCATGGGCTCCTCAAAACAACTCTCAAATGATTTGAAAACAAAGATTATTCAACATAGTTGTTCAGGGGAAGGATACAAAAAGTTGTCTCAGAGATTTAAACTGTCAGTTTCCGCTGTGAGGAACATAGTAAGGAAATGGAAGAACACAGGTACAGTTCTTGTTAAGCCCAGAAGTGGCAGGCCAAGAAAAATATCAGAAAGGCACAGAAGAAGAATAGTGAGAACAGTCAAGGACAATTTACAGACCACCTCCAAAGACCTGCAGAATCATCTTGCTGCAGATGGTGTCAATGTGCATCGGTGAACAATACAGCGCACGTTCCACAAGGAGAAGCTGTATGGGAGAGTGATGCGAAAGAACCCGTTTCTGCAAGCACACCACAAACAGAGTCGTCTGAGGTATGACAAGCCAGTTACATTTTGGAAGAAGGTCCTGTGGACTGATGAAACAAAGATTGATTTGTTTGGTCATACAAAAAGGAGGCAAAAAAACATGGCATTCCAAGAGAAGCACTTGCTACCCACAGTACAATTTGGTGGAGGTTCCATCATGCTTTGGGGCTGTGTGGCCAATGCCGGCATCGGGAATCTTGTTAAAGTTGAGGGTCGCATGGATTCAACTCAGTATCAGCAGATTCTTGACAATAATGTGCAGTGACGAAGTTGAAGTTACGCAGGGGATGGATATTTCAGCAAGACAATGATCCAAAACACCGCTCCAAATCTACTCAGGCATTCATGCAGAGGAACAACTATTGAAAACTCCAACAACTACCTGGACCTGAGAAAGTCTGCCAAATATACTAGCTATCAACAAGGGAATTGTCCTAACCTCAGGGATCAACCCCCTTGTAAGTTACATGAATGTCACTGACCTATTAGAATGCAGTCTCCAAAATCATATACATTTTATTATTTTCTCATTTTTTTCAGGTGTCTTTCCTACTAAGGAGTGATTCCAGTCATATTCCTGATGATCCCCTGTATTGCGTTAGGGGGGGATGAAACGCGTCGGGAGAGCTGGGGGGTCCACAAGATAAGTGGAGCTCCAAGCTCTTACCTAACATATCCAGTAACTCTTTAATAGGGAAAAATACACCTAATAGAAGAACCCTGGACATCTAACGCATAATTGTCTTTGTCTATGGGTCTGTGTTTATGTACTACACTCTTAATCACTTTTTTGGTCTGGTGGTGATTACCCCCGCTAGAGGTCAGTAAGGACGGTGAGGGAGACCTATACATCAAATAGAAGAGGGTCCCATTTTTTGTTGAGGAGGCCCATCCACGAGTAAGGAGGGTGGATACAGCATCTATATATATTAGCATCACCCCGACAGTGACCAACTAACGTCTATACTCTCTTCCTCAAAGAACCATTATCTGGGGCTGTCCTCAGGTGAGGGTACCTTGTGACTGACACCTGCACTTTATATGTCTGTCTATATATGTGATCTTAAATGAGAAGAACAATTTAAGTGTTCTGTTTTAATAATCTATGATATTTAAATAAAATAATATTTTTATGAGAGTAGTCTTTAAGTGGTGATTCTATTAATAGGGGTGCCCAAACTTTTTCATATGACTGTAGATAGATAGATAAAATGAATATAAAAACAGTCGCACTCTATAATGGCAAAGATATAAACTACTAATAAAAAAGTTTTTAGAGGTGTTTAGAATATTAAAATGGCCATTGTAATACTAGCCCAGCGCCATGTCACGACAACCTCATTATGCTGGGTCCTACTCTACTCTTACTCTACACTGCATCTGACTGGGCTCCTAAAAAAAGGACACAAGATCAATGAGTAACCCTGGAAGTTTAAAACACATTTTTCATTATATTTTAGTATGGAGTGATATCCTTTAGACTGGCTTTGCACTACCAACCCCCACCTTGCCCATTAGCCCCATGTGTTTTAAACTTCCAGGGTTACTGATCTTGTGTAGGTTTTTTAGGAGCCCAGTCAGATGCAGTGTAAAGTAACAGTAGAGTAGGACCCAGGAAAGGAGGATGCCGTGATGTGGCGCTGGGCTGGTATTACAATGGCTATTTTAGTATTCTAAACACCACTAAAAACTTTTTTATTCATACTTTATATCTGTGCCATTATAGTGTGCTACTATTGTATCTTTATTTTATCTTGTATCATGAATAAGATACGCAACTTTTCACATTATGGTAAGTGCTGCCAGTCCTCTCTTTATTCATTTCAGAGCTAGATAGATAGATATTAGAAAAATAACAGGCAGTACTCCAGAAGAAAATTAGGAAAAAGTGGACTTTAATAGCCCATGTGGTGTGGCGACGTTTCAGTTGTTTCCAACTTTCATATAGCCTTGATATAGCTTATCTACCGTTTGATATATGGTATTTTGAGGGGCCTTGCACGCATTTCTCATTTTCTAATGTGCTGTTCCAATTTACTAGATAGATAGATATTCTAAATTGTTTTTATAGAAATTTTCTAAACATTTATATAAATAAACCAAGTAGAAGAGTTGTGGGAAGATGACAGTATGGGTACTGAAAGGTGTCCTATCTGAATTTGGCAAGTTTACTCAAATTGTACTAAAACATTTTGAATTGCATTTGCCATTTAAGAGAAATCTGTTCCAGGTTTTTGCTACCTCATCTGAGAGCAGAATAAAGTAGGGTCAAAGACCCTGATTCCAGCATTTTTTCACTGATGAGCTGGTTTATCTCCTGCAGATCTACCAGTCCTCTGAATGCTGAGCTCTCTATAACCCTGCCCACACCACTGATTGGCAGCTTTCTGAGGTGGCAGGGTTGGAGGTGGAGTTAGAGCTTATGAATATGGATGACTAAATGGTAGGAGGTTTTCTAGTCCCCTAGTGATAATTTACTGCTGATAAATAAGCAATTATATCAAACTACAGCAAGTAGCTAAGTGTCACGGCACTGAAATCAAGGTCTCTATCTCTAAGTTGTCCTGCTCCCAGATTAGACGGCAAAACATGATAAAATATTTGCTTTAAAGACAGCTATCATGTTCTGAATTCTCTAAGTCTAGGACATAATTAATTAATACAAGGTTAAAAGCATATATACAGTGGATACGGAAAATATTCAGGCCCCTTTAAATTTGTCGCTCTTTGTTTCATTGCAGCCATTTCGTAAATTCAAAAAAGTTCATTTTTTTTCTCACTCATTCACTCTGCACACCATCTTGTCAGAAAAAAAATGTAGAAATGTTTGCAAATTTATTAAACAAGAAAACTGAAATATCACATGGTCATAAGTATTCAGACCCTTTGCTCAGTATTGAGTCGAAGCACCCTTTTGAGCTAGTACAGCCATGAGTCTTCTTGGGAATGATGCAACAAATTTTTCACACCTGGATTTGGGGATCCTCTGCTATTCTTTCTTGCAGATCCTCTCCACTTCTGTCAGGTTGCATGGTGAACGTTGGTGGACAGCCATTTTCAGATCTCTCCAGAGATGCTCAATTGGATTTAGGTTAGGGCTCTGGCTGGGCCAGTCATGAATGGTCACAGAGTTGTTCTGAAGCCACTCCTTTGTTATTTTAGCTGTGTGCTTAGGGTCATTAATTTGTTGGAATGTGAACTTTCGGCCAAGTCTGGGGTCCAGAGCACTCTGGAAGAGATTTTCTACCAGGATATCACTGTACTTGGCCACATTCATCTATCCATCAATTGCAACCAGTCGTCCTATCCCACTATGCGGCTACCTCTGGCTCTGGTCACTCTTCAGGGCTTTTCAGTACCTTTGAAGCTAACAAGTACCATGACCATACCATAATGTCATTGAATGACAATTGTCATGATGTTGCATGCAGTCTAATAACTGACTAAGCCTCAGTCTATGACACAAGCACTGAAAAGCCCTTGGGATAGGCATGATTGGCATTATGAGGCCTATTCATTGCAGTTGGACTTGAACAGCTTTGAAAAGTGACTGCAACTAAAAGGGGCTAAGGAGCCGAACAGGTTAGGGTGGAGGGGGTGACTATTATTTTGTTTTGCAACAAATCAGTTTTCTCCCCCATAGTGATGAGGCCTTCTAGGGATGCTGACCCTCTGGGATGCTAACAGGTTTAGCTTAGGACCAAACCATAGAGAGCTCTAATTAATTTCATCACCCTCAAGTTCTCCCAAACACTTAGGGCTTTTCCACAGCTAATATCTTGATTGCTACCCCTGGAATAGTTGCTGTAAGCTTCAGCTATATCTGAGTTTGGCGTTTTTCTATTTTTACAGGGCCAATTTTGGAAGACTTCTTTTATACAGTACACATTGAGACTGCATTTGCTTGGAAATAACTATTGCATGCCAAGCAATTGCACAGAATGGAAATAGCTGTAAATAATTTATATTCTAAAGAACAATTTTCTAAAAGTAATAATTTTGAATTAATGTTTCCAGTTTTGTCAGCATTTTTTATTTTGTATGAACCTACAAAAAAAACAATCGGGGACTAAATAGTATGATGCTATATAATAATTTTTTTTCATTTTATAAATAGAAAAAAATCTCCATACAATATATACAAAAAATAAAGAAAAAAAGGGGGGGATAAGAGGAAAACTGTACATACAGACAGTACAGATAACAAAAAATTAATGGGTTAATGTATCACACATCAGCTATCTAATATTGCACTCTGCCCTCTTATTGCACTGAAAAGCATATATATATTGAATAACCAGCATATAATGCTCTGTTAACATCACTTGCAATAAGATATATGTGGGCCTGTGTAAATTACTCCCATATAGCTACATGTATTGAACAACCAGCTATCAAATCTAGATCTCCTGTCCTGTGTGATAACTAACAATATAGCATTAGGAGACACATATAACAGAGAAATACAGCAATTACCTGTAGCCATATTGATGGACATGTGTGATAGAGACCCGAACCGCCCACCTCGATGCACGTTTCATGATAATAATCTAAAGGGAACAAGGAATCAGTCTTGCAATTATCATATAAACCAAGCTATGATTAATCATATCATATGATATCAAAATGATATGATGATGATATAAAAGTTATATAATTTATATAATGTAATTTCCTGGCTTTTATTTTGGATATTCTATTTCTCACTGTTAAAATTAACCTACCCTTAAAATTATAGACTGTAGACTATAGACTTTACTGTAGTATTTTTAATTTATAATGGGATGTTCACATTTTATAGGTTAATTATTAGATGTATATTGTGACAGTCTCAAAAATTAAAGGAGTTGTCCGACATAAACTCCAAAAAAAGTTTAAGCTAATATCTGCTGTATTGTCATATAAAACACCCCTACATTATTTTTTTGTTTTGTTTTCTAACTTTTGTCCCTCTAGAATTATCCCTTTTATTCTCTGCAGCTCTTTGTTTACGTGCAGCTCAATCAAACATGACATCTTCCTGTGCCAAACCTCGCAGTCAGAGCTAGCACCGTCTGGCCTCAGTGTCCAGCCCCGCCCTCTGCACACTCATTTGCTGTCAGTATACTGTCCCAGCACTGACCTCTCATTGCTCCAGCAATGATGGGCACATTACTACATTATATGTGCGGTGGATGTAAGGTGATTGTGCTGCACAGATGAAATATAACTGCTCTGTATTCTGTATCATTGGTAGTACAGAGCAGTGATCCTGCTTCTCTCATCTGTGACAGCACAATCACCTCACATCCACAGCACATATAATATAGTAATGTGCCCATCCCTCTCCCCATACTATAGTAATGTCCTCTTTCCTTGTGCCCATCCTGTAGTAATGTCCCTTTGGGCTCCTCTTCTTGTAGTAATGCTCCATCCTGTAGTAGTGCCCCCTAGTCTGCCATTCTTCACACACACACACAAAAAAACAAACAAATCCTTCTCACCTGTCCTGGTTCCCTCGGTGTCCTGCCTCTTGTGGCTGTAGACCCCTCCTTGCTGATCGCGGCCTCTGCACGGGGCCGTGCAGTCAGCACTTTATAGCAGAGGACTGATTTTCAGGTGCTGTGCAGGGACGCGCTCTCTATGCAGCTTCTCCACTGATCTGCTGCTGGCGTCTCATTGGCCAGCGGCTGATCATAGCTGTATGCAGAGCTCTGCAGAGCACCCTGGAATCTGTCATCTGTTATAAAGCGCTGACTGCACAGCCCCCTGCAGAGGCCACGATCAGCAAGGAGCCAGCCCGCCACAAGCAACATCAGAGGCCACAGCGGACAGCGCATTATATCAAATGACAGATTCCCGGGCACTCTGCAGAGCCATGCTCTGTATGCAGCTACTGCAATGATCCACTGCTGGCCTCTGATTGGTCGGCGGCTGATCATTGCTGTATACAGTGCTCCCATCTGCGCAGTGCCAGTAAATCAGTCATCTGATATACAGCGCTGACTGCACGGGCCCCCAGCACAGGCAGCATTCAGCAAGGGGCCATTAGCCTGCACGCCGCCAGCAGCATGGGGGCTGCATGCAGCATACAGGCAGAGAGACCCCTGCACTATGGGATGTGTGGGAGGGTGCAGGGAAGGGGGGCAGGGACGCCACGCACTATACCTGCTCAGCAGGGTGGCTACAGTACAGTCTGTGATGCTCGTCTACAAGGCAGGCATAAGCTCCTGCACTTGTCGTCGTGACATCAGAGGAAGCAGCAAAATCACGGCAGGAGCGGTCACATGACCGCTCTGAGCTGGGGGAGAGGGGCTGACAGCAGGGTAGGTAAGTAGTCACTATCTACTTGTGACGCCCTGGGCAAGCCAGGGGTCACAGGTAATGACACCACCACACCCTACACCCCGGATAGGTACACCAAAGCTACACCAGAAATCCTTGTTGCCTTCCTCCAGGGGCTGATGTTCACACCAGGGGGTGGGCCAGGCGGTTGGCTCTGCCCACCGAGGAGTTCACAGCCCTGGAGGCGGGGAAAACCAGGCAGATTAGATAGTAAGGAGTTGAAGTGAAGTGGTAGAGGAGTAAGAGAGAGGAGTTAAGGTGGAAGAGAAAGTGACAGTTGAAAGCCTGAAGTTTGTACGGGTGTGTGCCCCGGACTGAGACAGCAAGGTTAGCAGACGGTGGTGACCGTCTGCAGGAGAGGCTGATCGGAGGTTGCCTGAAAGGACCGTGGACGGGTGGTGGCCCGGCGGTACCGGACCGGTATACGAAGAGAAGCCAGCACCATTGGCAGGGGCCTTTCGGATCCCGGCAAGGCTAGGAGTCACCGTGAATTTGCCAAATCCGTCAGTGAAGGGGACCTCCTGGTCTCCCAACAACTAAGTCCCGATTGAAGGCAACAGTCCAACCGTAGGGGAGAGACACCGCCACCGCCAAGGCACCAGTTTCTCAGGGCCAGCACCTGCGGGCAAAGAGGGGCTCCTCCGGCCCATATCCAAGTCGGGGAGCGGGTTACCGGTGGGAACCCATCGCTACCAACATTACACTAGGTGCAGGGACAGAGACCGTCACCGCCAACTACCGGGGAAAAGCAACAGCAGCCGTCCGTGGGAACCGTCATTCCAGCCGTGTGTTTTACCGAGAACTGTGTCAACGTCTCAGGCTGAGTGAGTACCACCGTGCCGTACGGCACAGCGCTGCCCCCGCGACCCTGCACCTCACCAGGCCCCGCACCCGGCCTGCCATCCATCCCTACCCCATCACCGGGCCCTGGGACAACCAACCCCTTACCCACGGAGGGGAGGAATAACAACAAAGCTGCTCCCTGTCACCGCTCCTGGGATCCCCATACAGAGCAGCGGTGGTGTCCACACAATCACCACAACCGTGGGTGGCGTCACGGACAACAATAAATCCCAAAAACCAATCCCCTTTTCACTCACGGGCGAGGAGCGTCGCTCGAGTCCCCGGGATCCGGCCCATCGCTCGAGCCACCGAGCAGCAGAGGCCGCAGCAGCAGCGGCAGCCGGACCCGAGCAGTGGGAGAGCGCAGCGTCCCCTCCTCCGCCCGCGACAACTTGGCGTCACTAACAGGATCTTACCGCTCTGCCGTTGGGTAGAGGTGCGCCTTGTTACCGCCAGAGGTGTCCGGCCGGAAAATTTCAGAAGCCGCCATCTTTGGCGCGAAGAGTTCCCGCTCGAGCGTCTCCTCGAGTAGTGGAGGCGCGAAGGCCAAAACCCCGCCCCGATAGAGAAGGGGCCGGAAAGAGGCTAAGGGGGACGAAATGGTGACTGGTCGCATGTAGCCGTGGCTATAGAATCAGGGACGCCGGGACCCTGCGGCCATTGACTGGTTCCTGGAAGAGGCCGCTGCTAAAGATGCTGAGTCCGACCAACAACACCGTGGTCCCCATGCCTGGCACCGCAGCCTGGGTGGAAGTCCGGACCGTCCAGCTAAGCAGCCGTCTGCAGGTCCGCATGCAGCTCCTCCTGGAGGAGTGGGAGGCCGACATGGCGGAAGTGGTGGCGGCCATACGGAGACGCGAGGTGCAGGGAGTCTTGGAAGGGAGGGTAAGTGACCCACGCCCCTGTACCCCTAGTGGGTCGGTCATCGCGGCTGAGGGACCCGGTCCATACCCACTCGCCCTGCTACCTCCCCCGCTACCCGTGTTGGCTGCTGCTGCCCCGCCACTAGGCCCGCTACCACCACCACCGGTAGCGGTACCCTGCCAATCCGCCCCGGCGGACCGACCTGCAGCAGAAGCTCGTGACCGCCCTGATCCGCTTCCATGGAAGAAGCCGAAGGCTGAGGCCGTCAGCAAAGATGCACCGGAGGCACAGTAGGGACGCAGCTGCCAGGAGGCAGAGCAGGCCATGTCACAGCGGGGTCCCTCATTACTGAAGGTGCCGGTTGTAGCCGACACGGAGGGACTCTGGCTGGGTCCGTCCCCCGCACACGCTGAACCGGAGCAAACAGAAAGTGCTCCCGGCTGGGAGCGGCGGAAACGGCAGCTGCGCAGGAAGATCGATGCCCGAGAGGGGTGTAGAGCGGATGTGCATGCCCGCATGAATATGGAGGAGGATGACCCGCAGCGAGCTACCATCGGGGTCCACAGCGGTGCACCATGTGAAGGTGGCACTAGAGCCCCGCGATTGAGGATGGACTGTTAAGCCGGCGGTCCTCCGCCTAAAAGTTGTCCCCGTTGGGACCACCTGTATGTGTTTAAAAGTTGTGCAAGTTTGAAAATGAAAATGATTAACCGAAGTTAACCTGATTGTCTACACTGCTGATTAAACCGGTTGTTGCCGGCACCGTTGTCCCCGTGGGGACCGTTTGAAAAGTTGCGTAAGGGACTCCTTACGGACAAGCCCGTGAACTTGCAGGGCAACCACAAACGTTAGTGGCATGTAAATATGTTTTGTTGCAGCTTACCGTTACCGCCTCCGGAGAGGCAGGTTGGAGGGAGGGCCCGCAGGGGAGCAGGCTGGGGCCCAGCCACCACAGGAACCGGTGGCTACCCTCTGGAGGGGAGGGACAGATCCCGCTCGGGTGACTTAGTTCAGGACTGGGGTGAAGGGGTGCTGCCTGTTTCTTAGGGGCAGCATCAGGGCCAGGTTACTTGGGTGGGAGAGAGCGGCAGCCGCAACCATTACCGTAACGTTTAAGAAAAGTGCCTCCCGTTGTGGGATGATGTTCTTCTATTTGTATTATGCTTTATCTTTTTCAGAAAAATAAAACCGGTGTTGGACGGGCAGCCCGCGGACGGTCTGCATTTTGCTAAGGGGGAATGTGCCGCCCTGGGCAAGCCAGGGGTCACAGGTAATGACACCACCACACCCTACACCCCGGATAGGTACACCAAAGCTACACCAGAAATCCTTGTTGCCTTCCTCCAGGGGCTGATGTCCACACCAGGGGGTGGGCCAGGCGGTTGGCTCCGCCCACCGAGGAGTTCACAGCCCTGGAGGCGGGAAAACCAGGCAGATTAGATAGTAAGGAGTTGAAGTGAAGTGGTAGAGGAGCAAGAGAGAGCAGTTAAGGTGGAAGAGAAAGTGACAGTTGAAAGCCTGAAGTTGGTCCGGGTGTGTGCCCCGGACTGAGACAGCAAGGTTAGCAGACGGTGGTGACCGTCTGCAGGAGAGGCTGATTGGAGGTTGCCGAAAGGACCGTGGACGGGTGGTGGCCCGGCGGTACCGGACCGGTATACGAAGAGAAGCCAGCACCATTGGCAGGGGCCTTTCGGATCCCGGCAAGGCTAGGAGTCGCCGTGAATTTGCCAAATCCGTCAGTGAAGGGGACCTCCGGGTCTCCCAACAACTAAGTCCCGATTGAAGGCAACAGTCCAACTGTAGGAGAGAGACACCACCACCGCCAAGGCACCAGTTTCTCAGGGCCAGCGCCTGCGGGCAAAGAGGGGCTCCTCCGGCCCATATCCAAGTCGGGGAGCGGGTTACCGGTGGGAACCCATCGCTACCAACATTACACTAGGTGCAGGGACAGAGACCGTCACCGCCAACTACCGGGGAAAAGCAACAGCAGCCGTCCGTGGGAACCGTCTTTCCAGCCGAGTGTTTTACCGAGAACTGTGTCAACGTCTCAGGCTGAGTGAGTACCACCGTGCCGTACGGCACAGCGCTGCCCCCGCGACCCTGCACCTCACCAGGCCCCGCACCCGGCCTGCCATCCATCCCTACCCCATCACCGGGCCCCGGGACAACCAACCCCCTACCCACGGAGGGGAGGAATAACAACAAAGCTGCTCCCTGTCACCGCTCCCGGGATCCCCATACAGAGCAGCGCTGGTGTCCACACAATCACCACAACCGTGGGTGGCGTCACGGACAACAATAAATCCCCAAAACCAATCCCCTTTTCACTCACGGGCGAGGAGCACCGCTCGAGTCCCCGGGATCCGGCCCATCGCTCGAGCCACCGAGCAGCAGAGGCCGCAGCAGCAGCGGCAGCCGGACCCGAGCAGTGGGAGAGCGCAGCGTCCCCTCCTCCGCCCGCGACATACTTACCTGCCCCAAAGTAGCCCAATAGGGAAATAACAAAAAATAAGTAAAATAATCCGGATAACCCCTTTAATTGTCATCCAAATTAGTGTTATATTAACCTTTATTTAAGAGAACAAATGCTATGGTTTTGACTTTTTGTGGAACGTTCTCAAAATCTCTAAAAATAGCGTGGAATGTGCTGTTCCCATACCGAGATTTTAGATTCATTTGCATTTTTGATAAATCTAATCAGTGTTTCTACTCTGTATTATTTTCCTTTAATCTCGGCTTTTTGGCCTTTTCATCCTCACTAGCAGCTATTTACACAAAGATCTAACTTCTTTCTTGTGAATGTGAATCTTGTTTATACACTTTTTGGTAATCATCATTTTAATACAGGACTTTGGACGGCTGCTCCATCTCTGGCCGGAGTCACATAAACATTAACAAACTTAATGACAACACCAATAACACACTTGTATAAGCAACATAAGAAACCAAAAAGCCACAAGTTTACTAAAAGCCATTTATGACAGAATACCAGCAGGCAGTGGGAAATAATTCTAAACAGTTTTTTATATCGCATCCCGTTCACGTTTGCAGATTGCGAAGTATGTGGTTGGGTTTTACAAGAATAGTAGCCCTTTATAGATGTTTTTCATGAGCGCATCTGCTACTTTGTAATTCTTAGACTATAAGGGTCCATAATTGTCTATTTATTATACCCCCTATGTGGTGAAGTTTTCGCATAGTGCAGTCAAGATCTACCAGTTAGCCTTAAAAAAACGATCACGAGGCAGAAGTAAGAACAAAAATAAACCAACTTATTACTTCTTTCTTTATCTTTTGTCACCACTATTTTGTTTCGTTTTTTATTTTCACAAAATCTTCTGCCAAGTTATTATAATCGTTAATGAGCCTAAAACTACCCATAGTACAGTACATTCCATGAGCCCTTAGGCACAGAGTTCCTGGTACCTTAAAATACTTGCTCTCATGGTCTGGTTGCAGATCCAGATCTTCAATGGCCTTGTTGGATCTCAGGATTGTTCTATACTCTATGCTGCAGACTGTGACTGTGAGACGTGGTACCAGATTTACCATCAATGATGAGTAGCTACAGCATACCCAAGAGTGATCTGACTTCACTGTGACCGACGGCTGGCCAATTACTAGAGTGTAACAGCTGAAAGCATCAGAGAGCGGTAAGGGAAGAATGGAACTTATCATGTGCCAGTACAATAGGTAGGAGTGAGGCCAATATGCTGGTGTGGAAGGCAATGAATAGTGTGACGCCCTGGCAAAACTAGGTTGTCACAGAGACTGCACAAATCTTCCAGGTGCAGGACTCCATCCTCCTTGGAATACCAACACAAACCCACACCGAGGTACACAACATCAGCCAGCAACGCCTAGTCACCCCCCATGACAATAGGGACACACCAGTGGGCGGGGACAAGCGGATGGTGACGCCCACCTAAGGGTCCTGAGGTGTCCTGGGAGGGAACAAGACAGTTAAGTTAAGAGAGAGGAAGTGAGAGGAGTGTGAAGTGACAGGGTAGTCAGAGGTTGGAGCCTCTGGACTACCAGACTACTGACTAGGTGGCAGTCGGCAGACAAGGCCACAAGCGACGGAGATCCGGTCACGGGAGACCTTAAGTGGACTGGGGTACAGGGACCCTAGAGCAAGGACAGCTTCACGCCCCTTACTAATGGACTAGCCGGGGACAAGATTTCAGGTCTTGTCCCACAGGAGGCCCAGATAGAGCGAGATGGAAGCCCAACGAGGGGGATAGGGCTCCGCAATTGCCTGCTAAGATCCCACGGGTCAGTTCTTGCGGGCCGCAGCTCCCTACACACAAGAATCACCGGGAGTGGACTTCCCCGTTTCAAGCGGAGTAGTCAAACTAAGGACACAAACACTAAGTGCAGGAGGAAGGGAACCATGTTTGCTGTACCAGGGTGTGGGACCCAAATACACCCGCCGGAGGTCACCGGTCACTGGCAATTTGGTTTACCATTTGGACTTTGTGTGATTTCTTCCAGAACTGTGAGTACACCAATACCACCCGGTCTAACCCTGCAGAATACCCTCCGCAGCATCCTTTCCCATACACCTGGGCCCCGGGATAACACCTCCCCCTACCCATGGAGGGGATACCATCTTGCTGCCCCGCTTCATCAGCCCCGGGCGTCCCATACCAAGGCAGTGGTGGTGTCACCAACCATCACCGCAAACCACGGGTGGTGTCACTGACAAACTCTTCCCCTGTAAATACCCCCTTTATTATGTTGTGGGCGGCAGGCTGCTACACGAGCCCCGAATCCGGCTGCCACTCAAGCCGCAGCCACGATGCCGGATCCGAGCACCTCGGGTAGCCTCCCCCTGCATTGGTCAGTCACCCCTGCCCGCAACAATAGCTGTCATGTCCCCACGGAGTCCGCTCCTGCGACTTCTGCTCCAATCGCCAGGCGATGCCGTGTTCCCGCCATGGATAGTGCTAGGGATGGGAGAGGAGTCGATGCCTGTGGCTCTACTGGGCAAAGGCTCTGCTCATCCACTAAGCTGGGTTCCCTTGGGACCTGCACTACTCCTGACTGACTGTAGGTGGCATGTGTTTTCCAGCTGACATTACCATCATTCAGCTATAGCCAATGGGAATAAATCACACCTTTCTTATTCTCCCTTTCTGCTGGTCACTGCCAGAGATAGTTCTGTATTCCTAGTTCCTGTGCCGCCCTGTTCTTTTTAGTGATTCTGGTGTTCTGACTTCTACTTATTTCCTGACTACCCTCCTGCCTGCTGTTTATGTACCTCGCTGCCATCTCCGGTTTTGACCTCTGCCTGATTTTCCTGATTATGCTCCTGCCTCCCGAGTTTGTCCCTTTTTGTGCCTCCTGGTTTGGACCATGCCTGACGACCACTCTTTCTGGAATTGCAACCTTCCATAGGCAGCGATCTCCTGGACTTTGTGTAATTCCAAATTTCTGTATAGGGGTTAAAGGGTTTCAGGATTCTTGAGGTCCTGCCGGCTTGGTGGATAGCCCTAGTCTGTCCGTGACAGACATCTTAGTCTGTGGTCAAGGGCAGACTTTACAATAGCTTTATCATGCATATTTATGCTAATAAACTTATGGGCACACAGAATTTTTGGAAGTGTTCTTGGAGCAGAAACTGATCTGAAACTCAAATTATCATCCAAAGATCAGGCCGCCTCAAATACTTTGAGTTTTAGCTCAATTTCTGCTCCAATAACTTATCAAAAAGCACGTAGGCCATAGGTATGTGCACAAAAAGGAGTGAACTCATTAACACTAGCATGCTTAATAAAGGGCTAACTGGTTTATGATGCATCAAACTCACTAAGAGAGGCACATGCACAAAAACTATGAGTCTTTTCAAAGGATTGTACTCCATTTTTCTAGCAAAAACACTAATAAATTACCCCCTGAAAAAAAAATTTTGCTGAGTTTTTGGAATGGAAAATTTAGGGTTTTGAGATGTTTTGTGTTTCTGAAGATAATTTGGAGTATTTCTGCTCAGTATCTGCTCCAAAAATATCTAAAAAAAAAAACCCCACCTCAGTCTCAGTGTGCATATACCCAAAGACTGTGCTCACAGAATCTTTTTGCTGAGTTTTTGGAGAAGAAACGTGAAAAGGATTTGGAGAGTTTCCACTGAATTTCAAAAAAACTGTTTGCACGCAGCCCACGCACATGTGCACACGATGTCTTATAGATGCCAGCATACCCGTAAAGTTTTTGAAGCAGAAGATACTTCAGGAAAATTCCATTAGGGTTTCTTCTTTGTGATATTACTTTGTCATTTTCTATAATTTTATATGTAAATTAGTGGCAACTCCCACTTAATGAATGGTCAGATCACTTTGTTTTAGCAACATCTTTTCACAGCTTTCAAAGCCTAAAGGCCCCGTCACGCTAGCAACATCGCTGCTAACGAACAACTTTTGTGACGTTGCTAGCGATGTTGCTGTGTGTGACATCCAGCAACAACCTGGCCCCTGCTGTGAGGTCGTTGGTTGTTGCTGAATGTCCTGGGCCATTTTTTAGTTGTTGCTGTCCCGCTGTGAAGCACAGATCGCTGTGTGTGACAGCGAGACAGCAACAACTAAATGTGCAGGCAGCAGGAGCCGGCTTCTGCGGAGGCTGGTAACCAATGTAAACATCGGGTAACCAAGAAGCCCTGTCCTTGGTTACCCGATATTTACCTTTGTTACCAGCCTCCGCCGCTCTCACTGTCAGTGCCGGCTCCTGCTCTGTGCACATGTAGCTGCAGGACACATCGGGTTAATTAACCCGATGTGTGCTGTAGCTAGGAGAGCAGGGAGCCAGCGCTAAGCATTGTGCGCTGCTTCCTGCTCTGTGCACGTGTAGCTCCGTGCACTGGTAACCAAGGTAAATATCGGGTTGGTTACCCGATATTTACCTTAGTTACCAAGCGCAGCATCTTCCACGCGGCGCTGGGGGCTGGTCACTGGTTGCTGGTGAGCTCACCAGCAACTCGTGTAGCCACGCTCCAGCGATCCCTGCCAGGTCAGGTTGCTGGTGGGATCGCTGGAGCGTCGCAGTGTGACATCTCACCAGCAACCTCCTAGCAACTTACCAGCGATCCCTATCGTTGTTGGGATCGCTGGTAAGTTGCTTAGTGTGACTGGACCTTTAGATGTTTAACAGAAGTTAAAAATGAGGAAACATTTGCAAAGTCATTTTTATATTGCTGTATTATTATATAGCACCATCATATTCCACAGCACTTTACAAATATTATCTTCACTTTCCCCAAAGGCATTGAGTAGCATTAACTGGAAATAAGGCCCTTGCTCACACCCCATCTCAATTTCTCCTTTAATGACTACTTTTAGTGAGTAAGATGCATTAAACTAAGCTGCATTCTCTGTTCAATCACTAAATCCTGATTCATACTGATACTGAAGTGTAATTTATGACTCTAGAGAAGACTTCTTTTATTATTCTGCTTACTTGCACAGTGCCAACATAGTGTGCAGCACACTACAGATGTCATCATCACTGTCTCCGTCTTTCTCCGTCAGTTCCCTATCAGTATAAGTTTGCAGTGTGGGAGGAAAGCCATACAAACATGGGGAGAACATACAAACTCACCAAAAAAAAATCAAAGTTTATATGTCAGCTCACCCATTCCAACAGCGCACAAGTCTTGTAGGGCAGCAAGTTCCAAAGATAGTGAAATAAATTAAATACAGCGCTGGATTCAACTTATTTTTTTAACATACAAACGCCTTACAGATCTTGTCCTTGTGGGATTTGATCATAGGACACCAGCAATTCAGTGCTAACCACTGAGCCACCGTGCTGCCCTTCTTCCACAGCTCCTGAGGCCAATGACAACGGGACTGATTCATCAAACCATTTATGCCTGAAAAGTTACAGAAAATCTTTGAAAACTCTTTTGACTTCTGGCATTTTCACTCCAGTTTGAATCAGCTTTGGCAAAATGGGTGGCACTGGGGCAGGGTAGGGGCAAGATCTTGACCGCGCATCAAATTTTCCAGTAATTTGTACATCACAAATGCTACTCCAGTCTGCCAGTGTAAGGGTATGTGCCCATGATCAGGACTCGCTGCGTCCTGGATTTGCGGGACAGCGAGACTCTTCCGCAGGAAACCATAACTGCTTGTACCCACGATCAGGATTTGGTGTGCTGCAGTCTCTCGCTTATGTGCTCCCTACGGAGGACACTTGCAATATCACAGCAAACAAGCTGACATGCTGCGGTCTGGAAAGCCGCACCGTAGGTCAGTATTTGCTGAGGGAAAAACAAGCATAGTGGGCACAGGATTTATGCATCCAAGCGCGCTGTGAACACAGATTGTGGGCACGTACCCTAATAGTATTTCTGGCGCAGTACACTGAGATGCACACCACTGAGAAGAGGCCCTGAATTCACTATGTAGCACTATGCCAGCCTCGATCAATCGGCTTCAATGTGTTTTACTCGACTTCAGTCAGTCCGTAACATTACGATTCATGATCTTGGCCTGTATGCTGCTGCTTAACCATGGAAACCAAACTCATAAAGCTCCCAAAGGACAATTTTGGGGGCATATCCCTTACTTAGCAGTTTGGAGATTTGCAATTAGTGAAGTAACCAAGACACATGTTTAGGTGCCAAGTACTTAAAGGGAGTCTGTCACTCCCAAAACTCAACTTAGACTCATCAAAGAGTCATGTAGGGAAATGAGCCCCTGTACGGTTTTGTTTTGTTTCTTTTTTCTGTTTTCTCAGCTATGATTATCCAGAAAATTATTTTTATTATGCAAATGAGGGTGCTCAGCTCACCCTTGATGTGGTCAAGTTCTAACTCCACCGTTCTAAAGGCCCCGTCACACTAAGCAACATCGCTAGCAACATCGCTGCTAACGAACAACTTTTCTGACGTTGCTAGCGATGTTGCTGTGTGTGACATCCAGCAACAACCTGGCCCCTGCTGTGAGGTCGTTGGTTGTTGCTGAATGTCCTGGGCCATTTTTTAGTTGTTGCTGTCCCGCTATGAAGCACAGATCGCTGTGTGTGACAGCAAGACAGCAACAACTAAATGTGCAGGCAGCAGGAGCCGGCTTCTGCGGAGGCTGGTAACCAATGTAAACATCGGGTAACCAAGAAGCCCTGTCCTTGGTTACCCGATATTTACCTTTGTTACCAGCCTCCTCCGCTCTCACTGTCAGTGCCGGCTCCTGCTCTGTGCACATTTAGCTGCAGCACACATCGGGTTAATTAACCCGATGTGTGCTGTAACTAGGAGAGCAAGGAGCCAGCGCTAAGCATTGTGCGCTGCTCCCTGCTCTGTGAACATTTAGCTGCAACACACATCGGGTAATTAACCCGATGTGTGCTGTAACTAGGAGAGCAGGGAGCCAGCACTAAGCGGTGTGCGCTGCTCCCTGCTCTCTGCACGTGTAGCTCCGTGCGGCGGTAACCAAGGTAAATATCGGGTTGGTTACCCGATATTTACCTTAGTTACCAAGCGCAGCATCTTCTACGCGGCGCTGGGGGCTTGTCACTGGTTGCTGGTGAGCTCACCAGCAACTTGTGTAGCGACGCTCCAGCGATCCCTGCCAGGTCAGGTTACTGGTGGGATCGCTGGAGCGTCGCAGTGTGACATCTCACCAGCAACCTCCTAGCAACTTACCAGCAATCCCTATCGTTGTTGGGATCGCTGGTAAGTTGCTTAGTGTGACTGGACCTTAAGACTCCCCCATTGACTGCAATTGAGGGCTTAGAGAAAGTGCTGCCTAAATTGGAAAATCGCTTATGTGGATGTGTGTATATCCTGGCACTGACTCTGCAAGTACTGAGTGTCACTACAGTGTCCGAGCACGCGAGCATACAATCCGGTCTGCTGTTAATAACCACACGGATCCACCAAGGTGTAGTGAGCGAGTGGCTGCAGCAGACAGGAGAGCAGAATGTATGTGCGGCTACTACAGTGTCAGAGTGAGCATACATGGCCGAGTTTTCCATTCAAGAAGCACTAACTCTAGGTAAGCGAGCACTGTCAAGGAGGAGGCAGAATTTGCATAATAAAAAGGTCATTTTTGGTTTTTTAAAAATAATCATAATGGAGAAAACTAAACGGGAAAGATTTTTTATGGGGCTAAGTCCACTATATGTCTGATAGTTTAAACTGAGTTTTTGGGAAGACAGACTCAATGTAATTGCTTGTGGACCATCCAATGACTTAAAATGTTGGTCCAGTTTTCATGATTCTTGAGATAGAGCGCTGAAAGCATAATTATCAGTATAAAATCCTCCATTTAATGTCATTTATTAATGAACGTCTGAATGCTTTTCAATTTTTGGAACAGTATATGTGCAACGTCCATCGTCTAGGACAATATCATTGTGCACACACCATGATCTCACTTTTCCCATAACCGCCAGTAGGAAAAGGCTGAAGAAGCATTTTGCAGAATGGTGATATTTCCAGCCATTAATTGGGCGTCCATGAAAATTCTTGTGGGCACAAAATACTTTTGTGGTTGGATTTCTCAAAAATCTTGTTAACCTTCCTCGGAGTTGACCACAGAACAAACAGAGGGGAGTAAAACTTGATGAATGTATCTTCCTCCAAGCATGACACATATAGGTATACAGTGAATTTAGGGAATTCTTAGACACTCTTCACAATTACATTTTATACTAATATCATTTCTCCTAAATCTACACAAAACTGCATGACAAAGTAGAAAGTTTTAGGAAACTTGTACTAAGTTTAGGCCAAGTAGGTGGCAACTGTCCCATTTCTTCAATGCAATTCTCCATGTTTAAGTCTTTTAGTAAAAAAAGAACAGACAATGATAGGTTGAGGGTTTTTTTTCTTTTTATATGATCATGTCAATTGCTACAGCTGAGAAAAAAAAATCCTCAAAAGGAAAGGTGATACTGCCATTCTTCACTGCATGGTTAGAATTACCTTTGTGATGTGCATGCCTTGTTTCCTCGTCATGACACTTGCCATTCAAACCAAATGCAGTTTAATTTAGGTTTTATCATGTCAGAAAATCTGGTTTTAAAAGGTCTTTTGGAAAACTTTTAATGTTTCCTTTATGAAGGCGTGTGACTAGGCCAATATGTCATAAAAAACTCACTTGGTGGCGGGCTACAAAAATGGTTCTACTCATAATGAGCAGTTCAATGCTCGGATGGACACGACTCGAATACCCGAGTATAATGTAAGTCAATGGTGGACGTGAGCATTTTTTCCAGGAAGTCTGCTGGAAATATGCTTGAGTTCCCCATTGAATTGCATTATACTCGGGACTTGAGTTGCATCTGAGTACCCAACTGCTAGTTACGAGTACAGAGCACAGTAGTGCTTGCTCATCACCATCTAGACCGTTCTCAGTTAGTGGAACCCTGGAACTTTCAGAAAGACCATTGGATGCTTGTTCAGCTACTTAGCCAAGAAATGTACAAGATCTGGGACGTTAATGCTCCAAAAAATGTTGACTTGTGATTTGTTTAGAGGAAAACGAGAAGGTAAAAAACAAACAAAAAAAATCAAAAACACACTATTAACCTGCAGCTATAGTGTGAATATGCAGGTTATTAGCCTTCTGGAGCTGCCTGGCGCAGAAAGCTCCACTACCAGGAGGAAATTACCTTTATTCCTCCCCACAGCTTCTGGTTTTCAGTCATCAGGGTGGCACCGGCGTGTCTTCAGCTAACACTCTGGGCACAGTGAGTGGCTGATGTAACCACACCCCAGCTCTGACAGTCAGTTGTCAGTCATTGTGGGAACACTGTTACAGTCAAATCGATATGCACGGAGAGGTAACTAAAATCATGCTGGCGCCACACTGATGACTGAAAGCCTGAAACTTCCAAGAACAATAGAATTTATTTTCTCTCGGCAGCGAAAATCTCAGTGCCAGCACTGAGCAGCTTCAAAAACACTATTAACTTGTAGATTAACACTATATAGTCAGGTTAATAAAGTTTTTTAACTGACAGGGTCCATTTAAATACGTATTCTGACTGGACTCTAGCCACATGAGCATATGGAAAACCGAGATTATTACGCCACCTCATATCTGCAGGATCAGGTGCACAATCAGCAGCCGCTGCTCTTACTAACAGTTATCAGTGCACATGTTTCCGGCTCCTCTCATTTTTAGACTGAGAAGTGAGTGAAGCTCAAATACCCCTCTAATTTACTGATCACACAAAATACTTCAATTACAACCTGGAACCCTAATATCAGTGCATTGTTGGAGCCCAGATGACCGAGCTAAATTGTAAGGCTAAGTAAGGATTAGGCATAGGTTATATGGCGACGTGCCATGTGACACTTAAATCAGTGTCAGATTACATTTTTTTTCTTTCCGTTAATGGTGTTACATTGTGACGTGTAACTGTAAAGATTGCAAATGTTTCCAAACCTGTTGGATTTTATGTCGCTTGACAGACGTAACTCACTTTCCGAAGACTTCAATACAAGTCACATGTGTGCAAATTATTTGCAAAATCCCAGCTTTAAAATAGTCGCCTGACAATCTACAGATAAATTGAACAGATGTTTTTAGTTGTGCATCACATATTGGCGTGTAGTCTCCGCCTTAAAAAGTAAAAGGTTTTAATTTATTTCATAAATACACATTAAGATAAGAAACTAATATATCATATCAGACAAATTTGCTCCTTTCATCTGCCAGATGGATCATTCATTATCAATTCATGACTGATCTCTATTCAGTGAGGGCAGATTGTTACATTATGGAGATATAGCAGATACTACCGATGAGATTCTATCCCAGTAATGTAAAAACCTGTTCTCACCAATTACAGATTTTACCCATAAACTGAGAATTATGAGAACAAAAGAGCAGTTCAGGGGGAAAAAAAAATCTTCTTTCTCTAATAAGGTTTGTTACAAAGCTGCTTATTTTCTTGTTAATTATTGCTATATTAAAATAATAATTAAATCAATGGTTACACTTTAAGATAACAAGGTGAAGATTGAAGAAAAGGAGCAGCAGAATTGTTATGGGAAAAAGTGAGGAAGGAATAGCTCAGGTTTAATACTTAGGAGGGTTAGGGTTTACAAACCGGTCAATGTTAAACATTTCAAAACCTGTGATTTTTTTTTTTTTTCCCCCCATACTTAGCAGGTAGTTGAAATGCCAGCTGATCCAGGTCCCGAGACCTACCTTCCCCCGATCATACACATCCAATGCTTTCTGTTGCGTCCGCACTCCGGTCTGTGGGTGCTCAGGTCTGCTGAGCACTTCTCAGAGACTTGGCACCCAGAAACCCACCAATACTTTTAAAGCACTTCAAGTGCCTGTTAAGTATGAGGCTACGTCCGCACGTTGCTTTTTTGCTGCTTTTTCAACTGCAGCGTTTAATGCCAAAATGGTTGTGTTCTGCTTTTCAAGCAAAGTCTATGGGAATTTGGGTTTGTTGTTCGCACTTTGCAGTTCAAACTGCAGCCTTTTTGTTGCAGAACTTTGGTCAAAAACTCAGCTTTGTCAATTGTTTTTGCCATTTGGGTTTTGCACTGCAAAGCTGAGTTTTTGACCAAAGTTCTGCATCAAAAAGGCTGCAGTTTGAACTGCAAAGTGCGGACAACAAACCCAAATTCCCATAGACTTTGCTTGAAAAGCAGAACACAACCATGTTGGCATTAAACGCTGCAGTTGAAAAAGCAGCAAAAAAGCAGGTAAAAAGCAACGTGCGGACATAGCCTTAATATGTCTGAAGGTGGACAGATTGGGCGCAGGGCTCGAGTGACATAGGCACAGGTACTAGGGGGGAGTATTGGTGTTTTTATTTTAACAGGGTCAAACACCCAGGTTGAGAAAGGGTTGTCCAAGCAGTGGCCAACCCTTTTAAACATGTGATATATATGGCACTACAAAAGCAAAAAAAAAAAAAAAAACCAGCACCTCCAAATACAGGTCTGTGCAGCATAAGTCCCACAGACTGCATGTGGCCTGCAGGAACCAGGAGATGACAACTCCCTTCCTATATTCAAATGTAATTGCATCTTTAAAACAATGATGCACATTTGAACACTTGTGCACTGGGACAGGGAGGACAAAAAAAGAAAAAAAAAACCTGCAAGTCTCCACCCTGAATTTCAGCAGAGTGATTAGGTCAGCACACATAACATCACACTGCTACCGTAACCACAAAGACAACAAGCAAGGCAACAGTAAGCGCTCCATGGAGGAGCAGATGATTTACGGTATGTGCCCAGTCATAGTAAATACTGAAGTGCTGGCAAGAAAACGCAGCACAAAATACATGTGGGTTTTTTTTTTATGCGACTTTCACATTAATTAGCATGGGTTAAGTCTGCAGCAAATGCACAAAAAAAAAAAAAAAAAAGACAAGCTGCAAATTTAAATCTGCAAGGAAAATCTCAGTCACTGTGCTTGCACTAGGAAATCCTTCAGGTTTTGTAACATCTGTGCAGAAAAGAAAAGAAAAATGCAACAAAACCGCAGCCAATGTGCACAGACCCTAAATGTCTATTTTAAATGAGGGGGTTGAGGGAGGGTTGATGTTAACCCAAGAGCACATAATGGAGCAATGGGGGACGGGGTCAGGATTGCGAAAGGGGGCCCTTTATAGTGATGGGTAGTGGGGACATTATGCAAAGAAGTAGTGTAGGGGAACATTATGGAAAGTGGTAGGCAATAGGAGGATATTTTGTATAGGAGATATTTATCTGTTGGGCAATACAATGATGCTTATAATTATTAAGGGCACCAAGTTGGAAGAGCTATTGACGACTGACATGGCATCTGGAGTACATGGAGACAAAATGGAGAGAAACGATTCTAAAATCAGATATAACATCTATAAAAAGTACCTGTCTGTAAGGCTATGTGCGCACTAGAAAAGTGATTTTTCTCAAGAAATTTTTTGAGAAACTTCTGGGAGTTGAAGATTACCGCACCTGCGGTAAAAAAAAACGCACCACAACCGCAGAAAAAACGCATGCATTTTTGCCGCAGGTTGGTCCCTGCGGTTTTTTATGCTGTAACTGCAATAAATAATATAGATAATCGATATAAGATAGACAGAATGGATAGAGGGAAAGATGTATAGATAGATAATAGATGAGAAAGACCTATATAATGTCCCACCTCCCTGCATATTCTAAGCTGGCACCCTTTAGTGACTTTCATGTGGCACTCAAGGGTGCTTAGCCTTGTATTTAGCCAAAAAATAAATAAAAAAAAAAAACACACGACATGAGGTCCCCCCTATCTTTTGTAGCCAGCTAGGGTAAAGCAGACGCTACAGCCTGCAGACCACAGCTGGCAGCTTTACCTTGGCTGGTAATCCAAAACAGAGGGCAACCCACGCTGTTATTTTACATTAAATAAATAATTTAAAACAAAAAACGTGGTGTGTCCCCCAAATTGGATCACTGGCCAAGGTAAAGCGGACAGCTGTGGTCTGGTATTTTCAGACTAGGGAGGTCCACAGTTATAGGACACTCCCCAGCCTAAAAATAGCAGGCCACAGCCGCCCCAGAAGTGGCGCATCCATTAGACGTGCCAATCCAGGCGCTTTGCCCCAACTCATCCCGTTGCGGTGGCAAACGAGGTAATATATGGGGTTGATGCCAGATGTGTAATGTCACATGGCATCAAGCCCTGGGGTTAGTAATGTCACGTGTCTATCAGATACTGACTGGGTTGGTGATGTCAGGTAAGAAATAAAAAAAAATAGACAACAAAAAAAAGTTTTATTTGAAAAAAAACATTCCCTCTTTCACCAATTTATTGAAAAGAACAATCAATTCCAGGTCCGGCGTAATCCAATAAGGGGGTCCCATGACGATCCATACCATAGTCAATGTCCCAGTCAATGAAGAACAAAATGTTTCCCATTGGCTGGGAGAGAAGTGCAGTGACCTGAACGAACATCAATAGGTCAGCCCAGGTCACTGCAGAGGATGACGAGCGCTGCCATCAGGAGGTTAGATGAGATCATTACCTGCAGTGACGTTCTCAGCAGTTTCGCGAGAGCCTGTGACATCACCGCTAGTGACAGTCTCAGGCCGCCCGCGAGACAGGCATAGAAGGCAATGACAGCGCTGACGTCAGATCGTTACAGCAAGTAATGATCTCATCTAACCTCCTGATGGCAGCGCTAGTCATCCCCGCGGCTGCCAGCACTGCAGTGTGAGAAGCTGCTGATACTGCTGTACAGGCAGCCGCGGGGCTGGAGCGGGACACAGACTGCACGGGCACCCGAAGGAGGTCACATGGAAGTGCTTCCGTGCGGCGTCCAGGGAGTGTTATGTGTGTGTGTGTGTGTTTACTCTGCTCAGCTTCCTCTTCCTGACAATGACATCACTTCCCTGCAAAACGCAGGCAGTGATGAACATTACCGCAGGTAAACCGTGGCTATACCAAGGGTATACCGCCCATCATTTCTCGGTATTTTGCGATTACAATACAGTGAATGGAGTGAAATAACGCAGGTACCTGCGGAAAAGAAGTGACATGCACATTTTCGCAAGAAATTCTGCAGAAAGGATTTTGAGAAAAAAAAAAACGCAGTGCGCGCACAGCTATTTTTTTCCCATAGGTTTTGCTGGGAAATGTCTGCAGAAAGATTACAAACATTTCTCAAGAAATTTCTGCAACAAAACCACAGGTAAATCTGTGGGTAAAAACGCAGTGTGCGCACAGGGCCTAAATGTATATTTAGGATACTGCCTGCTTCTCATTAGCACTGTGGTTCCTGTACAGTCTTCAGCCTGAAGATATCTAGTAGTAACAACTCCCGGTATCTCCTTACCCTTGGTGCTGTATACACGTACAGACAGTAGATCTGGCACTGCAGTCATGTATTGACAGTGGTTCTGGAGCAGCATTTGTGCACTTATGGTGGTTCTGAACTTGAACACATGTAGCAATCCACAGCATACTCCATGGCCATGTTCAAATTTAAGTTTTTTTTTTTTTTTAAACTGACTTGAGATTAGGAGAAGAATTGGTGCGCTAAAAAGTCAGTTTAAGTCAAAGTGTGATCACAAAAGATTTTTCGTAGCATAAACTCTTCATATAATCTTTTTAAATACTTACATCCTCCGAACCAAGTTTTATTAATGTATCGAAGGTACTTCTGGTAATTATTCATGCAAGAACCCTTGTAAAAAAATTGTGCCCTTGGGATTGGTTTGATATGGCAATGCTAGACCTTGGAACATGCTCTGCACCCCTGTCCTAACAGAAAAACAAGTGTGAAGATGTGTAAGCTGCTCTAATTGTACTAGAAGCAAAAAAAAAAAAAAAAAAAGATTTAATTATCTGAACAAAAAACGTTACATGTGACTATAGACTGAGAAAAAGTATTCCCTACTAGAAAGGAGGAATGTTTGCAAAATATAGGTCAAGGTCCATCAGAGAAAGGTCTGGTGTGGCACACACAGATTGGCCAATTTAAATGCTTTCATTTTGTAGTTCTATTCTATAAAGCAGTAATTCCCTTTACAGTTCACCTATTCAATGTTTGCACACATCTTAGCACATACAGCATGCACTCTGGTGTGCAGCTATATGGAGCAGTCTAAAATGGAGCTCCCTCCATACAAGACAGGTACTGCTAGTCTGGTTCACTCCAGTAACCCATTAGATGCCATGCGCAAACACAGAAATTAAGAGTGTGGAAGGGGTGCTTATCTGCGATCACCAATACCTGATGAAAGCTCACAAATCTGCTATGTTGGCACATCTTAAAAGCGCTAGTTTTACAATAGACTGCAACACTAATGCATTCCTGAGTATTGTACAAGTGATCAAACAAGTCGGGCCATTTTAGACTTGACTAGAAGATGGAGAACTTCTTTAACTTTAGGGTTCTTCTACTTAAAGAATCCAGTGCAGAGACTAAACTTGTTCACCTGATTTTACGCCCCCAAACTTGTCTTTGAAGCAGAAAATACATGAAACCGTGAATAGTAATGCAAAACTGCTTTAATAATAGCAGCTTGTACAGTACATTTTAATAAATATTGTTCCCATCATTAATAAGGTCATTATGACAAGGAAGAGAGCAATCCCTGATGCATCACATAGAACTAGACAGATTTGGAAATGATAGAAGCTGGAATTAATTCTGCTTTTTAGGAAATGAAGCCATGACGATCTCATACAAAGCATAAGCAGCTCCTGGAGAGAAGAAGAAAAAGAAAAAAAAAAAAAATCAGTTAATATCTTTCACAACAAATTACCAGTCAGTAATCTATAGCAGTCTGGACAGCATCACTTATGTGTTTATGTTACCCAGAAACAATAGGACCCATATGCCGGAAGGATAACCGATCGGATGTTGTCAATTATGTAAGAATGAACGTTCTTATACTTCATCTCCACCTTGTGATTATCTCAGGGATAGGGATTGTAAGATTTCCCACAGTAGCTGCAGAGGCCAGTGAGGACTGGAGGTCATGTTTTCTCCCCTGTGTGTTGCTACCTGCTTGTGATTGGTCAACCTCATGTAGGGGAAGAAGTACACGCCCCCATGAGACAAAACATCCAGTGTAACTCTACATAAATTATACTCAAAATGTTACAAGGTCATATCTCCACAATGGAAAGGAGAAAATAGAAACAAAATACACACGTTTTACTCAGTTCAGACACTATTCCACGATGCAGACTGTTTAACATGCTCAAACGGGTGAAAGGTTCTTTTTAAATAAATTGGGGCATTCATTTTTTCTCATCTTGCAAAATTGGACTCCCTGGTATATGCTGGATGATAAATTTGACAACAGTTTAGACCCCCTTGTCCAACTTTAGAGGGGCAGTTCATTTTCTAGCTTTTTTGTGGCAAACTTTTGTCACATAGTGGAGAATTTTTTTTTGCGGTACTTTTGAATCACACAATTCTGCCACAGTGTACTGGAAAGTGAGGAAGAGGGGGAAGGTTTTATAAAAAAAAAAAAAAAAAAAAAAAAAAAAAGGCTTTTGTGTGTTTTTTTTTTTTTTAAATGATACCTTTTTGAGGTAGACCTGTTTTGATCGATTTGATTTCAATGCTGAGGGCGCCCCTCCCCACACGTAGTTGTGGAGTTTTCATATTTTCTCTCATTACACCGTTAACCGATCAGATTACTTTTATATTTTGATGATGTATTACACATTTCTGAAAGTGGAGATGGGAAATAATTTTCCATTTTTAATGGGGGGAAAAAAAAAAAAAGTGATTTGAACTTGTGTTTTTGCCACTATATTTAATACTTGAGCACAGGCGATCGGCCAATCGCAGCTTCATTAGAGCAGTGCATCAGAACTGCTGCGTTTGATCACAGCCTCATGTTCACAGGAGGATCGTGATGGCAGGTGTCTTCACAGACCCCCGGCTGACAGACCATTGGTACCCCGCGATCATGTGACAAGGCTGCCAATGGCTTGGAACACTTACGCTCTTACAGTCTGTGCATGATAAATGCTGCTGACAGTGACATTTAACTGGTTAAAAAGGCACAGGTGGATCTCTGATTAACCCATGGCGTTTAGAGGCACTTGATTGCTTATTAAATCAGCCAAATGTGAGGAAAGATGCAGGCTCAGAATGTGAGTCCGCATCAAAGGCAGGGACACTGCAGATTATGTAACGATCAGTTGATATTTGTTTTATACATGGTGTGATATTTAACATGTAAAACCTATATACATTTTTAAATAGTGAAAGACTACTAAACCTAATTTTCGGTTCACATTTCCTGTTCTATTCAGCACCCACATTAACAGGTGGCAACAAACTGACCAGAAGAGTGAATACTTTCAGCCATGGCCATCAATAATTTATTTTATACACAAGATTTTAAAAAAAATCCAAGTAATCTAATCCAACATTCCCCTTAATAAACGTGGCACACGGCATGTATACCAGAACTTGCTTTTCAATAATCTGTGAAATGTGCTTTTAGTATATGTGGGGCGGGCTAAGCTCCCAAGCCTGCCCCATACATGGCGGTCATAAAATCAGATGGAGACATTTGTGTCAAAGGTTACTACCACTACTTACATAATAATGTCACTTACCAAAGATTGTGATCCCCATGGTCAGCCTGTACAACAAGAGATCTCCGGTCCCTGCCTTAAGATGAACTGGAAGGCCATTATCCGCCTGCAAGAGAAAGCATTGAGTCTGTAGTCCTGGCTGTCATTACTAACTTTATCTATACATGAAAATACTATGTGAAACCTAAATATATTACCTATTAACTCGCCTCACCCCAATAGATCTTTACAATGGGAAACCGATGGATCATCATCCGTACCACACAGTATTGGACAACCAAGCTTCAAGACTACT
Organism: Anomaloglossus baeobatrachus; assembly: GCF_048569485.1. Classification (NCBI taxonomy): domain Eukaryota; kingdom Metazoa; phylum Chordata; class Amphibia; order Anura; family Aromobatidae; genus Anomaloglossus; species Anomaloglossus baeobatrachus. Next base: position 384,249,252 of record NC_134355.1, on the reverse strand, counting down.
AGGCATATACCATGCATGGTGCTTGGGTTAGAATAGGGGGGTGGGGGGGGGTAATGAATGCTAAAGTGGTAGAGGTATATAAGGAAAGCATTAGATACTGTCCCCAACAGTGACACAAAGTAACAATACAGTGTACTTTGGTTGTCTTGTGCCAAAGTTCGTAAAGAACACAAGTCCATTTAATGTGGAATCAGTTATGTGGAATACCTTTTATTTATGCCACTTTAACTCCATACATGATTTAGCCGGCTGTACACTTCAGTAGAAGTTGTTCCATTTTCCGCTCTATAAAGGATGCCTATTGCAGATTTTATATCATCCAGGACAGATTTTCTGTGCTCTTAGTGGTCACAAAAGTGTGGTCAAACAGGGACAGCATCACATATGTGGTACAGAGACAGCGCAACCTGTGAAAATACAGGCGCTCGGCCTATACCAGAGACAGACCTGCTAAATTTAGACCTGGCGGTCTGGGCGCACCTTCAAGGGCATATTTTACGTGCACACCTGAAAGGTGGCGGAAGTGACCAGAAGTTATTACTCACTGATCCGCATGTGTCCCAGCTGTCAAGTGTCAACATCTCTCTTGATTTCATGTTTCCTATTTACTATTTGTTTTTGTGTTTGCCTTCACTTGCTGTGTTATGTTATTTTCAGCCCAGGTTAAGTGTATGTGTATCTTGCACACCAATGCCTGATGTGGTCTCTTGCAAATTCCTCAATTATTCAACAAAGTAAATTGTTGCCTACATCCCAGCAGACACTTCTGAAATATTCAGCTGTGGCTTAGGGAGAGCATGTGATGTGTGCCATATATTTCTAAGGCTGCTTTCACACCTCCGGTTTTAGCAGGGCCGGCCAATCCGGCTCTAAAACCTATGCAACAGATGTGGCGACAATACCGCATCCTTTGCATAAGTTTTTGACATGCGGCAGGCTACTGAGCATGCGCAGTGGGAAAAAAAAAATATCGCATGCAGCGGCCAGATGCAGTGTTTGCCGCATGCGGCGTCCATAGGCATGCATTACAAATCGTTCCGCATCGGCTGGATGCGGCGCAATGCGTTTTTTTTGTGATAGACAAAAAACGTGCCAGGCAACGTTCCAGCCGGCCGCTGCATCGGCTAAATCTGCCGCATGCGGCAAAAACCGGACCGAACGCAAGCCCATGCGGCACAATACGGCACTAATGTAAGTCTATGCAAAAAAACCGCAACTGGCGGCAAAAAAAACCAGTTGCGGTTTTTCTGCAAAGCGCCGGATTGTGCCGCACAAGAAAATCCGGATATGTGAAAGCAGCCTAAGAGTGACATTCTCAAAGTGTCTCGCCCATTAAACATGGCTTGTGGACAGGAGGCAGGTAAGGCATAGAAGATATTGAAACAAACATGCGTCTTGTTCATTTGTACTACACCATTATTCCTATTTCTCGGAATCATATGTGTTACCTTCTGCTTCCCTTCACATCTACTGTCCTTTACACATTCTGTGCACTCTCTACACATCAGCCGGTTTCTTCTCCCCTCTACTATATACATGACTGAGGTTCTACTGACATTTCTCAATCACTCCAAACCATCCACTATCATTATACAGCATGCAAAACACTCACAAATCACTGAACCACCTGATCCCTTTTCTAAATCTCCTTCCCCTAGTCACTGATTACCTCTTTCCATAACCCTCCTTCCACTAGTATCTACAATGCTCATCCTGCAGCATATACAAACCCTACCAAGCTTATAAACATTCAGTGGAGCCCTCTCCGGTCTCTTAGTTCTGCCCTTTTGAACTCACGGTCATCATGTAACAAACTCCTCTATATTCAAGATTTCCTCCTTTCCAAATCCTTTGACCTTCTGTCCCTCACTGACATATGGCTCCAGCAGACTAACACCACTGGCACTGCTGTACTTGTGTATGATGGACTACAATTCTCACATACCCCAGACCGGAGAACCGACAAAGTGAAGGTGTTGGTCTGCTGCTTTCATCACAATAAGCTTTCCAGGTTTTGCCCCCCGATACCCTCACTTATATATCTTTAACCATAACACTGCCAGTTACGTGATTCAATGTGTCGCTGCACTGTTTTCTTCCAGTAAATTTCTAGCCAACATGTTTCTACCAGGCTCTGGATTCTGATCATTACCAACTTTTCACATGCTTTACTGAGGGGTGTGGTGACAAGTCACCCAAATCCTGAGCACAGTAGAGGGTCAGACCAAACAGAAAAATCACAGTAGAGAGGAAGAAAAAACAGTGGAGACATTAATTATGGAACTGGTATCTGATATGCGGTCATTACCTGGAATAGCTTCTGCTTCTCTGGAACCTTGTTGGGCAGTGACCTCCGGCTGGAGCTGCTGATGGTCCGCTGGGAAATCTGACGGAGGGACTGAAACAAGAGACTGCAAGTCAAACAGTGCCTTCATTATAAGGAAATCTAATATATAAAGGGGTGTGTGTGTGGTGTGTCTCCGCTAAAGGAGAGAGAGGCAGACCGGGGAGAGAGAGGCAGACCGGGGAGAGAGAGGCAGACCGGGGAGAGAGAGGCAGACCGGGGAGAGAGAGGCAGACCGGGGAGAGAGAGGCAGACCGGGGAGAGAGAGGCAGACCGGGGAGAGAGAGGCAGACCGGGGAGAGAGAGGCAGACCGGGGAGAGAGAGGCAGACCGGGGAGAGAGAGGCAGACCGGGGAGAGAGAGGCAGACCGGGGAGAGAGAGGCAGACCGGGGAGAGAGAGGCAGACCGGGGAGAGAGAGGCAGACCGGGGAGAGAGAGGCAGACCGGGGAGAGAGAGGCAGACCGGGGAGAGAGAGGCAGACCGGGGAGAGAGAGGCAGACCGGGGAGAGAGAGGCAGACCGGGGAGAGAGAGGCAGACCGGGGAGAGAGAGGCAGACCGGGGAGAGAGAGGCAGACCGGGGAGAGAGAGGCAGACCGGGGAGAGAGAGGCAGACCGGGGAGAGAGAGGCAGACCGGGGAGAGAGAGGCAGACCGGGGAGAGAGAGGCAGACCGGGGAAACTCTTCTCTGTGACAAGTGCGTGTCTAGAAGTGAAGCAGTCAGACCCACAATGAATGTGTGCTATATCCTCACTGAATCACAACGGATAAGCACTGACCGAACACAGCCACCCCGTCCCCAGCTTTCTGCCCATCAATACATCCCACGTGGGATTTCTCTTACTCTACAGATGTGGATGCTATACCAGAGCAGTCACCTCTGCCTAGCATTGACTGTGGAAAGTCACATCATCCAATGGTCTCTCCTTTGTAATGACATCCAGATGCCGGACTATACCCCTGATTAGCAGGTTGCTGGTAATATGCCCAGCAACCTTTAATGGGCACCTACTTTTGGTGCAATTTTCTTCTGAAAGTTCTTATTTCTAGTGACAAATAAGAGGTGGACTACTAAATCTGCGTAACTGGCTACTAGTCTTTCAAATGTTAAGGTCAATCATATCTGACAGTTCATGCTTCACTATCCCAGTCCCCAGCAGTAAGCTCGACATTACAGAGGGTTACTACAGGGAAACCCAGGAGCAGTGACGGAGGTTTATCAGCCACTGTTCGCTTCTTGACATAACTGCGTCCAACAAGACAGCGATTCCCCATGTAGGTGCGGCACCTGGTGACTGATTTACCAGGACTTCTGCATACAAACACCGAGCCGGTCTACAGGAGAAGACCGCTCCAACAGGAAGACATTTACTATAGTGTCTGGACCAACACTGATGCACTTTGTGACATTTCATCAAGAAATTTGCTCAAATATTGATGAAGAATGTTTCATTACTCCAGATTTTAGGATCTGTGCTGAAATCTAAAAATAACGAGCCATACAGTATGACATTCATGATTGCATTTCTATGTTGAAATCCACCCAAAAAAAAAAAAAGTTTCCGATCTTTACCAGGACATATGGGTCTTCTAGGAGTAAAACAAAGCCCTACATTAATGTGGGTCACATTTGGGAAGTGTAGCAATTAGGACACAAATGGTCTGAAGCCCAAACCTGTCCGGATGTAATATGCATCAAATTACTCCGCGCCCTCCCTGATGTCCAGCTCCTCTCGCCCAGGTGACTGCGCAGCTGACTCCTCGAATGTCAGTTATGTGTGAACTAAAATCACCCCTACGATGACAGAGAACGAAGTGCCATAGAGTCCGCGTTGGCCCCACTGCCAACTCCTGCATGGACCCACTGTGATCCAGGCGATTGGCCAAGCAGTCATCTCTACAATGAGAGAACTAGGCTCCATAGACCCAGTGTCAACACCACTGCCAACTCCTTCATGGACCTAGTGTGCTCCGGGTAGTCACCCCTACAATGAGTGAAATGAAACTCCATAGACTTAGTGTCAGCGCTACTGCCGGCCCTTGCATAGACCCACTGTGATCCGAGCCATCACCTGTACAATGAGAATGAAGCTCCATAGAACCAGTGTCAGCGTCACTGCCGGCTCCTGCATGGACCCACTGTGATCCAAGCCATCACCTGTACAATGAGAGAATGAAGCTCCATAGAACTAGTGTCAGCACCACTGCCAGCTCCTGCATGGACCCACTGATCTGGGCAGCCGGCCGTGCAGTCATCTGTACAATGAGTGAAAACGAAGCTCCACAGGCCCAGCATGAGCCCCAGTGCCAGCTTCTGCACGGACCCACTGTGCGCAAAGCAGTCGGCCGCGCAGTCACCTGTACAATGACTGAGGACAAAACTACATGTTCACAGTGTCCGTGCCACTGCCGGCTCCTGCATGGACCCAGTGTGATTCGGGCAGTAGGCCATGTAGTCACCTCTACAACAGGTCAAAACAAAGCTCCATCGAGCCAGCGTCACTGCTGGCTCCTTCATGGACCTTGTGTGATCCAGGCAGTCACCTGTACAATGAGAGAACAAAGCTCCATAGAGTCAGCGGCACTGCCATCTCCTGCATGGACCCAGTGTGATCTGGGTAGTCACCTCTACTAGTCAGAACGAAGTTCCATAGTCAGCGGCACTGCCATCTCCTGCATGGACCCAGTGTGATCTGGGTAGTCACCTCTACTAGTCAGAACTGTTCCATAGTCAGCGGCACTGCCATCTCCTGCATGGACCCAGTGTGATCTGGGCAGTTGGCTGTGCTATCACCTGAGCGGTGCTGGACAGCGGAGGGCAATCACCCATGCACTGCTGCAGATTACATACATTCAGGGGATATGATCTCTTAGGCTAAGTTCACACATCCTGTGTTTTGCATCAGTCACAATCCGTCGCCTTGGGGAATTACGGTAAGGCTAAGTTCACATTTCCGTTGTTTTGTATCAGTCAAATGCGTCGCTTGACGCATGTGACTGATGCGCTGTTCAACGCTGTACAACGGATGACAAAGAACAGAATTCTTTGTCGGATTCCGTTGTGTGCGGGGGGCGGAGTTCGGGGGCAGAGCCGAGCGGGGGGCGGGGCCAGGCGCTGAGGATGTCAGTGGAAGTGCTGCGGTCTGCATGGCTGGGGACAGGTGAGTGTATCTGTGAGTGAGTGAGTGTGTGTATGTGCATGTATGTATGTATGTATGTGTGTGCACATGCAAAGTGCGGGAGGGGGCGGAGCCGAGCGGGGGGCGGGGCCAGGCGCTGAGGATGTCAGTGGAAGTGCTGCGGTCTGCATGGCTGGGGACAGGTGAGTGTATCTGTGAGTGAGTGTGTGTATGTGCATGTATGTATGTATGTATGTGTGTGCACATGCAAAGTGCGGGAGGGGGCGGAGCTGAGCGGGGGGCAGGGCCAGACGAGGGTGTCAGTGGCAGTGCTTGTCTGCATGGCTGGGGACAGGTGTGTGTGTGTGTGTGTGTGTGTACATACATGTGCGGAGTGCGGGAGGGGGCGGGGCCGAGCGGGGAAGTGTCGGCCTCCCTGCACACGTAACCAGCCTAAATATCGGGTAACAGCAAAGCACCCGATGTTTACCTTGGTTACCCGATATTTACCTTGGTTACGGGCCTACACCGCTTAGCGCTGGCTCCTTGCACCGTAACCAGGGTAAATATCGGGTAACCAACCAAAGCTGGTGACGTGTGCAGGGAGCCAGAGAGCATGCGCAGCGAAATCCGACGGATCTCGCTGCTCAAAAAACGTTACATGCTGCGTTCCTCCCGCCCGGCGGTCAGTCGTTCCACGACTGATCAGTCGGGCGGAGGGTGCAACGCAGCATCATCAGTCACAATCCGCTGCTCATACAAGTCTATGGGAGCAGCGGAATCCGCTAAACGGATTCCGCTGTTTACAAGAGCAGCGGATTGTGACTGATAGATTTTAGCGGAAATGTGAACTTAGCCTAACCTGCAAAATATTTTGCAGGAATCCTGTATTTCCCCATAGACTTCTATTAGCGACGGATTGCGACTGATGACCCTGCGTTGCATCCGCTGCGTCGCGGTCCGTCGTTTTTGACTGACCGCCGAGCGGGGAGCAACGCAGAATGTAACGTTTTTCGGGCCGTCAAAATTAACGCGCCGCGCAGGAATCCGTCGCCATCCGTCAAGCTTGTAATGCATGTCTATGGTGCTGGATTCCGTCGTAATCCGTCTTACAACGGAATCCAGCGCAGGATTCCGTCATGCTCTACTGAGCATGCCCAGCATGCTTGGCACGCCCACTGGGCTGTCCCAAACAGACGGATCATGACTGATCCGTCAAAAAACGGACGCACAGCGGATGTAACGGACGCAACTGATCCGTTTTTTCACAGGATTCCTGTGAAAGGAATCCTGTGAAAAACACATCAGTTGCATCAGTTGACATCTTGAAAATGACTGATCCGTTGCTGACGGACCTGACGGATTGAAAACACAGGATGTGTGAACTTAGCCTTACTGGGAGAGCTTCTTTAAAAAAAAGCTGCGCTGTCATAACTTGTGCCAAAGTCAGGCTTTAAAGCCTGCAATAGAGATCTCTGGTGTCACAAAATCTGACAGTAAAGGGTCCTGCTCCTCCATGTACAGTCCCGCCAGCACAGGAGTCTACATGCAGGACATAGGGGGCTGTCACCTCCCAGGGTACAAGGCTCAGACCAGCCCCTCCTGGGCACTATGCACTGCTAGCTGCAGAGAATGGAGGAGTATACTGGAAGGAGGATTCAATATGGACGGCGAGCGCCGTAACACACAGGAGCGCACAGCCGCAGCACGGGCAGGTCACGTGCTCCCGAATATATACATCACATGTACTCTGCGGACAGGGGACCACCGGGGACAGTGTGCCCAGCGCGCTGCAGCGTACATCTCCCGTGTGCTGCACACCGAGCACTCACCACACGGAACATGGCCGATAGCAGACTGCGGGCCCCTACCTGGAGGTGACGGAACATGGTGCCACTTCTCTCACTCTCCCCTGTAAGAATCCTCTAAATGCACAAGGACACCGGATAACCGGAAAAGGAAATAATCCGGAAATTGCGTCACTAAATCGCGGGGCGGGGTTATAAGTAATTGCTTGTGATTGGACACTCCATCTGCAGACGTCATTTTCTCTTGCAGTACGTGCATAGCGTCTAATTATGCAGACCACGCCCTCTGCACTTCTGCACGTTCTCACTCCATTCACCAATTGCCGGAAAGTGAGGAGTGAGCAGTAAATAACCGCTAACACTGCTGGGAGGAGGGCAGCACGGGGGTGTAGTGTCCGGTGGAAGGGGTCAGTGATCCCTCCGCCATTGTGTGCTCGCTGCCCTCCACTGTGAGAATTGTGCAGAATGGAGGGGTTCTCTGGGGAAAACACCGCTCTGTATTAGACTTACCTCTATCGCCTAATGTATTACACAGCGCTTTACAATTCAGAGGGGACTTATACAGACAATATGGGACATTACACAGTAACACAATGCTACAGCTGCCAAGAGGCGTGAGGGCCCTGCTTACAAGTGGGGATAGATTAATGACGCGAGGTGACACGCCAGTCTAAAGGAAAGTGATTTTAGGGCATGTGGATCCTGGGAATTAACCCGATTGTCTGGGGTAGCGCATTCCAAAAAACTGGTACAGCACGAGAGAAGTCCTGGAGGGAGACAGGAGTTTGAGGTTCAGATTATAGAAGATTAAAGGGTTGTTCTGGCTTCTAAAAAAAACATCCTTTCTTTTTTTAATTTGCTTTATTATACATTACACTACACCAGTCCTGGGCAATGTGTGAAGCGAGACGGCTGAAGGGCAGAAAAGTGGCCCACGGGCTGCACCATGCCCATCCGCATCCCAATATCACCGCTATCTGCACCCTCAGGATGCCGATAACTGAATATATTGGTGGAGTAATGGCTCCTTCTTGCACCAATCAGCATGTGTGACTAATATAGCATCATCATCACATGTGTTATGTAGAGTCACTGCATCAGAGACAGGAGCAGAGCGCCGGGGACTGGGAGCGAGGCAAGTATGTGTCCTATAGCTCCAAAAAGAAGTCAAATCTTTGTACATCCACAATAGGAAGGATAAAAAAAAGTGAATAATTTATTAGCACATGATAAAAATTATAAATGTCAACCTTACGCATTTCTGGCGTACTACATCGCCCTTATTCATAGGGAAGAATACAATTAATTAGAAATAAGAACACCTGCAGTAAGAAAAGAATTGGGAGCAGAGGAAAACAAAAAAGGGGAAGGGACAGATATCAATCACTACACACAGGATACTGAAATCACAGGCTGCAGCCAAAATACAAAGACAGTTTATTGTAATAAATATAGAACAGTCATTCATGAAATTCAGGCCATTAGGGCATTTGCTGTTAAGGACCAGTATCCAATAGGCCTTACGCAGCGTCAGATGTCTTTGCCAGTTACCTCCTCTAGCTGGATGAGGAACATTCTATAGCAAAGAAACAAAATTAATCAGTTTTATAAACAAAATAAATCAGTTTTACTATTATAAACAATTACAAAATGTTTGACTGCATCCGAATATGTGCTATTGCCTTTTCCAATATTGTTCCAATGTTCAGATATACTTCGCTTTCCCAGTGGTACATCCTACATAGTTCATATTACACACTGTGCATATAATACAGTACACTACATGATGGCTGTTACCGTTAATAAAACGGTATATATTACATAGGGTACCTCGTGGTAAGGAAAATATAAGGTTGTTATTTATGGTATTTTTGCACACAGTACATCTGACTCCTGCACAATTGAAAAAGCCTCTCTGACTAAGCCATGCACTGTTTCCCCAAAAGTAAGACTTAAACATTTTTCGGTGCAAAAAATAATATATTTTGGGGGAAGGGCTTATTTTTGGGGAAACGGGTTGGGGTTAAGTTCCCCCCTCCCGAAAAGGCAGAAACGGCCCCCAGGAGAATCATATCAGACCCCAGATGTCTGCATGGTTCCCAGGAGGTTCTGCGATCTTTGGCAGATGCTCCCACCAGATATGCTCCACAGCGGTCCTCCGCTGCTTCCGGACGACACTTGCACATCAGTTCGCACATACACACAACATCCGGTAATACCGTATTGCTTCCAGCCAGCAGTGGGACCTGGGACGCAGTGTTGGGGAGTGCGAGGACCTGCGTTAAACACATCAATGCATTCCACTGCAGGTCGTCACATTCCACTACTTCCCAGGTCCCTGGAGTAGTACGGTATCAAAGTGTGTGTGTGTTTTTGCACGAGTTCTACCACAGGTCTTCTTGTTCGGAGTCTGGAGAGTATGATTGGGGTCTTCTGTCTTTTCTCTTTTGGAGGTGTCTGCTTTCTATAATGAAGTGTTCTGCAGTACTCTAACTTTTTTAGCTGCATGGACACTTATTGAACTGCGACGACAGCTTTTCTTTGAGGTGGGGGCTTATATGTGCCCTTGCTGCAGATTTTGACGCAGATTTTCAGAAATCTGCAGCAAAATCTGCATGTCCATTGTGAAGCCAGCAAAGTCTGAGAATTCAGAAGTGCTGGGCCCACGTTGAGTATTTTTCCCTTGCATTTTTGGTGCGGATTTTTTTTTCTGCACCAAATCTGCATCAAATTCGCATCAAATATGCAAGGGAAAAATAAGCAAAGTGGGCACAGCATTTCTGAAACTGCGTCAAAATACGCGTCAAAATATGCAGTGTGGGCACAGCGCCTTACTCCGAAAATTCCTGCTAGGACTTATTTTCAGGGTAGTAATATAACTGAGCCAGGCACTCCAATTAGATGAACAAAAATAGATGGTTTTATTCACAACAGCAAATAGTTCAATCAAAAAAAGACGTTTTGGTCAGAATGTTGACCTTCATCAGAAGGAACTAGCTGTGTGTATATAGACTAGAAGAGAATAAAACTGGATGATCAAAAGTAAAATGTAGAGCCAGAACAATGAATGGTATACTGTCAGCAAATAAATGCAGAGAAAAGGGAGCTAACTTAATGACAACTGAATGTCTTATACAAGGTAATGGGCAGAATCGGCTGCTCATCCCCAGAGTATTGTAAAATAATGGCAATGATAGCTGCCAAAAAGGGTTAATTAGAATATATTGGAAGAGAAACTGTCAGGAGTGCACATAATGTCTGCTGCTTGTGCATCAATATCCAAAGGTCATAATAGATCCAGCACAGAAGGATATGTGCTATGCATTAGTGGAAGGCAATGGAAGTAAAGCCTGCTTTACACATTGCAATTTCGCATACGATATCGTATGCGATTTGCAACGCCCCCATCGTATGTGTAGCACGTTCAATTTGTTGAATGTGCCGCACAAACGATTAACCCCCGTCATACGTACTTACCCATCCATACGACCTCTATGTGGGCGGCGAACGTCCACTTCCTGGAGTGGGAGGGACGTTCGGCGTCACATCGACGTCACGCGGCAGACGACCAATAGAAGCGGAGGGGCGGAGCTGAGCGGGACGTAAACATCCCGCCCACCTCCTTCCTTCCGCATTGTGGGCCAGGAGCCGCAGGATGCAGGTAAGATCTGTTCATCGTTCCCGGGGTGTCACACACTGCGATGTGTGCTACCCCGGGTACGATGAACAATCTGACGTGCAATTCTAGAGAAAGGTACAATGTGTATGCAATGAACGTTTTACCGTTCAATCGCAATTGCACGTACCTGTCACACACTGCAATGTAACTTACGATGCCAGATGTGCGTCACTTACGACGTGACCCCGCCGACACATTGTAAGATACATTGCAGCGTGTAAAGCAGGCTTAAGAGTGCAGGAGAGAGCACGGAGAACACTGCTGAGGAATGTGTGACCAAACAATTGCCACTGTCTAAGTGCTGGGTGTAAGGGGAGTCAGAAGCATACGCTTGGTGTCGACCGCTGCTGTGAGAGACCGGTAGGAGAACTGCGTTTACGAAATTAGACTGGGGGATAAAATGTTACCCATCCCCTTTTGGCTACACATCTGCAACGCTTGATAAAGACGTAAGGAGTTAAGGGGGCTTTACACGCTACGATATCGTTAATGTTTTATCGTCGGGGTCACGTTGTTAGTGACGCACATCCAGCGTCATTAACGATATCGCAGCGTGTGACACTTACCAGCGTCCTTAAGCGACCTCAAAAATGGTGAAAATCGTTCACCATGGAGAGGTCGTCCCAAACTCAAAAATCAGTAAGGGTTGTTTATCCATGTTGTTAATCGCTCATGCGGCAGCACACATCGATGTGTGTGACACTGCAGGAGCGAGGAACGTCTCCTTACCTGCCGCCGGCCCCAATGCGGAAGGAAGGAGGTGGGCGGGATGTTACGTCCTGCTCATCTCTGCCCCTCCGCTTTGATTGGCTGGCTGCTTAGTGACGTTGTGGTGACGTCGCTGTGATGCCGAACGTCCCTCCCTCTTGAAGGAGGGATTGTTCGGCAGTCACAGCGACGACGCCGACCAGGTAAGTAAGTGTGACGCTGCCGTAGCGATAATGTTCGCTACGGCAGCGATCACAAACAATCGCATGCGCGACGGGGGCGGGTACTTACATGCTTGCTATCGCTAGAAATTGCTAGCGATATCGCTACCGTGTAAAGCCCCCGTAAGGGTGTCATTTTTTCACCCTATTGGACACCCTGTCTTATCATTTTTAAGTTGCATAGAAATACACGCTGTCACTCTCAGATCAGGAGTAGCGCCAGCTAATTAAGTGAATGAATATTCAGGCTCATCCCCCTGTAATCCCACCCACTGCTCTCAACCCTATGCCTGCTGTGCATATCACTGCCTGAGGATCACACCACAATCTTCGGTCTCTCTTCTGAGCTGACAGTGACATCTGTACAGAAATATACGCTGTCACTCTCAGATTAGGAGTGCCATAGAGAATTGCAGTGAGAACAGGCTGGCTACTTCAGTGAATGAATATTCAGCCTTATCTCCCCGTAATCCTGCCCACCGCTTTGAGTCATCCACGGGCACCCACATTCTATGCCTGCTCTATTACCGCAACTACCAGCCCAAGGATCATATCGCAATCCTTGGTGACTCTCCTCAGCTAAGAGGGACAGTGTGACTGGAGAGATATTGAGGATTGTGGTGCGATCCACATGCAGTGACACAGTACATCAGGCATAGAGTGTGGGTGCCTGTGCAGGGTTCAGAGTGGTTGTTGGGATTCAGGGTGGGGAAAAGGGTGACTGGTCCATCATTTAATTATCCAGGGCTTAGAGAAACACAAGGGAACAATAAGGCTATGTGCGCACGTTGCGTAAATACATGCAGTTACGCTGCGCTTTGTAGCGCAGCGTAACTGCATGCGTCCTGCGTGCCCTGCACAGTCTATGGAGATTGTGCAGGGGCCGTGCGCACGTGGCGTTTTAGAGCGCAGCGCTTCGGCTACTGCCGAAGCGCTGCGTTCTAAGAAGTGACATGTCACTTCTTCCGTGCGCTTTGCCGGCAGCTCCTGCTCTGTCTATGGCAGGAGCTGCAGGCAGAGCGCATGGAATCGGCTTTTTTTTTTTTCACTACGGACATTTCTGCAGCGATTTAAAGAGCACATGTGCTCTTCAGATCGCTGCAGAAATTTCTGCAGTCACTGTACGCAACGTGCGCACATAGCCTAAAAGTTACGTATCCTGAAATAGGGCTGCACAAGCCCTATTTCAGGATACTGTAAGGCTATGTGCACACGTTGCGTTTTTTTCAGCGCTGAAAAAAATGCACCCTCTGGCAGAGGGGAGAATTGTAAACGATGCAACAATATATATAACGTCCCACCCCCCCTGCATATTCTAAGCTGGCGCCCTTTAGTGCCTTTCATGTGGCACTAAAGGGTGCCTAGCCTTGTATTTAGCCCAAAAATAAAAATAATTAAAATAAATGACGTGGGGTCCCCCCTATTTTTGATAGCCAGTCAGGGTAAAGCAGACAGCTGTAGCCTGCAAACCACAGCTGACAGCTTCATCTTGTCTGGTGATCAATTTGGAGGGCTCCCCAAGCTGCTTTTTTTTTTTTTTATTTATAAATAATTAAAAAAAAAAAAAAACGTGGGGCCCCCATCAAATTAGATCACCAGCCAAGGTGAAGCTGACAGCTGGGGTCTGGTATTCTCAGGGTGGGAAGAGCCATGGTTATTGGACTCTTCCCAGCCTAAAAATAGCAGGCCGCAACCACCCCAGAAGTGGCGCATCCATTAGATGCGCCAATCCCAGCGCTTCGCCCCAACTCATCCCGCGCCCTGGTGCAGTGGCAAACGGGGTAATATATGGGGTTGATACCAGATGTGTAATGTCACCTGGCATCAAGCCCAGCAATTAGTTATGTCACAGCGTCTATTTGATACCAGACATAACTGACAGTAATAAAAATAAAAATTGACAACAAAAAAAAATTTATTTGAAAAAAACACTCCCCAAAAACTTTCCCTCTTTGACCAATTTATTGAAAAGAAAAAAAATTGGGTCCGCAGTATCCATTTTTGACGTCCCACGTCGCCTCTGGACCTTCTAGAATATGGGGGGCACGCTCAGGGTACGTGTCCCCCATTTTCTAGTAGTGCAGACCCTCCATTTGAGGAGAGTGGGTGCAAAGAATCTGCACCCACTCTCCCCGGGTCACAGCTGCACAGTGCCGAGCAGCAGCCAGCGCAGCTCACACTGAACACAGGAAGCCATCAGCTGCTCGGCACATGTGACCGGCCGGCGTCTGCTGTGAACGAGGAGCGGGCCGCGGGGGATCAGCGCTGTGACAGGTACGGGGGTTACCGGGGGACACCGGAGGACACCGGGGGGAATAGGGAGTGACCTGGCAGGGCCTGGGGAGCAGTTTTCTGTCGCCTGTGTTATTGCACACGCGACAGAAACGGAGGAGTAGGGCGGCTGGTGCGCTGCTGTGCACGCGGCCATGTTGGATTTTCGGGAGGGGGGGGTCGGGGCGGGCACTTTGGCGACACCGGGGGCTTTCCTGAACTTTGCCAGGTAGGGAGGTCAACAGGAAACCTCTTGACCTCACTTCCAGGTAAATGCCTGCGTTCTGGCATGCCGACAAAGCCCGCGGACCGCAACAAAAAAGCAGCTCACTGTGTTGTAGCTGCGGTCTGACCCGCATCATTGATTTCAATGGGGGAGAGAACGCAGCCACAACGCACAAAAGAAGTGACATGCTGCTTTTCTTTCTGCACCGATTTTTGGCATCCAAAACGCTGCGTTTAGAAACGCAGCATGTGCACTGATTTTTCGGCTTTCTCATACACTTTGCTGGGAAAGCTGAACGCATGCAAATTGCAGCGTTTCCGCGGTAAAAAACGCAACGTGTGCACACAGCCTTAGTTTGAGTACACAACTATGGCTTATTTTTGAAGTAAGGCTTATTTTCAGGGGAAACACGTATATGAAATGAGCACCTGTATATAGCAGACTATGTGGAGGTTTATACTATGTATAGGGGACTATGTGAGGGCTCATACTGTATATAGGGGGCTATATGGTGACTAATGCTGTATTATAGGGAGCTACAGTGCCTTGCGAAAGTATTTGGCCCCCTTGAATTTTTCAACCTTTTCCCACATTTCAGGCTTTAAACATAAAAATACAAATTTTAATGTTACGGTGAAGAATCAACAACAAGTGGCACACAATTGTGAAGTTGAACGAAATTTATTTCTTATTTTAAACTCTTTAAAAAAATATCTAACTGAAAAGTGGGGCGTGCAATATTATTCGTCCCCTTTACTTTCAGTATTATAAATTTGAACAGAATACACATCTCAGTCATTTTTTATCTAAATCTCAAAAAGACCACTCCATAATAGCATAAGAACCAGAAAGGACAGGAGTTTTTGCAAGGCAGAATAAAGAATTTTATTGATACAAAAATCACAAGTAAACACATATGAAAAAATACGTAAAGGTTAAAATAGTGCTATAGGGGGGAGACACCCAGAGACGTGTGGGACAGAGAAGCACGCTCATATAAATATCAGAAACATGGGTATATACATCAGGCTTAAATAAGTTATAAAGTGCAATCATATAATAAGCCTTACTTCAATTGCGTAGCCATTGTTAAAAGAGCCTCGCTAATGCGTCGCTAAAACGTCCCACAAGTCAGAAAAACCCATCCAACGCGCGTTTCGCATTTCGTTGAAGCTAGCTTTGGTTCTTGCTGTTGAAGACAGATGTCATCTGTAATTTGAAGCCAGCATCTGTCCTATCTGGGGTTGCTTCATCTTAATGATATACTATTTTTGCATTCTGCAAACAGAAGTTGTTAAAGAGAAGCTGGGAGAGTAGTGTTAAGGGCCATTTACACGATGCGACATCGCTAACAATATATCGTCGGGGTCACGGTGTTTGTGACGCACATCCGGCGCCGTTAGTGACATTGCAGCGTGTGACAGGCAGGAGCGACCTTCAACGATCGCAAAAGAGACAAAAATCGTTGGTATATGAGAGGTCGTTCACTTACCAAAAATCGTCTCGTACGTAGCGAGGTTGTTCCTCGTTCCTGCGGCATCACACATCGTTATGTGTGACACCGCAGGAGCGACGATCATCTCCTTACCTCCGTCCACCGGCAATGAGGAAGGAAGGAGGTGGGCGGCATGTTCCGGTCGCTCATCTCTGCCCCTCTGCTATTGGACGGCCGTTTTGTGATGTCGCCGTGACGCCGAACGCCCCTCCCCCTTGAAGGAGGGATTGTTCGGCGGTCACAGCGACGCCGCAGAACAGGTATGTGCGTGCGACACTGCCGTAGCGATAATGTTCGCTACGCAGCACTCACCACATATCGCACCAACGACGGGGGCGGGTGCTAACGCGATGTCGCAGTGTGTAAAGCACCCTTAATGGTTGAGGTCCTGTCACTTCTGGCATTAGTGATAGAGCATCTGTATGCATAAGATGCTAACATACAACAGTGTGTGACAGAACCCACTGCACTACAGCTGATAGTTGGGAGATATAATAGGCAGATGTCCTTTTACATTTACGGCTTTGTGCTTAGTAAAAGGGGTTGTCCAGTAAAGATCTTAGCACCAGTCTACAGGATAACTGATAACTTAAAAATCAGTGGGGGTCCGACTATGGAAAGAAGCACCAAATGTCAGAAAGTAGCATTTTTATAGACATTAAAGTTAGCAGCCATGCACATCATAGTTGGCTGTCGACTAGCTCCCTCTCCTATACTTCAGTATGACATTGGACATACCTGATCCCCAACAATCATCTCTCAGGGCCTACCAGATACATTAGATTGTCGGCCGAACTCATTGATATCAACGTTAGACACCCACCGATGTATAAGTTATCACTATTATTACCCATTATTTTCACTGGACAACCTCGTAAAAACCCATATTTTCAGCATAGGTCCTTGTATCCATATGTATCTTGTATATTTTAACCCCTTCCAGCTTTTGATAAGTGAAACTGCAAATGTTCTAAAACAAAAATAAACCATGCTCAGCTCCTCAAGCGCTCCTAGTCTTATCGGCTTCTGATGGTCTTTGCTCATAAGGGCCACCACCGGCATGATAGTTCAGCGAGATACAACAGTGCAGGACCACTTTGGGCACAGATAAGCTGCAGTAGTCTCTTGCCCAAGGAGCATGTTCTGGATCACTGGGGTAAGGAAGGAGGCATACAGATTATTTTTGTCATAACATTTCCTGCCTTTTTCTTCCATTTCTGGTATTGTAGCAAGCTTTCAAATATAGTATATTACAGCTGGCACCAACTTCTGACGCCACAGGCTCATCTTTGCGTAAGTCTCACAAGCCTTTTTGGACTAAAGCAGGCTGGACACTCGCCATCTCCGTCACACACATTTGTGTTTAGTTCTTGTATGGCAGGCCATTTTTACATTTGGCGCCCTCTGGTGTGCTTTTGATTCCAATACATATTGTGCAGCTTGTGTCTGTGACCTGCTTAATAGTTAGTCCGTATAAGACAACCCCTTTAATATCAACTTTCTAATCATTTTATAAAGTTGAAATTATATGAAGACAATACCACAGATTGAGAAGGAACCTGTCAAGTCTGGCGAGGCATTTGCTTTCTTGACACAAGTCCGGGTTCAGTAGCTGTACTGCCAGAGTTTTCATTTTGTGCTCCTACTGGCACCTCTCATCAGCTGTCCAGCGGCTGTATATAATTTCATTTTACGAAAATGTGGGCCGTTCCATAAAGCAATAAAAACATTACTGGTATAAGTGAATAAAGCTTTAAAAGGTCATGAGCAAAGTTTAAAAACATCAGGGTCCTGACAGGTTCCCTATATGATATCCCTTTGGTTCTGTTCACAGCTCCACATGGTGTCTTCAGTAGGGGGCGGTTTGAAGGTGGCTGGCGAATTTCAATAACAAAGCTAACCCTCTTCTGTGTATACATGGGCCATGATCCAGCTATTGAAATTAGCTCCCAAGCCAGCCCCCTTTTCACACACTGCACTGAGGACATCCAGATACTGGTCATTCTCTGAGCAGAAGCCAGAAGTTGAACTCCATTGATAATAAGAAAAGCTGAAGACCAAAGGCAACTAACTTCCCTAATACATAGTTACATAGGTTGAAAAAAGGGCCATCTAGCTCAACCTTCCTCCACCAATTATGTTTTGTCATTAAAAAAAAAGTTAGGGATATTTGGCCTCTAACCTTTTTAGGTGAACTTAGTCTTATCTTCTCTAAACTCTTCAATGCACATGTCCAACTGTTCAATGTTTTGGTACTTTTTGCACAACTTGCTGTTCTCGAACAAGGAGCTTAATGGCAAAGTTCACTACAGGTGTTTGATCCATGAATCGCCCAATAACATTCAGGATTCAATTAGAATTGGTATTTAAACAGTCATCCTCATCATGCTGTTCACATTTTGACATCATAAGATCTAGATGACACCTAACAATTGATCAATAGTATCTCGCCATTGCGAAGCCTCAAGCAGAATGTTCTCAGACGGAAGTGGTCACTGAGCTTAGTGTCATCATCAGGTTGTAGAGGTATGTCAGCTGCTACAGGTTTCACGAGGGATTAAACAGGAGAAAATGGATATAAAGTATGATTTCTATCTGTGCTGCTGAAATTGGCCAGTGAAAGGAATGTAAAAGACAGATGGTTTTTCCTGATAAAGAGGTTGGAGAACCTTGAAACGTATAGAAAATAAACAGCAAAAATATTGTGTCCTGCATCGTTTCACCGGCCAATTTCAACAGCACAGATAAAAGTCATACCTTATTTCCATTCTCTCCTGTTTAATCCCTCGTGTGACCTGCAGCAGACATACCTTTGAATCTAGTTAGCATATAACCTTATATATCCTATTATAGTACAATGTTAACCTATTGCACTTTTTCTTCTCAGCTTTTTTTTTTTCTCGAGTTCATCAGCAGGTTGCAACAGAGATACAGAGAGACTGGAAGAGTCACATAAAGGCAGAGAAATGGACGTTCTTTGGCCACATCCCACCCCGATGACCGCTTGACTGTGAACAATGCCCTTCGCAACCAGATGGTGAATACCACACAACTCCATGCATATTTAAGGCAGGTGAAGGTGCCCAAATGTCATGTCAGACCATTTGAAACCATTTACACCAGCATGGTCTGCATGTTAGATGACCTGCATGAGCCAAGAAGCATCTACCCTAGACAAGGGACCAGCAGACCTCTGTGCTATTCATTTATGAAAGTCGATTCACACTGAGCATAAATGATGGCCGCCAATAATGTTGAAAACGTCAAGGAGAGTGTTATGCATCAGCCACACTTGTCACCAGATGAGTCTTTGGTGGTGGTGGTATTACACTGTGTGCAGGTGGGTCTGGTTAATAGAGAACTGCTCTACACTTTGTGAATGGTACAGTGACAAGCCCCTACTACTTGAATAATATAATAAATTCTGTCTTTGTCTCTCTGCATGAACAACACAGGCTAATTTCAACTTCACTGGTGACAATGCTCCAGGTCATTAAGGTTGCAATCATTAGGGAGCGGCTGCTGGAGACTCGGGAACCTCAAATGGAGTGGCCTGTATTTTCTCCAGACCTGAACCCCATAGAAAACTTTTGGCAGCAGCTGTGTCACCGTGTAGAGGCTCCTGAAAAGAAATCTGTCACCAGCTTTTTGCCACCTAATCTGAGAGCAGCATAATGTAGGGGCAGAGATCCTGATTCCCAGCGGTGTTTCACTTACTGGGCTGCTTAGTGTAGTTTTGATAAAGTCACTGTTTAATCAGAAGTAGATTATCATTAGAGGACTACTTGTTGTGCTGCCAGGTAGTCCGGCATATTCATGAGCTCTGTATAACTGCTAGACCTAGTCATCAACATTACAGCAAACAGCTCAGGAAGTGACACATTGCTGGAATCCGGGTCTATGTCTCTACATTAAGCTGCTCTCAGGTGGGGTAGCGACAGCCTGGAGACAGATTCCCTTTAACTCTGTACCCCACAACCTGTGACCTGAGGGCTGCCCTTCAGTTAAAGTGGCATGCCATGCCTCAGCAGATAACTCCACTTATGAACAGTATGAGATGTCGTTGTCACGCTATAATTGATGCTCAAAAGCACATGACAAGTTATTGAGACACTGATATTTTTTTGGAGATGTAGAAACTTGGCTCCCAAGATCACTGTGAATAGTGTTGTTTTTTTTTTATTGTGAAGAACTTTTAGGACCAGCACAAGTACAGACATTGTGTTCACCGCATCATGCCCAGCTATGCCGCTTGCCACACTACTATACTTTGAGGACCCCATTACACACACTGATGAAGGTATTCTGACCGAAATGTCTTTGCTTGTGCTGGTCCTACAAGTTCTTCACAATAAAAACCACTATTCACATTGATCTTGAGTGCTTAAGGCCGCTTTACACACTGCGATCTCGCTAGCGTGCGTACCCGCCTGTCGGTTGTGCGTCACAGGCAACTCGCTGCCCATGGCGCACAACAGCGCTTACACCCGTCACACTTCTTACCTGCCTAGCGAGGCCGCTGTAACCGGCGAACCGCCTCCTTTCTAAGGGGGTGGTTCGTTCGGCGTCACAGCAACGTCACTAAGCGGCCACCCAATCGAAGCGGAGGGGCGGAGATGAGTGGGCCGAAAATCCCGCCCACCCCCTTCCTTCCTCATTGCGGGCGGCCACAGGTAAGGAGAGGTTCCTCGTTCCTGCGGTGTCGCACACAGCGTTGTGAGCTGCCGCAGGAACGACGAACAACCTGCGTCCTGCAACAGGAACGATATTTGGGAATGGAGGACGTGTCAACGAGCAATGATAAGGTGAGTATTTTTGCTAGTTAGCCGTCGCTCGTACGTTTCACACGCAACAACGTCGCTAACGAGGCCGGATGTGCGTCATGAATTTCGTGACCCCCAATGACGTTGCTTTAGCGATGTCGCTGCGTGTAAAGCGGCCTGAAGTTTCTACATCTGCTTGAGACAGATTTGGACCCTACTTGTGCCCCACACCAGAAGTACCGTGTGTGTATCAACTCTCTAACATTTTTTGGGGGCTATACCCACCACTGTTGTTGTTTCTATTTTAATAAATGGTTTGAGATAAGGAAATCCCCATTTCATGCTTCTACTTAAATACCTTACCTTCATGATAAAAGATCACTGTGGCGTGAACTTTTTACGTTTTCCATAGACTTCAGCCGAAAGGCAAAATATCCCTAACTTTTTGTGAGTAGTGTACAAGTATATAAGTAAGGTGTATATAAGCCTTGATATTTTTACCACGTCTAAACATTTTTTATGTGAACAGCTTATTTCCATCCAAGACGTTTTCTATTAATGACAACACACAAAGTGTACATTCTTCAGAATTTATTAACTGAGCCAGGAAGAATGACGACGATAACAGTACAGTGTTTCCAGTGGAATAAAGGAGACTACCCAACCTGTCAGGCAGCAGTGACCACCGAAGAGTTACTGGAGTCCTCAACATATTGTGATAAATGGAACCAAGATAGTACAGCTTTAGGACACGTAATTTTTACAAAAACGTGACATGACGCATACATGTGAATAACAGCTCATCTCCTCATTGAGATGAAAAAAACAAAAACAACTCATCCATGTCATATTCATGTGTAGCCCAGACAGATCGCTAACGCTGTCCATAATGCCAAGAGGGTTAAAGGGGTTATCCAGTCTGAAACAAATGTGCAGTTACTATGCGACTGCAGGCTTGTGAATCCTCACATACACGCACTGTGCGCTGTGAGGATTCTCCGCTGTCACAGTCGAGAACGGCCATCAAGTGACCGCAAGTATGTGATATGCAGAATTCAACTAGATGGATGTGGCATTGCTCAATGTACTTGCATTAACATCACTGGAAAAGGTCTAGTCATGTGTCCGGAGACTACATAGCGTATACTTGTGGCTGCATGGCCGCTATTCAGGGCTCTGACACCGGAAAATCCTCACATTACACAGTGCGTGTGTGAGTGTTCAAAAGTTTCCAATCACTTGTTGTTTTAGACCACACAACCCCTTTAAGCCACCTAACAATTCAGTTTCCAAAAGCAGGGTTACCAAAAAAGTAGCTCTTTTAATTTATATAAGGGCCCACAGAAAAAAAAAAAAAAAAAAAAGCACAGCCACAGCACTGCTTGGGCAATCCTATCGATCTTTTAGCAAAAATTGTGCAGCATTTTTTAGACCACAACTTTCACTTTTTTGTATGAGTAGCGTCATGCGGTGGGGATGGGACATGCGCTATCATGGTCCAAAAGGCTAATAGTTGTGAATGTTGGTTTGCAGTGCACGCATAAGTCATAGATGAAGCAAATTCATTAAGAGGCGTGCACCCTTAAATTAAATTGGTGCATCTTACCATAATGGGCTAGATCAAGAATGATGTATGAAAGTCATGATGAATGTCACTTTATATCAAATCCGTGCTTCCCAATCCAGGCCTCAATATACCACGTCAGTACAGCTCTCAAAGATTTCTTTAAAGGGAACCTGTCAGCAGAAATTTCCCCTAAAACCTAACAGATTCCCCCTCTGCAGCTCCTGGGCTGCATTCTAGAAAGGTCCCTGTTATTATTGTGCCCCCTTTCTGACCAAAAAAAAGAGTTTATAAAGTGGTACCTTTTTGGCTTCGGATTCTATAAATGTGACACGGGGGCGGGCTGCCTGATGGCCGTTATTCTGCCCCCTGGTCCTGTATGCCGCCCCCATCGCTGATTTCCATACTTGTGGACGCCGCCCACTGCTCCAGCCATCCCCGCGCATGCCCAGTGCCCATCTCTCGTGGATGAGCACTGTGCCCAGTGTCACCGCTGGTGACGTGCAGGCAGGGTTTAGATTATGGGCGGTGCTGTGATGTTTATTACCAAGCAACCGCCCATAATCGCGGGACCGCGCTTTCCCCCTCGGCCTGCTTCGTTCTGCGGAAGCGCGCTGCTGAGGCAGGAAATAGATGGGAAGGAGGTGACGTGGGGTCAGCAGCACCGCGCTTACGCAGAATGAAGGACGCCGAGGGGGAAAGCGCGGTCCCGCGATTATGGGCGGTTGCTTGGTAATAAACATCACAGCACCGCCCATAATCTAAACCCTGCGCGCACGTCACCAGCGGTGACACTGGGCACAGTGCTCATCCACGAGAGATGGGCACTGGGCATGCGCGGGGATGGCTGGAGCAGTGGGCGGCGTCCACAAGTATGGAAATCAGCGATGGGGGCGGCATACAGGACCAGGGGGCAGAATAACGGCCATCAGGCAGCCCCGCCCCCGTGTCACATTTATAGAATCCGAAGCCAAAAAGGTACCACTTTATAAACTCTTTTTTTTGGTCAGAAAGGGGGCACAATAATAACAGGGACCTTTCTAGAATGCAGCCCAGGAGCTGCAGAGGGGGAATCTGTTAGGTTTTAGGGGAAATTTCTGCTGACAGGTTCCCTTTAAAGGAGCTGACTAGCCTTTAGACGTTGATGGGTTACCTTTAGGTTAAGGTGCATACTTACCTAAGCAGTATTTTTTTAGTTCCTTAAAAGGTGTTGCCCACTACTATAATACTTATGTCCTATCCTATGGATAAGGTCATCAATATCAAATCAGTGGTGGGGCAGATGCCGGGACCCTCAACAATCAACACATCCACTTTAGCAGTGGCTGAATGAACAGTACGGCCCCGAAAACATATATGGTGGCTGTTTCTGAATCCTGCAAATTAGCTCCTAAATTGAATGGGACCTGAGCTGCACAGAGCAGTAATATTCCGGCACTGTACATGGTTTACATACGGCTGGAGAGGAAACCATCTGACTGGTGGGGGTGCTAGGTGTTGGACCACGGCCCATCAGAAATTAATGACCTATCCCAAGAATAGGACATCAATATAATAGTAGTGGACACCCCCTTTAAGAACAGTTTTGAGAAACACTGCAGTATCTGAACTTAGACTTTGTAAATTCATAAAATACACAGGAAATATAAACTGTTACCACATTCAGCCAACACGATGAAGACAATCCCCATATGTTCTATTATAGTCATCTTTGGGGCAATGTGCAAATCAGAATAGACAACGTCAATGATAAAGTAACAACATATTTCGGCATAAATAGCCACATAGTTTATACCGCTATCATACACCCTCACCATATATATGATAGATATAGATATAGATATTGATATAAAGAAAGCAAGAGCTCAGCAGATGTCAAGAAAGCACAACCCTTCCGCTTTCTGTCCTACATCCAGTTGTGGGGTTTAATGGCGGGTACATTGTATTCAATATGGTGTGTAACCAGCTGCTACACAACTAATACACATGGGGAAAATGATTCTTAGGGGCCATGCTTGTCGGTTTAGAGAGACATATCAGTATTATGGACATGTACATGAGCCAGCAAAGAGGAGACACGCGGGTGGATTCTTTTACACAGGTTTCATGGCATTTTCTCTGAGGTTTCTCCTTGAACATCAATGTGCCAACGCCACAGTCTAAAGCCCGTTTCACACGTCAGTGAAAAACAGACATTCTTCACTGACGTGTAAAACACGCACATGTCCCTCCGTGTTCCGTGATTCACGGCACATGTGGGTCGTCCATGTGCAATCCGTGATCTGTGATCCCGTGATTGCATATGGACATTACTCACCTGCCTTCACTACTGCTGTCCATGGTGCTGAAGTCCTCGGGTCTGCAGCGTCCGCCCACCGCTCTCAGCACCTACTTCCTGTTCGGCAGTTTCTGCTTTCATGAATATTCATGAGCCAGGCAGAAGCTGCCGAGAGCAGAGGCTGCAGAGCGAATCGCAGGCAAGGTAAGTTGAAAATTTTTAATATTTAATATGTCCTTGATTTTCTTGTACGTGTTTCACTGATCACACATGGATCACACCATAGTGTGGTCCATGGGTCATCAGTGATGCCAGACAAAAACTGACATGTCTCTGTGCAGAATCACGGCCAAGGGTGCACGCTGCATGGAGACACGTTCAGTGAAAAATCAGTGATGTGTGAGCAGACCTATTGATTATAATGGGTCTGCGTATGTCAGTGATTCTGGTACGTTTTAAAAAAAGCACAAACGTACCAGAATCACTGACGTGTGAAAGGGGCCTAAAAGAAGAACAGCACTGAAATGTCACATGTCGTCCAAATGAGTATTTGGTACTTTTTTCCCCCTTCATATTTTCATCACAAAAAGCGCATCATCTTATATCTCCAGCAGCATGGATGGGATTTATAGAAATTGACCGATGGGGCGAAGTCTGTCAATTTCTCTTGTGGTAAATATGCATTTTATTTCCATTTTTTATCCATAAACTTAAATGCGAAAAATCTGCTGCTAAATACGTGCATTTTATTGCATTTCTGCTGTAGAGTCACGGTAAAAAGGCATGAAATCCACACGATTTTAGCCACATAATCCCTCTTATTTTTGAGAACTATCTAAAATCAAGCAAATTTATGTAAAAAATGAAAAAATGACAAACCAAAAAGAAAAATAAAGCAGCAGAAAAAAGGATAGAAACGCATTATAAAAAAAAAAGTCAAACTGCCATGAAAAAAAATGCAAGTATCCTAATTTAACTAATAGGCGCAGAAAAATCTGCAACATCAAAAAACGTACCAGATACTCGTCATTGGAACAAAGCCTTAAAAAAGCACGCACACACTGAACACAAGTCCATACGTATGAAAGAAATACCAATGATTTTAGCAGCTGCTTTCAACCATCTGAAGGGCTCTCCACACTCTTGCCTGACAGAAGATGTCAGGGAACATCAGATTTGGCAAATCTGAATTTAAAGGGGTATTGTCAAGTTCTTAAATTGTATTAGTTAGATAGCATGAAAATAAGCAAGTTTGCAATTGACTTGCTTTTCCCATCTGGTGTCATTCTCCTGCAAGCCCTTTTTCATGGAGCTTAGCCTCCAGACCCCAACTCTTACCATCCCAGTCTGCTTTCTATACAGCAATTATCTGCTTACTTTTCTCCCTTTCATCTTCTGAAGAGATAAAGTTATAAATCATCACCCTAAGGCTATGTGCCCACGCTGCGGAAAATGCGCGGCTTTTGCCGCGGATTTCTCGCGCAAAAGCCGCGGATTTTCCAGAAATCTGCAGCACAGCTACTCCCCAGCCATTTCTATGGCATTTGGGAAATGCTGTGCCCACGCTGCAGATTTTTCCGCAGCGGAAATCGTGCGGATTTCCGTGCGGAAAAATCTGCAGCATGTCAATTATTGTTGCGGATTTCTCCGCAGGGTCCCATATACTTACCTGCCTCACCAGAGTCACTTTCTCCGTCCGGTGTACAGGAGCGCGGTGAATCCAGGTCAGGAAGGAAGAGGTGGGCGGAGCCTGCACGAGCTCTGGTCATGTGACAGCCGGAGCTAGTTCAGGCCCGCCCATCTTTTTCTGCAGACGCTGAGAGAGTGACCCGGCTGCCGGAAAGCGAGGTGCTGCATGATGGAGGTAAGTATGAACTCCCCCGATCACTGCAGCACTTGTTCTGCATTGAGGATGCAGTGCCGAAGCCATGGTACTGTATCCTCAATGCAGAATGCCCGCACCATATCCGCAGGACATTCCGCAGCATGGATACAGACAAAAGTTGTGGTGCCGTTTCCTGGGAGCTCCTGCGGAATGTCTTGCGGATATATCCGCAGGACACTGTCCCCGTGGGCACATAGCCTAAAGCTTTCATTGCAGCTCTGCTAATCTTTGGACTGTCCGGACCTGTGTACTTGTTATCCCCATGTATAAACATAGTGCTAGCAGTGTACACTTCAGAAACAGCCACTGATAGAGGTGTCATTACAAAACTTGTGCTGGCCTTTATAATACTACTAGTACTATTGATCTATTCACCAGACCTGTCACTTAAGGAGAACCCGCCCTCCTACAAACCAGAAGTGAGGAGACTGCACTGTGCTCAACTGCTCAAGAGACAACTTGAGAATAACCCTTTAAACGCTTGTTTCTGTTCCCTGGATGTAAGCTATGGTGGCATGACCTTTCAGATAACAGCTGTCAAACGGCACAGTAACCTGTTACCACTCTTATTATATTAGATTATAGAATTGATCAGCTGTACAGCCTATACAATAAAGAAGAGCTTTATAAACTGCTATAGTGTCAGGACATACCACACAGCCTCTTACCAACAGGTACCAGCACTGACAAAGACACATTACTAAAGTCAGGCTGAAATGGAATAAGAGGTTTTCATATTTTATTAAAAAAAAAAACTAAATAGTTTTTTTCTCTAAATTGTTTATTTTCTAATTGTAGATCTTTTATTCTATTTTCTGTACAGCCATGTTGTCAGAGGCGCAGCATTTAGAGATCTCCATTACTGCGGCCACATGAATCAGAGGTCTGTGCTCTAAAGAATGTGAACGTTATGGCCATGCTAGATAGATACATAATAGATAGATAGATGTATTCATACAAGTAAAGGGGGCTTTACACGCTACGACATCACTAATGCGAACTCGTTGGGGTCACGGAATTTGTGGCACACATCCGGTCGCTTTAGCGATGCCGTTGCGTGTGACACCTATGAGCGATTTTGCATCGTTGCAAAAACGTGCAAAATCGCTCATCGGTGACATGGGGGTCCATTCTCAAAAATCGTTACTGCAGCAGTAACAAGGTTGTTCCTCTTTCCTGCGGCAGCACACCTCGCTCCGTGTGACACCGCAGGAACGAGGAACCTCTCCTTACCTGCCTCCCGGCCGCTATGCAGAAGGAAGGAGGTGGGCGGGATGTTACGTCCCGCTCATCTCTGCCCCTCCGCTTCTATTGGGCGGCGGTTCAGTGACGCTGCTGTGACGTCGCTGTGACGTTAAAGGAGGCGGTTCGCCGGTCACAGCGACGTCGCCGGACAGGTAAGTAGTGTGACGGATCTGGGCGATGTTGTGCGGCACGGGCAGCGATTTGCCCGTGTCGCACAACAGATGGTGGCCGGTACCCACACTAGCGATATCGGTACCGATATCGCAGCGTGTAGAGCGGCCTTTAGTGAAAGTCCAGCTCCAGCCTACAAGCCACCTGGGTTCAGACTCACCCGGTAAACAAAGCCTTGCAAGGACATGGACAGGAGTGCATCCAGCAATGGAAATGGCTATAAAGAAAATCCAGCAAGGACTTGGAAACACCAGTGCAGTAATAAAACTTCTTCTTTATCTGCGATATCTCCAGCTAACCATACTTTGTTGTTCCTGAGAGTTGGGGGTCATGTTTACTTTTTATGGATATCACAAATAAAGAAGTTCTATTACAGCACCGAAGTTTCCAATTCTTTGCTGGATTATTATTTTATATATATATATATATATATATTATATATATATAATAATCAAGCAAAGACTTGGAAACTTCGGTGCTGTAATAGAACTTCTTTATTTGTGATATCCATAAAAAGTAAACATGACCCCCAACTCTCAGGAACAACAAAGTATATATATATATATATATATATATATATATATATATATATATATATATATATATATATATACACATATATACATACATATATACATACATACATACCCACACACACAAACAGTACAGTTCAAAAGTTTAGGGTTACAGATATTTCCTTATTTTTGAAAGAAAAGCACATTTTTTTCAATGAAGGTAACATTAAACAGAAATACACGCTATACATTGTTACTGTGGTACATTAATCTTCTAGCTGCAAACGTCTGGTTTTGAATGCATGGTCTACTTAGGTGTATAGAGGCCCATTCCCAATAACCATCACTCCAGTGTTCTAATGGTACATTGTGTTTGCTGTCTTAGAAGGCTTAGGGCTCATGTGCATGTTGCGTAATAGCATGCATTTACGCTGTGTATTGCACTGCAGCGTAAATGCATGCGTCCCCAGCACAATCTATTTAGATTGTGCATGAGACGTGCGCACGTTGCTTTTATGAACGCAGCGATTTCGGTGCTAAAATTTTGACCCAAATCCATGCGGTCATAAAATGAGCATGTCAATTATTCCGTGCGCTACGGATGCAGCTCCCACTCTGTCTATGGTGGGGGCAGCAGCCAGAGCGCATGAAATCAGCTTTAACAAAAAAAACTGCACTCACTCTGCAGTGATTTGACGCACACATGTGCTGTCAAATCGCTGCAGAATATTCTGCAGTTACGTGCGCATGGGCACTAATGGATGTTTAGAAATCCCTTGAAAACCCTTGTGCAAGTATGTTAGCACAGCTGAAAATAGTTATGTTGATTAGAGAAGCTATAAAACTGACCTTCCTTTGAGCTAGTTGAGAATCTGGAGCATTACATCTGATAAATAAAAGTATGATTTTTCATAGAAAAGACAAAATTGTCTGGGTGACCTTAAACTTTTGAACTGTAGTGTATAATATAGATGAGAGAGAGATTACTTTTAATCCTGTCTGACATATTTGTGATTTGCACAGAAAAGTAACAAAAATTCCTAAAAAGTACATAACATAAAAACAAGAAACAAGGTGTTTTTCTGATGGCACATTCCCTTTAATGGCCATTTATAAACAGCGGTGCCTGTACAAACGACAGCCCATAAGGACGACAGTAATCAAGGTAAATTACATCTTCAGTTGGAGATTTTGTTTCTTTTGAGGAACAGAGCATGTAGACAGGCCGGTTTTAATGGTTTTAACCCATTGTACACCAATTTTATTTTCTGCAGCCATTTACGTTTAATGGGAGAAAGAGGGGCACGCATTAAAATAAGAGGGGGGGGGGGGGACATGTAATATATTAAAATCTTTAAACGCCATTAGAAACTTGACCTGCAACCCTGTCACAGGCTGGAATTGGCATGAAGACTGGCCACAGGGGTGAGCTTATATTTTCAGGAGACACAGTTTGGAAAGTAACAGTTTTTCCTTGAAGGATTCCGAAAAGCCATGGTCTAGAAACAACCCCACTTCATAAAATAAATAGCATTAGGAATACTAGAGGAGGAAGCTGGCACACAAGCAGTGCAGACTTGCCAAGATGAACATGCAAGACGTGATGGAAACAATTAGTTTGGAATATCGGCACTGTTGTTGCGATTTCCGTATTTATGGTGGATGATGAGCAGCACTACGCCCAAGAAAAAGCAGATGGAGCCCACAGTGATGTATGCAATTCCTAAGAATGGATTCTTTCCCCCCATCCAGGAGATTGTGCTGAGGATCATTCTCTTCCTTCCATCGAAGCTGAGAACGGGGTAATCTGAGAAATGTATAGGAAAACAGCCACAAGTAAAAGAAAAAAGGTATAAATGCGGAAAGAAAAGATCGGGAAAAGGGTTCTCTCTCCTTGATCCAAGTCCAGATATTTATCCTGTCACTGGCTTCTATTACAATCTTACAATGCCACAGAAACAATGAGTTACATCTTGTGGGGGATATACCCTACGAATCTACAAAAGAGATCCACATACGTGGTAGAGAAAGCATACAAAAAAGAATGATCCTTAAATACAACTTTCATAAAAAATTATTTTACTTCTATTAAAGTAAAAACAAAAGTCTACAGATCAAACTGAACAGTTTTGATAATAGGTAGGACTTAGTGTGAAGAGATTCCCAGGTCCTGACCCAATGCTACTGTGTTTCCCTGAAAATAAGACACTTGTCTTAATTATTTTTGTTTTGCTTCGGATAATGCGCTAAGGCTTATTTTCAGGTAGGGCTTATTGACAGGGAAACACGGTTGGGATAAAGTTTACCCCTCAAACAAATGCAGATCCCCCTTCCCAGGAGACTCAAACTTACCAGACCCCGGGCGTCTGCGTCACTCCCAGCAGGTATGCTGCACGCCGTCCTCCCCTGATCTGGCCGACACACTCACACATCACATCGCACACAAACACTCACCACAACCAGCGATACTGATCGCTTCCGGCCAGCAGAGAATCTTGAGATGCAATGCAGAGGAGAGCGAGAAACAGTGGGTGAAAAGCATAAAGGACCTGCGGGTGGAACGCATCGATGCGTTCCACCGCCGGGACCTCCATGCATTCCACGTGCAGGTCCTCGCGCTCCACTGCACTGTGTCCCAGGTCCTTATGCCCGCCAGAAGCAGTTATTATCTCCAGATGTGGTGAGTGCGTGTGTGCGCGATCTGATGTGTGTAAAAGTGCGATCTGCTGTGTGCAGGTGGGTAATCCGCTGCAGTTCCTCCCGTTCGGCATCTTTTAAGTATGATTGCGGGGTCTTTTCTCTTCTTTCTTCGCTCATTTAAAGGTGTCTGCTTTCTATAATGAAGTGTCCTGCAGTATTCTTTAACTTTTTTATCTGCATGGAAACCTTCATTATTGAACAGCGACTAGGGCTTATTTTTGGGGTAGGGCTTATATTTTAAGCCTTACGCCAAAAATGCTGAAAACTCCTGCTAGGGCTTATTTTCAGGGAAACACGGTATGTTCGTAATCTGTGACCACTGGACAGGATTCCTGAGTATTGCTTCCTACCTCCCGCCATCTTTTTCTGATTATCTAGCCTGTTGCAACGTCATTTTTGCAGTATGACCGACATGTGACATTGAGCCAGGCATGCTAATCAGAAGAAGAACTGCAGATCCCGTCAAGCAAGAGGCGATTCTCAGGGCTACTGTCCAGTGACCACTGATTACTGACGTGGCCAATGGACCTGGTCCTGCAAAACGATGCACCCTAACTCTATAAATGTGGTTTACTAATGACTAACAAACAGTTATAGCTGAAAGTGTTGGAACCCTTGAATTTGTTCCAGAAAATGAAGTATTTCTCCCAGAAAATTATTGCAATTACATAGGTTTGTTTCCTTTGTGTTTACTGGAACAACACAAAAAAGACAAACTGGACATAATTTCACACAAAACTCCAAAAATGGGCTGGACAAAATTGCTGGCACCTTGTGGACTATAACTGCAATCAATTGTAACCTATAACCATCCACAAGCTTCTTACACCTGGAAGTTTGGACCACTCTTTTGCAAACTGCTCCAGATCTCCTTGGACCTAGAGTATAAACCCAGCTTTTCAACACTGGCCACTACATTGCAACCCAAAATCCTTTGATAGTCTTCTTATTTCATGAGGTCTTGCAGACAGTCAAGGCACCCAGTGCCAGAGGCAGCAAAACAACCCCAATACATCTTTGAACCTCCACCATATTTGCCTGCAGGTACACTGTTCTTTTCTTTTTAGGCCTCATTCTGTTTTCAGCAAACAGAAGAATGATGTGCTTTACTAAAAAGTTCTATCTTGGTCTCATCTGTCCACAAGACACTTTCTGCACCCTGAGCCTGCAGGACAGCTAGAATTTCTTTGGATCTTGATTGGGGCTGCTTATCCACCATCCGGACTATCCTGCATTGCAATCTTTCATCAATTTTTGTTATTCACAGAGATTAGCTACAGTGCCATGGGTAGTAAACTTCTTGATTATTTTGGGCACCGTGGACCAAGGAACATCAAGATCTCTTAAAACTGACTTGTAACCTTGAGATTGGTGATATTTTTCATTAATTTTGGATCTCAAGCCCTCACACAGTTCTTTTTTCTTTCTGTTATCTATGCTTAGTGTGACACACAATGTAAAGATTAAGTCATCTCCACTTTTTATCTAGTCTCAGGTGTGATTTTCATATTGCCCACACCTGTTACTTCCCACATGTGAGTTTGAAAGCGCATCCCTTGCTTGGATCCAAGTTGTTTACCAACAATTTTATCTGGCCCATTTTGGCAGTTTTGTGTGAAATTATGAACAATTTACCTTTTTTTCATTTTTTTGTGTGTTGTTCTATATGCACTAAGGGAATAAACACGTGTAAAATAAAACGTGTAATTTCAATAATATCTAGGAGAAATACTTCATTTTTTGGGACAATTGCAAGGGTGCCACCACGTTTTGCCATGACTGTATGCCAACTGTGCAGTGCATGTACACCCAAAAATGTTCTGACTTTTAATAAAGATATAAAGCCCAGGTTCTAAAAGGATACTGTATGCTACATGCAGAGAGTAATTGCCAGGGGCCAGGGCAGCATATGTAGCCTCTTTCTTTTCTATCAACCCATATAGCTTCCTGAAGGTAGGCAGTGCGGCAGTGCGCATCCACACAATGAAATCCTCATTAATGAAGCCGTTGTTGTCAGGGTCTTTCTCATCTAGCTGATAAACTGCTTTATTCCAGTTAAGTGGCTTTGTGGTACCTGTGTAAGAGAGATGTGAGTTAGGCAGCGTTCACATGTCCAGTAATCATCTGTTAAAAATCCGTCGGCAAAAAGGTTCTGCAAACACAACTTTGTCAGTTTTGAAACATTTGACTTTTGCAGAATCTGCTTTTTTAACATTGGAGTCTACGGAAGATAACAGATCGCTATTTACCAATCCGTTTGTCTTGCATTTGTAACAGATCAGTTTTTTTCTTACTGGATCAGTTTCAAATGGAAGCTAAATAAATGGAGCCTCTGACGGCAAGTTACCTGCAAATAAACTTTCCAGGCTGGCGGAGCCGTTCCCAGTAGGATTTCTGAACTTCACGTGCTTATCAGTCCACCAAGCAATGCCTGTCTTGGCCAATTCAATTTTCACTTCAACTCCATCTTTGATCTCATATAAGATGAGGGTGTCTGAAACCAAAAACAGACAGTCAGATAATTCCACAGCGCTTTACAGACATAATCATCGCTGTCCCCATTGGGGCTCACAATCTATGTTCCCCATCTGTGTGTCTTTGGAGTGTGGGAGGAAACCGGAGAACCCGGAGGAAACCCACGCAAACACGGGGAGAACATACAAACTCCTTACAGATGTTGTCATTGGTGGGATTTGAACCCAGGACCCCAGGGCTGCAAGACTGTAGTGCTAACCACTGAGCCACCGTGCTGCCCCAATTGGAAATATGACTTACCATTTGTAAAGTGATTACAAATTGCTAGGAGATGCCATGCCTTCGTATTTATGAGGCCCCCAGGTTAGACCTCTAATGGTCATTGAAAATGAGGGGACACAGCAGTAATGTAGCACTACATCCCAATACTTTTCCATGTATATCAGGGGCCTGGCCACAAGCTGTGCTGAAAGCAACAGAACAGCCTATTCAAGTACCGTATTTTTAGTTTTATACGACACACCGGACTATAAGACGTAACCTAAATTTAGAGAAAAAAAAATATGGGGTCTGGTTTATAGTTGGTGGGGTCTTACCGCTATGCTTGGGCTGCAGGCGGCTCGGCTCTGTGCTGGCATGGCACGAGTCATTCTGAGATGTCGACAGCGAGAGCTTCAAAAAAATGGCGCCTGGAGGCTGCGCAGATGAGATTTTGAGCCGTGAGCTCCATTTGCGCACGCGCAGACTTGGGGTGTCATTATTTGAAGTTCTCACCGCCTACATCTTCAGAATGGCCCGTATCTCACCACCCGCTGCAGAGAGCAGCGCCGCCGGCCGCCCTGCAGACCACTGCCGCCGGCCGCCCTGCAGACCACTGCCGCCGGCCGCCCTGCAGACCACTGCCGCCGGCCGCCCTGCAGACCACTGCCGCCGGCCGCCCTGCAGACCACTGCCGCCGGCCGCCCTGCAGACCACTGCCGCCGGCCGCCCTGCAGACCACTGCCGCCGGCCGCCCTGCAGACCACTGCCGCCGGCCGCCCTGCAGACCACTGCCGCCGGCCGCCCTGCAGACCACTGCCGCCGGCTGCCATGCAAAGCAGCCACCGCACAGATCATCCGCGTGCAGCTGTAAAGAGCCGCACAGAGCAACCGCCGTACAGTGCAGCACAGAATTGCCTCTGCCTCCTATGACCCCTGCTCTCCACCACCCCGGTAAGCTACATTCAGATTTTAAGACGCACCCCTCATTTTCGTCCAAAATTTTTGAGAGGAAAAGTGCGTCTTATAATCCGACAAATACGGTAAATGCGGCTATCTCCAGTTTCTAACCTAGTCCTGTCAATGGTCGGACAGTAGAAATAAACAGCTCACTTCAGTTCTGGCTACTACAGACAGTTCCAACACAACCGGCACCCGCCAGCTCCTCAGCATGTTCCATACATGTGGACCTGACGTAGAATGTAGTATTACATTTGTGAAGAAGGGGTTAAATTAGTACCTGAACACACAGTTATTGCATAGAGAGTATTTTATAAGTGTATACCATCCGATAAGGCTGCTTTCACACTACGTTTTTTTAACATGCGTCATGAACGTTTTTTTGCTGTAAAAGCGGATCCTGCTTTTACAGCAAAAAAATGCATGCAAACGCATGTTATTTTGAAGGATCCTGTCACTGGATGTTTAGGGGCGGGCATTGGAGTCATGTGATAGGGAGTGAGGGGAACTGAATGGGACAGACTGGGAGCCGGCATCTCACAGCTGCAGAGGATCGTAACCAAGGTAAACATCGGGTAACTTGTTTGGATGCCCGATAATTAACTTGGTTACGAGCGTCTGCACACGTAACCAACGTAAACATCGGGTAACTAAGAGAAGTGGTTACCCGATATTTACCTTGGTTACGAGTGTCCGCAGCTCTCAGGTGGGGGAGAGACAGAGAGAGGGAGGAGAGACAGGGGAGAGAGATGGGAGGAGAGAGAGGGAGGGGGAGAGAGAGACTGATCACCCGAGGCTGGTTTCTGTGCATGCTCAGTAGAGCAAGCAGGATCCTGTCTATCAGCATGCCAGCGTTCACATGCGTTTGCGTGCTGTTTAGTCAGGATCTAGCAATTTGCAGTATTTGGACGCAGCTCAAAAACGCTACAAGTAGCGTTTTTGGAAAATGTTAAAAAACTGCAAGTCGCTGGATCCTCACTATAACGCACGCAAACGCAGGTGAACGCATGTTAACGCGAGTCCATTGCAAATGCATTGAAATGAAAACGCATTTGTACTGGATCCGTTTTTTGTGTTAAAAAAACGTTCATGACGCATGTTAAAAAAAACAGTGTGAAAGCAGCCTAAGTCTGCATATTGCAGCAAAGCATAAAATGAAGGTTACTTACCATTGAACATACTGTTGGCAATGGCGCCACAAGGGGCAATGGGCAGGCTCTGGTTCATCCGATAAGGATCGCACTCCTTGCTGGGGTTCTAGAAGATAAAAAATTCATCTCATGTATTAATAGGAATCATGAACAGTTACAATAAGGCGCCTGATTCTTGTTATACATGTCGTGTAGCTTTCTTGACACATACAAGCTGCAATCTGACATTGAACACAAAGCTCAAAGCAGACTGCGGGACGGAGTACGGTGATCACCACCGGGCACGGAAGTGTACAGCATCAAGGACAATGTGTATATATACAAGAACATACAGGCAAAGGAAAAAGCTTATTGATCTCAGACGCACATAAATAATTCAACGTGACAAAGTGGGGACAACCAAAGAAAATCCTTACATCAGCTCAATCTGGACTTGGATGCCAACAACCCACTGAAAAGCTGCATTAATTGTGTATTCTGAAAGCCAATGTAATGTGAGAAGCCCAATCTTAGCCAGGAATAGCACACGGCTACATGTTATTGTACGGTAACAACGAAAGAAGAGCATCACTGTGGTGGAAGAAACATTTTTACTATATATTCATTTTTCTCTCTGAATATTGACCAGAATTAAAGGGAACCTGTCATGTCAAAAAATGCTATTAACTTCCAGATATGGGGTTACTCTGCAGGTTCAGTGTTGTAAAGGGCTGCGGCTGTAGCCTCAAAGCTTGGCTACTGGGAGGAAATAAACTTTACTCCTCCAGGAAGCCTCCGGCTTTCAGTCACCACTCAGTACACAGTGAGCATCGGCTGTAACCAAGGCCAGGCACGGACCGACAGAAGGCTCTACAGTGCATGGCTGTCAGTAATTACAACCGCCGCTCCATGTTTACAGAATGGTGACTGAAATCGTGCCGGCCTTGCCTCTATGACTAAAAGTCAGAGGCTTGCGGAAGCAATTAAGATCACTTGCTCTCGCAGCCAGGCCTTGACTGCGGCTCCTGCACAGCTATGGAAGACTATTACAGGAGTTATCCTCTACTCTGACAACCCCTTCTCAATCCCTATGTGTCTCCCCAGTCAAATAATAACACCTAAACCCTTCTCCGGTGCCAGCGCTGTACCAGCAGTGCCTCTCCTGGGTTTTGCTTCACATTGTCATGTGATCCATGCGGCCAATGAGTGGCCGCTTCACTGTCCCCTACTTTGGACAAATCAGACATAGGGAGAAAGAGCGAGAAATCAGTCTCAGGAGGAGACAGTGAAGCGGCCGCTGATTAGCCAGAGAGATCACATGACAAGGTCAAGGAAAACCTGGCAAAGGCGGTGCCAACACTGCTGGAAAGAAGGGGAAAAAATGAAAAAGGAGGGATAATTTCAGGTGCTGCACACAGAAGCAAGTTAAAGGAAGTCATTTTAAAGGATGCACCTGAGGAAGGGAACGGTCCCCCCCCTCCCCTCCGTCGTAATATATAGTGCTCATTAAAATGACTCTTTTATCTTGCTCGTGTGTGCAGCGCCTGAAATTCTTCACCTCTTTTCCATTTTCTTTTTCCTTCTTGTTTTCGGCTTCATACTGCTAGTATGGGAGCGGGCGGTCAGTGCAGATCACAGGTGCATTCCATCCCTCTCTGATCACCGGTGTGTCTAGCCTGGCCATTGCGGCTTCCAGTGTGGTCAGTGCCTCCCAGTGATCTGAGGACGTTCTGCCTTTGTGCCGCACGATACCCTGCTGCTGGTGCCTCCTTGTGCAGTGGGGATGTTCTCGGTAACAGAGTCGACATGACTTTTATACCTCAGATTATACAAGACATATCACGGAGGATCTGCGTTGGAGAGGGAATGGCGGCCGATCCCATCTACAACACCCTGTCGAATCGACAAGTGCTGTCCCAGTGTGGTCAGTGCCTCCCAGTGATCTGAGGACGTTCTGCCTTTGTGCCGCACGATACCCTGCTGCTGGTGCCTCCTTGTGCAGTGGGGATGTTCTCGGTAACAGAGTCGACATGACTTTTATACCTCAGATTATACAAGACATATCACGGAGGATCTGCGTTGGAGAGGGAATCGCGGCCGATCCTATCTACAACACCCTGTCGAATCGACAAGTGCTGTCCCAGTGGTTCCTGCCCAGCACAACATGAGCGGTGAGTATAGTGTTCACGTTGATCATTTTTTAGTCACAGTTGCACACAGGAAGCGCTTTTTATCTCTCTGCCATCGCGGGAAAGGCACCGCACCAGAGGTGAGTATACGTGACTTTTGCTTGAAGAGTTGTAGCTTTCAGTGACATTATTCATTTATCGCACAATATACTGGAAAATTAGAAAAAATTTCAAGTGCTTTGAAATTGTGCAAAAAACAAACTTAATTCCCCAATAGTTTTTTTAGGTTTTAGTTTTATGGCATTTGCCGTGATACAAGAATTAGCGGCCAGCAGCTCAATACAATGTATACTTTGTGCTGTGTGAGGATTGGTTTTACGTGCTAAGCGGACATTTTTACTGATATTTTGTGACTGTTAGATGCTTTTAATCACCTCTTATTGCATTCTTATGTAGTAACAACAACAAAAAAACCCCTATTTCGATGTGTAGGGTTTTTTTTCTCTCTTTTCGGCATTTATTAATCGGGTTGATTAACTTTCTATTTTTATAAATCAGACTTTTACAGACGCAGTGATGCAAATTATATTTCTTTTTTACCTTTAGTTTTAATGTGTAAAAAAGGATTATTTTTTTTGTTTAGGTCCTCTTAAGGGATTTGAACCAGCTATAGTCTGATTGCTTATACTATATGCTACAATACCACACTATATAGTAAAAATCAGTCTCCTACGAAGCTCAGCCACACGCTGTTCTTCACAGGAGTAAACGTAATGGAAGTTTCAGGGTCTTCAGCAGGCCCCGACTGCTGTGCCAACCCTCTGGCACCAAACGATCCGGTTGTGTGGGGAAAGAGGGTACAGCCATGGTGCCTGACAAGTGACCACAATAATATGGCCCCTATGTAGCCATACACACCACTTACTGTAAGAGAGTTCTTGTCTCCATTCAGCTGACTGTCATCTCTGGACTTTACATAACGTCGATGGTTCTGATAGAAGTTAGACAGCCCATAATACATAAACACATTGCTCTGCAAAAAAACACAGATGGGTGTTAACATGGAGGCACTTAGGAGCCAAGATTCTGCACCACCCATGAATTCTTCCTACAGCCCCCTTCACACGTCCGTGAAAATCACGCACGTTTTTCACGGACGTGTCAAAGGTGCGTATTGTCCTCAGTGTGCCATCCATGATAACACACGGAGAACGGGAACTTTCTGCTCACCTGTCCCTGGCGTTGCTGATCTGTGGTCTCCGGTCCTGCCGACTCCCCGCTGCTGTTGCTTCCGGCCCGCAGTGGAGTGAATATGCAATGAGCATAATGAGCGGGGGTCGGAAGCAAGTGACAGCAGCGGCAGAGACAGCAGCGCTGGAGAAGGTGAGTATAGAATTTTTTTTTTTTCTTCACAGACACGTTTTCTTCGGTGCGTGTCACACGGATTACATCTGTGCAGTCCGTGTGACACCCATGATGCCGGAGAAAAACGGACATGTCTACATGTGGGGACACGTATGCACGTATGCTCCACACGGACACGCGGTCAATGGCAAAACATGCACGTGAGCACAGACCCATTGATTTTAATGTGTCTACATGTGCCCGTGTCTCCAGCACGTGAATAAACAGACCAAACACGTACCGGAGACACGGACGTGTGAAGGGGACCTAAGACAGCTGACAGAATGCATTACTGGACACCCCTTCCTGTGGAAGGAGAAGCTCCCCATTCTCAGATCCCAGAATAATGCTACCAAATCATCGGGAAAACGTACCTCAAGGGGTTTATTTTGGGCTTTGCTTGCATTCTGAATTGTTAAAAGTAAAATGTCTACAATAAAAGACAGAATCTTGCAATCAGGCAGGAGAAATAGAAATATTTACCTCAAAAGCATTATCCAAAGTGAAGTTAATAACACAAGCACACGGGGTGGCGTTCAAGGTGGTGTTCAAGCACTTGTGACAGGGGCTGCTGGGATCTATTCCAGTATAGTCAATCTAAGAAAACAAAAGGAGGGTTAGAAATTAATTCTACCACACGCTACGTACTACAGTCTTATAGGGCGCATCCCTGGAACAGGCCACTAATTTAGAGATTAGCAAGCGATCTGCAGGACTGGTTCGGCAGCCATGTTGGTATCCCGAGGCTGCCAGACGGGAGGCCTCAGAACCAACTGCCACCTGTGATGGCTTCAGAAGAACCAACTGCCACCTCAGAACCAACTGCCACCTCTCTCTGATATGACACCTGGTGCGATGTCATGGGTGTCACTCTGGGCCGCCAAATCAGAAGAGGCACCAAGGATTCCAGTGACATCAGAATACCGACCTGTTCACTTCATCTCCAGCCACTATACATGGATGGCCGTCACAGAGCAGCGCTCTCCATATTAATTTTTGTGAAGCAGGATGAGACATGAGGGAGGCACTGTGCTGAATCTGCATACCCCCCATATAAACTACATTTTACAGGGTTACTGTAATGGCCTCCCCTCAGGATAAGCCATAGGTGAGGATCTAACTGCTGATATCGGATAAGGGCTGCGGCGTCCAACAGCTGTGTCCTGTTCATTACCGCTACATCCCAGGAACGTGATAGGACAGCAGAGAGCTGCAGTCACTAGAGATCTAATACTTTTCGTCTGCACCAATACAAGTATGCACCATATACGTATGACGCATTGAATTAGGCTACTTTCACACATCCGGTTTTTGCTCTGCGGCACAATACGGCGCTCTGCAGAAAAACCGCAACCGTTTTTGCCGCCGGTTGCGGTTTTTTTGCATAGACTTACATTAGTGCCGTATTGTGCCGCATGGGCTTGCGTTCGGTCCGGTTTTTGCCGCATGCGGTAGATTTAGCCGATGCCGCGGCCGGATGGAACGTTGCCTGCAACGTTTTTTGCTCCGGCAAAAACAACCGCATCGCGCCGCATCCGGCGCATTTTTCAATCCATGCCTATGGACGCCGGATGCGGCACGATGCGGAAAAAACCGCATCCGGCCGCCGCATGCGGTTTCTTCTACTGTGCATGCTCAGTAGCGCGCCGCAACCGGAAAAAAACGGACCGGCCGCATGTAAAAACTTATGCAAAGGATGCAGTGTTTTCACCGCATCCGTTGCATAGGTTTCACAGCCGCACGGCTCAAACCGGATGTGTGAAAGTAGCCTTAGGCTAGAATTGGGCCGGAAGTGACCGGAAGGTAATTGGCCACATAGTCAATGTAAACAATGTTTGTGTGTCTCTTGACTTTCACCTCTATAATACTTCACTTTCTACTGCACCCTCTGATCCCTAAACCCAGTAATGAACTTTTCATCTCTCCCACCATCCTCCCCACCCATCTCACCTTCCCCTCAGATATTTTCTTCCACATTTCACCCAGTGTCTCCAGACACACACGACCATCTCATGGCCTCTCCTGCTCCCACTTACTAAGGGTATGTGCGCACTAGGCGGTTTTTTCACGCTGCGTTATGTGCGTTTTTGTCTCAAAAAAAGCACCCGCGGCTAAAAAACGCATGCGTTTTTACCACGATTTGGTGCGTTTTTTGCTGCGTTTTTGATCAGTGCACAATGCCATTAAAGTTTGTTGATGAAAAAAAAAAAGGTCTGATGTCATTTCCTTCTTCAAAATGTTCATTGTATGCAGGAGAGCAGACAGCTGCAGAACTAGTGTATGCAGGAGAGCAGACAGCAGCTGCAGAACTACAAGGCTCAGCATCCTCCATCCAGGACTGAATGCAGGAGCTTTTTGCCCCCCAAAAAAATGACGTGGGCTTCGCCATATTTTTGTATGCTAGCCGGGTACAGCAGGCAGGTACAGGCTGCCCCCAACCCCAGCTGCCTATTTGTACCCGGCTGGGAATCAAAAATATAAGGAAGCCCTTTTTTTTTTATATTTCATGAATTTCATGAAATAATTTTTAAAAAAAATGACGTGGGCTTCGCCCAATTTTTGAGTCCAGCCGGGTACAACTAGGCAGCTGGGGATTGGAATCCACAGTGCAGGGTGCCCATGCTTTCTGGGCACCCCCGCTGTGAATTGCAGTCCCGCAGCCACCCCAGAAAATGGCGCTTTCATAGAAGCGCCATCTTCTGGCGCTGCATCCAACTCTTCCAGCTGCCCTGATGCCGGGTGGCTCGCTGGGTAATAATGGAGTTAGGGCTAGCTGTATATTATCAGCTGGCCTTAAGCGCGAAATTCATGGTGTCACGCCAATATTAGACATGGCCACCATGAATTTCTAGTAATGATAAAAAAAAAACAACACACAGAAAAATATTTTTATTAGAAATAAAACACAACACAGTTAGTGACTCCATCTTTATTGAAATAAAGAACCCCCCTCCGCAGTAATCCTGGGTCAGGGTCCCACGCCGTCCAATCCGGATCCAATATCATCTGATCGGTTTGCTGGAAGGCAAAGCGATCAGATGATGTGTCAGGTTCTAGGGCTTGAAGCACATCACACATCAGCTGATTGTATAAAAGCCGATTATACAATCAGCTGATGCATCGGTGCAAAAAAAAATAATAAATAAATAATAAATACTCACGTCTGTGCTGATTACCGGCAGCTCCTGGAGTGATCGGATGAGAGTCTGATCCTGTCCCATCGCTGCAGGAGCTGCCAGTAATCAGCTGATGAAGTCTCCTGACGGCAGGATCAGCTGATAGCCGGCCGGGCGCGAAAAAGCCGGCGACACCGCGAGAATTACGATCAGCTGATGCGTCAGGTGACTGCATCAGGTGATCCACCGCCAGGTCCTGCAAGCTTCGTACGTGCCCCGGGGAGACTGCACACAGCCAGAGCGGCGGGACCGGGACAGGAGCGGGCATGGCACCGGGACCCTGCAGACAGGTGAGTATATATGACATTTTTTTTTTTCTACTGTTCACTTTTGTTTTCGCCGCTGCCTCCACCTCCCGCCCAGACATGGCACCGCACGGTGCACCGCACCGCATTTACCAACAGAAGGAATCCTCTTCCTGTACACGTCACTTTACTGCCCACCCCTTGCGTTTATAGCTGCGTTTTTAGTCATAGAAACGCAGCTATATGCGTTTTTCATTGCGTTGTTGAACATCTCATTGAACTCAATGGGTGAAAAACGCAGTGAAAAACGTAGAAATAATTGACATGCTGCATTTTTGTGGTCACCACAAAAACGCAGCTACAAAAAAACGCTGTGTGCGGACAACACTTCTGAAAACCCATAGACATTGCTGGCGAAGCAATGTCACTGCGTTTTCAGCACAAAACCGCGGTAAAAAACGCCGCTAAAAACGCAGCAAAAACGCCTAGTGCGCACAAGGCCTAACACTCTCACTGCTTCTCCTCACTGCTGGAGATATCTCTCCTAATCCTGGTCCTCCTCACCACATCCCTATTGTCACTTCAAACCCTCATCCACAACCTATCACAAATTTCCGCAACCTCTCTAACCTCATACCCATCCACCCAGCCCCCGCTCCCCCAGTCCCACTAACAGGAGCTCTATGGAACGCTCGCTCCGTCTGCAACAAACTTAATTACATTCATGATCGTTTCATCACTAATAAACTCTCCTTCCTCGCCATCACAGAAACCTGGCTCACCCCCTCTGACACAGCCTCTCCTGCTGCACTTTCTATTGGCGGTCTCCAACTCTCTCACACCACCCGCCCCAGTAACAAGCATGGTGGAGGAGTTGGTTTGCTCCTGTCCGACCAATGATCCTTTACACCAATTCCACTACCACCCTCTGTTACTCTTCCCTCTTTTGAGGTGCACTCCGTACGCATCTACGCCCCTTCCAACCTTCAACTGGCTGTCATTTATCGCCCCCCAGGGCCAGCCACTGCCTTTTTTGACCATTTCACCACCTGGCTTCTACACTTCCTTTCCACCGACATCCCCACCATCATCATGGGGGATTTAAACATCCCCATTGACACTTCCCACTCATCTGTCTCCAAACTTCTAACACTCACTTCCTCCTTCGGCCTCACCCAATGGTCCTCTGCAGCTACTCACAAAGATGGCCACACACTGGACTTCACTCGCCTCTGTTCCCTATCTAACCTCTCTATCTCACCTCTCCCCGTCTGACCACAACCTACTCACATTCTCTTCCCTCTCTTCTCCAAGTACGCAACCCCCCTCCACAAACTTTCACACCCTCGCAGAAATATCAAACACCTTGATTTACACACACTTTCTCAGTCCCTTCTCATTCTCACAGACATTGCTTTTTTACACGATGCAGATGCTGCTGCAACTTTATACAACACTACAATCTCTGCAGCTGTCGGATCAGCTGCCCCCTTACTCACGCCAAAACCCGCACAGTCAACAGGCAACCCTGGCACACCAGTCAGACTAAACAACTGAGACAGGCTTACAGAATTGCTGAGCGCAGATGGAAGAAGTCTCATTCCACTGAGCACTTCATTGCATATAAAGAGTCCCTCACCACCTTCAAGTCCACTCTCACTGCTGCAAAACAAACCTACTTCTCATCCCTCATATCTTCTCTCTCTCTCTCAACCCTAAACAGCTATTCAACACTTTCAATTCTCTCCTCTGTCCTCCAGCACCACCTCCCTCTCCTCTCATCTCAGCTGAAGACTTTGCCTCTTTCTTCAAGCAGAAGATTAACAACATCAGAGCAAGCTTTGGCCCACAATCACCAAGGCCCCTCAGCATAGCTACTCAGCCCTCGTCCTCCAAATCCAGCTTCTCCACCATGACAGAAAACAATCTTTCCACTCTACTCTCAAGATCACATCTAACCACCTGTGCGCTGGACCCATCGCACCTCATCCCCAACATCACCGCAGTCCTCATCCCAGCCCTAACCCATCTCTTCAACCTATCACTAATAAGTGGTGTAATCCCCTCATGCTTTAAACATGCCTCCATTAG
Source organism: Anomaloglossus baeobatrachus (assembly GCF_048569485.1). Lineage (NCBI taxonomy): Eukaryota > Metazoa > Chordata > Amphibia > Anura > Aromobatidae > Anomaloglossus > Anomaloglossus baeobatrachus. The sequence goes on along the minus strand of NC_134355.1, from coordinate 384,204,392 downwards.
ACCCATCCTCAAAAAGCCCTCCCTTGACCCATCCTGTGTGTCAAACTATCGCCCCATATCCCTTCTCCCCTATGCCTCAAAACTACTGGAACAGCATGTCCATCTTGAATTGTCCTCATACCTCTCCTCCTGCTCCCCCTTTAACCAGCTACAATCTGGCTTCCGACCACATCACTTTACTGAAACTGCCCTAACCAAAGTCACCAATGATCTACAAATCGCCAAAGCCAAGCGACACTACTCTGTCGTCCTCCTCCTGGACATGTCCTCTGCCTTCGACACAGTAGACCATTCCCTCCTACTACAGATTCTCTCATCTCTGGGCATCACAGACTTGGCCCTATCTTGGATCTCCTCATACCTAACCGACCGAACTTTCAGCATCTCCCATTCTCACAGCACTTCCTCATTTCCTCATCTCGCCCCCTGTCGGTGTCCCCCAAGGCTCAGTTCTTGGACCCCTGCTGTTCTCCATCTACACCTTTGGCCTGGGACAGCTCATAGAGTCCCGCGGCTTTCAGTATCATCTCTATGCTGATGACACACAGATCTACCTCTCTGGACCTGACATTACCTCTCTACTAACCAAAATTCCACAATGTCTGTCTGCTATTTCATCCTTCTCTGTGCGATTCCTAAAGCTTAACATGGACAAAACAGAATTCATTGTCTTTCCTCCTCCTCACTCATCTCCTTCAACAAGCCTTTCCATCAAACTTGATGGTTGCTCACTGCTCTATCCTTCAAGCCACACATCCAAGCCCTCTTCACCTCATGCAGACTACAACTCAAAAATATCTCCCGGATCCGTGCTTTCCTTAACCAAGAATCAGCAAAAACATTAGTGCATGCCCTCATCATCTCCCACCTCAACGACTGCAACCTCCTGCTCTCTGGCCTCCCTTCCAACACTCTTGCACCCCTCCAATCTATCCTAAACTCTGCGGCCCACTTAATCCACCTCTCCCCTCGCTATTCCCCAGCCTCGCCACTCTGCCAATCCCTTCACTGGCTTCCCATCGACCAACGACTCCAGTTCAAAACATTAACCATGACATACAAAGCCATCCCCAACCTGTCTCCTCCTTACACTTGTGACCTAGTCTCCCGATACCTACCTGCACGCAACCTCAGATCCTTACAAGATCTCCTTCTCTACTCCTCTCTTATCTTCTCTTCCCACAATCGCGTACAAGACTTCTCCCGTACCTCCCCCATACTCTGGAACGCTCTACCTCAGCATATCAGACTCTCCCCTACCGTGGAAAGCTTCAAGAGGAAGCTCAAGACCCATCTCTTCCAACAAGCCTACAACCTGCAATAACCTTCAGTCCAGTACACCACTGTGCAACCAGCTCTGTCCTCACCTATTGTACCATCACCCATTCCCTATAGACTGAGCCCTAGCGGGCAGGGTCATCTCTCCTCCTATACCAGTCTGTTTTGTACTGTTAATGATTGTTGTATTATATCCTCTTTCACTTGTAAAGCGCCATGGAATAAATGGCGCTATAATAATAAATATAATACTATAGTCATCAGAAAGCGCACAACCTATAACGTTCTTCCACCCTAAATACAGTGAACACAGAGGCATATATTACCAATTTGGGTCAGCAGACCTGTCACAGGTCCATATAGCAGCACAGCCCATGCTCGGACCGTTTCATGGACATATGAATGAGGCCTTAATCCAAGGACATGCCCACCCTGACCCTGGACATCTGGCAGGTATTTGACAGTAATTTGTGCTAGGTTCCCTTTTAAAAAGAATATAATTTATTTATTCACTTATATAGCACCATTAACTCCACAGCGCTCTACATACATCAGCAACACTGTCCCCATTAGGGACAATCTAAGGTCCCTATGTCAATGTCTTTGGAGTGTGGGAGGAAACCGGAGTACCCGGATGAAACCCACGCAAACACAGGGAGAACATACAAACTCCTTGCAGATGTTGTCCTTGGTGGGAATTGAACCCAGGACCCCAGCACTGCAAGACTGCAGTGCTAACCACTGAGCCAACATGCCGCCCTATAATACCTTTCAAATCTAAGGGGATGCCAAACTTGTCATCTCTATGTGGCCCCCTCCTTAGCCAACTCGGATCTTCAGCCACATGATACTACTAGCCTATCCCAACTTTTAGGTTTTGACAAGCTTATTTCTGTAGAAGTTAAAAGCACTACATCATTCATCCCTATTGAGAGGGACATTTAAGTCATGTCCACTAGTAAATATGAGGCACTTTGAGTAGACTGCTACAAAATTAGGAGACCTAAGGCCTAATTCACACGTCACTTTCCAGCACTGGCTCTGGGTGGTGTCCTAGATGGGCAGTCTCTACCTCAGATGTTTTCTATGGTATACAGCAGGGGTGGGGAACCTTTTTTCTGTCGGGGGCCATTTGGAAATTTCTACCAACCTTCGGGGGCCGCACAAAATTATCAATGTTTAAATGACCCTGCTATATTGGGTGAAGCAATTAATTAACTGGGGGCATGGGGCTGGGGGCACAGACACCACTGGAGGGGCTGGGGGCACAGACACCACTGGAGGGGCTGGGGGCACAGACACCACTGGAGGGGCTGGGGGCACAGACACCACTGGAGGGGCTGGGGGCACAGACACCACTGGAGGGGCTGGGGGCACAGACACCACTGGAGAGGCTGGGGGCACAGACACCACTGGAGAGGCTGGGGGCACAGACACCACTGGAGAGGCTGGGGGCACAGACACCACTGGAGAGGCTGGGGGCACAGACATCACTGGGGGGAGGCACAGACATCACTGGGGGGAGGCACAGACATCACTGGGGGGAGGCACAGACATCACTGGGGGGAGGCACAGACATCACTGGGGGGAGGCACAGACATCACTGGGGGGAGGCACAGACATCACTGGGGGGGCTGCACAGACATCACTGGGGGGGCTGCACAGACATCACTGGGGGGGGCTGCACAGACATCACTGGGGGGGGCTGCACAGACATCACTGGGGGGGGCTGCACAGACATCACTGGGGGGGGCTGCACAGACATCACTGGGGGGGGCTGCACAGACATCACTGGGGGGGGCTGCACAGACATCACTGGGGGGGGCTGCACAGACATCACTGGGGGGGGCTGCACAGACATCACTGGGGGGGGCTGCACAGACATCACTGGGGGGGGCTGCACAGACATCACTGGGGGGGGCTGCACAGACATCACTGGGGGGGGCTGCACAGACATCACTGGGGGGGGCTGCACAGACATCACTGGGGGGGGCTGCACAGACATCACTGGGGGGGGCTGCACACAGGACTGGGGGGGGCTGCACACAGGACTGGGGGGGGCTGCACACAGGACTGGGGGGGGCTGCACACAGGACTGGGGGGGGCTGCACACAGGACTGGGGGGGGCTGCACACAGGACTGGGGGGGGCTGCACACAGGACTGGGGGGGGCTGCACACAGGACTGGGGGGGGCTGCACACAGGACTGGGGGGGGCTGCACACAGGACTGGGGGGGGCTGCACACAGGACTGGGGGGGGCTGCACACAGGACTGGGGGGGCTGCACACAGGACTGGGGGGGCTGCACACAGGACTGGGGGGGCTGCACACAGGACTGGGGGGGCTGCACACAGGACTGGGGGGGGTGCACACAGGACTGGGGGGGGTGCACACAGGACTGGGGGGGGGTGCACAGGACTGGGGGGGGTGCACACAGGACTGGGGGGGGTGCACACAGGACTGGGGGGGGTGCACACAGGACTGGGGGGGGTGCACACAGGACTGGGGGGGGTGCACACAGGACTGGGGGGGGTGCACACAGGACTGGGGGGGGTGCACACAGGACTGGGGGGGGTGCACACAGGACTGGGGGGGGTGCACACAGGACTGGGGGGGGGTGCACACAGGACTGGGGGGGGGGTGCACACAGGACTGGGGGGGGTGCACACAGGACTGGGGGGGGTGCACACAGGACTGGGGGGTGCGCACACAGGACTGGGGGGTGCGCACACAGGACTGGGGGGTGCACACAGGACTAGGGGGGGTGCACACAGGACTAGGGGGGGTGCACACAGGACTAGGGGGGGTGCACACAGGACTAGGGGGGGTGCACACAGGACTAGGGGGGGTGCACACAGGACTAGGGGGGGTGCACACAGGACTAGGGGGGGTGCACACAGGACTGGGTGATGGGCTGCACATAGGATTGTGTGGGGGTGCACACAGGACATTGGGGGGCTGCACACAGGACTGGGGGAGGGGTGCACACAGGTTTGGGGGGGTGAAAACAGGACTACTGGGTGATGGGCTGCACACAGGACTGGGGGAGGGGTACACACAGGACATTGGGGGGCTGCACACAGGACTGGGGGAGGGGTGCACACAGGACATTGGGGGGCTGCACACAGGACTGGGGGAGGGGTGCACACAGGACATTGGGGGGCTGCACACAGGACTGGGGGAGGGGTGCACACAGGACATTGGGGGGCACACTGCGTTGAGAGTTTCATGCAACTCTGGGAGAGAAGGTTTACAGAACTGGTGTGGGGAGGCACAAAGCATTGGGCAGGGCACATAGCAGCAGAGGGTCGGCGCTGGACTCACAGCAGCATTGCATTCACATCACCTGAGTGCAGGAGCCAGACACACTGCATCAGAAGGAGAAGGCAGGCACTGATCTCCGGAGGGCAGGGGGCAGACACACTGCATCAGAAGGAGAAGGCAGGCACTGATCTCCGGAGGGCAGGGGGCAGACACACTGCATCAGAAGGAGAAGGCAGGCACTGATCTCCGGAGGGCAGGGGGCAGACACACTGCATCAGAAGGAGAAGGCAGGCACTGATCTCCGGAGGGCAGGGGGCGGACACACAAGGCTGGAAGCTGAGGCTGCTGTAGACCCGCCCACAATTGGCACTGGCCGACGGGAGAACACATTGCAGCACAAACAGCAATGTGTGGATTTAAAGGGCCGGCGGCAGCAAGACCGGGGTGACAGCACGAGCACTGCCTCCCCCGGGAATCTGCCCGGGGGCCACACAAAAGGTCATGGCGGGCCGCATGCGGCCCGCGGGCCGGAGGTTCCCCACCCCTGGTATACAGGATCATTTCTTTCATTTTTTTTCTTGCTAGTTTTGTTTATTTTAAACACCTGGAGGATGAAATGTAACTTTCTTATCTGCCCAAACAATGACTTCCTGACAACACAAGGACTATGCTAAGCTTTGAAGATAGAAATATGGTTTTATCATAAGCAAAATAAATTAGAAACCGGAGTTTCCAGCCAAAATTGGAATGAAGGTGGGGACTTCTCTGGATAAGTGTTCTTGGTGGGTAGAAATGGTTTACTTTTTGCAGCTTTATATTGTTCTTTCCTGCACCGCACCCACTTGTTCTCTCTAACACAATGGTGGTCTATCCATACTAGCTAATAATCACTCTTATTGGTTACATTTCTCAAGACCGGAGTGCACGGACAGCCAGATACTGCACAATGAAGACCCGACCCCACTTCACGATACCCATCCCAGCATCTGTGCTGTTAGCATCAGCTATCCCCAAATACAGGCAGCGGACAATACAAAACAGCATCATTTTTAAAGAGAACAAGTCACCGACTCAAAAGTGGCCAGTTTTTGCTATTATTTTATTACCATTATCTTCTGGAGTATTGCTCCTGTTTCTTTTTTAAAATCTGCCATACAGTTCTAGAGATACCGGCCTTATTATTTAGCCCTACACTTTGAGGTCTTAACAAGGGGGCGTGTCTCAGTGGATAATACTATAGAGTAGTCAAGACACGCCCCCAAGAGAATCCAGGAAGCCACACCCCCTAGTAAAAACCATATAACTGTAAGGAGGATTTAAAAATAGAAAAAGCGAATTACTCAGGAGAACAGTGGGAATAAACTACATCCAAAGCAGGTCCCTTGTGCCTGGTGACAGGTTCCTCTAAAGTGGAGATTGACTATTCAGCACATTATGTAGAAGATGAAAAATATGTGTAAAAATATAGTGAAAATGCAAGACCGAGCTTACCACCACTAATTTTAGGTGACGCATCTGTACAAATGAAGACAATGATGGAGGTGGGAACTAAGGAAAGCACCAAGTGTCTCACACTAAGGCTAGGATAAACACCAATGTTACTTTAAGCATATAGATCCGGTCTAAGGCTGCTTTCACACACCCGGTTTTTGCAGTGCGGCTCAATCCGGCTCAAAAACCTATGCAATGGATGCGGCGAAAAAAACGGATCCGTTGCATACGTTTTTCCATGTAGCCCGTTTGTTTGACAGATGCAGCTCGATACTGAGCATGCGCAGTTCAAAAAACGCATGAGGCGTCCATAGGCTTGCATTGTAAATTGCGCCGCATCGCGCCAGATCCGGCGCGATACAGTTTTTTCGCCGCACAAAAAACGTGCCAGGCAACGTTCCATCCGGATGCCGCATGGGCTAAATATGCCGCATCGGGCAAAAAACGGACGCAACGCAAGGCCATGCGGCACAATACGGCGCTAATGCAAGTCTACGTGGAAAAAAAGGCTTGCGTTTTTTCCGCAAATCGCCGTATTGTGCCGCTCAGCAAAAAACGGATGTGTGAAAGCAGCCTTAGTCATATCTTTTGCTGCACTGTAAAGAGAGAAATACGCACTGACACCTGCAATACAAGTGGACATACTGCGGACTTAAAGGGGTTGTCCACTAATAGGGGCAACTGCTTCTGATCCCGTTTCCTCAAGTAAAATAAAAAAGCCTATACTCCACGCCAGTGCTGGTGCAGCTCCATTGGTGTCGATATTCACGTTCCCAGGGCTCACGTGGCATCATGCAAGCATGCACCCCAATCACTGCCAGCTTCTGTCTCACCGCAATCAGAGGCAGGAGCAATCAACAGGAAGTGACGGGCAGCTGCAGCTCTCACTTGCTGTCGACTGACTCGTTTGGTCTGAAGGCGGGGGGAGACGGAAGCTCTCGCCGATTGGTTGCGGGGCTCACGTGAGAACACAAACCCACATGAGCCCGATACCACAAGCCGCGGCATCGCTGCAAGGGCACCGGTATGGGAGGCGAGTATAGGCTTTAATATTTTACCTGGAGGAAACATGGCATCAGAAGGGGTTGTCCTAATAGTAGGGACAACTAAACCACAAAAAGAATTAAATTTTCCCCGAAAAATTCAAGAATTATTCACAGCAACAAAAGGGCAACAGTGTTTACCTGCCCAGGCCACAGAATCTAATGCACAAACAGGGGGCAGCAAAACCCCTTAATAAAGATGGAGAAAACACAGGTAGAAAAACACTGATGTAGTAACCACTACTACCATGTTTGCCCGAAAATAAGACCTACCCTGAAAATAAGCTGTAACAGCAATTTTTAGCATAAGGCTTAAATATAACCTCTACCCCGGCCCTAATCGCAGTTCAATAAAGAAGTGTCCATGCAGCTAAAAAAGTAAAGAATACTGCAGAACACTTCATTATAGAAAGCAGACACCCCCAAAAGAGAGAAGACATAAGACCCCGCAATCATACTCACCAGACACCAAACGGGAGAACCTGCATTAAAATGCACAGCCACACACATCAGATCACACACAATCACACGCACCACATCCAGCGATCCCAATTGATTCCAGCTGGCAGAGGATCCTGGGACCCAGTGCAGTAGATAGAGTGCAAGGACCCGGCAGTGGAACGCATCGATGCAGGTCCTTTATGTGTTCCACCGCAGGTTCCAGCACACCACTGCACTGCGTCCTCGGATCTTATGCCGGCCAGATGCAATCTGTATTGCCGGATGTGGTGTGTGCGCGATCTTATATATGTGCGTGTCGGCCAGAAGCAGGGGAGGAATGCATGCAGCATACCTGCTGGGGAAGCGCCCACCAAAGATCACAGGAGGCCCTGGGAGTGATACAGATACCCAGGGTCTGGTAAGTATCACGATCCTGGGGAGGGGATCTGCATTTTTTTTCTTTGGGAGGGGGGTAAACTTTCCCCCAACTGCATTTCCCCGAGAATAAGCCTTACCCCAAAAATAAGCACTAGTGCATTTTTCGGGGGTGGGGGGGAACAAAACAAAAACATAAGACAGTGTCTTTTTTTGGGGAAACACGGCAGTAGTGGATAACCCTTTAAGTAAAAAAAAAAAAAAACGTCCATCTCCTTCAAACTCATCTACACAAAAAAAAGTCAAGATCAAGAAAGAAGTAGCACTGTAAGGCTATGTGCACACGTTGCGTTTTTTTCAGCGCGGAAAAAACGCACCCTCTGGCAGAGGGGAGAATTGTAAACAATGCTTTTTGAAAAAAAACGCATCGAAAACACATGCGTTTTTCATGCTTTTTCCATGCACTTTTTTAGGTGCGCTTTTTAAGACTTGTCAGTGTTAATAAAAATGGTTGAACACAGACCTTTGGAGGAAAAAAACCTGTGATGTCATTTCCTTCTCCACATTCTCCATTGTGGAAACAAAAAAAAAAAAAATAATGAAAATGGCGTGGGGGTCCCCCCTATTTTTGATAGGCAGCTAGAGTAAAGCAGACAGCTGTAGCCTGCAAACCACAGCTGGCAGCTTCATCTTGTCTGGTGATCCATTTGGAGGGCTCCCCAGGCTTTTTTTTTTTTATTTATAAATAAAGAATTAAAAAAAAAAAAAATAACGTGGGGTCCCCCCAAATTAGATCACCAGCCAAGGTGAAGCTGACAGCTGGGGTCTGGTATTCTCAGGGTGGGAAGAATGGTTATTGGACTCTTCCAAACCTAAAAATAGCAGGGCGCAGCCGCCCCAGAAGTGGCGCATCCATTAGATGCGCCAATCCTGGCGCTTCGCCCCAAATTAATTCCGTTGCCCTGGTGCGGTGGCAAACGGGGTAATAAATGGGGTTGATATCAGATGTGTAATGTCACCTGGCATCAAGCCCAGCAATTAGTGATGTCACAGCGTCTATTTGATACCAGACATAACTAATTGACAATAAACAAAAGCAAAAAAAAATAAAAAAAAATTTATTAGAAAAAACACTCCCCAAATCATTCTCGGTCACCAATTTAATAAAAAAAAAAATTGAAAAAAATGGGTCCGCAGAAATCCATTTGGACGTCCCACGTCGGCTCTGGACCTTCTAGAATATGGGGGCACGTTCAGGGAACGTATCCCCCATTTTCTAGTAGGGCAGACCCTCCATTTGAGGAGAGTGGGTGCCAAAAATCTGCACCCACTCTCCCCAAGACACAGCTGCAGACTGCCGAGCAGCCTGCACAGCTCTCTGAACACAGTGCTGGCTGTCAGCTGATCTGCACATGTGACCACACTGACCGGCGTCTGCTGTGAAGGAGGAGGGGGCCGCGGGGGATCAGCGCTGCGACCGGACAGGTAAGGGGGAATACCGAGGGGAATAGGGGGTGACCTGGCAGGGCCTGGGGGGGCATTTTTCTGTTGCATGTCTCAAGGCACATGCGACAGATATAGAAGTAGGGTGCGGCCGGTGCGCTACTGTGCGCGCAGCCATTTTGGATTTTCGGGAGGGGGTTGGGGGTCGGGAGAGGGTTGGCGGTCGTGGGGGCGTAGGGGAGGGGGTTGGGGGGACACCGGGGGACCGGAGAGGAGCTTTATCTCCCATCTGGCATGTTTGATCATGCCAGATGGGAGATAAATCATTTTTTACCGGCGCTGCCATTGATCATCCATATACGGTGTATACTGGAGATCGGGTGAGCGGGGACCGTGAATCATAATCTCCAGGGTCTCAGCTACCCCCGGTAGCTGAAATCCCGGGGATTTTCTGAATCTTGGGAGCGCTCTACCATTTTTTTGACTGCCGTAAAAAAGCGGCGGATCGGAAAAAGTACCATTACCGCCGTTCAAAGGCGGATCGGCGGTAGTTAAGGGGAAAAAAAAATAAAACCCACTATACTCACCAGACTAATGAGCTTAGGGACATCGATCTTCCGTCTGTTGTACCACGCCATGGCCCAGAGAAGATTCCTCACGAATGGCGATTCCTCGTGAGTCGGGACAACAGCAAACCGGCTTTCCAGGACTTTGCCAGGAAGTGAGGTCAACAGGAAACCTCTTGACCTCACTTCCAGGTAAATGCCTGCGTTCTGTATGCCGACAAAGCTCGCGGACTGCAACAAAAAAGCTCACTGCGGTGTAGCTGCGTTCTGACCCGCATCATTGATTTCAATGGGGGAGAGAACGCAGCCACAACGCACAAAAGAAGTGACATGCTGCTTTTCTTTCCGCACCGATTTTTGGCATCCGAAACGCTGCGTGTGCACTGATTTTTCGGCTTTCTCATACACTTTGCTGGGAAAGCTGAACGCATGCAATTTGCCACTAAAACGCTGCGGTTCCGCAGTAAAAAAACGCCACGTGTGCACACAGCCTAACAGCTACATGGACACCAGACACCTTCCCTTATAGAATAGACAGGAGGATAGCTCCGAGGATTCAGACCCTACTTTGAGAATCACCAAATAATGATAATGGATTCTGCTGCAAGGGGACATCTTTAGAGGCGGTGGCAAGGAACTGGCCAATATTCTCCTGCAGGTTCAGAGTCTCCTGTACAGGCACAATACCTGGAGACTAGAGGCTCTGTACACATTGGATACAAACCCATGGAGAGCCTCCGAAGTGCACATTATGTGTGTGTCCACAGGGCTCCAATGTCAGAGCTTATAGAAAACTTTATAAAAAGAGAGATCCTGACAAGACCTCATGTATTCACTTTATTTCCAAGGGGCTGTCCACTCATCTCTACTATAAGCTGCAATAGTTATAAAAATAAAAAAGCTAGCATCGCCTTCCCTGAAACCAGCGCAGTCTCCGTCGCTACCCCAATCCGAGTTGTTTGCAGTGCTGCAGCCAATCAGTGAGTTCAGAGACTCATTTGGTCTACACGGGGCAAAGACACATAGCTCAGTGATTGCAGTGCTGTTGACTTGACGTCAAGGCCGGAGACTCAGTGCAGGACCCGGGGAGGGCAAGACATTCTTGATTTGTGTTTTTTTGATAACTACTGCAGCTTATAGCAGAATGTTTTCTGTAAGGGAACAATCCCATTATCATTGAGTCTATGGGTGTTGGATGCCACTGCCTCCATTACACACACGTCCGGAGCTTTTATATGTATGGTCATCTTTACGTTTCCCCAAGATGTTCTACAGATGAAGATCACGTCACACAATGTGTCACCAGCGGCACAAAGCTCCAGTTACCATGAACCCTCCATCACCTCCACAATTACCATAGTGCTCGGTTGTATCATGTAACTGGAGATTCCCGTCTTATTACACACCAATGATCATGTGCCAGGTGCGGCTAGGTCACAGTGGCTGCAGTCTATTACTGAGGAACCTTGTGCACAAAGTCAGTGCAAGTACATCAGGACCAGCCCAACAGACCCACTTTTCTTAGAGCAACCCTGACTCAGAGGATCATCGAGGGTCTACATTGGCATGTCTCAGCTAGCGTCTCCCAGCAGGTCAGGTTTTTAGGATTTCCTTTGTATTGCACAGGAGACAATTGTCAAAACCACAGTTATCCCCAAATCATGATCTAGTGGAGGAACAGGAGTGGGACACTCACAGGCACTGGAGCCGAGCTGCGGTATACAGTGTACAGCGCTGGTACATTACTTTTTTTTTTGAAACGTACAAGGACCACAGAAGAATCGCATAGCAACAACTCAGTGATCATAATAACCAGAGAATAGAGTCTTTGAATTTGCTGAAAAACCCAAACAAGCAGTGATTGAATGTTTCAAACATTTATTAAATAAGTGCTGTAGGGTATAACAATAAATACGTTAAATATAGGACCAGGAGAAAGGATGTGCTGAAGGGGAAAGAAACCCCACAAGTCCCGGGAGAGTAAAGAGGGGGTTAAGAAACTCATCAAAGGTGATCATACAAGACCTATAGGCAAGATGCCCAGAGTACAAGGAGAAACCTACAACAATTTAGTACAGAGGCACTCACATACGATGCAAAATATGCTTTCATGTGTGGCATGAGATGAGGCAGAAATTACTCACCGTAGGTACCGGGATAACACGTGGGGACCGGCGTCCCAACACGTGTTTCGCGTTGGTGTGCTTCTGTCCCCCGACGAAGCACAAACGGTGTGGTCCTATATATAACGTATTTATTGTTATACCCTACAGCACTTATTTAATAAATGTTTGAAACATTCAATCACTGCTTGTTTGGGTTTCTCTGTTTTTCAGCAAATTCAAAGACTATTCTCTGGTTATTACATTTCGTATACCGCGAAAATCCAGCTGCCAAAGATGACAACAGCCTATCCGTAGGGTGCAGGGTCCTCACCAGTGTCATATCCAAAGCGCAGGTCATCAATATAGCGGACAAAAAGGGCTTCAAAAATGTCTCATAAGTTACAATAAAGTGGGGAGTCTCCTATAAGAAAGCAATAGCCATTACTTGAAGGGGTGGTTCACTAGTTAGTATTCATAGGCACTTAGTTTTGCTGAGAAACAAGATTTCTCTCAAATACTGTGCCTGTGAGTGGTGCTATTGTGGTTCGCTCATCCCCTTCGTGTCACCTCTGATGTCTGGTGATGTCACGTTAATTTCCAGTTGACCCGACATCACCACGGACCGGGCCCCAGTCTTCCTGAGTGACTGGGCTGTGGGCAGCGTTTCACTGCCCGTAACAGCCCAGCGTGTCTCCCTGCGCCCTCCTCCTTCACTGCAGAGCACCACAAGCAGGAGCGATGCTGGGCTATGACGAGCGGTGAAATGCCGCCCATAGCCCAGTCACTCAGGAAGGCTGGGGCCGGCTGCTGTGGTGTCGTCAACTGGAAGTTGACGTGACATCACCGGACATCAGAGGTCACGAGAATGTGGTGAGTGGAGCACAATAGCACAGCTCACAGGCACTGTTGGCAACACAAGATATTTGAGAGAAACCTCGTTTCGCAACATAATATCGATGTGGTTTGGAAAACTAACTAGTGAGGCACCCCTTAAATTACTGACTAGAGATGAGTGAACCCGAGGTTTGGTGTTCAGACCAAACACAGACTTTACAAAAAAGAAATGTGTTCGGTTGCTTTATGTATGCTGACCACTCACGCGAGCATCACTACACTCGGTGCTTGGCCCAGTGTGAGCCGCGTGCAGTGTATGCATAGCCCGTACTGGCGGGTAACAACAGCGTGATCAGATGTAGTGTGCACCCAAAAAATGATCCTATGCGGAGATATTTTATACGTGTCCCTGCTTTGTATTGTGTAATGGCCGTGTCTGACCGTACAGGAACACGGCCTGATAATGCCATTAACAGAATGCATGTTAGGGGGGCAGGATCCACGGCTCCTGGATTAATGGTGGACAGGATCTGTGGCATTAGGCCACGTTATGTGTTCAGTATTTGGCATCAGTATGTGTCAGCCAAAACCAGCAGTGGAACAATCAGAGGAAACATATGATAGAGGCACGGGCACCACTTCTCCATTTATTACCTGCTCCTGATTTTGGCTACAAACACTGAGGTAAAAATCTCACCGTATACTCATCATGTGCACGTGATCGCAATGTAAGCAGAAGACGCGCAAGAAAAGGCAAGATCCATGTCTCCTAGATTCATGGTGGACATGATCCGTGGCATTAACGAGGTGCAGGATCCCCAATACCCTGGTTGCTGATGGGTAAAATCTCTGGCATTAGCAAGAAGCATGTAAGGGGGTAGGATCCCCGATAGCTGGATTAGAGCAAAATAAGTAGCATTTAGTGGGGGCAGGATTCCGGATACCCGGTGGGCAGAAAACTTGGCACTTAGTGGGAGCAGGAAAGCTGGCATTCAGTGGGGGCAGGATCCTGGATACCCTGTGGGCAGGATAGCTGGCAGTTAGTGGGGGCAGGATCCTGGATACCCTGTGGGCAGGATAGCTGGCAGTTAGTGGGGGCAGGATCCGGGATAACCGGTGGGCAGGATAGCTGGCAGTTAGTGGGGGCAGGATCTGGGATAACCGGTGGGCAGGATAGCTGGTACTTAGTGGGGGCAGGATCCGGGATACCCTGTGGGCAGGATAGCTGGTACTTAGTGGGGGTACGATCAGGGATACCCTGTGGGCAGGATAGCTGGCAGTTAGTGGGGGCAGGATCCGGGATACCCTGTGGGCAGGATAGCTGGCAGTTAGTGGGGGTACGATCAGGGATACCCTGTGGGCAGGATAGCTGGCACTTAGTGGGGGCAGGATAGCTGGTACTTAGTGGGGGCAGGATCCGGGATACCCTGTGGGCAGGATAGCTGGCAGTTAGTGGGGGCAGGATCCGGGATAACCGGTGGGCAGGATAGCTGACACTTAGTGGGGGCAGGATCCGGGATACCCTGTGGGCAGGATAGCTGGCAGTTAGTGGGGGCAGGATCCGGGATACCCTGTGGGCAGGATAGCTGTCAGTTAGTGGGGGCAGGATCCGGGATACCCTGTGGGCAGGATAGCTGGCAGTTAGTGGGGGCAGGATCCGGGGTAACCGGTGGGCAGGATAGCTGGCACTTAGTGGGGGTACGATCAGGGATACCCTGTGGGCAGGATAGCTGGCAGTTAGTGGGGCAGGATCCGGGATAACCGGTGGGCAGGATAGCTGCCAGTTAGTGGGGGCAGGATCCGGGATACCCTGTGGGCAGGATAGCTGGCAGTTAGTGGGGGCAGGATCCGGGGTAACCAGTGGGCAGGATAGCTGGCACTTAGTGGGGGCAGGATCCGGGATACCCTGTGGGCAGGATAGCTGTCAGTTAGTGGGGGCAGGATCCGGGATACCCTGTGGGCAGGATCCGGGGTAACCGGTGGGCAGGATAGCTGGCACTTAGTGGGGGCAGGATAGCTGGTACTTAGTGGGGGTACGATCAGGGATACCCTGTGGGCAGGATAGCTGGCAGTTAGTGGGGGCAGGATCCGGGATACCCTGTGGGCAGGATAGCTGGCACTTAGTGGGGGCAGGATCCGGGATACCCTGTGGGCAGGATAGCTGGCAGTTAGTGGGGGCAGGATCCGGGGTAACCGGTGGGCAGGATAGCTGGCACTTAGTGGGGGTACGATCAGGGATACCCTGTGGGCAGGATAGCTGGCAGTTAGTGGGGCAGGATCCGGGATAACCGGTGGGCAGGATAGCTGCCAGTTAGTGGGGGCAGGATCCGGGATACCCTGTGGGCAGGATAGCTGGCAGTTAGTGGGGGCAGGATCCGGGGTAACCAGTGGGCAGGATAGCTGGCACTTAGTGGGGGCAGGATCCGGGATACCCTGTGGGCAGGATAGCTGTCAGTTAGTGGGGGCAGGATCCGGGATACCCTGTGGGCAGGATCCGGGGTAACCGGTGGGCAGGATAGCTGGCACTTAGTGGGGGCAGGATAGCTGGTACTTAGTGGGGGTACGATCAGGGATACCCTGTGGGCAGGATAGCTGGCAGTTAGTGGGGGCAGGATCCGGGATACCCTGTGGGCAGGATAGCTGGCACTTAGTGGGGGCAGGATCCGGGATACCCTGGGGGCAGGATAGCTGGCACTTAGTGGGGGCAGGATAGCTGGCACTTAGTGGGGGCAGGATAGCTGGCACTTAGTGGGGGCAGGATAGCTGGCACTTAGTGGGGGCAGGATAGCTGGCACTTAGTGGGGGCAGGATAGCTGGCACTTAGTGGGGGCAGGATAGCTGGCACTTAGTGGGGGCAGGATAGCTGGCACTTAGTGGGGGCAGGATAGCTGGCACTTAGTGGGGGCAGGATAGCTGGCACTTAGTGGGGGCAGGATAGCTGGCACTTAGTGGGGGCAGGATAGCTGGCACTTAGTGGGGGCAGGATAGCTGGCACTTAGTGGGGGCAGGATAGCTGGCACTTAGTGGGGGCAGGATAGCTGGCACTTAGTGGGGGCAGGATAGCTGGCACTTAGTGGGGGCAGGATAGCTGGCACTTAGTGGGGCAGGATCCGGGATAACCGGTGGGCAGGATAGCTGCCAGTTAGTGGGGGCAGGATCCGGGATACCCTGTGGGCAGGATAGCTGGCAGTTAGTGGGGGCAGGATCCGGGGTAACCAGTGGGCAGGATAGCTGGCACTTAGTGGGGGCAGGATCCGGGATACCCTGTGGGCAGGATAGCTGTCAGTTAGTGGGGGCAGGATCCGGGATACCCTGTGGGCAGGATCCGGGGTAACCGGTGGGCAGGATAGCTGGTACTTAGTGGGGGTACGATCAGGGATACCCTGTGGGCAGGATAGCTGGCAGTTAGTGGGGGCAGGATCCGGGATACCCTGTGGGCAGGATAGCTGGCACTTAGTGGGGGCAGGATCCGGGATACCCTGTGGGCAGGATAGCTGGCAGTTAGTGGGGGCAGGATCCGGGGTAACCGGTGGGCAGGATAGCTGGCACTTAGTGGGGGTACGATCAGGGATACCCTGTGGGCAGGATAGCTGGCAGTTAGTGGGGCAGGATCCGGGATAACCGGTGGGCAGGATAGCTGCCAGTTAGTGGGGGCAGGATCCGGGGTAACCAGTGGGCAGGATAGCTGGCACTTAGTGGGGGCAGGATCCGGGATACCCTGTGGGCAGGATAGCTGTCAGTTAGTGGGGGCAGGATCCGGGATACCCTGTGGGCAGGATCCGGGGTAACCGGTGGGCAGGATAGCTGGCACTTAGTGGGGGCAGGATAGCTGGTACTTAGTGGGGGTACGATCAGGGATACCCTGTGGGCAGGATAGCTGGCACTTAGTGGGGGCAGGATCCGGGATACCCTGTGGGCAGGATAGCTGGCACTTAGTGGGGGCAGGATCCGGGATACCCTGTGGGCAGGATAGCTGGCACTTAGTGGGGGCAGGATAGCTGGCACTTAGTGGGGGCAGGATAGCTGGCACTTAGTGGGGGCAGGATAGCTGGCACTTAGTGGGGGCAGGATAGCTGGCACTTAGTGGGGGCAGGATAGCTGGCACTTAGTGGGGGCAGGATAGCTGGCACTTAGTGGGGGCAGGATAGCTGGCACTTAGTGGGGGCAGGATAGCTGGCACTTAGTGGGGGCAGGATAGCTGGCACTTAGTGGGGGCAGGATAGCTGGCACTTAGTGGGGGCAGGATAGCTGGCACTTAGTGGGGGCAGGATAGCTGGCACTTAGTGGGGGCAGGATAGCTGGCACTTAGTGGGGGCAGGATAGCTGGCACTTAGTGGGGGCAGGATAGCTGGCACTTAGTGGGGGCAGGATAGCTGGCACTTAGTGGGGGCAGGATAGCTGGCACTTAGTGGGGGCAGGATAGCTGGCACTTAGTGGGGGCAGGATAGCTGGCACTTAGTGGGGGCAGGATAGCTGGCACTTAGTGGGGGCAGGATAGCTGGCACTTAGTGGGGGCAGGATAGCTGGCACTTAGTGGGGGGCAGGATAGCTGGCACTTAGTGGGGGCAGGATAGCTGGCACTTAGTGGGGGCAGGATAGCTGGCACTTAGTGGGGGGCAGGATAGCTGGCACTTAGTGGGGGCAGGATAGCTGGCACTTAGTGGGGGCAGGATAGCTGGCACTTAGTGGGGGCAGGATAGCTGGCACTTAGTGGGGGCAGGATAGCTGGCACTTAGTGGGGGCAGGATAGCTGGCACTTAGTGGGGGCAGGATAGCTGGCACTTAGTGGGGGCAGGATAGCTGGCACTTAGTGGGGGCAGGATAGCTGGCACTTAGTGGGGGCAGGATAGCTGGCACTTAGTGGGGGCAGGATAGCTGGCACTTAGTGGGGGCAGGATAGCTGGCACTTAGTGGGGGCAGGATAGCTGGCACTTAGTGGGGGCAGGATAGCTGGCACTTAGTGGGGGCAGGATAGCTGGCACTTAGTGGGGGCAGGATAGCTGGCACTTAGTGGGGGCAGGATAGCTGGCACTTAGTGGGGGCAGGATAGCTGGCACTTAGTGGGGGCAGGATAGCTGGCACTTAGTGGGGGCAGGATAGCTGGCACTTAGTGGGGGCAGGATAGCTGGCACTTAGTGGGGGCAGGATAGCTGGCACTTAGTGGGGGCAGGATAGCTGGCACTTAGTGGGGGCAGGATAGCTGGCACTTAGTGGGGGCAGGATAGCTGGCACTTAGTGGGGGCAGGATAGCTGGCACTTAGTGGGGGCAGGATAGCTGGCACTTAGTGGGGGCAGGATAGCTGGCACTTAGTGGGGGCAGGATAGCTGGCACTTAGTGGGGGCAGGATAGCTGGCACTTAGTGGGGGCAGGATAGCTGGCACTTAGTGGGGGCAGGATAGCTGGCACTTAGTGGGGGCAGGATAGCTGGCACTTAGTGGGGGCAGGATAGCTGGCACTTAGTGGGGGCAGGATAGCTGGCACTTAGTGGGGGCAGGATAGCTGGCACTTAGTGGGGGCAGGATAGCTGGCACTTAGTGGGGGCAGGATAGCTGGCACTTAGTGGGGGCAGGATAGCTGGCACTTAGTGGGGGCAGGATAGCTGGCACTTAGTGGGGGCAGGATAGCTGGCACTTAGTGGGGGCAGGATAGCTGGCACTTAGTGGGGGCAGGATAGCTGGCACTTAGTGGGGGCAGGATAGCTGGCACTTAGTGGGGGCAGGATAGCTGGCACTTAGTGGGGGCAGGATAGCTGGCACTTAGTGGGGGCAGGATAGCTGGCACTTAGTGGGGGCAGGATAGCTGGCACTTAGTGGGGGCAGGATAGCTGGCACTTAGTGGGGGCAGGATAGCTGGCACTTAGTGGGGGCAGGATAGCTGGCACTTAGTGGGGGCAGGATAGCTGGCACTTAGTGGGGGCAGGATAGCTGGCACTTAGTGGGGGCAGGATAGCTGGCACTTAGTGGGGGCAGGATAGCTGGCACTTAGTGGGGGCAGGATAGCTGGCACTTAGTGGGGGCAGGATAGCTGGCACTTAGTGGGGGCAGGATAGCTGGCACTTAGTGGGGGCAGGATAGCTGGCACTTAGTGGGGGCAGGATAGCTGGCACTTAGTGGGGGCAGGATAGCTGGCACTTAGTGGGGGCAGGATAGCTGGCACTTAGTGGGGGCAGGATAGCTGGCACTTAGTGGGGGCAGGATAGCTGGCACTTAGTGGGGGCAGGATAGCTGGCACTTAGTGGGGGCAGGATAGCTGGCACTTAGTGGGGGCAGGATAGCTGGCACTTAGTGGGGGCAGGATAGCTGGCACTTAGTGGGGGCAGGATAGCTGGCACTTAGTGGGGGCAGGATAGCTGGCACTTAGTGGGGGCAGGATAGCTGGCACTTAGTGGGGGCAGGATAGCTGGCACTTAGTGGGGGCAGGATAGCTGGCACTTAGTGGGGGCAGGATAGCTGGCACTTAGTGGGGGCAGGATAGCTGGCACTTAGTGGGGGCAGGATAGCTGGCACTTAGTGGGGGCAGGATAGCTGGCACTTAGTGGGGGCAGGATAGCTGGCACTTAGTGGGGGCAGGATAGCTGGCACTTAGTGGGGGCAGGATAGCTGGCACTTAGTGGGGGCAGGATAGCTGGCACTTAGTGGGGGCAGGATAGCTGGCACTTAGTGGGGGCAGGATAGCTGGCACTTAGTGGGGGCAGGATAGCTGGCACTTAGTGGGGGTACGATCAGGGATACCCTGTGGGTAGGATAGCTGGCACTTAGTGGGGGCAGGATCCCGGTGGGCAGAATAGCTGGCACTTAGAGGGGGGCCAGGCTCCCCACCATATGACATCACACGCTTCTCAGCCCCAGTGATGGGCAGACACCTCCCCAGCTGTGATGCCGCCGTCACCCCGCACTCACCTCATACTCCCGGATATTATTGGAGGTGACGAAGATGCCGATCCCGATAGGAATGAAGATGATCCCGATAACGAAGAATGCCGGCAGCACGGTCCCGGCGGTGAGGATGGGCTGCCAAGCCGGAAGCCGCTGCTGCTTGAAAGCCGTGTTATCGGGCTTCTTACTCTTCACCGCCGGCCCGGGGCCCACCCCTGAGTGCGGGTGCCCATCTTCCTCCTTGTAGTTCATAGCCATAGGGGGTCTCTCTCCGGCCCCCGATCCGTTTGTGCCACCGCTCCCCAACACAACAAACCTCCCAACCACTGCCTACAGGAGACGTCACGGGCGGATTACCCCAATGCGAAAGAACGCCAGTCTACTGCGCATGCGTCATGCACGGACACCAGAGGTTTAGTAGTGACTTTCAACTAAATCTTGTGGAGTGCGTCCATTTTGTCGAAGACCAGGACCTAGAGGCTGCTTTCACACTTGCGTTAAACGGCATCCGTTGCTATCCGCCGCCTTGAGGAATTAGGCTAGTTTCACACTTGCGTTCAGCGCATTCCGTCACTATGGAGAATAGCGCAGTCCGTTAACGCACTGCACTATTCTCCATAGACTTGTATGGACGACGCACTGTAACGCAAGTGTCTGTGTTGCATCCGCTGGACGACGCAGCGTTGTTATTTTGACGCTGGAACACAGCATGTAACGTTTTTCTGCGCTTGGCGGAGTGTCAAAAAACCGCAACCTGCAGGAATCCGTTAGGCGTCCGTTGTTTTTATAATGGACGCCTATGGTGGCGGATTCCGTTAGAATGCGTCATTTGACGGATTCCGTTAACGCAGCTGTCTTTACACAACTGCGCATGCTCAGATGTGTAAAGTCAAGGAAAAAAAACTACATCGGATTGCGTTATTTTGTACGATCTGTAGCATGCGTTGTGCCACTATATGCAACGTATCCGTTGCATGCGTCACACAACGCAATGCTACGGATCCCGTCCAACGCAAGTGTGAAACTAGCCTTACGATAACCATTGCAGGAAACCGTTTTATTCCTCATAGACTTCTATTAGCTACGGATAGCAACGGTTGGCCTTGCGTTGCATCCGTCAGCCGACGCTGCGTTGCATCCGACTGGCGGATGGAACGCTGCATGTAGCGTTTTTCTGTGCTTGGCGGAGAGTCAAAAAAACGCAACCTGCAGGATTCCATCGGCGTCCGATGTTTTTATAATGGATGCCTATGGTGGCGGATTACGTTAGAATCCATTATTTGACGGATTCCGATAACGCATCCGTCTTTACACAACTGCGCATGCCCAGATCTGTAAAGTAAAAAAAAAAACTATAACGGATTGCATTATTTTGTACGATCCATTGCATTTGTTGTGCCATTTTATGCAACGCATCCGTTGCTTCCGTCACACAACGCAATGCTACGGATGCCGCACAACGCAAGTGTGAAACTAGCCTATGAGCAGTGGATTGTGACTGATGCCCTTGCGTTGCATCCTCTGCCCGACTGATCAGTCGTGGAACGACTGACCGTCAGGCTGCAGGAATACAGAGTGTAACGTTTTTTGAGCAGCGGAACCCTTAGGATTTCGCTTCGCATGCTCTCTCTCGGCGGCCGAACGATCAGCTGATCACCCGGCGTCCGGCTTCTGTGAGCGATCAGCTGATCACCCGGCGGCCGGCTTTTTAGAGCAATCAGCTGATCTCCCGGCCGCCGGCTTTTGAGAGCGATCAGCTGATCTCCCAGCCGCCAGCTTTTGAGAGCGATCAGCTGATCTCCCAGCCGCCAGCTTTTGAGAGCGATCAGCTGATCTCTCTCATGAGCCGGCCGCCGAGAGATCAGCTGATCACTCTCAAAAGCCGGTGGCCAGCTATTGTGAACGATCAGCTGATCATTCTCTCGCTCTCGTTTTTCAACGGAATCCGCTTTCTAATTACAATTATTGTCATCCCTTGTACAACGCATCAGTCACAAGCGTCAAGCAACGCATGTGACTGATGCAAAACAACGGAAATGTGAACCAAGCCTTATTAGTCTTCAGATACTCTTGAAGTTACTGGGTGTCACAATATCCTTTTTGTGCAAGTTTCTCTGCACATTCCTTATAGCAGGCGTAGAATGAAAAACTTTATGCTGCACCCTAAAGTATCACTTCTGGTTATAAAACACCAAATGTCCTTATTTTTTTCTTTATTATAAGAACCAAGTACAAGTTTGTAGATTAAGCACAGTGTGAGTGCTCACATTGAAATGGACAGCATTAGAGAGCTCTACAAGAGAGGCATATTACGGCCATGTGAAAATGCCAGTTACCCTGTTGCTCTCCGCACAACTTAGGTCTTAAGGGTGCTTTACACGCTGCGACATCGCTAACGATATATCGTTGGGGTCACATCGTTAGTGACGCACATTCAGCGCCGTTAGCGACATCGCAGCGAGTGACACCAAGGAGCGACGATCAACGAGTGCAAAAACATGAAAAATCGTTGCTCGTTGACACGTCGCTCCTTTTCCAAATATCGTTGCTGCTGCAGGTATGATGTTGTTCCTCGTTCCTGCGGCAGCACACATCGCTGTGTGTGACACTGCAGGAACGACGAACATCTCCTTACCTGCGTCCACCGGCAATGAGGAAGGAAGGAGGTGGGCGGCATGTTCCGGAAGGTAAGTCTGTGTGACGGGTGTTAGCGATGTTGTGCGCCACGGGCAGCTATTTGCCCGTGACGCACAACCGACGGGGGCGGGTACGCTCGCTAGCGATATCGGTACCAATATCGCAGCATATAACGTACCCTCTAGTCTGATACCAAAAAAAGTGTAAGAAACTGAAGAGAACTGCAACTTATGAATTGTTTAGGCCATCCGGTCAGTGAGGTTACAATGTCTGGCCACCCACCAATAAGCAGTTATGAGCTACTGAATGGGGACTGAGGTGACATTCTCAGTAGTGGCCATAATGGAGAACCATCCCGGCTCCATACAGCGTTTACATTTGGCCATTGCTCATAACAGCTAATCGGTAGGGTGCCGAATGTCAGACCCATCAGTGACAGGAGGTGTCGAATGTCAGACCCATCAGTGACAGGAGGTGTCGAATGTCAGACCCATCAGTGACGGGAGGTGACAAGTGTCGAATGCACCAGTGACAGGAGGTGCCAAGTGTCGGACTCACAAGTGACGTGAGGTGCCGAGTGTCGGACTCACAAGTGACGGGAGGTGCCGAGTGTCGGACTCACAAGTGACGGGAGGTGCCGAGTGTCAAACCCCCAGTAACGTCATTCTGATGACCTATCCTAAGGGCTAAGTATCAATTTTTGCTACAGGTAGGCAAATGTAATTGGATACCTGAGGAGAGGCCATGCCTGCTACCCACTGAGCCCTTAAAGGGGTTTTCCCAAAATCAAAATTAATTGTAAAGTTTATTTTAATCAATAGATTTTGTAATAATAATAGTTTCCACAATTATATGTGTCTTTAAAAAATATTCCTGTGCTGAGATAATCTTACAGTCATATGAAAAAGTTTGGGCACCCCTATTAATGTTAACCTTTTTTCTTTATAACAATTTGGGTTTTTGCAGCAGCTATTTCAGTTTCATATATCTAATATCTGATGGACTGAGTAATATTTCTGGATTGAAATGAGGTCTATTGTACTAACAGAAAATGTGCAATCCGCATTTAAACAAAATTTGACTGGTGCCAAAGTATGGGCACCTCAACATAAAAGTGACATTAATATTTTGTAGATCCTCCTTTTGCAAAAATAACAGCCTCTAGTCGCTTCCTGTAGCTTTTAATGAGTTCTTGGATCCTGGATGAAGGTATATTTGACCATTTCTGTTTACAAAACAATTCCAGTTCAGTTAAGTTTGATGGTCGCCGAGCATGGACAGCCGCTTCAAATCATCCCACAGATTTTCAAAGATATTCAGGTCTGGGGACTGGGATGGCCATTCCAGAACATTGTAATTGTTCCTCTGCATAAATGCCTGAGTAGATTTGGAGCGGTGTTTTGGATCATTGTCTTGCTGAAATATCCATCCCCTGCGTAACTTCAACTTCGTCACTGATTCTTGCACATTATTGTCAAGAATCTGCTGATACTGAGTTGAATCCATGCGACCCTCAACTTTAACAAGATTCCCGATGCCGGCATTGGCCACACAGCCCCAAAGCATGATGGAACCTCCACCAAATTTTACTGTGGGTAGCAAGTGCTTTTCTTGGAATGCCGTGTTTTTTTGCCTCCATGCATAACGCCTTTTTGTATGACCAAACAACTCAATCTTTGTTTCATCAGTCCATAGGACCTTCTTCCAAAATGTAACTGGCTTGTCCAAATGTGCTTTTGCATACCTCAGGCGACTCTGTTTGTGGCGTGCTTGCAGAAACGGCTTCTTTCGCATCGCTCTCCCATACAGCTTCTCCTTGTGCAACGTGCACTGTATTGTTGACCGATGCACATTGACACCATCTGCAGCAAGATGATACTGCAGGTCTTTGGAGGTGGTCTGTGGATTGTCCTTGAATGTTCTCACCATATTTCTTCTCTATCTTTCTGATATTTTTCTTGGCCTGCCACTTCTGGGCTTAACAAGAACTGTGCCTGTGTTCTTCCATTTCCTTACTATGTTCCTCACAGTGGAAACTGACAGTTTAAATTTCTGAGACAACTTTTTGTATCCTTCCCCTGAACAACTATGTTGAATAATCTTTGTTTTCAGATCATTTGAGAGTTGTTTTGAGGAGCCCATGATGCCACTCTTCATAGGAGATTCAAATAGGAGAACAACTTGCAAGTGGCCACCTTAAATACCTTTTCTCATGATTGGATACACCTGCCTATGAAGTTCAAAGCTCAATGAGGTTACGAAACCAATTTACTGCTTTAGTAAGTCAGTAAAAAGTAGTTAGGAATCAAATTTTGTTTAAATGCGGATTGCACATTTTCTGTTAGTACAATAAACCTCATTTCAATCCAGAAATATTACTCAGTCCATCAGTTATTAGATATATGAAACTGAAATAGCTGTTGCAAAAACCCAAATTGTTATAAAGAAAAAAGGTTAACATTAATAGGGGTGCCCAAACTTTTTCATATGACTGTATATATGTGTCCCTGCTGTGTAATGGCCATGTCTAGCCGTACAGGAACACGGTCTGATCATACCACAGCTCCTGCGCAGGGGAGGATGGAAAAGAGAGTACTGCAGCACGGGATCACAGCTGATTCTCTGCCTCTTTTTAAAAATGTTTTACCTCAAAGAAAGAAAGAATTATTTGCAATCTCATGGTGTAATGTCTGTATACTTTATTACTTCCTCCCCTGCCCAGGAAATGTGGTATAATCAGACCATGTCCCTGTACCATTACACAGTACATAGCTGGGACACATATATAAGATTATCTCAGCACAGGAACATTTTATAAGTATTTAGTCATCTAAAAACATGCAAGATTTCTGGCTCTCACAGACCTGTAACTTTTTCTTTAAAGGGAACCTATCACCAGTTTTTTACCTATTAATCCAAAAATATCACCTTCTGCTGCTCCTGGGCTGCATTCTAGGAAGGTGCACCTTGTTGCTCGCCCCCTTGCAGACCCCTAAAAGAACTTTATAAAATCTTACCGTTTCCTATGCAAATGAGTTTGGTTGGCCAAATGGGCGGGCTCTAATTCGGCTCCTGTCCCCCCTCCTGCTGCTGTTCGCCACCCCCAGTCATGATTTACATGGATGACGCCGCCCCCGTCATCGTGCACGCTGCTGGAGTCTCGCGCAGGCGCATTTCACTGTGCCCCTATCGCAGGGCTGAGCATAAAGTTTCCCTCGCGCTAGCGCCGATGACGTAGTTGCGCAGGCACGAGATTATGGGCGGCGCTGTGTATGACCTCAATAGCATCATCCTCATACCCGCCCATAATCTCGCGCCTGCGCAACTACATCACCGACGCTCGCGCGAGGGAATTCAAAGTATTGTATTCATTGTTGGCTTGTGATAATCAAAAAAAGAGTTTTTAAGGGATCCCATCACCTTTAAAAAAGATATTTCCCTCTAGTTATAGAGTAAGGCTTAGCCACACGTCATGAAAATAAAACATAAACATCGCATTCCACTCGGACCAATTTTAGCCTGTGTGCCAGCACCCATGAGCGATTATTTTCTCAGCCCTAATCGGACCAAGAAAACAGTCGAAGCATGCTGCAACTGTAATGCGATCCTGGTTTTTCTCGCACCCATTCAAGTCTATGGGGCGAGAGAAAAATCGCACTGCACTCGCAGTACACCGATTTAATACGAGTGCAAGGCGAGAATGGCAATAGTCGGCAACGGAGGAGAGAGGGAGATAAATCCCTCCCCTCCTCAGCACTGGCCCGCCCCTCCTCAGCACCGGCCCGCTCCTCCTCAGCACTGGCCCACCCCTCCTCAGTGCCGGCCCGCCCCCTGCAGCTGTGGTCCGATCGCATGATCGGACCTCAGTCGCAGTGACACTCGCATGACACTCGGCTCCCGCTGTGCTGCCAGCATGAGTCTAGTGTCATGCGGGGATCACATTAGTTCCCAGTGTGGCCCTGGCCTTAATATGTAGGTAAATAGCACTACAATGCTGCCTAGCCGGTTTACTGAAAGTGTCGCTACTGGGAAAAAATTAACTTATTTCCTCCAAGGAGCCACCGACTTTCAGTCATGAGGGCTTTATAGAGTGGCTTCAGTCACTGCTCACAGTTCGCCTCACTTTACTATGAACAGCAGCTGTAAACACCCCAGCACTTGGATTGACAGCTGGCTCTGCATCGTATCCATACAGATCTACCTGTCAATCAAAGTGCCGTGGATGCTGTCACTTACAGTTTAGTGAGTGGTGACTGCAATCCATGTACTCGCTCCAGGACTGAAAGCCATTGTTTCCCAGGAAGAAATAAGTTCATTTTCTCCCAGTAGCCGCACTATAATCCTAGAGCATACAAAGAAACGATGTGGTCCTGAAGCAAAATTCCTAATTGGGACCCCCAGTCCTGCCCTCCCAAAGAAAAGTTATTTGGTGGAGTAGGCATATCTCTCAATTTTTAAAGACAGAAAGAAGGACATATGTCACATCAAGTACACATTAATTGTGCCCCTACTGAGGTCCCTTAGTTTTCTCACTCGTTTATGCCCCCATACAGTATGATTGCTCCAAAAATGCCCTTCCACATTAGTATGAAAACCGATGTGAATTCCCCCACACAATTTGCCCCATAGTACCAACCAAATGCACTGTGTGATGACCCCACAATGTTCCCATCAAAGTATGATGCCACTACAGTGCACCCAATACAGTATGCTGCTGCTGCAGTGCCCCCAACAGAGTATAATATCCTCAAAGTGCCCTCCAATGCTATATAATTAGTGCTTCCCACAATTTTCACACAGTTTGATTCCCACCTAGGCTCGTACACACAATATAATACCCCCACAGTAACTCCAAAGTATGATATCCCCACAGTTCTTCAACCCACATTATGAAGCCCCATAAGTCCCTCCCACACAGTATGATTCTCCCACATCCTAGGGGCGGCACGGTGGCTCAGTGGCTAGCACTGCAGTCTTGCAGCGCTGGGGTCCTGGGTTCAAATCCCACCAAGGACACCATCTGCAAGGAGTTTGTATGTTCTCCCCGTGTTTGCGTGGGTTTCCTCCGGGTTCTCCGGTTTCCTCCCACATTCCAAAGACATACAGATAGGGACTCTAGATTGTGAGCCCCAATGGGGACAGTGTTGCCAATGTATGTAAAGTGCTATGGAATTAATAGCGCTATATAAATGAATAAAATTATTATTATTATTATTATCCCTCCCTCACTCAAAATATAGCCCCCACTCACAAAGTATATCTGCACAATGACCCTAAAAAGTATGATGCCCCCAAAGTATGATGCTTCCTGTCACCGCCCCACCCCTCCAGAGTATTTTAGACCCACACAGGATGATTCTCCCACACTATAATGGTCGCCACAGCCTTCCCACACATTATGATGCCCCCACAGTCACCCACCACATAGTATGATGTCCCACAGTTCTCAGACACACATAATGAGGCTCCCACAGGCCTGCTTACAGTATGATGGTCTACACGGCTCGGTTCTCTCACAGATCTGCATCCAACACAGTATCATTTCATAGCCCTACCTACACATTATAATGGTCCCCACAGCTCCCTAGACAGTATGATTCTTTCACAGCTGCACCTACTTACACACTATATAATTGCCCCCATTGTCCTACCACACACATTATGATGGTCTCACACAGTATGATGCCACCATACAGTATGATCATCCACACAGCCCCGACCCAACACAATAAGATGGCCACCACCACTTGGCCACACTCACAATATGTTGGCCCTCACAGCCATCTACAACGTATGATGATGCTATAGCCTTCCATATTGTGGAAAAGCCCTTAAAGCCTCCCACACAGTATTATGGCCCCTATTTCCTGTCACATTGCATGATGATTATCACACAATGATCTCCATAAAGTATGATGGCCAACACAGCCCTTTCAATATTGATGCCCCTTACATTGCTCCCTCATAGGATGATGCCACCACAGTGAACCCCCCAGGATATTTGCCTTCATGGTATAATGCCACAATCAATCCCACCCATAGGATGATGCCCCCACAGCCTTTCACATAGTATAATTACCTTAACATCCCTACCACACATTAAGATGGTCCTCACAGCTTTGCACACAGAATGATGGCCAAACACAGTATGATGATCCACAAAGCTCCCACTCAACAAAATAAAATCGCCACTACTGCCTGGGCACACCCACATTTTGATGCCCCACACAGCCATGCACACAGTACGATAACTCTACAGCCTCTCACACTGTATAATGGTCCTCTAAGTCTTCCCATATGTTATGATGACCCCCAAAGCTCTCACACAATATTTTGTCCCATATTTCCCCTCCCCTTTCACAGAGTATGATGTTCCCACTGCGATCCCTAACCCCCCACAGTTTGATGCCTTAACTTCAAAGTGACCTCTTGATAGTATGATGTCCCCACAGAGGGCCTCCAATGTATGCTGTCCCACTGTTCTCCCAGTCACTTTATGAGGCCTCCAACTTTCTTCCCACTTCATTGCCTCACAGTGACAAGCCCATGGTTTGATCCCTCCTGCAGTATAATGCCTCTACCGGAAACCACAAACAGAATGATGCTTCCACAGCCCCACACAGTATGATTCTCACACAGCCTTGCACACAGTATAATGGCCCCCACAGCCATTCCACCCAACACAATATGATGCCCCCACAGCCCCCCACACATTATGATACCCCCACAAATACTGAATGACAAACTAAAAAAACTGATCCACTTCTGTTTCCCCATCACTGTTCAGTGATGTCATTGCGCCTGCTGCACTGAGACTCAGACACAGGCTGAATGGTAGAGAAAAGAAGCAATGGCTCCCTGTTGCACCATTCTGTTCAACTATATCTGACTTGATACTGTATATATCAAGGTTAATATCCAGATATCCATCAGTCAAGAAAGGGGGGACATTACAAAATTACCTCCCTGCATAGCAGACTCTGAACAATTATAGGAAAAGCAGGAGAAAAGACAGAGTAGAGTCCAGGTATCGGGGGACCTCTCTGCTGCCACATATTGGACCTTGTGCTGGTATACTCAATGGGTATGATGAATTGTGATGCGGATACATTTTGTTATTGCTGCTAGGACAGTGTGCAATATCTTTGTGCAATATACACCTGTGGGGTTCTTTACTACCCCTATTTGTTGCTCTTTACATATAAATATCTGTGGTCCTATACAGTATTGAGTTTTTCATTGCAACATTTGTCTCATTTTTTGTATGATACTTTCATTTATGCACATTTGAGCACACATAAGTGTCTTTTATATATCCTGATTATGTCTGCACCCAAATGGGTATGATGAATTTGTGATGTTGACACTTGTTGCTATGTTATGCTGCTAGGAAAGTGTGCAATATACACCTTTCCACTACCTTTACCTGCTGCACTTTACATTTAAAATATCTGTTGCCTCATATACAATTTATGTATTCGTGTTAAACATTCTTATATCACCTATGTATATTTGGGCATTTGTGAGTGCCTTGTATGTATCCGGACTATGATTGCACCCATGGTTTGTACCATTTTTTTTATTGGTTACGCTATGTGCTGTACATTTGATGTTTACCCATATGTCCATAGATTGCTCTGCCAATTTCCGTTTGTGCCAGTTCTATCATTAAAATTATTTACTTTTGCATTTTACTCTGTCTTTTCTCCTGCTTTCCCTGTTCATATCAAGGTGTTGCCCTGGTGTGAGGGGGGGGGGGGCCTTCATCCCCCCCAACTCACGGCCACATTGAGGTTGTGTGATCTGCTGCTATTAGCAGCTCCGGAATGGTAATATCCAGAAAGCTTATATCTTCAATATTTTACCTAAGAGTTCAAATGTGCCATAGGTTTTTCTCTGTATGGATAATTTGCACCTTTAATATCTAAAAGGCCCTCTCTTCAATAAAGGTTTACCCCAATTCCCAGCACAGCCGGATGTTGGCACTTTCTAGATTCCATAGGAGAATGAACCCTTTAAAGTGCCATTGTGCACATTGACAAAGTGCTCTGCTTAAAATAAACCACATATTTTACAATGAACTATGTATACAACACGATAACTATCACAGTTTATAAATTGTTGAATCTTAAAGTACCGCTTTTTATCACTAGTATATTTATTA
The DNA here is from genome assembly GCF_048569485.1 of Anomaloglossus baeobatrachus. Taxonomy (NCBI): domain Eukaryota; kingdom Metazoa; phylum Chordata; class Amphibia; order Anura; family Aromobatidae; genus Anomaloglossus; species Anomaloglossus baeobatrachus. Next base: position 384,173,876 of record NC_134355.1, on the reverse strand, counting down.
CCAGTAGGCTTAGCTGCATTTAAAAAAAAACCCTCCAAAGGGCTACATATTATCTATAGTGCTGCTTTGAAATAAACTTGGAGATTAAACATTTTCCTGTCTTGCAACTTTTCCTAAACACACAAGTTATTCCATCACCTAATAATTTTATAGGACTATTAGATTGTTTTCTTTCCGTAGTTATTATTTCCATATCTGTTTCAAAAGAATTTCTCTGAATCTTTTTTGCCTCGTTTCATTGCATAGCACTGATTGAATATCCTCTATTCATTAATCAATTCAATGCCCATAGTAATTAAGAACAATGTATACTCACCTTCTGCAGGGACGCCATTCCAGCGATGTCAATGGTGCTGTTCCTGTTGAGTGTTCTGCAACATGACCACTGCAGCCAATCAACAATTGTTCATCGTCTGTTGCTCATCAATATCTCATCAAAGCGGACTTCAACTCTGACAAATTGGTAAAATCCACAGTTGATCAGCACCCGCTGCTTGTTGCACTGCTTACATGACATAATATCATACGATCCCCAGGATGTCAGGAGTTGGAATGGTCCCGTTGCGGGAGGCTAATATCAGCTTTTCTTATTTTACTTGGGGACTCGGGAATCTAAGTAGTGGACAACCCGTTTAATTTCCAGGAGGCTTTTCTACTTTTTACCCAAATGTTGGAGTGGTCTACAAGGTTTTCTCTGTGAAGATAACTTCCACCTGTGAGCTGTATCCTTGTCCTTAGAGAACACTAAAGCCTGCTTTACACGAGACGATAGATTGTGTGATAGCACAATCGATCGTACCCGCCCCCGTCGTTTTTGCGTCACGGGCAATTAGTTGCCCATGGCACACAAACTCGTTTAACCCCCGTCACACGTACTTACCTTCCGGACGACCTCGCTGTGGTTGACGAACGTCCACTTCCTGGAGTAGGCGGGACGTTCGGCGTCACAGTGATGTCACACGGCAGGCGGCCAATAGAAGCGGAGGGGAGGAGATGAGCGGGATGTAAACATCCCGCCCACCTCCGTCCTTCCATTAAGCCGTCGGGTGCCGAGGGAGGCAGGTAAAGCTGTTGTTCATCATTCCCGTGGTGTCACACGGAGCAACATGTGATGCCACGGAAACGATGAACTACCGCTGCCATTTTAATTAAACAATTTTATGAAACCTAGCGACGAGTACACGACTCACGATTTGTGAGCGATACTGCGTCGCTAGGAGGTGTCACACGAAACCACGTCGTGCGGTATGCCGGATGTGCGTCACGAAAACTGTGACCCCAACAACATATTGCACAATCTATCGTCTCGTGTAAAGCCCGCTTAAGATGGCCTTGAGTCTGGTTGCAAAGAAGTAAAAATTGACTTCTTTAGAATATATAATCTCTTCCTTGAAAGTCAATGGTCCTCAGATTACACCATATTGATGATCCCTCCATGTGATGTGTCATCAAATATAAGTTCACTGTAGCTCCATTCCCTGTGTTTACATCAGAGGATAAAACCTGTTTTTAGCCAATCGGTAGATGATTTTGGTATTAGACCTCCACCGATCTCATTGATTACTTATCCTGAGGATATTGTGTGATAGGTCATCAAATATGAGTTTGCTGCTGAATACTTGTTGTGCTGTACCCCTCAGAAGCCACTGAACACTGAATAGGGCTCTGTAGCTCCACTCGATGTGTTTACCATCAGCCATCTATGGACCTGTTTTTAGCTGATCGGTGAGTGATTTGGGTATCTAGGCTCCACCGATCTAATATTCATGACCTATCCAAAGGATTGATCATCGATATGGTAAGAACGGATAACCTTTTTAAAATGATATAAAAAATACTATGCTTAGGGATACTTTGCACACTACGACATCGCAGGTGCGATGTCGGTGGGGTCAAATCGAAAGTGACGCACATCCACGCTGTCGACATCGGAGTATGTGAATCCTTTTTACTACGATGAACGAGCACAAAAGCGTCGAAATCGTATGATCGGTGTAGTGTCAGTCATTTCCATAATTTCGGAAGGACCGATGTTACGATGTTGTTCCTCGTTCCTGCGGCAGCACACATCGCTGTGTGTGAAGCCTCAGGAGCGAGGAACATTGCCTTACCTGCGTCTCGGCTGCAATGAGGAAGGAAGGAGGTGGGTGGGATGTTTACGTCCCGCTCATCTCCGCCCCTCCGCTTCTATTGGCCGCCTGCTGTGTGACGTCGCTGTGACGCAGCATAACCCGCCCCATTAGGAAGGAGGAGGGTCGCCGGCCAGAGCGACGTCGCAGGGCAGGTGAATGCATGTGAAGCTGCCGTAGCGATAATGTTCACAAGATATCGCAGCGGCGACGGGGGCGGGGCCTATCGCGCTCGGCATCGCTACCATCGGCTTGCGATGTCGTAGTGTGCAAAGTACCCCTTAAACTACTAAAATATGACCACCAGATGGGTTTGCATGGGGTGGGCAAAGGGAAAATTTTAGGCATTAAATATATCACAAATCCATACATTTACTAAGTAGAGTTTATTTACATGTATTTTTGAACTTTATACAGTTATCAAGAATAAAGGTGACAAAGACTATACATATCTGCAGTTTGAGTCATAGACTGACTGTACAGTACTTACACAGAATGGATGTGGACCGCCCACATTAATGGGCCGCATTGCTGAGATTTCTATTAATATCTTCATGATTCAGTATCTGCTTTATTCAAGGCTCTTGTCATCCAAGACATGCTCAGTTAAGTCACCTGCCATCCTGGATCAGCTATATTTAGATACTTTGATTAGATATCCGCTCAGCTTTCATGATTGGAAATGCTTCATGCAAACATCTGCCATCTCTGCAGTTTCAGAGCGTATCACTTTATTATCGTAACTCTACATTCTGGTACCAACACTGAACATACGTTACACATGCTTCATGCTTTTAAATCACACAATCCTGTTCTATATGCCAAAAGACATTAGAACAACTCCAGTCCAACAATTGGTAATTTGTGTTGTTTGGCAGTGAAAATCCAGCTATAAGAAGATGATGGCGTCATGATTATAAGTCATTTACTTCCCTAGTTTTGGTAGCCATGATAAATTAAAGAACTAACTGCGAAATTGTTAACTCATCGCAACACTGCAAACATTATCAGCAGTGATGAGCGAGCACTACCATGCTCAGGTGCTCGGTATTCTGAAAGCGCAGTTGGATGCTCAGATGGACTCTAGTACTCATCAATGGGGGACTTTACTTCCATTATACACAGTACAGGAGTCGCACCCATCCTACTATCCAAATGCTCAGTATGAATACAGAGCACCCGAGCATGTCACTGCTCGCTCATCACTAGTTATGAGCAACTTGCAACGGTTTCTAAAATTTAGATATTCATATATTTTTAGTGGCCATCTGTTACATCACCGCCGGAGTCTGCTCCAGCGACTTCTGCTCCGATCGCCAGGCGACACCGTGTTCCTGCCGTAGATGGTGCTGGTGATGGGAGAGAAGTCGATGCCAGCAGCACCGGTGGGCGCAGGCTCCGATCATCCACTGGGCTGGGTTAGCTTGGGATCTGCAGTACCGCTGGCTGACTGTGGGTGGCATGTGTCTTCCAGCTGAAGTTGCCAGCGTTTAGCTACAGCCAATGGGAAGACACCACACCCTTCTTATTTCCCCTCCTGTCACATGATTACTGCCAGATATAGTTCTGATTTTCCTGGCTCCTGTTACATCCTATTCTGTTGGTGATTCCGGTGTTGACTTCTGCGTGTTTTTGACTACCCTTCTGCCTACTGTTTTTGTACCTTGCTGCCCGACCCGGATCTGACCTCTGCTACGTTTGCTGACTACGTCACTGCCTGCCGATTCTGTCCCTGTTCCGCTATTCCTGGTTTGACCCTGCCTGACGACTACTCTCATCGGACTGTAGCCTTCCACAGGTAGTGATCTCCAGGGTCCTGTGTAATTCCAAATCCCTGTATAGGGGTTAAAGGGTTTCAGGGTTCTGGGGGTCCTACTTGGTGAGCGGCTTCCCTCTAGCCTCCCCGTTGCAGCCCATCTGAGTCTGTTGATCCAGGCAGGCGTTACACCATCACTGTTTCAGGGTCACGCCGCATGCCAAGCCCTAAAGTGGTCTAAATATATAGCTGAGGTCTGCATCAATCACCAGTAGCTCAAAAACCCGCATCAAATGAGTTGTCTGGCCTTTTAAAAATGGAACAATACAAAAAAAAATGGGAATATACTGATCTTCTTCTTGACCACAAGCCAAACTACTCACCCTATGCATTACTATGTATCTTTTGGCCCTTGAGGTTTAAAAAAATAAATAAATAATTGGTCAAACGCCCATAAAATGAAGGAAGCCTGATAATGTTCATTAACAAATTATGACACTAATAAACTTAAAGGGAATCTGTCGTCACTGTTTTGCTACCCCATCTGACAGCAGCAAAATGTAGCGGCATAATTCACTTACTGGGCTGCGTGCTGCAGTTTTTTTTTAAAATCAGTGTTTTATCTAAGTTTTATGGTGCAGTCAGACAGCCGTATAAATCGAAAGACTATCACATCGCAATGCTCGGACTAGTAGGCGGCTCTCCTGACCCAAGCATGTCAGCTTGTATTTCTATACAGCTGTCTCTCTTGGGTCAGGAGAGCTGTCGGACAGTCTAAAGGGTACTTTACACGCTGCGATATCACTACCGATACCGCTAGCGAGCATACCCGCCCCCGTCGATTGTGCGACACGGGCAAATCGCTGCCCGTGGCGCACAACATCGGTTACACCGTCACACGGACTTACCTGCCTAGCGACGTCGCTGCGACTGGCGAACTGCTTCCTTTCTAAGGGGGCGGTTCGTTCGGCGTCATAGCGATGTCACTAAGTGGCCGCCCAATAGCAGAGGAGGGGTGGAGATGAGCGGGTCAAACATCCTGCCCACCTCCTTTCTTCCTCATTGCCGGCGGGACGCAGGTACGATGAGTTTCCTCGTTCCTGCGGTGTCACACATAGCGATGTGTGCTGCCGCAGGAATGACAAACAACCTCGCTACTCAACGATTTTTGGTGTTGGAGTGACCTCTCCAGTACTAATGATTTTTACCTCTTTTGCGATCATTTAGGGCGGTTTGTGCGGCGTCACAGCGACGTCACACAGTAGGCGTCCAATAGAAGCGGAGGGGCAGAGAGCAACCGCATGGAAGTCACGCCCACCTTGATGCCGGAGGATGCAGGTACGATGTTGTTCGTCGATCCTGGGATGTCACACGTAGCGATGTGTGCTGCCTCAGGAACGACGAACAACCTGCGTCCAGAACAAGGAACGACATTTGGGAAATGGACGACATGTCAACAATCAACGATTTGGTGAGTATTTTGCATCATTAGCGGTCGCTCGTACGTGTTACACGCTGCGATGTCACTAAGGACGCCAGATGTGCGTCACAAACACCGTGACCCCGACGATATATCGTTAGCGATGTCGCAGCGTGTAAAGCACCCTTAAGTTATATGTCCATCTGACTGCATCCTTAAGTGTATTCGCTGCATAGGCAGAAAGCTGGCAATCATTTATGGTGATGTTGTTATACAGAGCTCATATACAGTATATAGAGGACTACATTGCAGCAGGTTTACTAGTTCTCATAATCTGCTAATAAAACAGTGTTTTTGTCACAACTACAGCATGTAGGCCAGTACTGTAAGTGACACATTGCTGGAATCAGGGTCTCTTTCCCTACTTTATGCTGCTCTCAGATTAAGTGGCAAAAATCATGGTGACAGAAAAAGAAAAGAAAGAAAAGTAAATATGAATAAATTCCCAAATACTTTTAATAAGAAAATCAAATTTGTTTTGTTCAAGGAGGTAATCAGTGTTAAATTAAAGGGAACATATGAGAAAAGTCATGCTGCTCTAACCGCAGGCAGCGTGAATCACAGCCTGGCTGCACAATTGCGGCTAGATGCATTATTCTGCTCTGAAAAGCTCCAGGTACTTCAATGATCCAGCCGTGGACCATAGTCGGAAACTACTCTAGTCTGGAGTAACAGGGCTCTCCTTCACATACAGTGTGCAGGCGGCAGCTTTACCGCAGTGATCTAGAAATAGTATGACAGCACATTGTATAGGTTACAGCATCCTGCTCAGAAGATAGTGTAAGAAAGACAAGGTTGTCGTGGCCTTAGTAATTCCAGGTGCTGGTGAAGTTAGATATTCAGTCCTCAAAATCTGTAGGTAGAGATTACCTGCACATACTCCTTTAGTTATGCGAATAGTTTATTTTTTTGTGCAGAAATTTGGACATGTGCGCAGATATGTGGAAGGTGCAGGTAAATGTCCCTATCTTGGACTTATTCATAACCTCGCTTAATGTAGAAATGTAAATGGGCACTCCCGCGCCTCCATCTGGAGCATCACGGCTTGTACTTAAGGCCCTGTCACACACAGAGATAAATCTGCGGCAGATCTGTGTTTGCAGTGAAATTGTGGACAATCAGTGGCAGGTTTGTGGCCGTGTACAAAGGGAACAATATGTCCATGATTTCACTGCAACCACAGATCTGCCAAAGATTTATCTCTGTGTGTGACGGGGCCTTTAGTCTTACCACCCCTGGTATCTCCGGTATGAGGTCACAGGATCACCAGGAGCACATCTTCCTACACATGAAGTGAGGCTTCTGACTGCACATGCCCACAGGCACCCAACCTAATAACATTATATGACAGGTTCCCGTTAGTGTAACAGGTCGGCGGCCATCTTTATATAAGCGATTGCCTCTATAGACCAAACTAATGTGAAATGCTAACTGAATGTATTCAGAACGTTTTCTTTCTGTAGTTTAGCAGAGAACCTCTTTAAGCCAGCTTTACACCTTACAATTAGGTATGCGATCTCGTATGCGATGTGACACGCCCAGGTTGCATATGCGATCTAATGAGATTGCACATAGGTCGTTCATTTGCTGTCACACGAGCGTTAGTAGTCTATGTTAAATTGATCAAATTTCTGTGCGTTCCTTTAGATCATGTGTTCTGTGACGTATGCATTGGGCACCCTTTTTTTTTTTTTATTTATTGACTTGACAAGCGTGTGTAATGTGTAGGGATGCGTTTTTACTATGTCATCTGCCATTCAGCTCTGCTACATGGCCGCTAACAGCAGACACAGACAGCCATGTAGCAGAGCTGAATGGCAGATGACAGCAGACACAGACAGAGCCGCACTGTCAGAATGAACTCGGGTGAACTTCACCCGACTTCATTTTCATGCTGCGGCTCTGTCTGTGTCGCGTCCTGATTAGCGGTCACCAGTGAAGGACTCACCGGTGACCGCTAAACTCCTGAGTAACTGAATTGAGCAGCCCTCTCTCATACTCACCGATCCCCGATCCCCGGCGCTGCACGGCATTCACACTGCTCCGGCGGCTTTTACTGTTTTGAAAAAGCCGGCCGCCCATTAAACAATCTCGTATTCCCTGCTTACCCCGCCCACCGGCGCCTATGATTGGTTACAGTGAGACACGCCCCCCACGCTGAGTGACAGGTGTCACACTGCACCCAATCACAGCAGCCGGTGGGCGTGTCTATACTGTGTAGTGAAATAAATAATTAAATAATTAAAAAAAACGGCGTGCGGTCCCCCCCAATTTTAAAACCAGCCAGATAAAGCCATACGGCTGAAGGCTGGTATTCTCAGGATGGGGAGCTCCACGTTATGGGGAGCCCCCCACCCTAACAATATCAGCCAACAGCCGCCCAGAATTGCCGCATTCATTATATGCGACAGTTCTGGGGCTGTACCCGGCTCTTCCCGATTTGCCCTGGTGCTTTGGCAAATCGGGGTAATAAGGAGTTATTGGCAGCCCATAGCTGCCACTAAATCCTAGATTAATCATGTCAGGCGTCTATGAGACACCTTCCATGATTAATCTGTAAGTTACAGTAAATAAACACACACGCCCGAAAAATCCTTTATTAGAAATAAAAAACACAAACACATTCCCTGGTTCACCACTTTAATCAGCCCCAAAAAGCCCTCCTTGTCCGGCGTCATCCAGGATGGTCCAGCGTCGCATCCAGCGCTGCTGCATGGAGGTGACAGGAGCTGCAGAAGACACCGCCGCTCCGGTCACCTCCACACAGCTAATGAAGACAGCCGCGCGAATGAATGACAGACATTGTGAGGCGCTTTTCAGCTGCGCTCTGTAGCAGACCTTTTTTAAGCTGCGGTGCAGAGCGCACACCTGCGCACATAGCATCAGATATCAAAATCGTATGAGGGATGTCACACGTTACAATTGACTAGTTTCGTACTACCAAACGTCCAATGTATGAGGAATAAACGACGTGTATGCGATCACCGTATTTTCGTTCAATATCGATCGCATGTAGGTTTCACACGCAAATACATCACGAACGATGCCGGATGTGCGTCACTTACAACTTGACCCCGACGACGGATTGAAAGATCTATTGAAGTGTGTAAAGCAGGCTTTAGACTGCAGATCACAAAATCATCACAGTTTTATTTGTGCCATTAAAAGAATGTCATTGTTATTCCCAACTTGGCATGTCATCAATTATTCACAGTACAGGTGATAACTTGCTGATCGGCAGGGGTCGATTACTATTACCCCACTGTCCTGAGAACGGCACTCTGAAGAGCCCCATTAGAAAGAATTGCTGGCTATGCATTAGGCCTCTTTTACACGTCCGTGAAAATCACGCACGTTTTTCACGGACGTGTCAAAGGTGCGTATTGCCCTCGGTGTGCTGTGTGTATGGCACACGCGTGTTATCCATGATAACACACGGAGAAAAGGAACTTTTTACTCACCTGTCCCTGGCTTCGCTGTCCGTGGTGCTGATCTTCGGTCTCCGGTTCTGCCGACTCCCCGCTGCTGCTGCTTCCGGCCGCAGTGAAGTGAATATTCAATTAACATAATATAATAAGCGGCGGTCGGCAGCAAGTGACAGCAGCGGCAGAGACTGCAGGGCTGGAGAAGGTGAGTAAAGTTTTGATTTTTTTCTCACAGACACGTCTTCTCTCCGGTGCGTGTCACACGGAACACATCCGTGTGGTCCGTTTGCATTACGTGGGACACGTTTGCGTTCTGAGTGACACCCGTGATGCCGGAGAGAAAATGGACATGTCGGCGTGAGAAACTCACGGACACACGTAAGTACGGAACGGACACACGTTCCGTGCTCAAATACTTACGTGTGTCCAAAACAATAGGAATCCATAGATCTACGTGTGTACATGTCTCCGGTACGTGAGAAAACTGCCAAACACGTACCGGAGGCACGTACGTGTGAAAGAGGCCTTAATGACAGCAATCCATTCATTGTCTAACAAACTACTGGAGATAGCCTATAACAACCCCTAAAAAGCAAATTGTGCAGTCACTCAGGCTGCCGAATCGTGAAGGTGTATGAAGTGCACACTGTCATGATTCCCCTTTATGCGATTTACATAGTTGCGATCATGTGCCTACTGATCACCTACTTTTCCCTCAGTTATCTTCTATTGAGAGAAGCCAGATGAGACTAGTCGTGATGGATAACTCCTTTAAGGCAATGAATAGAGCAGCGGTGTCCACACTCGGCCAGTGCTATATTCTATAAAGGCTTTTCAAGATGCTGTTTTGGAAATCAGGGCGGCCTCCGTGGCTACTTCCCCTTATTTCTTAGTTGATTTTCCTACAGTTGTGATATCCAGTACATCAATGTGACCACTTGCCTCAGTGGTCTCGGTCCTGTCGATGTGCAGTACCTCACCACTGCAGAAAAATCCAAATAGAGAAGTAGGGGTATCATTGGAATTATCAGGTGAAAAATATTTCACTTTAAAATGTTACATTTCTTCCAATTAATGTAAATTCTTCAAATCCCAGACAACCTATAGTATTAATGCAATGATGAGGAGTCGGACAGATCGAAGATTCAGAGATCAGCTATTTTTTTTCTTTTCAAATACCCAGAAACAGATGGTACAAAAGACACTTTATCATATCCTGTACTGTAAGGATACTTATGTTAAAATAATAGATTTTATATTTTTGACTTGATTCCAAGCACCTCTGTAGATATCATTGATCATTGGCAAATTATGCATAGCTGTAGAAAGACATGGACCACACATCCAAAACGTGTACATTGATCTATTGCGGCTAAGCTAATATGCACAAAACTGAAGTCGAGGTTCTTAGCTTAACATTCTGATCAGACCGTATGGAGCCCACTACCACATCACAGTGAAGCTCTCAGTGGGTCCCTGACCATGTGCAGATGGTCGTAATAGCGCACCACCACGTGGAACAAGTTGATACCCACAGTACCCACCCATACTTCAAGGTAAAGCCCTTAAGGCTCCAAGTCACACCATACCACAGGCCCAGCATCACAACAGCAATGGCCACCATAGAGCACCATCACCAAGAGAAGGAGCTAAAAGACTCACCGTTCTCATGGTCTCGGCCACGTATTTTTCTCTATAAATGTACAATTTTGCATAGTGTCCCCACTTTTACTGTTTTAGTTGGTACCAGAACTCCTTCCTTTTAGCTTTTTTGTTTTTAATTATCAGGAGACTAAAAAAGGGTTTCCATCTATTTTTGCTCTTATTCTGAGACCATGAGCGGTGAGTTTTTGAGTTACTCACTTGGTGTTGGTGCTGTGCAGAAATTGTTGCTGTGGGGCTATCTGTTGGTGATGTGACCTGAAGCCATGGGGGCATTGCCTTGCATCGTGGGCTATGTGGGGCATCAGGTCCTTTGTCCTGCTGGTATGCTATTGGCATGATGGAGCTGCTCCTTAAAGGTGTTGTACTAAAAGGTTTGCTGTGACGTGGCAGTGGGCTTTATACGTCTGATCAGAATGTTAACACTAGAAGTCCCAGAGAGGGGTCATTTAACATTTCTACCATTGGAACCCTATGGAGCTCGAAATTCCTGGGACTTCTAGTGTTAAACCAAGAACCTTGTTATCAGTTTTGTAAATTTTTGCTTAACCGCAATAGATCAGTGTACAAGTTTTGGACAAGCAGTCCATGTCTTATTTTCTAAGGTTGTCTCATATAACCAATCAGATTAAATATGCATTCTATTTAGTTAGCTTGGACTCTGATTGCCCCAGTAAATCAACATATTAGAAAATAAAACCACAATTTCCTGAAATGAGTAGTACAATGACCTCACACCCATGCAGACACCAAACATTTTATTTTTATTCACAAATGGTATCATTTGTTATTAAATGTCACATTCACCCCATCAAGACTATTGGCTGAACCCCACAGATATGGTATGCATGTTGGAATAATAATGATTTCTCACTATACCATCTCTATGCTGGTCAGATTTCATACAAAAATACAATATACAATAAGGAAAAGCGTAAAAACATTAGAAAATAAGTTAAAAACCTTGCAGAGATAGCTTCATGAAAAATGAATTATATTTTCACAAAATATAATTCTGTAAATTTGATACATTTCAAACACTGGCAATTTTACAAAAAATAAAGATATTTTCTTTGATGTGTCAGTAGCATAAAAAGGAGTGAAGATGTAGTCTCAGTGTGCGATCCAGAAAATCTCCACAAATATTTCTGCTCAGTAGAATTGCATAAATTCATGTTCCCTTCCACACATCATCTAGTGTTCATTCGAAACTGATGGATAACAATGCTCTCTATAAAGAAAAAAAACATGTTTTTTAGTGTTTAAGAAATCAGTTAATAGCAACTCGATCTTCATCAAGTTCCACGCAATTTCTCTGTGTTAAAGTAAAGTCTGATACACATTTGTGCTTTATATTTTTTATATATAATCAACCAGGCTTTGTTATGACTTTTTTGTAATATAATTTATTACCCAATTTTTCTTTCTTTTCTCCCAAATACCATGCTGAAAGTGTTGTTTTAACAGCCTTGTTCATGCTCCTTTAGAAGCTGCTTGGAACTGCTGCTGTAGCAAGAATCCCATACTCAAACATTATTTACAAACACTCTCTGACTCTTTGAGAATGGGGAAGGGGAACAGATAAGATCAAACAAGGAGCGTGTTTGTAAATAGTGATTATAGATTCTTGTTACAGTGGCAATTCAAAACAGCTTCTAAAGGAGCATGGTAGATAAATCAACACTTCCAGCATTACATTTTAGAGAAAAAGATATAAAATAAGGTAAAGTATTATTACAAAGATTCATAACTTTCCAATCAATATTCATTAAAATCAATTGTTTTTTTAAAAAAAAAAAAAACAAGTTTAGCTACTTAATTGTGCCCACTTCAATGCTGAACAACTTTGTCTAAGTCAGAAAATGTTAGTTACAATAAATGCTGCTTTCCAAAGACATTCAAACTTGAGATATTGTTCATTTACATATCATTTACGTATGTGGCTCACTTAACATTTCTTAAATATATTATCATTAGGGATGATCGAATACCTCAAATATTCGGGTTCGTGAATATTTGCCGAATAGGTCGCCGCTATTCGACTATTCGCGAATAATCGATGCACAATGTAAGTCTATGGGAAACCCGAATAACAACTATTCAGAACTATTCGGGCTTCCCATAGACTTACATTGTGCATCAAATATTCGCATAGCGGCGAGTTATTCGTCGGATATTCGCGAAGCCGAGTATTTCAGGCATTCGATCATCCCTAATTATCATATTTCTGGGACTGTTAGAAGTAAGCTATCATTTTAAACAAGTATTTCACATTTTGTAAGTGCTTCTAGTCTCGAAAATTGGCCATTCATAGAGATGTGTCAAGATGGGAATACTTGCGGTCACAAAATGGAAATGGTTCTAGGAGGTGACTCCATTCATAAAAAACATGTACATGAACACATTTAATTGCATCAATCAAGTCAAATATTTTATGTGAATCATCTCACAAGAAACAGAGTATAACAGCAAATTATTTATTGTCAGCTACTAATTAAATAATCTTCTGCCAGACTTTTGGAGCCCGTTAATATGTCATAGTGTAGGCTTACTAGAGGACTTTATCGTGCTCTGGTAGGCCGGGCGGACCGTAGTTAACGAGACATCTTTCACATGTTCTTTTGTCTTGGATTAGGTCAGAAATACATATGAGAAGTGATCCTTCCTTTATTTTTTAGAAAAGGGAAGACTAAAGGCTGCTTTACACGGTACGACCGATTGTGCAATTTCACAATCGATCGTACCCGCCCCCGTCCTTTTTGCGTCACGGGCAAATCGCTGCCCGTGGCGCACAAAGTCAGTAACCCCCGTCACACATACTTACCTCTCGTGCGACCTCGCTGTGGGCGGCGAACGTCCACTTCCTGGAGTGAGAGGGACGTTCGGCGTCACAGCGACGTCACACAGCCGCCGGCCAATGGAAGTGGAGGGGCGGAGATGAGCGGGACGTAAACATCCCGCCCACCTCCTTTCTTCACATAGCCGGCGGCGGCCGCATGACGCAGGTGAGCTGCTGTTCATCGTTCCCGGGGTGTCACACGGAGCGACGTGTGCTACCCCGGAAACGATGAACAACTAAATTAAACGATATTATGGAACCTAGCGAGCAGTACACGACTCACGATTTGTGAGCGATACTGCGTCGCTAGGAGGTGTCACACAGGCCGGCATCGCCAGCGATGCCGGATGTGCGTCACAAAAACCGTGACCCCGACGATCTATCGCACGATAGATTGTCTGGTGTAAAGCAGCCTTTAATTTTCTGAAAGATATGGAATATTTCTGGTCAAAAATGTGCATCATCTATTGGATAGAAAAATATTATACCACATATGGCCATCTAAAAAGTGGTATAGTATAAAGTATCGGATCAGCAAAGTCATTCTGTACTTATATTTTCCTATTATCTACATTTTGTTGTCAAACACTGGTGTAAAAAATAATTTGAGCTATTTTGCATTCAGTTGTAGGATAGAGTAGAAATTGATGTTGACAGGCCTATAATAAAATAACTTGCTGTAATATAAAAAAACTCTCATAATCCAGAGTGTTTTCCTGTAGAGAAATGACCCATAATACATAAAATGACTATACAAACTATTCACATAATAGATGTTTAGTATATGGAAGAACAATAGTTACAGAATTACAATAAATCAGAAAAATTAGTTCTTGTATTAGTATTTTACATGGTGCTACATTGTATGTGTGCCGAGTAGCGTGAACACTGGCATGGCTTGTTTTGCTGGTTCAGGGTACCAATAAGCTACTTTGCCTTGACTAGGGTATTTTCATATTAAATCTGCCCCGAAAAGAAGCTTATTTAATATGCAATGGGGAAGAAATATCAAGAATTGACACACAAAGTATATTAGACAATTGTATACTTTTTCATTCTAAAATACATACACTTTTTCTTTGCTGAAATCAGAATAGCCTCTAAGCTTTGTGTGCTGTAACATATACCAAATGAGATAAAAATCTTCAGTATTTACAGGCAGACCTACAATAAGTGCATTAGAGGTAAGTAAATTGGGCAATGTTGATACAATGCCTTTAATGATTAAAGGGGCAAAACACAAGAGATTGGCCACATAGGTTCATGGTTTGGGTACTTGTGATGGTCAAGGTGCTTTTATTGGACTGCTTAAATTGGGTCCCTGAGCCCTAGCAGCCAGAGGCAACATAAAGATTGTGTAAATTAATACATAAACACATGCAATGCACCACATATAGTCATGGAAAGTCAGAAGATATTGGAGATGTTATGACAGTCACATAATTCATGCTAAAGTAAAAATTGAGCATATCAATATTGTAACTAATTTTATTACACAAGTTAGATATGGATGTACACTTCTCATATAGTAACAGTAGTGATGAGCGAGGACTACTATGCTCGGGTGCCCATTACTCCTAACTAGTAGTTGAACGCACAGACGGGTTCCACTCGTGTACCAAGTATAATCAAAGTCAATGGGAAACGCAAGCATTTTTACTGAAAATCTTCTGGAAAAATGCTGGAGTCCCCAACTGACTTTCATTATACTCAGGTACTTGAGTCATGCCCATCTGAACATTAATTGCTTGTTACGAGTACTGAGCATGGTAGTGTTCGCTCGTCACAAACTAACAGCAAACACATATGATGTGACCCATTTATGTGCATAATACAGTGTAAACATATTGGTAAGAAAATACAGTGACAAGCAAAAGGGTAACAATATCCTCAACATTTGACTTTCAGGCTCCATATCTCATCATCCACTACAGCTTTGACCGTGAGACTACCTTCATTTTATAGACAATCATCTTGGCTATTTCATACATGAACTGACCTGAAACTATTTAGCATATGATTAATTTTGCAGATTCTTGTCAGGTCACTGCATTTTTACTGTTTTGCTCCTGGTGTTTTAAAATATTTTTCTTCCTGTATGCTACACATTACAACCTGTTCTCACATTTTCTAACAGCTCAGTGTGTTCTTTGGTAGATTCCCTAGCGAAAGATCAATGGTTTGAATCGAAGAGCAGCAATGAAGATTTTCCCAGAAATGAACATTGAGATTGGTGAAAAAATGGTTCAATTACAATGAAGTAGAGGTGCAGGATTGGTCCCCACAGTCTCAAGACCTTAATCCAATTGAACACTTGTGGGTAGAGCTGAAGATAAAGCTGTACACATACCTGTCATGATCCAGGCCAACTTTTCCCTGCTGTTGGTTACACCCAGCTCTGGCCTGGTCATGTCATGGGTTAACTTCCCTTGCCTCGTGCTGGATCCCAGGACGCTATATATTGCCTCTCTACCTATGGCTCAGTGCCAGTGATATTTCTGCCTTGCAGCGTGTTTACTGGCTCTGGTGAGTGTTCCTGATCTGTTCTGCCTCCCTGCTACTGTGTCCTGACTTTGACCCTCCCCCGTTTGTCTACCTGTTCCGGTCCCTGACTTCCCGCTCCTGTCTGTTGTTTGTGTTTACCTCTGCATACCTGATCTCCTGGCTTCTGACTCAGTTCTGCTTTCTGCCTTTGATATTGATCTTCCCTTTGCAGTGACTCGACTTTTCTGGCTAGACCTTAACTGTTTGACTACTCTTTTGCCCCCTGGTGATTCGCCTGTTAACATTGCTGAAGTTACTCTGCTATATTTCAGCTGCCTTTCCGCTACCGTGTTTCAGTGTCTCTCCTTCACTACTCTGCTGCCACTTAGTGGGGATTATGCTGTACTTTGTCTTACTAGCCTTTGCACAGTGTGACAATACCCAAGTGAGTCAACCAGTATGCAGCAATATCGGAAACATGTAGAAAAGACCAGGGATCAGATTTCGGTAGAGACATGTTTGTATCTGATCGAGAGCATGCCCAGAAGGATTCAGGCAGTGTTGAAAGCCAAAGCTGAATTTACAAAATACTAACAAAATAATTAAAATTTATATTATTAAGAGCAAAACCGTAACAATGCAGAGACTTGACAAGAATCTGCACAACTAAATATATGCTAAATAGTTGCAAGTGAAATTTAAGTATGCGATATCCATGATGATTGTCTATAAAATGATTGTAGTATCACGTTCAAAACTGCAGTGGATGGTGAAACATGAAGCCTGAAATTCAAAAGTTCAAAACATTGTTACCCTTTTGCTTCTCACTGTACGTGAAAATTCACATCTGTCCAGCAATTTATCACAGGAATTGGGGCCATATGGGTACAGGTGTCTAAAGCCCGCTTTACACACTACAACATATCTAACAATGTGTCGGCGGGGTCACGTTGTAAGTGACGCACATCCGGCATCGTTAGTGGTGTTGTAGCGTGTGACAGCTACGTGCGACTGCAATTGACCGTAAAACCGTTCATCGTATACACGTCGTTCATTTCCTAAAAATTGCACGTCGGGGTGTTCAATGTTCCCGAGGCAGTACACATCGCAGTGTGTGACACCCCGGGAACGATGAACAGATCTTACCTGCATCCTGCCGGCAATGCGGAAGGAAGGAGGTGGGCGGGATGTTTATGTCCCGCTCATCTCCGCCCCTTCGCTTCTATTAGCCGGCTTCCGTGTGACGTCGGTGTGACGCCGAACTCCCCTCCCACTCCGGGAAGTGGATGTTATCCTCCCACATCGAGGTCATATGGAAGGGTAAGTACGTGTGACAGCTTTTAATCGATTGTGCGACACGGTCAACAAATTGAACGTGCCGCACATACAATGGGGGGGTGTCACATCGCATACGATATCGTATGCTTAATTGAAAGGTGTAAACCAGGCTTTACATCACATTCCTGTAGAAGAGAGCTCAGCTTGCCATAGTGCCACAGACACCAGGTGTTACGGGGGGCTGTCTGATAATAACCGAAAGGAGTATCAGACAGTCAGGGTCCACCGTGCAAAGACTTTGCTGCAGACTATGGCAGAGTGCAATACCTCTGTTAACTCACAGAAGGATATAATAAGTAAGTAAAGCAATTCCTCCCTTACTTGGAGGGTGTGTGGAATGATCTCTGTTAATAATCACAGAGACAAAGGCAATGTGTGCGAAATGGCACCTACCTAGGTCCGCTCTTCTAGTGGTGCAAAAGAGACGAACAGCAGCGTAAGCCGCACAAAGCTCCTACCTGCGTTCGCTCCACTAGTGTGCGAGGACACGAACCACTAGATATGGCACCTGCCTAGGTCCGCTCTTCTAGTGGTGCAAAAGAGACGAACAGCAGCGTAAGCCGCACAAAGCTCCTACCTCTGTTCGCTCCCCTAGTGTGCGAGGATACGAACAACTGCCAGACGCAGTATAAGGAACGTTACCCTAGCGGCAACGTCCACCTACGAGTAGAATCACAAGGCCCAGCCAGACCATGTGCCTCAGGCACCTGCCTATGTCCGCTCCCCTAAGAGGTAAGGATACGGACAGCAGCCGAAGCTGTAAGGTATAAGAACGCTACCCTGCCGGTAGCGCTCACCTAGCATAGACAGAGGAATGCCTAGAGGAACGCGCACAGAGCGTCTACTCATATGCATGAACCAAGAGGACTGAGCACCATGCGGCGTGTGTCAGGGTCTTATATAGACTCTGTGCCTCATCCAAGATGGAGGACACCAGAGCCAATCCGCTGCCAGAACGACAGGAGTGACGTCATGCTGGCCTATCACCGAGCAAGACGTCACAAGCACATGACCAGCGACCAATCGGCATAGAAGGTGTCAGAGACATGTGACCTCGTGTCAGCGATGATGTCACCCGCACATGTGCAATGGCTCCAAGATTGGACTTAGTCTCCAGCGCTCGCACATGTGCAGTAGCAAGAAATCTGGACTTAGTCTCCAGCGCTCGCACATGTGCAGTAGCAAGAAATCTGGACTTAGTCTCCAGCGCTCGCACATGTGCAGTAGCAAGAAATCTGGACATAGTCTCCAGTGCTCGCAGCAACCGTAACACCAGGTCCTAGCAGCGGGACACCTTGTGAACAGTATATCTTAGTTGAACACTTGTCACAAAAGGATTTTAACCTTTGTCCGGCTGAAAAGGTAAAATTGTAACTAATCCGTTTTAAAATTGCAATACATTTTTTTTTCCAAAAGCCGTAGAGGGCTGAAATTTCGTGACATCTCTGCAGTTTTGGTCCAGAATATATTGGCCAAATTTCAATAAAATATCTCCATCCCCTTCCGAGATAATGGGTCGCTGTTAATGTTGTAAAATTATGCAGCCTGACGAAGGTTAAATAGCCGACAATCCTTTGTCTTCTTTATAACTTCCCAAGTAACATATTACACTATAATAAAATGGTGTTCCAATAAAACACATCCATGTCATGTTCCACACTCGTCCCTATTGTGGTTCTGCACAGACTTGTGGATTAGTACATGTACTCCATTCCTATACCAGCCTCCGGGGCATCATTTCACTACGTGTGACCCTATTTATATCTTACAAATGTCCCTTTTCTCAGAATAGCTGACACACAAGAACAAAATAACCCAGGTTTCATGATTGCTTTCCAAATCTAGCAAAAAAAAAATACATTGCATTGCTTAATATAAATAAAAACATAGTTCACAAATATATTACAAATCATTAAAGACATAATACAAAAGGTAAATTTAACATGAAAAACATGTTTTAATGACTTGGTAGCCATATCAGACAACATATTACAGAAACGGCAGATAGACATATTTCTTGTGGGGTTACTCCTCCGAACATCAGGAGATGGCAGTATATTCACATGATTTCGGAAAGCAAACTGTATGGCTATACAGATAATATATATACATGCTAGTCGTAGAACACTATGTATGTAGCAATGTAAACATTCCACATGGGCAAAGTCATATACACCTTCATGGCATCATCACGGGCATGCACCGCACTTCTTACAGCAGAAACAACACTATGCATGGTAGTATAGACTGTAAAACATTGAAGTGCAAGAATAAATATTTTCCAATTAATTTGACATTTTTTTTCTGAAGTTGCTATTTTACGAAAATCAGAAACATAGGATATAATAATACTGGTCAATTGTATACACTGGAATTGTGGTCTACATTTTCTAGGCGGAGTTTATATTAATGCGATAGCAGCGTATGTCAAATAGTAGCCACTATGGGATTGTTGTAGACAATGTTTTACAGTACATTCATATTCAGAATTAATTTTTGAGACACATGGTTATCTTTCTTAAATTTTAGCTACTTGTAGCCATCACTTGAGAAAGTCTACAGGTCATCGGTCTGCCAGTCTTTCGAACAGCAGAGATGAAAAAGAAGTAATAGAATTAGTATGAAACTATCAACTTTGATAAACAGGGAACTGCTTTTAATGGTAGCAGAAACACCTGCACATACCCCTGAGGCTTAGCCTCAGCCCTTCCCCCCTCCGAGAGGGGCCGAGCTGCCGGCTGGCGATTTCTTCAATTCTATTTTCATAGACTGACTCTCGCCACGTGGCTCAAATTTTGACAGATTTCCTGCTCCTGGCACTGCCAATATTGGCTTTACTGCTTTCATACCTTTTGACATGGGAATGCGGGTAGGGATGTGGCGTTGGGTTGACCCATCCTGTGGTGTCTAAAGAATTAGAGAAATATATTAATCGAAAGGTTAAGTATAAAATATTGACAACATGTGTATTCTACAAGCAATGAAAATCTAAAAATTACAACAAATATCTTTTTTTATATTTAGAGGTTTTATATTTTTCTATTTTTTGAAGGCTTTTAGCTGTACGGTCATATTGCTTGATCTTCTGTTAATTTACAGGTTTGCTTTACATCACCCACAAGGACCATAGGAAACAATAGACTGTATGGGAGAGTTCTGCAAGCATGCTTTACTACCTTGTCAAGGGTCATTGCAGAGGAAGGTGGCGAGGGGATGTGAGCTGTAACTATTATCCATTGTAAACTGTTTGATCCATTGTTCTTAAAGAATCACAATGAGATGACAGTGACAATAAGAGGACTACTGAAAAGTGAATAGAAAGTGTCAGACAATAATGAGGCTCAGTGGCCAGGGAGAATACAGCAACCATCAATGATAGTGACATTAACCCCTGCACCCCAGCCTGTTTTCACCTTCATGACCCCTCAAATTTTTTAAATTCTGACCAGTGTCACTGTATAATTTAATAACTCTGGAACGCTTCAACACATCCCAGTGATTCTAAGATTGTTTTTTTATGACATATTCTACTTCACTATAGTGACAATATTTTTTTACTTTGTTTGTGGAAATTTGGTGAAAAATTTAAAATTTCTTAGAATTTTTATGATCTAAAACCGGAGAGTTATCACACACAAAATAGTTAATAAATTACATTTCCCATTTGTCTATTTTACATAAGCACCATTTTAGAAACATATTTTTTATTGTTAGAAGGGTTCAAAGGTTATCATCAGTTTCTCATTTTTCCAACAAAATTGACAAAACCCTGTTGTTTAGGGACTACATCACATTTAGGGTACGCTCACACGAACGTGAAAATCTGACGAGTGCAATGCGGGAAAATCTCGCATTGCACTCTGACCAATGTTAGTCAATGAGGGAGAGCAGTTGGTCAGCTTTTTTCTCATCCAGAATCTGGATGCAAGAAAAGTCGCAACATGCTGCGATTTTCTGCAACAGCCATATCATTCGCACCCATTCAAGTGAATGGATGCAAGAGAAACATCGGACTGCACTCGGATGTTATCCCAGTGCAGTGCGATATACGCACAGGCTGACAATAGAGTAGATGGGAGGATTAACCCCTCAATCTCCTCTGCAGCACCCACCCTCAGCTTCACAGCTGTGATCCACTTGCAAGATCGGGTCACAGTCGCATGACACTCGGCTCATGCTCGCAGCAGCCAGTCATTAGCATATCACATCGGATGCCATACGCTCGTGTGAGTCCAGCCTTAAAGTGACTTTGTGAAGCCTAGGTGATAGAAAATAACCAAAACAGACACCATTATAAACTGCACCCCTCAATCGGCTCAAAACCACATCCAAGAAGTTTATTAACCCTTCAGGTGCTTCACAGGAACTAAAGCAATGTGGAAGGAAACAAAAAATTTAAATTTTACTTTTTCCCACAAAAATGTTACATTAGCACTAAATTTAGCATTTTCACGAGAGTAACAAGAGAAAGTGCACCTTACAATTTGTTGTACAATTTCTCTTGAGTACACCGATACCCCATGTGTGGTGGAAATCTATTGTTTTGGTGCACTGCAGGGCTTGGAAAGGAAGGATCAACATTTGAATTTATTGTCTGGATTAGATAGCGGATGCCATGTCATGTTTGGAAAGCCCCTGATGTGCCTGAAAGGTGGAAACCCCCAGAAGTGATCCCATTTTGGAAACCATTCCCCTCCAGGAATTTATCTAGATATTTTGTGAGCACCTTGGCCCTCCAGGTGCATCACAGAATTTGAAAACATTGAGCCGTGAAAATAAAAAAATAAATTATTACCACAAAAATGTTAAAAATGTTGCCTTTACCTCAAAACTTTAATTTTCACAAGTGTAAGAGGAGAAAATGCACAGTACAAATCATTGTGCAATTACTCCTGAGTACACCAATACCTCATATGTGGTTGAATACTACTTTTGAGGCACAGTTCAAAGCGAAGAAGGGAAGGAGCGCCATATTTGAGTTGAGATTTAGTTGGAATGGTTTGGGGGTGCCACGTCACATTGGCAGAGCCCCTGAAGTGCCAGAACAGCAGAAATTCCCAACAAATGACCTCATTTTCAAACTGAACCCCCTGAATTCATCTTGTGGTGCAGTGAGCATATTGACACTACAGGTGTGTCACAACATTTTATATTATAGGGCGATGAAGAAAAAATAATTACATTTTTAATACCAAACAGTTGTTTTAACCCCAGATTTGGAATTTTGATAAAGAAATAGGTAAAAATGGCCCCATAATGTGTTACACAATTTCTCGTGAATGTGGCTATACCCCCCATGTGACTGTACAGTACTGTTTGGCCGCTCTGCAGGTGTTGGAAGGGAAGGAGCACCGTTTGATTTTTGGAGCCCAGATTGTCCTAGAATAGTTTGTGGAGTTCATTTGCAGAGCCGCTAAGTACCAGAACAGAAGAAACCCCCTCAAGTGACCACATTTTGTAAATTACACCCCTCTAGTAGTCTGATGTAGTCACATTTAGTCTCTGGAAAACACCCATGGAGTCAAACATAATGAATGTTGCAAAATTAAAATTTGAAAATAAGCCCTTGTCATGATCAGTACATTTTAGTGCCCGTACATTGTGTCCAATTCATGCTTCTGGAGACACACACACACCCGGTAAATTAAGTGTACTCTGCTCACTACAAGAATGCCAAATGTGGACATTAACTGTGGTTTAGGCACATTGTGGGCCCAGAAGGGAAGGGTGCATTTTGATTTGGGAGCTCAGATTTAACTTGATTTCTTTTTTGAGGGGGAGAGCCATAACGTTTTTCCAGCACGTTTGTGCTGCCACTAACATGGAAGCCCCCTATATTTCCATTAACTCCTCACGGACCTGAGTGGGGACATGTGTTTTTATGGATTAATGTGAATGCTATTTTGTGCAATTTGCGTTACAGAACATTTTGGATCAGATCATATTTATCCTGTGCTCTATGCTGAGAGCTTACAGTTTTCCATCCACATCTTTAAAATACGTGATTCAAGTGAAACCCTGATGGATCCATTCACTATAATTAGGCAACAGTTACTCCAGACTCTGTTCAGCATTTTTGTGCATACCTAAAATGTCGAGTATAAAGATGGACACCGCCAGACCACAGGCCAGCCAGGAATTCAAAGTGACTCCCTCTCCCTCATTACAGTGAATTTTCTGTTAGGAATTTGATCTGAGTTATGTTTTTCAGAGATTTACACGTAATGCCCTGAGTAATCGCTCAGCGTAGAGTGCGAGTGCAGGATACATGTGAGCTGAGCTGTACTACCATCTTTGGAAGACAGAATGAACAAATCAATAGCAGTTGAATTGGCATTATTTATTTATTTTTTTACGCCGTACACCGTGCGGTATAAGTGATTAGGCGGCATTATTCCTCAGGTCAGTATGATTACAGCGATACCAGATTTATAGATTTTTTTAGGTTTGCCAACTTTCACACTAAAAATTGCTTTTTTTTTTAACAAAATAATAGGTTTTTGCATCACTGAATTTTGAAGGCTAAAGTTTTTTTATTTTTCTGCTGACAGAGTCATGTGAGGGCTTGTTTCTTGTGGACCTGATCACCATGGAGAGGTAAGCGATTCCTCTCCCTGCCTCCTGAATGCTGCGATCACAATTGATCACAGCATTTAGGGAGTTCATCTGCTGTGGGCAGCGCGGACACGGATCCTGGCGGTGAGAGCCGAGTCTCAGCTGTAACATCAACCTATTATCCGTGCACCGATGACAGGCCCAGAGTTCTCTGGGAACTCCCGGTAATTATCCAGATTCGGCCATCCGGATAATTAAAAAAAAATAAAGGAAAAAGAAAGAAAATAAGAATAAAGCATTATACTTACAAGTTTCTTGTGCAGTGATAACACTACTTCTGGGGCAACTCATTAATCTACATAGTCATTGCTACTAGAGATGAGCGAACCGGTCCCGGTTCGGCTCGAGGCCGGTTCGCCGAACGGGGGTCCCGTTCGAGTTCGGTTCGTCGAACGTTCGATGAACCAAACTCGAACGTATAGGCTATAATGGGAGGCAATCACAAACACATAAAAATGCATTATAAATGTACACAAACAGTTAATAAACATTGCCATAACACTTACCGGTCCTCGCGATCCCTTCTGCACTCTGTCTCCTGCCGCTATTCCATCCGATGATCGCTGAATCCTCCCGGTGACCTGCACTGCCAGCAGAGATGCAGGACCTATCGTGACGTCAAAATAGCCATGTGACCAGTCACGTGGCTATTATCTCATTGGCTACAGACTGGTCACATGACTATGACACGTCATGTAGGACCTGCGAGTGCATCTCTCCGGTACACGGTGCACATATGTGTATCGCCGTGTACCGGCGACATGCTCTAGCACACGGTCGACTCCCCGTTCCGTTAGGGACCGGCTGACACAGCTGGTCATTAACGGAGATCACCGTTGCCATAGCAACGCAGTTAGCGGTGACGTCACCGCTAACCGCGGCTCCGAGAGCACCGTTGCTATGGTAACGCGTCTGTCAGCGTTACCGCTGTTACCGCTGACAGCCAGCAGCACTGATCACTCACGGAGTGAAGGCTGCACGCTGCTTCCCGATTGTAGTGAGGATTGTACTGAGGATGAGGTTCCCCAGCCCATGATGGGCTGGTGAACCTCATCCTCCTCACTACAATCGTCACTACTACTACACTAGAAAGAAAGAAGACAGAAGAGCAGGATCGTGGAGGGCTGACAGGGGGTAATAAAGATGGAGTATCTAATGTGTCTGTGTATTTATTTCTATTAAAGTATTTTTTCTCTGTGTGGTGTTTTTTTTAACCACTTATTGGAGATTCTTAATGGCCGGGTCAAACGTGCCTGACATTAAGAATATCTGGCTTAATACTAGCTAGTAAAACAAAGCCAGTATTAACTCATGATTACCCAACAAGCCACCCGGCTCCAGGGCTGTTGGAAGAGTTGGATACAGCGCCAGATGATGGCGCTTCTATGAGAGCGCCATTTTCTGGGATGGCTGCGGACTGAAATCCGCAGCAGAGGCGCCCAGAAACCTCGGGCTAACCTGTGCTGCGGATTCCAATCCCCAGCTGCCTAGTTGTACCCGGCTGGACACAAAAATGGGGCGAAGCCCACGTCATTTGTTTTTTAATTATTTCATGAAATAAGTGAAATAATTAAAAAAAACGGGCTTCCCTATATTTTTGGTTCCCAGCCGGGTACAAATAGGCAACTGGGGGTTGGAGGCAGCCTGTGGCTGCCTGCTGTACCTGGCTAGCATACAAAAATATGGCGAAGCCCACGTCATTTTTTTGGTGGGCAAAAAAATTCTGCATACAGTCCTGGATGGAGTATGCTGAGCCTTGTAGTTCTGCAGCTGCTGTCTGCTCTTCTCCATACAGACAGACAGCAGCTGCAGAACTACAAGGCTCAGCATACTCCATCCAGGACTGTATGCAGAAGTTTTTTGCCCCCTGAAAAAATTATGTGGGCTTCGCCATATTTTTGTATGCTAGCCAGGTACAGCAGGCAGGTACGGCTGCCCCCAACCCCCAGTTGCCTATTTGTACCCGGCTGGGAACCAAAAATAAAGGGAAGCCCTTTTTTTATTATTTCATGAATTTCATGAAATAATTATAAAACAAATGACGTAGGCTTCGCCCCATTTTTGTGTCCAGCCAGGTACAACTAGGCAGCTGGGGATTGGAATCCGCAGCACAGGTTGGCCTGAGCTTTCTGGGCCCCACTGCTGCGAATTGCAGTCTGCAGCCGCCTCAGAAAATGGCATTTTCATAGAAGCGCCATATTCTGGCGCTGTATCCAACTCTTCCAGCACCTGCCTGCTATACCTGGCTAGCATACAAAAATATGGCGAAGCTCACGTCCTTTTTTTGTAGTTTTTTGGCAAAAAAAATAAAAAATGCTTCCCTGGATTTTCCATTGCCAGTGAAGGTAACACCAAGCAGTGGGGGTTAGCAGCCAGTAGCTGCTTGGATTACCCTTAGCTAGCAATACAAAAAATGCAGCGGGAGCCCATATATATTTTTTTTAATTATTTATTTAAATAACTAAAAATAAAATGGGCTTCCCTGTATTTTGATTGCTGGACATCACAGTGCTGTAAAAATAAATCTTTAAAAAAATGACGTAGCGCTCCGCGGTATTTTTGATTCTCAGCGCAGATAAAGCAGACAGCTATGGGTTGCCACCCCCATCTGCCTGCCGTTACCTTGGTTGGCAATCAAAATACAGGGAAGCCCATTAATTTTTTCTATTTAAAAAATAGTTAAAAAAAAAAATGACGTTGGGTCCCCCCATTTTTGATAGCCAGCTAGGGTAAAGCAGACGGCTGTAGCCTGAAAACCACAGCTGGCAGCTTTACCGTGGTTGGGGATCCAATGTGGAGGTCACCCCAGGCTCTTTTTTATAATTATTTTATAAATATTAATAATTACACAATAAAAGTAGGGTCCCCCCCAAATTGGATCACCAGCCAAGGTAAAGCGGACAGCTGTGGTCTGGTATTCTCAGGGTGGGAAGGTCCATAGGAGTATGGGTGCAATGAATCTGCACTCACTCTTCTCGGGTCCATAGCAGCAGAGTCCATGTCGTAATGGTTGCTACCAAAGCTGCAATGCCCTGCTCATGAGGTAAGGGCATGCCTAATCAGGAGAACTACTGTAGAGGAAGCTCTGCTCACTGGTATATAGGTGCTCAGAGGTAATAATAGATAAAATTAGTGAGTAACCTCGGCACTCTAAATCTCCCAGACTAAGTCAGTAAGTCACAACGGATAGTAATGCAAAATCACTCTTTATTGGTCCGTATTAAGAAAAAAAAATGTTTCATAAGCATATATGTTTTTGTCCAAAACAAGTTACAAATGACGTTTCGGCCTGAGCCTTCGTCAGATTGGACTTATCTGCATGTAATCATGAAAAATGACAATAATTAGTATCACATAAGAGTGAGAGAACAATAACATAAACTCGAACAATGTAGAGGTACAATTGGGATGCAGCAAAAAAATTGCAACACAGCAAGAAATGAAACATGATACAAATGTCATAATACAGTACAAGGACAATATAGTAATGACAAATATGGGGTCAGAGTAGGCTTAGATAGCTCTGGTACGAAAGAGATGTCAATCATAAAGTAACATGTGCAGTAGGTGTAGAGCTACAGTATGCATGGCAGAGCTAATGGGTAGACCGACCATAGAAAAAGAATGGAGAAAAAGTGGAGAAAAAGTGGAGAAAAAAATGGAGAAAAAGTGGAGAAAAAGGGGAGAAAAAGTGGAGAAAAAATGGAGAAAAAGTGGAGAAAAAATGGAGAAAAAGTGGAGAAAAAATGGAGAAAAAGTGGAGAAAAAATGGAGAAAAAGTGGAGAAAAAAATGGAGAAAAAGTGGAGAAAAAGTGGAGAAAAAGTGGAGAAAAAATGGAGAAAAAAATGGAGAAAAAGTGGAGAAAAAATGGAGAAAAAGTGGAGAAAAAGTGGAGAAAAAGTGGAGAAAAAAATGGATAAAAAGTGGAGAAAAAGTGGAGAAAAAATGGAGAAAAATATGGAGAAAAAGTGGAGAAAAAGTGGAGAAAAAAGTGGAGAAAAGGTGGAGAAAAAGTGGAGAAAAAGTGGAGAAAAAATGGAGAAAAAGTGGAGAAAAAAATGGAGAAAAAGTGGAGAAAAACTGGAGAGAAAAAGTGGAGAAAAAGTGGAGAAAAAGTGGAGAGAAAGTGGAGAAAAAGTGGAGAAAAAGTGGAGAAAAAGTGGAGAAAAAGTGGAGAGAAAGTGGAGAAAAAGTGGAGAAAAAGTGGAGAAAAAGTGGAGAAAAAGTGGAGAAAAAGTGGAGAAAAAATGGAGAAAAAGTGGAGCACCCTTTGGTGCCTTTCATGTGGCACTAAGGGGTGCTTAGCTTTGTATTTAGCCAAAAAAATGAAAAAAAAAATGACGTAGGGTTCTCCCTAGTTTTGTAGCCGGCTAGGGTAAAGCAGACGGCTGCAGCCTGCAGACCACAGCTGTCAACCTCACCTTGGCTGGTAATCCAAAACTGAGGGCACCCCACGCTGTTATTTTAAATTAAATAAATAATTTTTAAAAAAAAACACGTAGGGGTCCCCCAAAATTGGATCACCAGCCAAGGTAAAGCAGACAGCTGGGGCCTGATATTCTCAGACTAGGGAGGTCCATGGTTATTGGACTCTCCCCAGCCTAAAAATAGCAGGCCGCAGCCGCCCCAGAAGTGGCGCATCCATTAGATGCGCCAATCCTGGTGCTTCGCCCCAGCTCATCCCGCGCCCTGGTGCGGTGGCAAACGGGGTAATATATGGGGTTAATACCAGATGTGTAATGTCACCTGGCATCAAGCCCTGGGGTTGGTGAGGTCAGGCGTCTATCAGATACCCGACATCACCAACCCAGTCAGTAATAAAAAAAATAGACGACAAACACATTTTTATTTGAAAAAACACTCCCCAAAACATTCCCTCTTTAACCAATTTATTAGAATGAAAAACAAATCCAGGTCTGGTGTAATCCAAGGGGTTGCCATGACGATCCACACTGTCCCAGTCAATGAAGAGCAGGATGTTCCCCATTGGCTGGGAGAGCAGTGCAGTGACCTGAGCTAACATCAATGGGTCAGCGCAGGTCACTGCAGGGGATGACAAGTGCTGCTGTCAGCGAGGTACATTACCTGCGCTGATCTCCAGCACACTGACAGCCCCTGTCACTGAGTTCAATGACCGGCGCCTTCACACCAAGTATCGCGAGAGGTCCGTGACGTCACCGCTAGTCAGTCTCGGGTCGGAAGCGAGAGGTGATGTGACAAGCGGCGGCCATGGAGGACAGTGACAGCGCTGAGGTCGGGATGGTGGGACTTCATCACCGCAGGTAAGCCGAGCGGGACCGCGTGTGTGTGTGTGTGTGTGTGTGTATGTATGTGTACATGCCGCGGGCAGGAGGGGGCGGAGCGAGCTGATCGGGGAAGTGTGGGCTTCCTGCACGTAACTAAGATAAACATCGGGTTACTAACCAAAGCGCTTTGCTTGGATACCCGATGTTTATCTTGGTTACCAGCTTGTGGCAGGCTGCCAGCGATGGCTCCTGCACACTGTAGCTGTAAAAAGCCCTGCTTTCTGCTGCTAGAACCATTCTCGAACGTATCTAGAACTATCGAGCTTTTGCAAAAAGCTCGAGTTCTAGTTCGATCTCGAACAGCCCCCAAAATCACTCGAGCTTAGAACTGGAGAACCGCGAACCGCGCTCAACTCTAATTGCTACCCCTGCCCACCGACAGTCCCGGCATCTATCTGTGCTTGGTTGCAGCAAGACCTTGCCCCCACCCTATGTGAAAGCGTGTCTGTCTGTTTGAAATCACATATGCTTTCTGTGTATGTAAAGCGGTGTAAATTAAAGGGAACCTGTCACCAGTTTTGGGGCCTATAAGCTGCGGCCACCACCAGTGGGCTCTTATATACAGCATTCTAACATGCTGTATATAAGAGCCCAGGCCACTGTGTAGAACATAAAAGACACTTTATAATACTCACTTAGGAGGTTGCTCTGGTGCAGACTGGTCAAATAGGTAGTACCGTTCTCCGGGACCAGCACCTCCTCTTTCAGCCATCTTTGTTCTCTTTCTTCTTAAGCCAGCGTGCATGACGCGTCCTAAGTCATACACACTCGCCGGTACTAAGGCCTGAGCAGGGCAAATCAAAGTATTGTAGCGCGCCTGCACGGGACCGGTGAGCGTGTATCACGTAGGATGCGTCATGCACACAGGCTTCAGACAATGGAAGACGAAGATAGCCGAAAGAGGAGGCGCCGGCACCGGAGAACAGAGGCGCCTCTCTGACTCAACTCCACCATAGTGACTGCTTTAGGTAAATAAAAGTGATTTTTACATCCTACACAGCGGCCTGGGGTCTTATATACAACATGTTAGAATGTTGTATATAAGGCCCACTGGTGGTGGCCGCAGCTTATAGCCCCAAATCTGGTGACAGGTTCCTTTTAATTAAAAAAATTGGCCTAGGGTCCCCTCATTGTTATACCCAACACAGATATCACATACAGCCACAGGCTGTAGCCCCCAGCCGTGTGCTTGTCTTGGCTGTGTATCAAAAGTAGGTGGTACCATGCGGCTTTTTTTTAAATTATTTAAATAAAGAACTTTTGAAAACTGGCGTGCAGTGACCCAATATTGATACCCATGCATGATAAAGCTGAAAGCTCAGGACTAGTATTCTCAGGCTGGGAAGGCCCATGGTTATTCCCCCCCCACTCTAAAAATAGCAGCCTGCAGCCGCCCAGAATTGTTGCATCCATTAGATGTGACAATTCTGGCACTTTACTTGCCTCATCCTGATTGCCCTGGTGCAGTGGCAATTGGGGTAACATCAATGGTTAATAACAGCTCACAGCTGCCACTAAGCCCTAGGTTAGTAATGAGAGGCATCTATGAGACCCCCCATTATTAATCTGTAAGTGAAAAGAAAAACACAAACATTGAAAAATCCTTTATTTCAAATAAAATATTTCACCCCTTTATTAACCCCAAACACTCAGTTCTGACGTAATCCACATGAGGTCCCACGATGACGATTTTGGCTCTGCTACATACTGCAGTCACTGCACTCTGGTACAGAACATGTCAGTACGCTGTGGGCTTCAGGCAGAGACTGACTGAGCTGCTGCGATGAGCGATGTCACTCAGTTTATTTGCAGTCATAGCTGGAGGTTCCCACTGTACCACACCTGTGACCGCTGGTAAACTGACCTCAGGTGACCTCATTAAACTCAGTGACCTCACCTCAGGCAAGGTTATTGAGTTCACAGACCTGCATCTCCTGGCAGAAAACCGCTGTTTTTTGCCAAGACATGTCAATTTGGTGCTGAAATTTATACACTAAATTCCTGCACCAAATCTGCATCTCCTGACAAAAAAATTGCATCAAATCTGCATGCTTTTTTATTTGATTTTGATGTAATTTTTTGCCAGGAGATGCAGATTGACTTCAGCAATATGGTGTATAAATTTCAGCACTAAATCTGCATCTGTTGTCAAAAAAAACACTGTTTTCTGCCAGGAGATCCAGGTCTGTGACCTTAGTGACCTCACCTGAGGTAAGGTCACTGAGTTCAATGAAGTCACCTGAGGTCAGTTTACTTACGGTCACAGGTGGGGTACCATGGGAACTTACAGCTGTGACCACAAATAAACTTTGTGACGTCATCGCTCATTGCTGCAGCTCAGTGAGTCTCTTCCTGAAGCCGAAAGTGTGTACATGTTCTGTGCCTGCGTGCTGTGACTTCAGTATGTATGTAGTAGAGCCCGAATCGTCGTGGGACTTCATGTGAATTATTTCGGAACTAGGTGTTCGGAGTTCATAAAGGGGTGAAAGAGAGTGGGGATTTTTTTGTATTTTATTTCAAATAAAGGATTTTTTTGGTGTTTGTATTTATTTATTTTCACTTACAGATTAGTAATGGCTGGGGTCTCATAGATGCCTCCCACTACTAATCTAGGGATTAGTGTCAGCTGTGAGCTGTCATTAGTCCCTTATTACCCTAATTGCCACCACACCAGTGCAATTGGGATGAGACTGGTAAAGTGACAAAATTCTCACATCTAATGGAAGCAACAATTCTGGGTGGCTGCAAGCTGCTATTCTTAGTCCGAGGGGGCAAATAACCATGGGCCTCCCCAGCCTGAGAATACCAGCACCCAGCTGTTGGTTTTATCATGGATGGGTATCAAAATTTGGGGGACAGCATACTGTTTTTTAAAATTATTTATTTAAATATTTTTTTAAAAAAGCCTCATGGGGTCCCTTTTATTTTGATACACAGTCAAATTAAGTACATGGCTGGGGGCTGCAGCCTGTAGCTTTATCGGTGCTGGGTATCATAATATGTGGGAACCCTACACCAATTTTTAAATTTTTTTATTTTTACACTATAGCTATGCGGGCAGCGTGATTGCAAGCAATCAGACACGCTATCATGCAGGGTGGGAGTGCAATCTGACTGCAACCAATCACAGACTCCAGGACTGCCAGTGGGTGTGTGAATCAGTGTATATGCATGAGATTAATGAGCGGCCCTGGAAGTAGTGTTACAGCTGCGCGTAGACTGGTAAGAATAACGCTCCTGCTCTAATCCCATTAGCCCTTTCTATCCCGATTTCAAAGTGCATGATTCTGGTCCCCATAGACTCATGGAATCGACGTCCAGGCAGATATCCGGGAACACTTCTGGGCCCAAACTGCGTGTTTTTTTTTTTTTTTTAAATCTGGTTGGACCTGCCAATCCCAGATATCTGCAGGTTTGCCCATCATTAATTGTCAGTTAAGCAGACAGGCAAACCACTGGCTAGTGACAAAAGCAATGTATGCTGGGAAGTGAGGGGAAAAAAAGTACCATCACCTAATTAACTGGCAGAATCCTAATTAAGGAACCACCCACTCAAAAGGAGTGGATAGAAAGTTTTCCGAGCATGAGAAATTGATCAGTTCCTGATCACATTAGACTGGTAAGTGCAAAAGCACAGAACTTACTGATGAGAATGAAGGCAAACCATTGTTTTATACAGGTGTTGTTTGAAAGGAAATATGCAGGTTGAAACAATTATGACAGGTATTCTATGAGTCTATTAAAGACGTTGTTCACTACTCATACAACCCTTTCTTACTCACCATGTTTGCACCTGGGAAAAATAACAACACTTACACTCACCTCCGATGCTGATGCTGTTTCAGTGCTGTCGGTACTTGCTCTCCCGGGGCTCACATGACATTGCTATGTTATGAGATTCCTGCGCCTAATCAGTGCTGGCTTCACTGACCCACCTTCAGGACAAATAGAACATTAATAGTAAGTCAGAGTGGCCGCTGGCCACTCACTTCCTCTTGATGTTTGATTTGTCGAAAAGTGAGGAGAGTGAACCCAGCACTGACTGGTAGCAGGGCTCGCGTGATGTACCATCATGTGAGCCCAGTGAGATTGAGTGCCATCACCACTGGACCGTATAAGGGTTGTTATTTTACTAGAAGGCAACCATGCTGATTAAAAAGGCGTTGTCCGAGGAGTGGACAACCCCTTTAACAAATGTAATTACATTTATTTTTGTACTCACCACTGATTGTGTTGCACGTGTAGAGGATGTTGAAGAAGGAGTTATGGTTATTGAACTGGTCACTTTATTTGTTGCAGGTCTGGTTGATATATTAGTCTTTGGAGACCTGAGTACAGTACCAGTCGTTACTTCCTTATTTTCTGCAGCAACATTTAAAGGCCTGACAGTTATAACTGGTGTACCTTCTGAGGAGCTGCCAGAGTTTCGCTTAAATTGAGAACCTAAATGAATATGGATTTTGTTATCTTCTGTTGTAATTATATTTGCATTAGAATTGAATTTTCTTATTGGTGTCGGTACAGTTTGTTTTTCAGGAGTAACTTTAAATACAGCACGTCCCATAGTCATTTCTTGTGCATCAGGTGACACAGATATCTCTGGAGGGGCAGCAGATGTTGATACAGTAAGTATCTGAATTGGAGAGGTAGGCCTTTCTCCAAAACTGGTTCTACCAATTTCTGCATTTTTTTCCCGTGAGTAAGTTGTTATTGTAACAGGCGACATAGATCTTTCTGGGGATACAGGGCTGTCTAAACCTTTTCCTTTTTGTGTCATGACACCTGGAGATGGAATAATTGTAATCCGTGGTTTCTGTGTCCCTAAGGTTGGTATAACTGTTGTGCTTGAAAAGAAGTCCTCAGCAGGTGGACTTGTTATCTCTAAGGTAGCGGTACTGTTTTCATGGTCTGGGGTTACTCTTATATGTAAAGGTTGACCCTGTTTTGGTGAAAGAAACACCTCATTGGGGCGTCCTGGACTGGGACTTGGACGAACTGCTCTTTCTGGAGTTACTGGGGTCCCAGGAGAGCCATTTTCCCTTTTTTTCATCCAGGGAATCCATGATTTTCTTATATTTAATTCATTAGTTGCAGGTGGATACCTTTCCAAAACAGCTGACCTCTCTGTAGGTTTTTTAAGTCCAACCTGTCGTAAATTGCTCATAATATGATTTTCTTCTTGGAAAGATTTTCGGATAAACACGGCTGGTGTCTCTTCTTCAACCATCTCATTACTTAGTGCATCTGTCTGGACTGCTGTAGATGTTACAGGGACATCTACCATTCTTCTTCCATTCATGCTTGGTCTTATAGCTCGACTGTATCGTTTTGAAAGCTCTAGCTCTTTTGTCAAATTCAATACATCTTGACCCATATTTTTATTTTTACTCTCCTCTTCTATGAACCTTTTTTGAAGAACTGAATAGTCAACTTGTAGTTGTGAAAGTTGATCCTCCTTGTTCATCATATCATGAATCTTCTCTTTTAATGCTTGAACTTCAGCTTTCAAGTCTCTGTTTTTAGCTTCCTCTATTCTTATTCGATTTCGAAGTTCAGCCTCTTGACTAACAGCTTCTCCTTTCTCAATAGCTTTATTTTTTGCTATCTGACTTTTCAGCTCCTCAAGCTGGAGAGACAAGACATTTGCCCTGTCTTGCTCAGTTCTATATTTTCTTTCCAATTGATCATATTCATCTTCTGTCTTCATCAAGTCTCCTTCTACCACTTCAAGTTGCTGTAGACGATTTCTAAGTCTCTCTATTTCCAAAATTAACTCTTTTGTCCTGTTGTCCTCCTGATGTACAGATTCAAAACTCCTTTTAGCTCTACTTCGTGCGGCTTCTCTTTCTGTTGCCTCCATACTTTCGACTGTTTTCGTCAGAAGGTTTACTCTACAGCTTAATTCACAGTTTTTCTCTTCCTCACTTCTTAGCTTGCTTATTGACTCATCTCTTTCTTTTGTCAAGTTGTAAACTTTTTCTTCCATCTCTGACTTCAATTTCAAAAGGTTTTTGCTCTCATCTATTAGTTTTTCTGTTACTTCCATAACTTTACCTTGCTCAGTCTTTAAACACTTGTTTAGATCATTCACCTTTCCTTCTTCTAGTTTTATCTTTTCCATCATGATTTTTCTTTCATCAACAAGCATAACAGTGAAACTTTTTAACTTTGTTAAGTCATCTTTCAAACTATGCTCAGTCTTTTCAAGTTTTCCTTCCACTGATTCCAATTCTTTAACACGAGCTTTAACCAGTTCTACCTCCTTAATTAACTCCCTTGTTTGGGCTTTTTCTTTATCCAACTTGACATAAAGTTGAGAGCACTCTGACTTGCTTTTCATAAAGGCTTCCTCTAATTTTTCTAATTCTGACATTCTTTTTTGTAATTTCTCTACCTCCAACTTCAGCTCCTTACTGTGATGTTCTTCCTCATGGAGTTTCTTTTGCAGTTCTTTACATTGAGATTCTGTCTTTGTTATTTCTTCATCTTTCCCTTCCATTTCTAAAACCCGCTTTCTTAAATTTTCCACTTCTGCCATTAAGCTTGAGTTTCCACATTCTCCTTTGGCAATTTTTTCTCTTAGCTCTTTCAACTCGTCATCAGCTTTTTGAAGGTTTCGATTTACATCTTCTAATTCTTCAATCTTACGATTGAGACCCACTAGCTTAAGTCGTAGCTGACGGTTATTAGATTCTTGAGTAGCAAGTTTTGCAGTCATCTCCTCATGCTCTTGAGAATATTTTAAGGTTTTGTGTTCAAGGTCCAGTTCAAGTTTTACAACTTTTTGGCTGTCTTCATTGGCTTTAGCACAAACTGATTTGATTTTTGTATCTACTTCTTGGAGTTCTTGAGTGAGATCCTGTATCTTCTGACTTTGTTGTCCAAGTTGTTCAATATGCATTTGTCTCTCATCCACAAGCATCAGTGCAAAAGACTTGAGCTTCACTAGTTCATCTCTAACTTTATTTAGTCTCTTGCTATACTCCTTGTCTTTCCGTGCTTGATAAGCTTTCTCTTGTTCCAATAACTTCTTTAACCTGAAAAATCCAAAAATGTTTGTTTAAAATAAAAATATATTTTTAAACATTGTGAATAGTAGAAATATTCAAGAAGCAAATATTGGTATTATGCAGCCAATGAATATAATTGTCATTATAGGGCTATAATTATTAATTATTAATTGTATTTATACAGTGCCAACATATTCCGCAGCACTTTAAAGTTGGTATGTACTAGTATTTCAGTTTTAATTTGAGTAGTAAAACTTTTAGTGAGGTTTTAACACTAAATACTACTTGATAAAATTATTATTTTCTCCTATAAACAATATAGCATAATGCAATTAAAATTTTGAAATAAAACTTCATATAAGATTAATATGTACAATGCCATATTTCTCATTATAATACACATTATTTAAAAAAAAAAAAGAATTTATGGGACCTCAAAAAAGGAATATTCAACTCCCCTCAACTCTGAAGGGTTTTACATGACACACCTATGCCACAAATGTTTTTTGATTAAGTCTGACCACTGAAACCATCAGTCCTAAGGCCATATTAAGGTGGTCACTACTTTACACCGCCTCTGTGAGCCAAAATTGGAATCAACTCTAAAGCACAACTCATATTCATGCGGGCTTCAGCTTGTCAATGGACATGTCCTAAAAGTTTACTGTGGAAAATATCTGTATATATTAATATAAATTATGCATGTTGTAGAAAATATTATACCTTACGTTTCAAATCTGGTGCGCTATTCTGACTAGAATACAAATAAAGTTGGCTAACCCAAGTCAAAGAAATCAATTATGATCTTGTTCATACAGGAACTATGACACCATGGAAAACATGACCTCAGTCAGTATAACAAATTGGGGCAGATATTCAAAATACGCTACAATGCTGACTCAAATTAAGAGCGAGTCATGGTGGACATGTCATGCGCCACATTAAGGCTATACACGTGTGCTGCAGACTTGGTGCAGAAATTTTCTGAATCAAATCTGCACCGTCTGGCAGAAAAACAAACCAAAAAATGTGCATGCATTTTTTATGTGTTTTTATGCCATGAGTTTTTCTTAATCAAGTCAATGGGTGGTAGGGCTAAAGAACGCACCAACAATTGACATGCTGCAGATTATTTTCTGCACCAAATCTGCAATAAAAAAAATAAGCATAGTGCACACAGCACTTTAGAATTCTCATTGACTTTGCTGGCATAAAGATAGGCATGCAGATTTCTGTCACAATCTGCACCAAAAAAAAGCACTGTGCGCACATAGCCTAACTGTATAGCCTTTTTTTGTGTAGCACTGACTTCATTCAGAAGGGCCAGGTATAAGATGCGCTAAAACTTTGGTGCAAAAAAAGAACAGTCTAAAAAAGCCAGTTGATAGGTGGTATAAAACTAGACAAACGTGTCTAAAGATGTAACATCATCCAACAGTAACCACGTGGATAAATTTGCCACATTTTTAGAATGTTTAGTCTGTTTATATATTAAATATGTCCCATTGTATTAAAGCACTTTATGTGTTCCCTTCATCGAGGGCTTTTTCATCTCCATATAAATCAAGGGTAATATAATGTATTAATACAATTAATGTGCCACAATGAGTAAATCAATAATTCTCCAACGCCACCAGTACACACTGATTAAACATTATCTTTGCATTATACCTACAATAACGACTGTACAATAATACACAAGCTTCATTCATATATGCTATAATTATATTTGATTTCATGTAATGCAGTTTATGTCATAGTCCTCCCTATAGTCCTCCTCCATCACAACTGCACCATCCTCACAGCCTCCAGAGTGTCTTTTTGTGATCACACTGCCAACAGCTAGAAAGGACTCGGTGGACAAAAGAGCTCACTCATGTTCATGTAGCATGTCTTAAAGTGAACCAGATCTGGACTCTCCTTACCTTTGCAGATAGTTTAACAGGCATGGCTATTCTCTTCTCGGAAACCTTAACAAGACTTTTTCTGGCTTGGCTTCTTTAGGGAATTTGCCAACACATTCCAAACATGTCATGAGAATAATAAAAGGTGACTGCTGTGCATGAGAGCCGGGACCACTGACTGGTGATGTCATCCCTTCTTACATGCTTCATTATTGTGCACATTGTGAGGGGTGGAGCACCAAAAGCCCCCAAACACAGGGAAAACACTGAAACTTCTCCACAACACATTTCCGCAGGGATTGACATGACAGATAAAGTCTTACACATAGCGTCAGCCATGATGAAACAATTAAATTAAAATGTGATCTGTGCAGAACGAAATAAGTGAACATCTTATACCATATAATGTCCATGTAAGAATGAACTACATTCATTAAATAGGACAATACGATACACTAATGCTATATTATACAGGTATTATGTATATCTTATATATTACACTTTGCATCTATAATAAACTATTGATATATATGATTACTACAAATATTCCAAGATACTAGAATAATAAATTAGTAGATTGAAGTCTTTTGCTGACGGCATGGGAAACCTCATTCATAGGGTTGTAGTGTGCCATATTAGGCAGGGATTTGTCATGCAAATCCTGGTGGGAGCTTATTGCTGTCTGGAAAGTGGGGGGAGGAGAAAGTGATAATAGAAGTCCGTTTTGTGTCATTTGTGCAATGACAATAAGCTTCACATACTTCATATCCATTTAGTGGGTGCAATGTTTTGTTTCGATATAAGGAAAACTTAACACAAAGTACATACAGTCTACACAAATGTGCGGTAAGACAACAGCGAGCATCGATGCTTTGTTTCACCCCCACCCCCCAGTCTTCACAAAGAGGGCTATCTTCCTGCAAGGGAGGCATCAGTCACCTCCATCACACATACAGCCAATGGGAGGTTAGATCTCAACCCTGCCGAAGCCTCACCATCCACATACAAAAGCCCCCTGCTGCAGAGGAAGGGTTAATGCCAAAACAAACTGCAGGTTCCATTCAGATGATGTAGTGGGAGCAGTTCTTGAAGAAGATTGACTAAAAGCAGCAAGAAAGCAATCACTTCAGAGTTTTGGTGGTCTGCCAGCCAGGGACAATTAACTAGCTCATAACCCATGAAGAAAATTCCCATCCGTAAAAGCCAGCCTCATGTAATGATACTAAATACACAATATGAGAATATTGGTTGCATGATATGTAACAAAATATTAGTTTCAAGATATTACATATTGGGCTACAGTAAAGGTAGGTAGGGCAACTAAAAATCCACAAAGAAGAGGTTTTCTATAAACAAGAACTATATTCTGTCTGGACTTCGTAAGTTTCTTGACTTTTATTAGACTCTATATCACAATCTGAGACACCACACAGTTAAGTTGCTTCACAGCACTGCCTTTTCTCGGAAGTCTTAGATGAAATACCACATGACGTTATTTATAGCTAATCCCACCAGAGAGTATAAGACATGACAGTTCTGAAATACATCCAGTTTTCTTTTAAGATAACTTTGGATTCCAACCAGGAATGGCAAATGTCACATTAAATAAACCCAAGAGCGCTCATTCCAAGACCTTGTAGGTTTCTTACAGTTATAAAGTATGGTTTGTTATCATGTTTTGCTCCAATGCCTAGAAACATTATAGTGTACTTGCTGGTGCAGGGATGAAAAGCTGGTTTTCTAGATCGGGTATAACCATTATTATATAAATTATAGTTTAAGGCACTGGCTACTTTTATTTTTCATTGTAATATACAACAGCCTAAATAATCACTATCTCTAGTATCAAAATGTTAACTTTTTGCCCACAAAGATTCGACACAACTCTGACGTAAAACTGCTTGAAATGTCATATCATTTTTGCCCAGCTTCAAATTGCACAATAATTTTGTGACTTTTGAGGTTCATACACCAAGCCGTGGCAGCTGCGCCAACCTGTTAAAAAGTGGTTGAAGCTTGGGTAGGATGCAACATTACCAAGTGCACCCAACGGATTTATCATAACTTATACTACAAGAATGCATGGCATAAGTAATGCAGTGCTCACTTTCAGGACTAAGTGCTGGCACTGGGAAGGGGTGGTCACGTGACTGCAAATATGCAATTTTCATATGTCTGGCTAAATTCTGACTAGACATGTCCATCCTCATCCAATTCCCTTGTATTGAGTGAGGCCGTGCACATCTAATATAGGTGTGTGATTGCACGTATACAATTTGCATATTAGTCACATGACTGCCCACTGGCACCAGAAAATGCCGACAGAGTGTGCACTGCGCTCTGTGAAGATTCACCAGTCTAGAGTCACAGAGTACTTGTACCCCAAGGCTTTAATGAGTAAGAGTCCAAATGTTCCTGTAATTTGATGTATTGCACAATTGCCTTGTATTTATCTCAATATTAGCTGCCTAGCAGTAGTTTTAGCTGTTCAGTAAAATCTGTAGTTGATGTACTAAACGCAATCTCTAGAAAGGTATAGTAGACAGCGGAGAGACTGCTTTATCCATAGATGTTTTGCACCATCTTGAGTTCAATCCTTTTGTGGTAGTAGAAGTATATTACAGAATTACATATCATACCAACTGTATACACAAAGGAAAATATGAATATGTGTTTGTAAATCTGAAAAATGCAAAATACTATAGGCTACTAATTCTTCAGTGCCAGACAAAATATTACAACACCACTGCTAGACATAATTGTTATTGTAACACTTGGTGTAATTTACCATTTTGTAGTGAACATAACGTAATCACGATAACTGGACTAGAATATTGGCATATGAACAACACTGTACAAAAGTTTTCAACACATGTGAAATAATTCTGCAAAGCAATAATGCTTTAAAATATAATGTTAATAGTTTTTCCATTCACAAAAGCCTAAATAATATCAATATTCATGTGACCACCCTTTACCTTCAAAACAGCATCACTTTTTCTAGGTACACTTACACACAGTTTTTAAATCTTCTCAGCAGGGAGGTTGTTCCAAACATCTTGGAGAATTAACCACTAGGGATGAGCAAGTAGTGAAATACTCGGACTTGCTATTATCGTAACGAGTAGATCCTAATACTCGATTACTCGTTACGAGTAGAGAGTCCAATGCAAGTCAATGGGAGATGCGAGTAATTGTCTGCTGGACCCTACAAAGTGGTCTGGGTGCTGAGTAAAAGGCTGAAATGGATGCATGATTCTTTAAAAGCCAGGCGGTAAAAAGCCGCCGTCATTTTTTAAACAATCAGCAGATGCACGCAACCTGCCCGGGTCCTTCGCTCCCTGGTGCTGCGCTCCCCGCTGCCCTGTGCTTTGCTCCCTGTTCGGTCCTAACGTAGGATCGGGCGGGGAGGTGGCTGGGGAGCGAAGCACCGGGTAGCGGGGAAAGAAGCACCAGGCAGGAGACCGAGGCAGTGGGGAGGAAAGCATTGGACGGGAAAGCCGTCGGTGAAGTCTTACCTGGCTCCCCACTGCTGTCCGCGATGCTGTTCCTCTACTTCCGGAGCCACTCATTACACCTAATGTAATATGCACTGCATCGCCCTGCCCACTCTATGTGACTGCCGAGTGTGTAAATAAATAAAATAAATTAAAAAAACAATGTAGGGTCCCCTCCAATTTTGATAGTCAGCCAAGATAAAACAGACATTTGGGGGTTGGTATTCTCCCCCTGGGGGGGCACATAGTTATTTCCCCCCTGAGGGTAAGAATAGCAATCTGCAGCCGCCCCAGATTTGGCGCATCCATTAGATGCGCCATATCTGGTGTTTATCCCAGTTCATCCCGATTGCCCTGGTGCGGTGGCAATCGGGGTAATTGAAGGGGTTAATGACAGGTGTCCAGTCATTCTGTTCTTAGTAGCGGTAGAGAGGATTAACCCTCACTACTGTCACTAACATGGAGCGGAGCTGATGACTGCGTGGGACCTCATATTGGACTACTTCAGAAGGTTTTTGGGGATTTAATAAAATGGTAAATGAGGGTTTGTCTGATTTTCTTTACAATACCAGTTTGTTGTCTGTGTTTCATTTTCAATAAAGATGTTTAGTGTGTGTTATTTTACTTTACTACAAGTGAATTAATAAAGTCCGGTTTCAAGCGAAGCTGAACTTTATTAATTCAGGGCTTAATGTTACCTGGTAAAATTCAGGTGACATTAACCCCTTATTACCTAGTTTGCCAACACACCAGGGCAGCTGGACGAGCCGGGTAAGCACCAGATGTGGTATATCTCATGGATATGCCACATCTGGGGCAACTGTGGGCTGCAATTGTTAGCATGGGGTGCCCAAATAGTATGAGCCACACCACGCTGACAATCCCAGCTCCCAGCTGTCTGGCTTTACCTAGCTGGCATACAAAAATACAGGGGCTCCCATGTCAATTTTTTTTAAATTATTTATTAAAATAATTTTGCAGACCTTTGACATTCTAGCTGTTAATTCGCGGAGGTAATCTGGAGATATTTCACCCCATGCTTACAGAAGCCCCCCCACAAGTTGGATTTGCTTAATGGGCACTTTTTGCATACCATACGGTCAAGCTGCTCCCACAACAGCTCAATGGGGTTGAGATCTGGTGACTGGGCTGGCCCCTCCATTACAGATAGGGAAGAAGCAGGCAGCTGGTATTTTAATTAGTTCATGCATAATTTGGAGGTGTGCTTTGGGTCATTGTTCTGTTGTAGGATGAAATTGGCTCCAATCAAG
Organism: Anomaloglossus baeobatrachus; assembly: GCF_048569485.1. Taxonomy (NCBI): domain Eukaryota; kingdom Metazoa; phylum Chordata; class Amphibia; order Anura; family Aromobatidae; genus Anomaloglossus; species Anomaloglossus baeobatrachus. Next base: position 384,131,158 of record NC_134355.1, on the reverse strand, counting down.
CGCTGTCCACAGGGTATCGCATAGTGTTGCAAAATGGAGTGATAGCCTTCCTTATTCAAAATCCTTTTACATTGTACAAATTTCCCACTTTACCAGCACCAAAGCAACCCCAGACCATCACATTACCTCCACCATGCTTGACAGATGGTATCAGGCACTCTTCCAGCATCTTTTCAGTAGTTCTGCATCTCACAAATGTTCTTCTGTGTGATCCAAACACCTCAAACTTTGATTTGTCTGTCCATAACACTTTTTCCAATCTTCCTATGTCCAATGTCTGTGTTTAGGGATGAGCGAGTAGTGAAATACTCAGACTCGCTATATTCATAACGAGTAGGTCCTAATACTCGGGTACTCGTTACGACTACCGAGTCCAATGCAAGTCAATGGGAAATGCGAGTAATTGTCTGCTGGACCCTACAAAGCAGTCTGGGGGCTGAGTAAAAGGCTGAAATGGATGCATGATTGTTTAAAAGCCGGGCGGTAAAAAGCCGCCGGCTTTTTTAAACAATCAGCTGATGCATGGTCCCCACCCAGGTCCTTCGCTCCATGGTGCTGTGCTCCCTGCTCTTCCTGTTGGTGTATGTACAGCTCTGGCTGCTGCTACACTACAGGCAGAAGCCGGCGGTAAACAGACCAGAACTGTACATAGATCCATTGATGGTGCACGGACTAGGAGGCTGTAGAAACATTCAAAGAGTTAGGAATGTCCAGCAGCTACGTCCGTAAGGATTCATAACAGCACAAAAGTTTTCAGCTCACCCACCGGACTATACAGCGATCCTCAAGAAGCCAGGAACTGGGCATCCAGAACAGAAACAAATAGTCCAGCGCTTAGAGAATCACAGGAGACTGCTGTCTCCCTATGGAGTATATGTGTGACAACATGCTGTACCTATAACATATGAAATCTAACTGGAATTCATACCTGGCGGTCTCCTGTGATTCTCGGAGCACTGGACTCTTTGTTTCCATAAGGATTCATAGGAGAATTTTTGTTTCTTTAAAAATCCATATTTATTAGGGTCCCATTAAAAAGTTCATGGTTAAAATCAAACAGTGTTGTGCGATTTAACGCATTTCGGACCAGTGAGGTCCTTATTTACTGTAGTGAATAAGGACCTGACTGCACAAGCACAGGGCAGCGGGGAGTGCAGCACCAGGGAGCGAAGGACCCGGGCAGGGAGCGTGCATCAGCTGATTGTTTAAAAAAAATGGCGGCATTTTAAGCCCGGCTTTTAAATAAACATGCATCCATTTCAGCCTTTTACTCAACCCCCAGACCGCTTTGTAGGGTCCAGCAGACAATTACTCACATTTCCCATTGACTTACATTGGACTCGCTACTCCTAACGAGTAAATACAAGGATACTCGCAGAGTAACGAGTAGCCCGAATACCGTACTACCCGGCAAGTACTGAGTAGTAACGAGTATACTCACTCATCCCTATCTGTGTTCTTTGCCTATATTATCTTTTCCTTTTATTAGCCAGTCTCAGATATGGCTTTTTCTTTGCCACTCTGCCCTGAAGGCCAGCATCCCAAAGTCGCCTCTTTACTGTAGACGTTTACACTGGCGTTTTGCGGGTACTATTTAAAGAAGCTGCCAGTTGAGGACCTGTGAGGCGTCGATTTCTCAAACTAGAGACTCTAATGTACTTATCTATCTTGTTGCTCAGTTGTGCAGCGTGGCCTCCCACTTCTCTTTCTACTCTGGTCAGAGCCTGTTTGTGCTCTCCCCTGAAGGGAGTAGTACACACCGTTGTAGGAAATCTGCAGTTTCTTGGCAATTTGTTGCATGGAATAGCCTTTATTTCTAAGAACAAGAATAGACTGTTGAGTTTTACATGAAAGTTCTCTTTTTCTAGCCATTTTGAGAGTTTAATGGAACCAACATATGTAATGCTCCAGATTCTCAACTAGCTAAAAGGATGGTCAGTTTTATACCTTCTCTAATCAGCCAAACTGTTTTCAGCTGTGCTAACATACTTGCACAAAGGTTTTCAAGGGATTTCTAAACATCCATTAGCCTTCTAACACAGTTAGCAAAAACAATGTACCATTAGTACAATGGGGTGATGGTTGTTAGAAATGGGCCTCTATACAACTATGAAGATATTGCATTCAAAACCAGACGTTTGCAGCTAGAATAGTCATTTACCACATTAACAATGTATAGAGTGTATTTCTATTTAATTTAATGTTAGCTTCATTGAAAAAAAAATTTGCTTTCCTTTAAAAAATAAGTAAATATCTACCGTAAGTGACCTTAAACTTTTGAACTGTAGTATATATTTACCAAATTCAAACATGACAACACAAACTCAATTTTATGGTCCTGATTTTTTTTTACCACTAAAATAGAAAAGGAAAAACCTTATAGGGTTAGTAACGCCGTAATCCAATTGACATAGAAAATCCTATTGCTTGCATTAAGGATGTAAAAGCAAAACCGAAAAAAAAAAATAATTAGCAAAATTGCTTTTTTCCTCATTTCACCCTTGAAATGTTTCCCATTTTTCAGTACATTATATGGTAAAATGAATGGCCTCATTCAAAACTACACCTCATCCCACAAAGAATGAACCCTTGTATGGCTATATCAATAGAACTAAAATGTTATGGCTTTTGGAACAGGGAAAAGCTAAAATGAAAGTGAAAAAACAAAAAATGTCAGGATTCTTAATGCATTATAGGAGTCTGTCATCCACAAATTTTGAGCAACTTATTTTTATCTAGTAGACAATATCCTAAAAACGAATTCTTCAAATAACTATAATTAAAAATGTTGATGTTTTGTCCTTTAAAAAACTTTCTACAGCTCTGGCCACCAGGGGTCGCACTGCCTCTTAATTTGCTGCCCACTGCCAGTTAGTGGTTAGGCTGCCTTTCGCTCCTGCGTCAGTATCTGTAGTGATCCAGCACAGCATCACTGCTGGGCCATAACAAGCACATGGCTCCACTCTCGTATTTTCCTCAGTGTTTCGTTGGTTTGTCAGATTTTACCATCAGTTTCATCAGATTTTCTGTTGTTTGAAAAAAAAAAATGATGAAAGTTTTTCAAGATTCTGCTGAGTGAGTGCTTCAGTGAGTAAAAAATAGACAGCACACGGATATCACACAGATGGCATCAGTTTGCTGTCTGCTTTATTCACTGACCCACTTGTATTGGTGGTTGTGAGCCTTAACTTTGATCAATTGGACAAGTCTTAGGGGTACTTTGCACACTACGACATCACAAGCTGATGCTTGCGATGTCGAGCGCGATAGTCCCCGTCCCTGTCGCAGCAGCGATATCTTATCCTATCTAACATTATCGCTACGGCAGCGTCACACGCACTCACCTGCCCTGCGACATCGCTCTGGCCGGCGACCCACCTCCTTCCTAAGGGGGCGGGTCGTGCGGCGTCACAGCGACGTCATGCGGCAGGCGGCCAATTGAAGCGGAGGGGCGGAGATGAGCGGGACGTAAACATCCCGCCCACCTCCGTCCTTCCGCATAGCCGGCGTGAGCTGCGGTGACGCAGGTAAGCTGATGTTTCTCGCTCCTGCGGCTTTTCATACAGCGATGTGTGCTGCCGCAGGGGAACAAGGAACAACATCATACCGTCGCTGCAGGAAAATTATGAAAATGTCGGACACTACACCGATGATACGATTACGATGCATTTGTGCTTCTTAATCGTATCAAAAAGGATTTACACACTACCATATCGACAGCGACGCCGGATGTGCGTCACTTTCGATTTGACCCCACCGACATCGCAGCTGCGATGTCGTGGTGTGCAAAAGTACCCCTAAGGCTACATTCACACTTGCGTTGTTTTAAATCCGTAAGGTGCGTCGTTGTGACGCAATGACGGATTTGTCGTTTTTTAGATGTCAACTGACGCAACGGATGTGTTATTTCACAGGATTCCGTTCACAGGAATCCTGTAAAAAATCTGATCCGTTGTGTCCATTACATCCGCTATACGTCTGTTTTTTCACGGATCAGTCGTGATCCATTTGTGTTTGGGCATGTTCAGTAGAGCATGATGGAATCCAGCATTGGATTCCGTTGTGTAATGGATTACGGTGGAATCCAGCACCATAGTCAGCCATTATAGCTCTTAACGGATGGTGACAGAGTCCTGCGGAGTGCGTTTTTTTGCCACTCCAAAAAATGTTACATTCTGCGTTCTTTCTGGCCGGCGGTCAGTCATTCCATGACTGATCCACTGTGCGGCGGATGCAACGCAAGGCCATCAGTCGCAATCCGTCGAATACAAGTCAATGGGGAAAAAAAGAAATCCTGCAACATATTTTGCATGGCGTGGCCAAGCTCTCAGGGCACCCTTAGTGTGGCCTAGCTATCAGTGCACCCTTGGTGTTTCCAAGCTCTCAGTATACACTTGGTGTGGCCTAGCTATCAGTGCACCCTTTCAATAGTAAAGCTCTTAGTACACGCTTGGCGTGGCCACGCTGTCAATGCACCCTTGGCATGGCCAAGCTCTCAGTACACCCTTAACATGGCCAAGGGCTGAGTTCTCCATTCCGCCACCACAACCTGTTGATTGATCGCCCACAGAGATCAGTAGCAGAACTGAAAACTCAGCCATGGCGGCACACACTGACACTGCACTGTGGATCAGTTTAGTGAGGAGCCCCATAAGAAACAGATAGGGATGGCTTTGCACCTGCTTGGCTCCTGCAGTCTCGATATGTATGCACATGGCTGAAGATTGAGTTCAGGTAAAGTATCAAACACTGACTTTCAGGGTACCTAACTCCAGTGGGTGGCACTAGGTAGACTAATTTCTTTCAATCAGTGAAGGAGCTAATTTGTACACTAAGCCAGACTGACATTGTGTTTGCCAGCGTTAATGAAGGTCTTGCTTTAATAGGATGTTCCCATTTCACTAAATTAATGCCACTTAATAAAATCAATGCATCTTTTCAGTGGTATGCTCATCCGTCCAGTTCACCAGAAGTACTATTCTAGTCAAGGACCGAAATAAGATTTCTGGTGTAGGAAACATTGGCACTTTTGTAGAATTTAGTGGGGCAGGTGTAGACATGCCATGTACCGACCAGCTCCACCAATTTTTAGTGTTCTTATGACTATTTATACTCTACTATATCAACTCCTAGCTTGACAGTTTAGGAGGACAAGGACATTAAGACTTATATGCACAAATTAATGACAACACATTGGGAAATATTTGTATTTCTTTTAATAGATAACAAAGCACAATTCATCATTTATATGACAGGCTACAGCCACCCTATAACTAAGCACAACCTGTTGCTTCATGTTGTATCTACAAGATTAGATTTAAACCACAAAAATTTAGGCTCCAATTAATCAAAACTGGAGCATTACTGAAGGGTGTAGGACCCACCAAATTCATCAAGAGATGTGCGTCAGGGGTTTTTCCACAAACAAAGTTGATTTTAAATCAATAGATCTTGGAATAATAATAAGTTACACAATTGGATGAATGTTCCTGTGCTGAGATAATCTTATATATGTGCCCCTGATATGTACTGTGTAATGGCCATGTCTGACCATACAGGAACATGGTCTGATAAAACCACAGCTCCTGGCCAGGGAGGATACAAAAGAGTATGCAGACATTACAGCATGGGATCATACATCTGGCTATGTCCGATTCAGATTGAGCTTTTCAAAAAGTTGGTGGAGCTGGTTGGGACTGGAGGAAAATGTTTAAAGTCATGACATTTTTGCATAACTATGATATGAGGCAAAATTTCACAATGTTTGAAAACTGGCAAAAACCGCTAAATGAATTGGGGCCAGAGTATTAGCGAATTTACTCAGGAAGAGTCTACTAGCATGTTACTATGTACTGTGTGTACGTTAAAGGAAATCTGTTGTGCTATGTAATCTGAAAATTGCATGCTGTAGGAGTTAGGGTACCGTCACACTTAAGCGACGCTCCAACAATCCCACCAGCGATCTGACCTGGTCAGGATCGCTGGTGCTTCGCTACATGGTCGCTGGTGAGCTGTCAATCACGAAGATCTCACCAGCGACCAGTGACCAGCCACCAGCTAGCAGCGACTCGTGGAAATGATGCTGCGCTTGGTAACCAAGGTAAATATCGGTTAACTAAGCAAAATGCTTTGCTTGGTTACCCGATATTTACCCTGGTTACCAGCGCACACCGCTTAGCGCTGGCTCCCTGCACTCATAGCCAGGGTACACATCGGGTTACTAAGCAAAGCGCTTCGCTTAGTTACCCGATGTGTACTCTGGCTACGTTTGCAGGGAGCCAGCACTGGCAGCCTGAGAGCGGCGTACTCCAGTAACCAAGGTAAATATCGGGTAACCAAGCAAAGCGCTTCGCTTGGTTACCCGATGTGCACCTTGGTTACCAGCATACGCAGCTTCCAGACGCCAGCTCCCTGATCCCTGCACATTCAGATCATTGCTCTCTCGCTGTCAAACACAGTGATGTGTGCTTCACAGCAGGAGAGCAACAAGCAAAAAATGAACCAGCACTGTGTGTAATGATCAGCGATTTCACAGCAGGGGCCAGATCGCTGCTTAGTGTCACACACAGCGAGATCACTGATGAGGTCACTGGTACGTCACAAAAACTGTTACTCAGCAGCGATCTCGCTAGCAATCTCACTATGTGAGAAGTACCCCTTAAAACTCAGGGATGGTTATCTTGTCAAGGTCCTCGATTTTGTTTATTTGCAATGTTTGTTTTAGCAGCAGGACCTTATCATTGCTGTGACTCACTGGCTCATGCCAAGTTGTCTGAAACACACCCCGTCCTCTGACTTAGGGGTACTTTGCATGCTGCGACATCGCAAGCCGATGCTGCGATGCCGAGCGCGATAGTTCCTGCCCCCGTCGCAGCTGCGATATCCTTGTGATAGCTGCCGTAGCGAACATTATCGCTACGGCAGCTTCACATGGACTCACCTGTCCTGGGACGTCACTCTGGCCGGCGACCCGCCTCCTTATTAAGGGGGTGGGTCGTACGGCGTCACTGCGACGTCACACGGCAGGCGGCCAATAGGAGCGGAGGGGCGGAGATGAGCGGGATGTAAACATCCCGCCCACCTTCTCCCTTCCGCATATCCTACGGGAGCCGCGGTGACGCAGGTAGGAGATGTTCCTCGCTCCTGCGACTTCACACACAGCGATGTGTGCTGCTGCTGGAGCGAGGAACAACATCGGACCATCGCGTCAGCGTAATTATGGATTATGCCGACGCTACATCGATGATACGATTACGACGCTTTTGCGCTCGTTAATCGTATCATCTAGGCTTTACACACTACGATGTTGCCTGCGATGCCGGATGTGCGTCACTTTCAATTTGACCCCACCGACATCGCACCTGCGATGTCGTAGTGTGCAAAGTACCCCTTACACCTCACTGTTAATGCACAATGTCTATAGAAAACCTCTGTGGGCGACAGCTCTCTCAGATCTATTACATGGCTTTTAATCTAAAAATTCTCATTATGTCAGAACAGCTGCACCCAGTAATCTAAATGATACATCATTGGATTCAGGATCTCTTTGCCTACATCATGCTGCTCAGATGAAGTGGCAAAAACTTGTAGAAAGATTCCCTTTAACATAGCTTGGTAAATAATTGTGTGAGTAATCCAGAAAGCTATAGAATTGTCAACTTCACTGAAGAAGACAATTAATACAATTACTATTAATACTCTTTTGATTGTACATACGTGAGCTTTCTACTAAGTGGAGAAGTAATGTTCACTAAACTATGTGTGACTTCGGGTAAATATTTTTATTTTATTTTTGATTTATGGTAGCTTAAAGGGTTTGTCTGAAAACAAAACTGTTTATCAACCTTCCCAATTTCTATAAAAACAAAGGCGTTTTATACGTTTTTTTTTTACTACCAGCACACTCAGTGGACTCTCAAAACAAAGCGCCATCAATGACGTCCACTCCAGGAGCTGACCTACTCATTCTCCTTCCAAATCTACCATGTCTCTCATCACAAGCCCACAGACAGTAGAGTGCTTTTCTTTACTGAGCATACGGTCATGGCACCACTGAAGATACATTAAGGCTGCGACCGCACTTTGCGTTCACCTACTTGCAGTTCTAAACGCATGTTTTATGATTAATTGATTTGACCAAAGTTGCCTTTTTCTGAAATTTAGCGCTGAAAACGCATGCGTATTTACCGCGTTTTAGATGCGTTTTCAGCGCTTTTTACATGCTTTTCCACGTGCGTTTTGACAAATGCGTTTTGTAAATCAAGACACTGCTAAATAAAGGTTAAACATTCAAATATATTGAAAAAAAAGAGAAAAAAAGGATTAAATACATAAGTTCAGAAATTAAAAAGAAAATAGAAATATATAATGGAATTATAGTGGTAATATAGTATTTATTAGAAAAATAGAACTAATTTTAACATTTTCTTTAATTTAATTGTCGGATTATGTGTGTGTGTAAAGGGACATATGAAATCATTAATGTAATGTGCAAAAAGCATGCGTTTTGTAAGTTCAAAACGCATGTTTTCTGCACTGAAAAAGTAGGTAAAACGCAGGAATTTGTAGGAAACTTGGTTTTTGCCATTTCTCATTGACTCCAATGTTAGCAAAACGCACCCAAAGTGGCAAAAATAATTGACATGCTGCTTCTTTGAACGCATGGTTTTTGCCACAAAATATGCAAATTAAGCGCAACATTTAGAAACGCAAAGTGCGGTCTAAAAATCCAAATTTTCCATAGACTTTGCTGTGAAATCAAAATGCATGCCTTTTGTCATGAAAAAGGTGCTTCTCAAAATGGACCTAAAAAGCACCTAAAACGCAGGTGGAAACGCAAAGTGCGGTCGCAGCCTTAGTTTAAAGAACATTTCTTGTTCACTTACAAAGCTTTTTTGTATACTGCATATAGTATAAATACTTTGTATTCACAGAAGCTTGAAATAGTTTTTTTTCAGTATCAGACAACCACTTTGATGCTATATGTACACGGAATCATTTTGAGCTTTTGAAGTGGAAACTAAGGAGATACTCCAATCTTTAATGAGTTTTGAGGAGGATTTGGAGGGTTTCCACTCAGATTCTGCTAATTTTCTGCTAAAAAAATAAATAAAAATAATCAGTGTACATATATCACAAGGGTACATCCACACGACAATTTTAATCTGATGGTGGAGCAGTTTGCATTTTCATTCTTCCTGTAGTACCGTGCTATTTTCATATGCCGTCGGCATTTTTTTCTTTACCTTCTATTATAAAGAGCACACAGCTTCCAAATGAAGTTGTCCAAATATTGAAGATATTACTTCTTCAAACTACTACTGTTTTTGCAACATGAAATGGTTAAAGTAGCAAGAGACTGAACATGTGCACAGCAATGTCATTTTTACATTACTATGCGCTATGTTAATTTTTACCTCCGCTTTTTCTACCTGAAAAATACATTGTGTGCCTACACCCGTATTTTTATTTTGATGAGACCTTCTTCATTTTTTGTATGCAAGTGATTGGTAAGCCACAATTGGTATCAAGAAGGATTACAAAGATGCGCCAATTGTAGCGCTTTACCCTGCTAATCCCAATTGCCCTGGTGTCGTGGCAATCAGGGTAATATATGGGGTTGATGACAGGCTTTGCTGTAGTGAGTGGTCACGTTTTCCATCACTACAGCCTCTGGACGTAGCAGAGCCAGGATCATCATGGGATGTCATGTGGATTACATTGGACCTGCATGGGTGTTTAGGGAGTTAATAAAGGGGTAAAAGAGGGTGTGTGTATTTTTTATTTCAAATAAAGAATTTTCAGTGTTTGTATGTTTATTTCTTTTGAATTATAGGTTAGTAATGGGGGCATCTCATAGACCCCATCCCCAAGCCCTAATCTAAGGCTTGATGGCAGCTGTGATTTTTAACAAATCAATCACAGCTGTCATCAACCCCATATATTACCCAATTGTCACAGTACCAGGGCAATTGGGATGAGCTGGGTAAAGCACCAGAATAACCATGCCCCTTCCCACCATGCTATTACCAGCACCCACTTGGTGCTTCAGCTTTACCTGCGTTTGTTGTCAAAAAGAGGACAGGTGCTCACCTCATATTTTTTTATGTTTTTTTCACAGTGATGTGCTGGTCAATCACAGCCATGCCAATACTTGACATGGCTATAATGGGGCCGGAAGTGCCTATATAGGAAAAGCTAGCTGATTGGCAGCTCTGCAACCTTTCATCAAGCTTTATTCGGATGACAAACCCGAACAGGAACCGGATGTACAGGTAAAAGTCTGCGTTTGGGTCCAAGACCTGGACACCCGGTGTTCGTTATGAACCCCAAACTTTACAGTTCACTCATCCCTATTAGGTCACATAAAATATGAATATATGAGTATGTGTTATATTATGTGTTTTTTCTGACAGCAAGGGGTTAAGCTTATGTAAAATTGAACTCGTAGTATGTCTATTTTTCTCTGGCTGTCTTACACAGGTAGCTTAAGTGAAGCGAAATTCTGCATTGTTTCTACATTCAGAAGCTATGGCAGAGCCTAACTGAGTCCTAACTCGGTTTTGTTCTATTTATCCAAAAAGAAGCTTGATCGGCTCAAAGAACAAACACAGGACAAGCCCTAAGCCCTAAGCCTGCTTACATCCATTACACAATTTTGCTATAAAGTAACTGTATTCTTTATTGCTTGCAGATTAGTTTCCTTTGCAGGTGATGCAGTTTTAAGATTACATCACTGGAAGAGCAGCCAGAAGTATCTGAGTGCCAGGATGACTAAAGTCAGAAGAATGTTTTATCCCAGCGCAGCCAATATGCAGTTTGCTCACAGGAGGTTATACGAGACAGCAGTAGAAGATTAAAGAAAGATTGTGAATTAGCCATCCAAAAAGCATGATCGATTAGGTAAAAGGTCCAATCCAAGCGGCTGTCCTCAATCACTTACAGTATAAAGTTAACTAAGTATTACGAGAAGTATACATGCCTGAGCCCAGGAATGAAAATGCTTTCCTCCCAGGGAATTGTTCTGTAATTATTGGTGCATAAGATTAAAAAGAGAACTATAATTTAAACGTTATAATAAAATGTATATTTCTTGTATATGATAAGTAGAAAAGGTTTATTAGTTTTCCAAAAATCATCATGCTGCTCTGCCCCAATAAAAATGGTAATTGAAATAAGTGAAAGTCTTCAACAACCTATCTTTTTGAGCTTCATCTGACGCTTGTCAATGATCTCCAACCATACAGTTTATCGAACAGTCCAGAAAACTTGTAGAAAATCCACACATCTGTGTATTGTTCAGCATTACGCTATGAGCCAATATATCCATGATCCCAGATAAACTAGGTGTCCGAAGGCACTAGGAAAAAAACACGCACATGTCCCTTGCCTCTTATTCTAGCAATAACTCTGGTCCAGAAACCTGCATCTAAGGAACATGTTTTTCAAGTGGCGCATGAGCAGTAGCTTTTAAGGCACATCTGGGCATAAAGAAGTCATATCTGGACAAAAGTCATATCTGGGTATATACAAGCCACAGCTTGGCATAAACAAGTCATATATTGGCACAAACAAGTCATATCTTGGCATAAATAAGTCCTATCTGGACATAAACAAGTCATATCTGGGCATGGACAAGTCTCATCTGGGCATAGACAAGTCTCATCTGGGCATAGACAAGTGTCATCTGGGCATAGACAAGTGTCATCTGGGCATGGACAAGTCTCATCTGGGCATAGACAAGTCTCATCTGGGCATAGACAAGTCTCATCTGGGCATAAACAAGTCATATCTTGGCATAGACAAGTAATATCTGGGCATAAACAAGTCGTATCTGGGCATAATCAAGTCATATCTGGGCATAGACAAGTAATCTGGGCATAGACGACTCACATCTGGGCATGGACAAGTCATATCTGAGCATAAACAAGTCATATCTGGGCATAGACAAGTCATATCTGGGCATAGACAAGTCATATCTGGGCATAGACAAATCACATCTGGTCATGGACAAGTCATATCTGAGCATAAACAAGTCATATCTGGGCATAGACAAATAATATCTGGGCATAAACAAGTCATATCTGGGCATAAACAAGTCATATCTGAGCATAAACAAGTCATATCTGGGCATAGACAAGTAATATCTGGGCATAGACAAGTCATATCTGGACATAAGTAATATCTGGGAATAAACAAGTCATATCTGGGCATAAACAAGTCAGATCTAGGCATAAACAAGTCCTATTTGGGTATAGACAAGTCATATCTGGGCATAAATAAGTCATATCTGGGTATAGACAAGTCATATCTGGGCATAAATAAGTCATATCTGGGTATAGACAAGTCATATCTGGGCATAAATTGTACATATTAAAATATTAAGCATTAAGTTCACTTTCAACTGCAGATACCCTGGGTTTTATGTATGAACCTCAGAGGAGTGAGTTGTACATCATACCCAAAGAATGCTGTATTCGAGGCCATAAGGTTTACGACTCCCTATGGTTCCCTTTCTGAACACAAATTAAATGACTTGAAATTTTACAAACCAGCCGAGGTAGACTGGAAGAAATGTCTATGCTCCATAATTACCATTTCAAAGCTGAACATTTTCTTTTTAGTTAATTTAATAACTGGGCGTTTCTGGCTGGGAACGATGATTTCATTCAATACTCTAAAGCTACAGAACATGCTCCAAAGATTTTTTCTGCTTCAGCTTTAAGGCAATCTGTCATAAAGTTTTTGCCCCTAATCTAAGAGCATCATGGGTTGCTTGCTATAGTCTTGATAAAATCACACATTTGTTTGTACGGTAGTAGGTTATCACTAGATAACTAGTAAACCTGCTTCAAGGTAGTCCTCCATATTCATGAGCTCAGCATATACCCACCATCACCACTGATTAGCAGATTTCAGCCGATACACAGAGTACATAAAATGCTGCCAATCAGTGTTTTGGGCAGGGTTATACACAGCTCAGCATTCAGAAAACTGGTAGATCTGCTGCAGATAAAACAGTGGTTTTATCAAAACTGCAGAAAGCAGCCCAGTAAGTGATACATCGCTGGAATCAAGGTCTCTTCTCCTACATCATGCTGCTCTCAGATGGGTTAGGAAAAACCTAACAGATTCTCTTTTAAACAATTGAGATCTTTCACAATCAGAGTAATGGGTACTTTGCATGCTGCGACATCGCTAGCCGATGCTAGCGATGCTGAGCGCAATACTACCTGCCCCCGTCGCACATGCGATATCTTGTGATAGCTGCCATAGCGAACATTATCGCTACGGCAGCTTCACACGCACTTACCTGCCCTGCGACGTCGCTCTGGCCGGCCACCCGCCTCCTTTCTAAGGGGGCGGGTCGTGCGGCGTCACAGCGACGTCACACGGCAGGCGGCCAATAGAAGCGGAGGGGCGGAGATGAGCGGGACGTAAACATCCCGCCCACTTCCTTTCTTCTGCATAGCCGGTGGAGGCAGGTAAGGACATGTTCCTCGCGATGTGTGCTGCCGCAGGAACGAGGAACAACGTCGTATCTCCTATTGGTGCGACATTATGAAAATGTCCGACGCTACACAGATCACCAATTTACGACGCTTTTGCAATCGTTTATCGGCGCATCTAGGCTTTACATGTTGCGACGTCGTTACCAGCATCGGATGTGCGTCACTTTCGATTTGACCCCGACGATATCGCAGTAGCGATGTGGCAGCGTGCAAAGTACCCCTAAATCTTTTACTTTACTAATTCAAAATATTTACACTTGAAGCTAGAAGAGAAATTTACATTTAAAGGCCTTGGGGGCCACCAAAAATGCAGTGTGTCGTTATGCAGCTGAGGTTTAGCACCTCAAATATGCCCATGTCAAAATAAGACAATATAGCATCGGGTAGTGAAAAAAAGAGGTCTACATTACTGAGGAGATTTATTTATTTAACTTATTTAGAGTTATTATATTCCACTACACTTTATGTGGCACCCCTGAGGCTTCAGTCGCCACAAGGTACTACACCTCACTAGAGGTGCAGTATTCATTCCGGGTACGGAGGAGGTCATTGCCGGTAACTACCACCAATCCATACAACACACAGTTCAGTCACCCTCCCACTGGGACTGGGTTAGGGTAGGGTCATGTGGATGGTCACCACAAGATATGGGACCTCCCACCCTCTAGTTCAGCAATCCGGGGGGTGGAGCTAGACAATAGGGAGTAACAAGATACACACACAGTTAGTCAGTGATGGGGAACAAGTGAGTAGTGGAGAGGAGATGGTTGCTGAGGAGAGAGCTGCGCCATAGCTCCCTCAGGGCCGAGCACATAGAACAGGGTGCAGAACCCTAGGCTGGGTGGGTACTTCAAGTCCCACCAGCAGAATCCACCGGGCATAGGATTTGTAGTCTTCTGGCCCACCCAAAGTGCCCAGGGCACAGCAGCATACTAATGCCAGGAGCCATGACAAAAGAGTGGCACCAGTAAAGGACTCGCGCTGACTGCCATACTGGACAGGACCGGAGCCAATACAAGAACTTGGGTCCTAGCGTAGCTTCAAACAACAGGGACTCACACAACACAGTGCAAATAGGAAGGACTCACAGAGACAAGCACCGGTTCTGACCTCCGAACTATCCGGGATCGGCTGGAGCCCATGACACCGGAGTCTGACACTCCAGAGGTGGTGACATCTCAGTGAGTAAAGAACTTTAACTGCAACCTCTGTGTCGTCCAATCCTTCCCATGCCATACCCTCGCCATAACTGCATGGCAGCAGGAGACTACTACTCCCAACCTCCCTGGGGCCTGAGCTCTGCCTGTGGAGAGCTGCACCAACTGAGCTGTGCTACCATCTGCCCCAGAGGATATCTCCCGCAGCAGCGGCTCCTATTTTAGCCGCAAACCACGGGTGGCGTCACGAATATAAACTCTACTCCCCTGTAAATAATCTCTCCATCTTTATTGACACCGCCGGGGTCACGAAACCGGGCCTGGCTGCTGTGACATCCCATCCCTCACACCGGCCCGGTGACGAGTAACCTCCCAGACTCTGTGGGTGCGTCATTTACATCTAATCACCACTGTCCCTATTGGGGCTCACAATCTAAATTCCCTATAACTATGTGTTTGGAGTCTGGTGGAAACTGGAGAACTCATAGAAACCCATGCAAACATCTTCCAGATGTTGTGCTTGGTGGGATTTGTACCCTGGACCCCAGCAAAGCAGAAAACTGTGTCCCAGGAGATAACCCCTCCAGCAGTTGGCGCATGTGCTGTGAAATGAGAGGTACTATCTTTGGCTTCATTTGAGCAATAAGCATACGCCTGCTGCCAATGTACTCATTACTGTAATGTATCTATGTTACCGTATTTCTACCTAACGCCTATATGGTAGTAAGATGATATATACATTACTCAGATAAGGCCAACATTGAAGCAAGATGTCATTTCCTTAGCTTCATTTTCGCTATGAGCAATAAAACCCTTGCAGCCAAATGTCATGCTGGTATTGATGTGGCCTCCAATCAAGTGACTGGTTCCCTTTAATCAAATATTTCAAAACAGTCCTCCAATGTCTTTAAATAAGACCATGGCATACCTAAAGAATAATGGTCCTTTTTTTAAGTTTCCGATCATAATAATCCTTTAAAAGTCCTTTAGATGAGTGGAGGTCTTGTCTTCAAATCCTCATTGATTGCATTAGAGTCAAACACATATTATTCACTGGGTCTGTCAGAGTAAAGGGTGCTTTACACGCTGCAACATTGCTAACGATATATCGTCGGGGTCACGGTGTTTGTGACGCACATTCGGCGTTGTTAGCGACATCGCAGCATGTGACAGCTAGGAGCGACGATCAACGATTGCAAAAACGTCAAAAATCGTTGATCGTTGACACGTTGCACCTTTTCATAATATCGTTGGTGGTGCATGCTGCTGGTTGTTCGTCGTTCCTGCGGCGTCACACATCGCTATGTGTGACACCGCAGGAATGACGAACATCTCCTTCCCTGCGTCCACTGGCAATGAGGAAGGAAGGAGGTGGCCGCTCATCTCCGCCCCTCCTCTGCTATTGGGCGACCGCTTAGTGACGCCACTGTGATGCCAAACGAACCTCCCCCTTAAAGGAGAGATTGTTCGGTGTCTCCAGTGACATTGCTAAGCAGGTATGTGCGTGTGATGCTGTCGTACCAATATTGTTTGCTACGGCAGCGATCACCCCCATGATGAAACAGCGACGTGGGCGGGTGCTATCGCGCACGACATCGCTAGCTATCGCTAGCGATGTCACAGCGTGTAAAGCACCCTTAAGAGGTCTGGCTCTCACCGTCTATATCCGGTTGGGATGGGGTCCGCCTAAAACAATCTTTTTCATAATTATATCAGTATAATTATTACACATAAAAGTGTATCTACTCAACCATTTTATATTCCTATTGAGTTGAGAAACATTTAGTAAAAAATGAAGCCTTTTGTCAGCGTGGATAGGTTTCCATCAGCTTTTCAGATATGGACACTGTTATATTTCTTCTTTTATACAAAAACGTTCAAGTCATGTCATATTACCTGGTAACTATGAGTAATCTGTTATTTCCGAGTCTACAAAGTCTGGCAGTCTATTACTTTACCATGAAAAATAAATAATTTTGAGGATATATTTTTTAGGAAATATATAAACAAAGAATTGATTGGTTTGTACCAACTATGCAAGATCTCCCTTATCTGTAGCGATCCGATTGCTGGTCGCTACACCGATTCCAAGAATGGGGATCAGCAAGGTCCTGTCTGAAAGGTGAGGAGATTGAACATATACACCTCCGCTCCATACAGGGCTTTCTGGAGATAGTTGAGACATAGGTTCTAGCAAGACATAGACTTGACTTGTTTGATGATTTGCTATGTCTTCAGAAACAGGTATAACATGTATACTACATGCCCTGCATCTGACTTATCTTACAAGGCTAATTGCATTTCAAAAGTTGGCTCTCATCTGTGTTTGCAGATTATTAAATTTTAAAGAATTAATAACATCTTATTATGGTAATAGGATTAAGGTCTTAATTAAAATTGAACTTTTAGTTTTGTAGCTGGCCTTTATCAAGCAAATGTAATCTGACAAGCTCTCCAATGGTAAAACGTGACATCCATGCACATAGAAACTCAGGTCACCTGTTCAATATTTTTAAGAATTAAATTATTCTAGACTTCTGTATGTAAGTACTCAGGCCATCTGTATAATACCACCTCACCTGTGGGGCGGTCCAGTCCGATTGGCTTCACTGGTTTTGGCCCGGCGCCTCCTATCTTCCTTCCATCACTGTCCTTCTTCCCTGCTCTGTGTGGATGAGGCATCATACGTCATATGTACACACAGAGGCCACCATTGCGCTTCTACGCACGTGCACTTTGATATGGCCTGCTGAAGACAGATTAAAGTATTGTACTGCGCATGCTCTGGCATTCTTTGACCTTTCCCTGCACCTGCACAATACAGTACAATGGAGGCCTCTGTGTGGATGATGTAGGATGCATCATCCACACGGAGCAGGGAATGAGGATGGCAATGGAAGGAAGATAGGAGGCGCTGGAATGAGAGCGTCTACAGCCATCGGACCCGACAACCCCGCAGGTGAGTATAATAAAAGCTGTTTTTTACATTATACAGAGCGGCCTTGGCACTTATATACAGCATTCTAGAGGGGAAAAACATGGTGACAGGTTCCCTTTAAGCCTTAAAGGTGTATTCCGAACACTGATATACAATGGCTAAATGCACAATATGCCATTATTTTCTGACACTTTCACCAATTTGGAGAACTGAGAGTTCAATGCCTGCTCCCGATCCTACACATTAAAGTCTAAAGGGGGCTTTACATGCAACAACATCGCTAATGAGATGTCGTTGGGGTCACGGAATTCGTGACGCACATCCGGCTTCGTTAGGATATCGTTGCGTGTGAAACGCACGAACGACCGTTAACAATCAAAATTACTCACCTAATCGTTGATCGTTCTAATCCCAATTATCGTTGCTGTTGCAGGACGCAGGTTGTACGTTGTTCCTGCGGCAGCACACACCGCTATGTGTGACACCGCAGGAACGAGGAACATCACCGTACCTGCGGCCGCCCGCAATGAGGAAGGAAGGAGATGGATGGGATGTTCCGCCCTCTCATCTCCGCCCCTCCGCTTCTATTGGGCGGCCGCTTAGTGACGCCGCTGTGATGCCGAACGAACCTCCCCCTTAGAAAGGAGGCGGTTCGCCGGCCACAGCGACGTTGCTAGGCAGGTAAGTACATGTGACGGGTATTAGCGATGTTGTGCACCACGGGCAGCGATTTGCCCGTGACGCACAACCGACGGGGGCGGGTGCTTTCACCAGCGACATCACTAGCGATGTCGCTTTTTGTAAAGTGGCCTTAAGACAGTTACGAAAAAGTTCAATCACACAGAGCACAATGGTAGAAGAGTATATAGTGTCATAGCTTGAACACCATGATATGTAAGTTCAGACGTATACAAATCACAACAGCAGTACCTTGCAGTATACCCACCTTTCGCGTTCTTGCTCCAACAAGTTGGTAAAGTCATCACTCTTATTCATGTAGTCCGTATGCTTCCGCTTCTCGTTTTCTAGTTCATACACAGTCCTACGGTGGCACTTCTCTGCCAACAATAGCTGCTCTAGCATGCGCCTGTATGTTTCTTTCTGTTTTTCTTCAAGTCGGTCAAGCTGGGCATATTTAAAAACAAAAAAAAAAAAAAAAGAAAATATGTTAAGTGATTTAAAATGTAAAAAACCATATGCACATAGTAACATGGTACAACACAACTTATCCATTTAATACAAATGTATTTCTCACTTCTAATCTATGAAGAGGAAGAGCTTCTCTGAGATTCTGTTTCAGTATATGATTATAAATATTTGCAAAAGATTGATTATGACTAGTTTTTGTGCAAATTATTTTAGAGTATCAGGTTCGTCGGCCATTAAAAATTAACTACATTTCATTTTAGAGCTACTGTAGACCTTTTTGTAAGGTATTTTAGACAAAGGGGCACTTAGGACTAGAGATGAGTGGAACCGTGGATAATCGGGTTTGCCGAATCCGCACAGACTGAAAAAAAGCAGTTTGGTTCATTAACCAAACTTAACATGAACTTGACCCCAGACAATGAACCCAATTCAAGTCAATGAGAACGAGAAGTTCTGTGCTGTAAAATGGTCATAGTAAGAGTTAGGAGGCTGCAAAAGGAAGCTAAATGGGGTAAGAGAAGGACAGTTACATAAACTGGGTTCTCAAGAAAATGACACTGCAGTCAGACTCTTTTCTGGGCCCGCTTATTAAGCTTCAAGAATATTCACTACCTACCCCGCCCACCCTCTGTGCCACCGTCTGTGATTGGTTGCAGTCAGTTTGCTGTATGGTAGTGTAAAAAGAAATAAATCATTTGAAAAAATGGCGTGGGCTACTATCATAGTTTTGATAACCAGCAAGGGTAAAATAGACATCTACAGGCTGCAATCCTCAGCTGTTAGCTTTACCATGGCTGGTTATCACAAATAGAGGGGATCCCAAGCCATTTGCTTTTAAATTATTTAATTAAATAATTTTTAAAAATCGGTATTGGTTACCCGCATTTTTGATAACCAGCCACAGTAAAACTGACAGCTGGTGGCTGGTATTATCAGCATGGGAAGGGCCAATTATTGGCCCCCTCAGCCTAAAAATTCAAGCCCACAGCCACCCCAGAAGTGGTGCTTCCATAAGATGCACCAATGCTGGGGCTTTACCCGGCTACAGTATTGCTTTCTATTACTTTCTATTATATATATATTATATATATATTATATCTATTATATATATATGTATATCTGTAAATAGAATTAAATTCAAATCTTAACATTCTCAATATGGCTGTAGAAAAAAGTATGGCTTGGAGCTTCTTGACCAGTATATACTGTAGCTACAGCAGGTGCTCCACTCTACTCTCTACTACTTCATATGCAATGTATACATGTGATATACAGCAGGTGAAGTTAGAATTGAACACATCACAACATTTTCTAAGTAAATATATTTCTAACGGTGCTATTGACATGAATGTCTCACCAGATGTTGATAACAACCCATCCATTCCACACAGGTAAAGAAATCAAACCATAGATGTGCATAAATTTAGTGATATGCAATAATGAGAAATGATGCAGGGAAGAAGTATTGAACACACTTTCTGAACACGCTTACTTAAATGTATTTATTACTTTGTACATAAGCCTTTGTTGGTGATTACAGCTTCAAGATATGTATCTAGAAATCAGTGGCATGTAATGCTCAGGTGTGATTATGGACCATTCTTTCACACAAACACTCTTCAAATCCTCAATGCTCCGTGGACTCCTGCTGTGAACGCTGAGTTTTACTTCCTTCCGTCAATTTTCTATTGGATTCAGGTCAGGTGATTGGCTGGGCCATTCTAGCAACTTTAGTTTCTCTCTATGAATCCAAATGAGAGTTTCCTTGGCTGTGTTTTTGAGCTCATTGTCTTGCTAAAATCTCCACTTTCATTTCATCTTCATCATCCTGGTAGATGGCAGCAGATTTTTATCATGAATGTCTTGGTAGAATTTGTCCATTCATCCTTTCTGAGTCATTATTACATATAACTTAATTTATGGACATCTATGGTTTTATTTCTTTACCTGTATGAATTGGATATTGGTTGTTATTGACATCTGATGAGAAATTAATGTTAACAGCAACTGTAGAAATATATTAACTTAAAAAATTGGTGACGTGTTCAATACTTATTTCACCTACTGTAGATGGCACTGCACAGAGGTTCTGTTTAGCTCCCAGGACAGCTTCTGTAAATCCTATAACTACTGAATATAAATTATATCGATTATAGAAGTGTTTATAGACAATGATTGTAGATTACGCAATCCCATAGCTGCTGAAAGAACACTCCTCAACATTGAAATTGCAGCACCAAGAAGGTATAGTAATGGAATCATGGAAATCACATCATGGATAGATATGCTAATGATATAAAAATGATAAAAAAAGGTTGAAATAACATTTTCAAAACATCACATTTTTTTCATTATCAAGTGTAACCTCCACGAACATAACTACATTTACATACCTTGACTGCTATCAGTGAATCTTTTAATTATTGTTTGAGAGATGCTAAAAGCGCTTGGTCTCGCAAATTGTAAAGATCCACTGCTGGCAGCAAATTTTGCAATTGACGACGAATGATTTCCCAGATGTGCTCGATTGTAGACAAGTCCGAAGATGCTGCAGGGCATGGTATCATGTTTAGGCCATGCAGGCTGCCCAAAATAGCATGAGCAACATGGGGCCTAGTGTTGTCATGTTTACAAATGGCTCCTTCGACACGTTAGATAACTGGCCATACTACTGATTCCATCATTAATTCATCCTGTATTGCAAGTGAAACTAGATGTCACACACCAAGCCTAAAGGCCACTTTACACGCTGCGATATCGGTACCGATATCGCTAGCGTGGGTACCCGCCCCCATCTGTTGTGCGACATGGGCAAATCGCTGCCCGTGCCACACAACATCGCCCAGACCCGTCACACTACTTACCTGTCTGGCGACGTCGCTGTGACCGGCGAACCGCCTCCTTTCTAAGGGGGCGGTTCGTTCAGCGTCACAGCGACGTCACAGCTGCGTCACTGAACCGCCACCCAATAGAAGTGGAGGGGCGGAGATGAGCGGGACGTAACATCCCGCCCACCTCCCTCCTTCCGCATAGCGGCCGGGAGGCAGGTAAGGTTCCTCGTTCCTGTGGTGTCACACGGAGCGATGTGTGCTGCCGCAGGAACGAGGAACAACTTTGTTACTGCTGCAGTAACGATTTTTGAGAATGGACCCTCATGTCACCGATGAGCGATTTTGCACGTTTTTGCGACGATACAAAATCGCTCATAGGTGTCACACGCAACGGCATCGCTAATGCGGTCGGATGTGCGTCACCAATTCCGTGACCCCAACGAGTTCGCATTAGCGATGTCGTAGCGTGTAAAGCCCCCTTAAGGTGTCTACACAAACTATCAAAAGACATTTACACAGCTATGAGCAAGACATCGAACAACAGGCATTCCATTGACCTCACACCACTTCTTTGAAAAGGCTTTCATGAAGAAGCACAAGATGCCAATGGAGGCTGGAATGAAGATTCATGCCTTTCAGTGATGAGTGCCGCTTTTGAATGCAATGATAGTCGGAGGTTGGTGTGGAGACAATTTGGGCAACATCATGAAGAGGCCTTCACAAGAGAACCGTACACCTCTAGTCTTCATTCCAGGTACACTAACAGCTCGGCATTATATTAATTTACTCATGGAACCAGTGATACAGCCAGAGACATTTTTCAACATGACAACGTCATACTGCATGCTGCTTGTGTTACTGTGAATAGCGTGCATGGTCTAAACCTGCTACCATGTTCTGCAGCATCTCCAGACTTGTCTCCCATTGAGCATATCTGGAATATCATTGGTTGGCAACTGCAAAGTTTGCATCCTGCAGCGGATCAAGACGATTTGTATGCCCAAGTGAATTCAGCATGGCAGAACATTCTCCAACGATTAGTAACCTCTTTGATAGCATGCCGAGGCGTGTAAGTGTGTGTATTTGTGCATCACTCATACTCGATACCTAAAAAAATTAAGATGTTTTGAAAAGTTTGTCTCATTTATCACAAATTATTATTTATATAGTGTGTGTGTGTGTGTGTGTGTATACAGTATATATATACAGAATATACACATATATATATATATATATATATATATATATATATATACACACACACACCTGCAACTGCCACACATCACTATGTTCCTTGCACAGTTTATGATTGAACACGCTAACTTTTTATGAGGCGTGAAGGGTGACGTTATAGGATTAGTATAGTGTGTGTATTAATAATACTCTGACACTATTAAGTAGTGGCTTTGAAGATGCCATAAAGTACATGTAGTTTTCAAGGCAGCGTATCAGTTTCTTAAAGGTAAACTGATCCTTATGACCGAGGCGCTATCTTTCTATAAAATTGATAATATATATCGATCTGTATATATACTTGAGTATTTTGCTACAAATTGTACAAAATAAATAGCAAACATGCCTTGATTTTAATATTCTAACTCCAAAGGTACTGCCAATTTAGTATATGCACACACAAATAGATTATCTATAGATGATAGATAGATAGATAGATAGATAGATAGATAATCTACAGATGATAGATGATTATAGATGATAGATATATAGAGAGATAGATATAGATATAGATAGATGATCTATAGATGATAGATAGATGATAGGTAGGTAGAGGGATAGATGATAGATGGATAGATAGATAGATACATAGATAGATAGATAGATAGATAGATAGATAGATAGATAAATCTACAGATGATAGATGATCTATAGATGATAGATAGATGATAGATAGATAGATGATCTACAGATGATAGATGATCTATAGATAGATTAGATAGATACATAAGATGATCTACAGATGATAGATAGATAGTTAGATAGATATATAGATGATCTACAGATAGATAAATAAATGATCTACAGATAGATAGCCCATGTAAATTAATATTTATAGCAATAAATACTGTATCCCCCTATAAATCCTAGTACAAGTTAGTATAAGTGTTGTACCTCTGCCATTGGCTTCTCGTAGACATCTTCTCCTATGGACTTTTCCTTTGCAAGTACAGCATCTCTGTGCAGCACCCTCAGTACATCCTCAGGAGCTGAAAACCCGTAATGTGCTTCCAAAACTTCAGGTTTAGTTTTCTCGGTCTTTAGCATATGGATAACATCCTCCCTCGCCTGTGGGAATGAAACATGATATGATTAGAGGAGCTGCAGATTATATAACACACGCTTACATCATACCTGATGTATTGACATTTGAAGCAAGAACTAAAGCCATGGGTTAGCTCAAGAGAACTTCTTCACTAATACACTCCACTTTGCCAGAAACAGAGTGCGGCTGTCACATTGCATGACATGTTACTAGGAGGCCTCCCTGTGTACTGTCCACATACAGCGCCTACACCCAGTGCATAACCAGTGCACTAAGCCAGTTACTTGTTCAATTTATTTCAATACGTTTACAATCAATTATTTCTTTTTCACTATTATATTAATTCAGGGCCTAAATGATATGTGACCTGTGCCCTTGTGTGATGGCCCTAGGCACCTGCAGCCTGTACCCACAATCTCACAATTTTTATACAACATAGGGAAGACCGGTGCGCAGGGTGTCACGTTCTGGGGTGTGTCTTGCTGTTTCAGTACAACCAACGTTTTAGCAGCAGGAGTTTATCATTGCAGGACAACTTGGCATTTGCAGAGGAGTCTAACCTCGCCCCACCACTAATTAGCTATGCAATGTACATAGAACGTTCTAGTGGGATTATGCACAGCTCAGCAACGATGCTCTGCTCAATCTGCAGCAGAGAAAGCGGTGTCTCTATGATACTGTAACTGCTGCTCCCAGTAGACTAAATGATACATCGCCAGAACCGTGAAACCTATACCTAACTCATGGAACTGTCAGAGTACATAGCAAAAACATGCTAAAATATTTCATTGAAAGGGTTTTCCATTTTAGTGAAAATGTCTAAGAACACATTCTTTACTATTACTCAGGTTGCTTAGTGGCTACATACCATAAAACCCGATTTTCCTTTATTTCCATATAGTCACATTCAATTTTAAGCTCTACTTGCTTACATCCTATTGCAGCAGGGGTGGAGGAGCCACTAGTTTAGGAAACTGCACTAAGTTTTCAACCACCTCCCCACCCCCTGCACCTACTCTCCTCTCCTTGTTAGTTCCTGGTTTCTCATTTTTCTGCGGGTTCTACCTTTCTCTTGCCAGTGTTGCTTCATCTGCAAAATGGCAAAATAATGTTTACTATGCCCTTTTTTTGTTTCATCTCACACTTTGATCCAAGTAGAAATCTGTATTCTCCTCTGTAGGTGTTTGATTTCCATTCCCATAGCTAAATCTTCAACTGTGCCCAGGCCTGCCACTAGGAATTTCAGAAGCCCATATTGGCAAAATTTTCGGGCCCCCTCAAGACTCTGCTCAGGCTCCACCCCAGCCCCTCCACCCCTCAAACCTTTGACAGTCTCACCGCAACACACACACACACACACACACACAGACACACACACACAGTCTTGGCCAAAAGTGTTGGCACCCTTGAAGTTGTTCCAGAAAATGAAGTATTTCTCTCAGAAAATTAATAATACACCCCCTACACCACACCTCTCCATAATATCTCTTTCACACTGCCCCAATGTATAATATTTCCCACACACACTGGCCCTCTGTATAATATACCCCCCACGCAATGCTCCTCTGTATATCTCTCCCACATACACTTCCTCTCTGTATAATATCCCACACATACACACACATACAGACACACAGCTCCTTTGTATAGTATCCCCCTAACACACACTGCCCCTCTGTATAATATCCCCACACACTGCCTCTCTGTATAATATCACTTAAGTACGCTGCCCCTTTGTATACTATCCCCCACACAAGCTGCCCTTCTTTATATATATCCTCCCACACACTGTCCCTCTGTATATCACCCCACACACTACCTCTCTGTATAATATCCCCCCACACACACACACACACACACACACACACTTTCTCTTTGTATAATATCCTCCTGGTATATATGTTCGACTCCCGGTATATATATCCCCATCCTGGTATATATGTCCCCATCCTGGTATGTCTCCATCCTGGGCCCTTCCTGGTATGTATATCCACATCCTGGTTTATTGTCCCTTTCCTAGCATATATGTCATAGTTTATTTGTCCCCATCCTGATATATATATATATATATATATATATATATATATATATATATGTCCCATCCTTGGCTCCTCCTGATATGTAAATCCCCCTCATGGGCACATTCTGGTATATATGTCCCCATCCTGGTTTATATGTCATCCTTCTTATATATATGCCCCGTCCTGCTACACACAGGTCAGCTACAAGAGACACACAAACCCAGCTTATCCGCAGCTGAAACACACACACACTCATTTCGTTCAGGAGGACTCCGAGTTGACTATAAGCAAAAGATTGATATTAGAACACTTAGCCAAGTTAAAAGGAAGCCAAGTCCCCAGGACCAGATGATTTACACCCCTGAGTCTTGAAAGAGATAGCTGAGGAAATAAAACTACCACTTGCCATAATCTTCAATAAGTCATGGGAAACAAGAGTGGTCCCTCTAGATTGGAAAAAGGCAAATGTGGCCCCCTATCTACAAAAAGGGTAAAAAGGAGGATCCAGGAAATTATAGTACAGTAAGACAATTGTCAAGGAACATTTACTTAGGTACAGCCAGCAGGGTTTTAATAAATCTTGTGAGACCAACCTGATTTCCTTCTATAACAAAGTCACTGAATGGTTGGACCAGGGGAATGCTGTGGATATACTATACCTTGACTTCAGTAAGGCATTCGATAAAGTATCACATAACGTACCTATTGAAAAAATGATCAAGTACGGAATCGACAAAAAATCAAATGGATTCAAAACTGACTTAATAATCGGGCAGAACGAGTAATATTAAATGGCCGCACATCGAACTGGAGAAAAGTCAAAAGCGGGGTGCCACAAGGCTCTGTCCCATGCCCAGTACAGTTTAATATCTCTATAAATGATCTGAACAACGAAATTATTGGGGAACTCATAAAATTTGCAGATTGTACGAAGATAGGAGGAATAGCCAACACCAGAGGTGAGAGGGTATTCAAAAGGATCTAGACACACTCGAACAATGGGCCGAGGCAAACAGAATGGTTTTTAACAGGAACAAATTCAAAGTGTTACATCTGAGTAAAATAAATCTAAAAAGCCTATATAGTATGGGAGGAAGAGAACTAATCGATAGCACCGGGGAAAAGTACTTGGGCATAATAGATCACAGATCCAAGATGAGTCAACAGTGTGGTGCTGCAGCTTAAAAGGCCAACAAAATTCTGGGATGTATCAAGACAAGCATCAAGGATGGTAATTACTCACCTGTACTCTACCCTGGTCAGACCACACCAGGAGGAATACTGTGTACAGTTCTGGGTGCCCCAATTAAAAAAAGACATGCAGTGGTGTGAAAAAGTGTTTGTCTCCTTTCTGATTTCTTACTCTTTTGCTTGTTTGTCACACGTAAATGTTTCACATCACCAAAGACATTGAAATATTAGACAGATAACACAAGTAAACACAAAATGCAATTTATAAATGAAGGTCTTTATTATTAAGGGAAATGAAATACAGACATACATGGCCCTGTGTGAAAAAGTGATTACTGCCCCCTTAACCCCTTCAGCCCCGGGGCACTTTCCGTTTTTGCGTTTTTGTTTTTTGCTCCCCTTCTTCCGAGAGCCGTAACTTTTTTATTTTTCCTTCAATCTTGCCATATGAGGGCTTGGTTTTTGCGGGACAAGTTGTACTTTTAAATGAAACCATAAGTTTTACCATATGGTGTACTGGAAAGCAGCAAAAAAATTCCAAGTGTGGAAAAATTGCAAAAAAAGTGTGATGGCACAATATTTTTTGGGATGTTTTATTCACGGTGTTCACTATATGGTAAAACTGATGTGTAGGTATGATGCCTGAGGTCGGTGCGAGTTTGTAGACACCAAACATGTATAGATTTACTTGTATCTAAGGGGTTAAAAAAAATTCACAAGTTTGTCCAATAAAAGTGGCGCACGTTTTGCGCCATTTTCCGAAACACGTAGCGTTCTTATTTTTTGGGATCTGTGGCTCAGTGACGGCTTATTTTTTACGTCTCGAGCTGATGTTTCTAATGGTAGCATTTTTGCGCAGATGCTACGTTTTGATCGCCTGTTATTGCATTTTGCGTAAAACTTGCGGCGACCAAAAAACGTAATTTTGGCGTTTGGAATTTTTTTGCCACTACGCCGTTTACCAATCAGATTAATTGATTTTATATTTTGATAGAACGGGCATTTCTGAACGCGGCGATACCAAATATGTGTATATTTATTTATTTTTTAACCCTTTAATTTTCAATGGGGGGAAAGGGGGGTGATTTGAACTTTTAGGTTTTTTGTTTTTTTTTTAAATTTTTTAAAACTTTTTTTTACTTTTTTTATTTTATTTTACTAGTCCCCCTAGGGGGCTATAGCGATCAGCAATCCGATTGCTGATCGCTATCTGCTGATCACAACTATACCGCTGTAAACAGCAGAAATAGTCACTTTCTTTTTTCCTCTGCTCCGTGCCGAGGAAGAATGAAAGTGAAACATCGTAGCAGCAGGCGTCATCACATGACCCTGTGCTACGATGGCAACCACCGAACGTCACGTGATCACTCACGTGACGTCCGGAGGGGGCGGCGGTAAGTAAAAAAACAAGGCCGCGCGCATATAGATCTCGCTGCCAGACTTTGGCAGCGAGATCTAAGGGGTTAATGTTCTGGGTGGAATGCGATTCCACTCGGAACATGTAGGCACACATGTCAGCTGTTGAAAACAGCTGATATGTGTGCCGATCCACGCCGCCTGCTCGCGGCAGGGGGCGGGTTTACCGGGACACGATCCATGACGGAAAGATCCGTCCATGGTCGTGAAGGGGTTAAAACATAAATTAACCGTGGTTTATCACATCTTTGGGAAGCAGAGTTTTCCTAGCCACACCCAGGCCTGATTACTACTACATCTGCTCTCAATCAAGAAATTATTTAAGTTGGACCTGCCTGAAGTGAAGTAGACCAAAAGATCCTCAAAAGCTAGATATCATGCCGCAATCCAAATTAATTTAGGAACAAATGAGAAACAAAGTAATTGACATATATCAGTCTGGAAAAGGTTATAAAGTCATTTCTATAGATTTGGGACTTCAGCAAACCACAGTGAGAGCCAATATCCACAAATGCCAAAAATATGGAACAGTGGTGAACCTTCCCAAGAGTGGTCGGCCAACCAAAATTACCCAAAAGTTCAGCGATGACTCATCAAAAAGGTCACAAAATACCTCACGACAACATCCAAAGAACTGCAGGTCTCACTTGCCGCAGTTAAGGTCAGTGTTCATGACTCCACCATAAGAAAGAGACTGGGCAAAAATGGCCGGCATGGCAGAGTTCAAAGACGAAAACCACTGCTGAGCAAATAGAACATAAAGGCTCATCTCAGTTTTGCCAGAAAACATCTTTATGATCCCCAAGACTTTTGGGAGAATACTCTATGTACTAACAAGACAAAAGTTCAACTTTTTGGAAGGTGTATGTCCCATTACATCTGGCGTAGAAGTAACACAGCATTTTAGAAAGGAACATCATGCCAACAGTAAAATATGGTGTTGGTAGTGTGATGGTCTGAGTCTGTTTTGCTGCTTCAGGACCTGGAACATTTGCTGTGGTATATTGAACCATGAATTCTGCTGTCTACCAAAAAATCCTGAAGGAAAATGTCTGGCCATCTGTTGGTGACCTCAAGCTGAAGCAAACTTGGCTTATGCAGCTGGACAATGATTCCAAAACACACCAACATGTCCATCTCTGAATGGCTTAAGAGAAATAAAATGAAGACTTTGGAGTGGCCTAGTCAAAGTCTTGATCTTAATCCAACTGAGATGCTGTGACATGACCTTAAATAGGCGGTTCATGTTCAGAAACCCTCCAATATGGCTGAATTACAACAATTCTGCAAAGATACAAGGGCCAAAATTCCTCAAGAGCATTGTAGAAGACTCATTGTCAGTTATCGTAAACACTTGATTGCAGTTGTTGTTTCTAAAGCTGGGTTCACACATAGCGACAGCGACAACGACATCGCTGTTACGTCACCATTTTCTGTGACGCAACAGCGACCTAGTAAGTCGCTGTTATGATCGCTGCTTAGCTGTCAAACACAGCAGACGCAGCAGCGATCATAACGACACGCGTCGCTGTGGAAGCCATGCTGCACTTGGTAACTAAGGTAAATATCGGGTAACCATTACCCAATATTTACCTTGGTTACCAGTGCACACGCTTAGGGTACCTTCACACTTAGCGATGCAGCAGCGATCCGACCAGCGATCTGACCTGGTCAGGATCGCTGCTGCATCGCTACATGGTCGCTGGTGAGCTGTCAAACAGGCAGATCTCACCAGCGATCAGTGAACAGCCCCCAGCCAGCAGCGACGTGCAAGCGACGCTGCGCTTGCACGGAGCCGCCGTCTGGAAGCTGCGGAGACTGGTAACTAAGGTAAACATCGGGTATGGTTACCCGATGTTTACATTAGTTACCAGTGTGAGCAGGGAGCAGGGAGCCGCGCACACTGAGCGCTGGCTCCTTGCTCTCCTAGCTACAGTACACATCGGGTTAATTAACCCGATGTGTAATGCAGCTACATGTGCAGAGAGCAGGGAGCCGCGCACACTGCTTAGCGCTGGCTCCTTGCTCTCCTAGCTGCTGTACACATCGGGTTAATTAACCCGATGTGTACAGCAGCTACATGTGCAGAGAGCCGGAGCCGGCAGCACAGGCAGCGTGAGAGCTGCAGAGGCTGGTAACTAAGGTAAATATCGGGTAACCACCTTGGTTACCCGATGTTTATCTTGGATACAGCTTACCTCAGCTGTCAGACGCCGGCTCCTGCTCCCTGCTCGCTTCATTTGTCGCTCTCTTGCTGTCACACACAGCGATCTGTGTGTCACAGTGGGAGAGCGGCTTTGAAGAAAACGAACCAGGGCTGTGTGTAACGAGCAGCGATCTCGCAGCAGGGGCCAGATCGCTGCTCAGTGTCACACACAGCGAGATCGCTAATGAGGTCACTGCTGCGTCACAAAAAGCGTGACTCAGCAGCGATCTCGGCAGTGAGCTCGCTGTGTGTGAAGCACCCCTTAGCGCTGGCTCCCTGCTCTCCTAGCCAGGGTACACATCGGGTTAATTACCCGATGTGTACTCCGGCTCTGGCTACGTGTGCAGGGAGCCAGCGCTAAGTGGTGTGCTCTCACGCTGTCAGTGCCGGCTGGCAGCGTGAGAGCGGCGGTGCTAGTAACTAATGTAAATATCGGGTAATCAAGGAAAGGGCTTCTTGGTTACCCGATGTTTACCTTGGTTACAGCTTACCGAAGCTCCCAGACGCCAGCTCCTGCTCCCTGCTCGCTTCAGTTCGTCGCTCTCTCGCTGTCACACACAGCGATGTGTGCTTCACAGCAGGAGAGCGATGAGCAAAAAATGAAGCAGGACATTCAGCAACGAGCAGCGACCTCACAGCAGGGGCCAGCTCGTTGCTGGATGTCACACACAGCGACAGCGACGGGACGTCGCTGCTACGTCACAGAAAATGGTGAGGTAGCAGCGACGTCGTTGTCGCCGTCGCTGTGTGTGACACCACCTTAAGTGTGGCCCAATCAGTTTTTCACACAGGGCCCTGTAGCTTTGGATTTCTTCTTCCTTTAAGGCCCCGTCACACTAAGCAACATCGCTAGCAACATCGCTGGTAACGAACAACTTTTGTGACGTTGCTAGCGATGTTGCTGTGTGTGACATCCAGCAACAACCTGGCCCCTGCTGTGAGGTCGTTGGTTGTTGCTGAATGTCCTGGGCCATTTTTTAGTTGTTGCTGTCCTGCTGTGAAGCACAGATCGCTGTGTGTGACAGCGAGACAGCAACAACTAATGTGCAGTGAGCAGGGAGCCAGCTTCTGCTGAGGCTGGTAACTAATGTAAACATCGGGTAACCAAGAAGCCCTGTCCTTGGTTACCCGATATTTACCTTTGATACCAGCCTCCTCCGCTCTCACTGTCAGTGCCGGCTCCTGCTCTGTGCACATGTAGCTGCAGCACACATCAGGTAATTAACCCGATGTGTGCTGTAACTAGGAGAGCAAGGAGCCAGCACTAAGCATTGTGCGCTGCTCCCTGCTCTGTGCACATTTAGCTGCAGCACACATCAGGCAATTAACCCGATGTGTGCTGTAACTAGGAGAGCAAGGAGCCAGCGCTAAGCATTGTGCGCTGCTCCCTGCTCTGTGCACATTTAGCTGCAGCACACATCGGGTTAATTAACCTGATGTGTGCTGTAACTAGGAGACTGGGGGCTGGTCACTGGTTGCTGGTGAGCTCACCAGCAACTCGTGTAGCCACGCTCCAGCGATCCCTGCCAGGTCAGGTTGCTGGTGGGATCGCTGGAGCGTCGCAGTGTGACAGCTCACCAGCAACCTCCTAGCAACTTACCAGCGATCCCTATCGTTGTTGGGATCGCTGGTAAGTTGCTTAGTGTGACTGGACCTTTAATCAGATAGACCTTAATTTATAAACTGCATTTTGTGTTTACTTTTGTAATCTTTGTCTACTATTTACGTTTATTTAGTGATAAGAAACATTTAAGTGTGACAAACATGCAAAAGAATAAAAAAAAATCAGGAATGGGACAAACGTTTTTTCACGCCACTGTATATTGGAGCAAGTCCAGAGAAGAGCAACCAAGATTGTAGAAGGTATGCATACCATGTCATATGTAGATCAGCTAAAAGAACTCAGGATGTTTAGTTTGCAAAAGAGAAGGCTGAGAGGAGACTTAATAGCGATCTAAAAATATCTGAAAGGTAGTCACAGTGTGGGGGAATTACCCTATTGTTATTAGCACAAGGAAGAACAAGAAGCAGTGGGATGAAATTAAAAGTAAGAAGATACAGATTAGACATTAGAATAAACTTTCTGGGGCGCAGGCACCACACAAGAAGAGCTGGGGCGCAGGCACCACACAAGAGGGGCTGGGGCGCAGGCACCACACAAGAGGGGCTGGGGCGCAGGCACCACTGGGAGGGCACAGATATCACTTGCGGAGCCCTGACATCAGTGGGGGGAGGAGGGACACACAAACCTGGGGTGTTACACAGCATTGGGGGCACACAGCACTGAGGGGAGGGGGGCCACAAAGCACTGGACAGGACACACAGCAGCAGAGGGTGGGCGCTGGACACACAGCAGCGCCGGACTCACAGCACCAGAGAGCAGGCACCAGACACGCAGCTCAGAGGGCCAGGGGGCTGGCACGCAGCTCAGAGGGACGGGGGGCGGGCACGCAGCTCAGAGGGCCGGGGGGCGGGCATGCAGCTCAGAGGGCAGAGGGCGGGCAACGCCGAGCACTAAACCTGCCCACAAAGTAAGTCCTTTCTCGCTGGCACTGGCCAGCGGGAGAACGCATTGGTAAGCACAGCAGCACATGTGCGGATTTAAAGGGCCGGCGGCCCACAAAATGGCGGTGGCAGCTCAAGCACTGCCACCCCCGGGAATCTGCCCGGGGGCCGCATAAAAGGGCATGGCAGGCCGTAT
The DNA here is from genome assembly GCF_048569485.1 of Anomaloglossus baeobatrachus. Taxonomy (NCBI): domain Eukaryota; kingdom Metazoa; phylum Chordata; class Amphibia; order Anura; family Aromobatidae; genus Anomaloglossus; species Anomaloglossus baeobatrachus. The sequence continues at coordinate 384,097,759 of NC_134355.1, read as the reverse complement.
ACGGCTTGCGGGCCGGAGGTTCCCCAACCCTGATTTAGAGCATGCAAGGATTAAGCTTATTAATACTACAGGCTTAAACTTAAAAAGTATAGCACTTATAAGAAAAATAAGGAAAAAGGGACAAATTAAAGTGTCATAAAAACATGCAAAAAGTCATCAAATAAAAAGGAGAAATAAGAAAAATTATCTAAAGGTTTCAATATATAGATGCTCTTCTATTTTCCTGAGGGTGTTTGAAGGATAGAACACGCTCAGATCTGGCTGACCCCCAGCATGTGAACCCCTTTCAATTGTATTAACCAATTGTTTTTATATCCCCAGTCCTGGGCTCATGTTTCCAGGACCACCTGTCATAACTGGACTTTGGACTAGTAAGAGGGCATGTGCAAAGAATATTAAATAATTCATTTTTCTGTATCCCCTCCTTATTACAGGGGTTAGATGTGACACACCTGCTCCAGGGCTGGGGTACATTCGCAACCGGGCCGGTCTAGTCCGGGGATGTCAGCAGTGGCGAGGGTCCAGCTCCGTGACCCTAGCGGTGTCTCAATAATAAAGGGAGGATGATGATGGGAGTTGTATTTTTGGATAAGATGAAGTTCATGACGCCACCTGTGGTTTTGCGGCTATGTGGGCTGTCACTGTGCTGCGGGTTTCCCGGAGCAGTTGGTGATTGCGCAGCTGAGGTGATCTTGCGCCTCACAGGTATTGCGAGACCCCGGGGCAACCGTTAGAAAGTTTATGATGGAAATGGATGGGGCGCAGGAAGAAGCAGACGACACGAGGCTTTGCAGTCAAGATGTTTACTCACAGTTTGTTCCAAAACTGCAGCTGACCGGTTTCCCCATGATGTGCCAGGATTCACTGTTGTGGGCCTCCGCTGATTCCAAACAGGTCAAGGCTCAGTACTGGTGCACCCCTCAATGTGCCTTTCCTGGTCGTCTCTCTAGCGCTGACCTTCACTGGACTGTCCTGCGCCTCCGCCACCGAGCCCTGACTAAAGGGTGGCTGACCGTGATCCTTTTGAAGCCTCCCTTGCAGAAGATGGGTGGCAGATTGTGGCCTTGGGTGCCTATAGCAATCACCCGGGCTGTCGGGTTGCTAAAAGAAATGTCTCTCTTCCTTTTGCCTGGAGACCGTCCCAGTTATTGCAGCCATATTTCTCCACCCCGGTGTTCTTGGTGGAACAAGCCCATAGAGGTCTCTCGCACATCCGTGGCACTCTGGAACCGCTTCTCTCGGTGTCACCTGGTCCAGCAGAACCCCAGGGTCTTCACCTTGAACTACAGACTTTCACCTCTTACCGTCACCTCACACCCTCCGGTTCTCACCAGTTCTTGTCAACTGTCACTTCATTCACGCTGACTGAAACTCTCCCTGACTAGAACTAACTGGTTCTCCTTACTACCCCACTGACTCCTCCCACACTCCCTCTGCCAGACTACACTCCTCCAGGACAGTGAATGGGACTTAAGGCTTCATAACCAGGTATACTGGTTGCTGCTTTTTAGCATTAATGGAGTACCTGCCTTAAACCTTGACCCGGTGTGTGACCTAACAATTAGTGTGTGCAGGTTTTGTCTGTGAACGGGCTGATGACCTCTTTCTTACCCAGGATGGGATACCACACCTCTGGCTGTGGTGCAGTACCTCTGTGGCGACGGAAGCCTCAGGGGCACCACATATGATATCCAGTAATGTAATTCCATCTTGAGCAGCTTGTACCAACCAGTCCTACAGTGAGGAAAATAACTATTTGATACACTGTAGATTTTGAAAGTTTTCCCACCTACAAAGAATGGACGTCTGTAATTTTTATCGTAGGCACACTTCAACTGTGACAGACAGAATCCCCCCAAAAATCCAGAAAATCCCATGGTATGATTTTTAAATAATTAATTTGCATTTTATTGCATGAAATAAGTATTTGATCACCTACCAACCAGCAAGAATTCTGGCCCTCTCAGACCTGTTATTTTTTCTTTAAGAAGCCCTCCTACTCTGCACTTGTGACGCCCCAGGGCTATGGGGTATTCGGTCCTGGGCCGTATATATACGGGGATGCTGTCACGGTTGTGTAATGGCCGATGCCCAGCTCCGTGAACCTGGGGGGCGCTTTTTTAAAGGGGATTATTTATATACAGGGGAGATTAAAGAGTTTTGTATCGTGACGCCACTTGCAGGTTGCGGTTATGGTGATGGAACCGCCGCTGCACAGTCTTTTACCAATGGTGCTGATGGTGATGGCAGCCTGGATGATAAGCCCTCTGCAAGTAGGGCCGGGCCCCAGGGAGTGGATGTTGGGATCCGGTGTAGAAAGAAGGGAGACCACATGATGGGGATGCAGTGCCACTGTTGTTTACTCACAGCGGTATTGAGGCTGATGCACTGAGGACGGCTGGTCTCGACACCTGGTCCCTTTTGTTCCAATGCCTGGTGGCTTCTTTCCCCGGAACCTCTCACTGACTGGTGGAACCCCGCGGCTTGGAGCGTCTGGGGGTCTCCTACTGTATGTCGTCAGTCTCTGGTCCGTACGGCGGGAAGTGTGAACCCTGTAGGGTCGGTGTTCTGTTGTTTGGTTATTTCCTCCTTACTTGTTGTCTGATTACTCTGTGTGAGTATGCTGTATGATTAGAATTTTGGTTTTCCCTGTTTGTCTACCACTGTTGGTGTTTACATGCTGCTGTCCCAGCCCCCCCTTCCCAAGGTAAGGAGGGAGGAGCAGGGGTAGGAAGGTGGCCCAGATGTCATCATCATCAGATGTATCTCTGGGATCAGTGACAGCTAGGGCCTCCCTAGCCTGAGGACCAGTTTAGGTGCCCCAACCTCCTGTTATCTCCTGCCACCCATGACACTATCCTGTAGTAATGTTCCCATCCTGGTCCCCATTTTGTAGCAATGTCTCCTCCATCCTGGTCCCATCTTGCAGTAATGTCCCCATCCTTGTTCCCATATTGTAGTAATGTATTCATAGTGGTCCTCATATTGTAGTAATGTTTGCTATTGTGGTTCCCATCTTGAAGTAATGTCTCCATCCTTGTCCCTATACTGTAGTAATGTCCCCATCCTGGTCCCCATCTTGTAGTAGAATCCCTATCCTGGTCCCTATCTTGCAGTAATGCCCCCCATCATTGTCCCAATATTATAGTAATGCCCCCTGTTTTGGTCTCCATCTCGTAGTAATATTTCCTATTCTGATCCCCATCTTGTAGTAATGTCATAGTAATATCCCCTATCTGGGTGCCCATCCATCTTGTAGTAATGGTCCCTATCCTTGTTCTATCCTGTAGTAATGTCCCCATCTTGGTTCCCATCTGGCAGTAATATCCCCTATTCTGCCACTCTTTACATATTTTATTCATATATTTTACATATTTATAAAAAAAAAATAATAAAAAAAAAAGATTTTTCTTACGTGTCTTTTGCTCCCTTGATGAACAGCATCCTCTTCTCTTCCACAACCTGGGTGGTACAGGGTAACGATGTCATAAGCGACCTGCAGCAGCAAATGACTTCAATTGTCAGACTCTGATTTGCCGGTGTCTTGTTGTATTGGGGTGCAAATTGTTGGTCTCTGCACCGCAATACATTTCAATTAAATGCGCATTCAAGGACGCACATTCAGCTGAAACAAAGCGCATAGGCAGCCCCTGGACCAGGCTGTGATTATCACAGGAGCTCTGGTGCCTGTGGGTCGCATTATGCAGCCTTGGGGGCCGCGTTTTTGAGACCAATCCTATAAATGAATGCTGTGCTGGAGTAATATATGGAGTTTTGCACAAACTTTGCCAACTGTTATGGTGCAATTGGGCTCTGTTCAGATTGCAGACTCTGGCACTTTGCCCAATGGTTTCTCTGGTGTGTGAGACTAACACAGACTCGGGCATTTTCATAGGCAGGCTAGCAAGAGTTAATCTCTGTTGGTGTGCTTGTGTCGCGGGCGGAGGAGGGGACGCTGCGCTCTCCCACTGCTCGGGTCCGGCTGCCGCTGCTCTGCGGCTGCTGCTGCTCGGTGGCTCGAGCGATGGGCCGGATCCCGGGGACTCGGACCCCGGAGGTCCCCTTCACTAATGGATTCGGCAACTTCACGGCGACCCCTAGCCTTGCCGGGGTCCGAAATGCCCCTGCCACTGGTGCTGGCTTCTCTTTGTGTACCGGTCCGGTACCGCCGGGCCACCACCCGTCCACGGTCCTTACGGTAGACTCCAATCGGCCACTCCTGCAGACGGTCACCACCGTCTGCCAACCTTGCTGATCTGTCCGGGCCACACACCCGGACCAACTTCAGGCTGTCTTGCTGTCACTTTTCTCTTTCCACTTTTACTACTCCAACTGCTCTCTTTCCTCTCCAAACTCTATCTCTCTACTTCACCTCCTTCCACTTCCTCCTCCAAACTAGACTGCCTGTTTTTCCCGCCTCCAGGACTGTGAACTCCTTGGTGGGCGGAGACCAACCACCTGGCTCCACCCCCTGGTGTGGACATCAGCCCCTGGAGGAAGGGAACAAGGGTTTTGTGTTTGACCTTGATGTGCCTGCAGGGAGTGTGGGGTGCGTTGGTGTTGTTCTCTGTGGCCCCTGGCTTGGCCAGGGCGACACACTTGTCCCTTTGATCACATGTTGTGGGTAGGCCTATCACATCTGCTCCCCTCTTATTTATGCTGCTTGAATCCTTCCACCCGTGCCAGGTATAGTTGGTTGTTTGTTGGCCTGTGAGGTGTGATATCCCAGACTCTCTGTAGACAGTTGCTTTTTGCGGTTGTTGAGTTTACCCCTCCTGCTCTTGATTTTCCTTTTGAATCTCTTATTATCTTAACCTTTATGCGTTTGTGTGTGCATGCTGTGTGACAGAGTTTTGGTTTTCCCTTGTCTGTCTTTGTTTGTGGGTTTCGTCCCTCCCTGGGGGGAGGGGATGGGGAATCAGATCAGGACTGGTGAAGGGCAAGGTCAGGAAGGAGAATCAGGTATCTCTACCCTCAGCAGTATCCCTGAGATTAGGGATAGCATAGGGCCCCAGTATCCAGCTATCCCATAGTCATAGATATGCAATGTAAAGCCAGGGCTTGGCATACAGTTTTGGTGAAACTGACTTTAGTGGCATAAATTATGATGTAATTTCTGGCTTTAGAAACCCCGCATCCCGTCACAGCTCGGCTCACTTTCATGGAGCTAGCTGGGGCTGGCAAAAAACACCATGGTATTCAAAAACCTGTGACATTTCAATGCCGTAATTCTGCTGAAAACACCTGGATGAATCGGGCCCATAGTGTCTTGTATTTTATGCATAGCTCATGTACAGATTTGAATCCAAGACACAAGACACTATTACTGCAAGGACACAAGTTTGACCACTGAGCGACTAAGCTTTATATTAACATTATACATAAAGGTTCAGATCAGCACGAGTAGATGTTTTACATCGTGATGAATCTATGTTGACATGTACATTTTATTTACCTTGTGTGTTCGAAGGACCAAGAACGCTCCACTGGAAGCTTACTGCTAAATCAAGTATTCAGCAGACATCTATCATTTCCGACCCACATATCTCTGTTCTGCTCTCATTGTAGGACTCTTCATCAATGACGTCACTAGATTTCTGAGGAGAGCTGGCCATGGGAGCTTTCAATTACATCATTAATTATCTGCAGTCTGGTGCTTGGCAAGAAACTTCCCATGACACGCTCTGCAGAAACTCTAACTTTACACAGATGAATGAACGTTTCCCTGTATGTTTAGATGTCTGACACGAAGCGGGATTTCATTTAGTATAATTAATGTTGATTCCCTTCCACCTAAGCAAGGAACTTCATGACATGATGTATGAGAAATCTGTAAAGTTCATTGTGGGTCATGTAATTAATCCTCAGAGCCGCGTTTTTTTTCTTTTTTTTTATTTTAGTGCAGATGTGTAATCTTTTAATAGAGCTCATTTCCATAATAACCCAGTGCGGCAAGACCGGACACAATATGATTAAACAAATGTAACACCAAGTATATTGAATGCAATCTTCTCTATAGTTATTGGTTGATATACTCTATTTCTTCATTAATATACCAGCAGCTAAAATTGCTGAAACTTCCAGAGTTTTGTAAAACAAGAAATGATCTAACATCAGTCCTACAGGGAGACTTGATTTGGTCCCAAATCCTGGAAGAAGTGAAAATATAGATCAAACTACTCTTCAATATCTTCCTTTTTCCCTAGGCTAGTATTCATTCCTATTTTTTGGGACAAAAGGAAGAACAAAACTATAACACATAAATTAAATAAGACCAGTCATTAGAGAATAGCGAACCAATTTGTAGAACCCAAGTTTTCCAACCATGCCAGTAGCCCAGGTCACTGAATGGGAGTCCTAGGAATCTCCACCTATGAAGCAAAACTCTTCTAATTAGGCTGGGGCCACACGGGTACTACTGCGATCCACTTGCATGACACTCGGCTCGTGCTGGCAGTACAGCAGAGCCGAGTGTCATGCGTGTGTCCTTGCAACTGAGGTTCGATTGTACGAGCAGACCTCAGCTGCGGGGGGCGAGCCAGCTCTCAGGAGGGGAGGGAGGGATTTCTCTCCCTCTCTCCTGCGTAGTCGGCTATTGCCATTCTCGCACTGCACTAGCGGTACACCGGAGTACCGCGAGTGCAGTGCGATTTTTCTCTCGCCCCATTCACTTGAATGGGTGCGAGAGAAAGAGTCTCAGCTTACAATCGCAGCATGCTGCGATTGTTTTCTCTGTCCGATTAGGGCTGAGAAAATAATCGCTCATGTGCGCTGACACACAGGCTAGAATTGGTCCGAGGGGAATGCGATGTTTTATCACACTCCACTCGCACTGTTTTTCTCGCCGTGTGGCTTAGGCCTTAAGGCCCCGTCACACTAAGCAACATCGCTAGCAACATCGCTGCTAACGAACAACTTTTGTGACGTTGCTAGCGATGTTGCTGTGTGTGACATCCAGCAACAACCTGGCCCCTGCTGTGAGGTTGTTGGTTGTTGCTGAATGTCCTGGGCCATTTTTTAGTTGTTGCTGTCCTGCTGTGAAGCACAGATCGCTGTGTGTGACAGCAAGACAGCAACAACTAAATGTGCAGGCAGCAGGAGCCGGCTTCTGCGGAGGCTGGTAACCACAGTAAACATCGGGTAACCAAGAAGCCCTGTCCTTGGTTACCCGATATTTACCTTCGTTACCAGCCTCTGCCGCTCTCACTGTCAGTGCTGGCTCCTGCTCTGTGCACATTTAGCTGCAGGACACATCGGGTTAATTAACCCGATGTGTGCTGTAGCTAGGAGAGCAGGGAGCCAGCGCTAAGCATTGTGCGCTGCTCCCTGCTCTGTGCACATTTAGCTGCAGCACACATCGGGTAATTAACCCGATGTGTGCTGTAACTAGGAGAGCAGGGAGCCAGCGCTAAGCGGTGTGCGCTGCTCCCTGCTCTCTGCACGTGTAGCTCCGTGCGCTGGTAACCAAGGTAAATATCGGTTTGGTTACCCGATATTTACCTTAGTTACCAAGCGCAGCATCTTCCACGCGGCGCTGGGGGCTGGTCACTGGTTGCTGGTGAGCTCACCAGCAACTCGTGCAGCCACGCTCCAGCGATCCCTGCCAGGTCAGGTTGCTGGTGGGATCGCTGGAGCGTCACAGTGTGACATCTCACCAGCAACCTCCTAGCAACTTACCAGCGATCCCTATCGTTGTTGGGATCGCTGGTAAGTTGCTTAGTGTGACTGGACCTTTAGGCTCAGGGTGACATCATATATGTGTGGTGCCACAACAATGACATGTGCAAGAATTACAATTCATAAAAGGTAACTAAGGTTCTGACAGGTGACGGGGTTTCCTACAGCTACTCTAGATTACTGACATGCCTCCTGGGTCGGGGGCCTGTGAATTAATTCACACATCATACGTAATAAATGGTCTTTGGCTTTTTCACTTATCTTAGAATGTTTTGTTGTTCTTTTTGTCCCAAAAACCAGGAATGGATACTATGGAGAGTAAAGGACAGGGGTGTAATGATCGTGGAGGGTGAAGGAAGCCGACAGAACCCAGAGCCTACTTCAGCTGGATATGCATCCTCGGACGCACATTGTCAAAATGTGACTGTAGGATAGGAAGGGACAGGGGCTCCTATACTTTACCTCATGCTAGGTGATCCTAAGCTGTCCCTAACCTCCGAATTAACCCTGATAGTGGAGATGCCGGAGTCCTGTGCATTACTATAATTCTGAGTGAAGCTGATCTGTTCCTCGCTCACCTCAGGGAAGGATGGGGCAGGAGTGTGATGGAAACACAGAAGAGACAGACTGGGATAACAGAACTGGAAGACTTTTCCAAGGAAGAATGAATAAAAATCTCTCAACCATGAATTGAAAGACTCTTGGCTGGCTACAAAAAGCGTTTAGAAGCTGTTATACTTACCAAAGAGGGTGCTACTAGATACTAACCATGCAGGGTGCCCAAACTTTTTCATTAATCCATTTTCCTTTTTTGTTAACTTAAAAATGTAAAGATGAAAACATATATTTTTTTCCCTAAAATATAACGGAAATGTGTCATCTTTAATTTTATGCTTTTTAGAGATCATTATATCCAGGGCCGGCGTCAGCACCCGGCATACCCGGGCAAATGCCGGGGCCCTGGAGAGCTGGGGGGCCCACTTGGCCTTGTCAGTTCTGCTGCCCCCGGGCCGAGTTCTGGGGACCGCAGTCCTCGGCAGGAAACTGTGGCTGCCGTCCCTTTAAGGCTTCTGCCCCACACGATGTATGCCCTGCCCCCCCTCCCCTCCCTGAAGCCATATGTGCTGGCCCCCAGAGCTGTGTGTGTGGGCCCCACAGAGCCACATGTGTGGGCCCCGCAGAGCCGCGTGTGTGGGCCCCGCAGAGCCGCGTGTGTGGGCCCCGCAGAGCCGCGTGTGTGAGCCCCACAAAGCAAGGTGTGTGGGCCCCGCAGAGCAAGGTGTGTGTCTGTCTGTATGTATGTATGCATGCAGCAGAGCAGTATGTGTGTGTCTGTTTGTATGTATGCATGCAGCAGAGCAGTATGTGTGTGTTTTTATGTATGTATGCATGCAGCAGAGCAGTATGTGTGTGTCTGTCTGTATGTATGTATGCAGCAGAGCAGTATGTGTCTGTCTGTATGTATGTATGCAGCAGAGCAGTATGTGTGTGTCTGTCTGTAGCAGTGTGTGTCTGTCTGTATGTATTCAGCAAGCAGTGTGTGTCTGTCTGTAGCAGTGTGGGTCTGTATGTATGTAGGAATAACGTTTGGAACACCATTCTAAGTCCGAACTGGGTGCAAAAACCTAAAAAAAACATCACTATGGGGAGATAAGGTATGCACACCAGTGACTATGTAAGGGGAATACATGAAATAGCAGAAACTGCTGTGTGAATACTGACTTGAAAATTTCTCTTGATTCATATGTTCATGGCAGTAATGCAGATTCCATTTTTCACATTTTCACTCTTGCATATAGCTATTGGATTTTTCAAGTCAGTATTCACACAGCAGTTTCTGCTATTTCATGTATTCCCCTTACATAGTCACTGGTGTGCATACCTTATCTCCCCATAGTGATGTTTTTTTAGGGTTTTTGCACCCAGTTCGGACTTAGAATGGTGTTCCAAACGTTATTCCTATTTGTTAGTAGTTTTTCGTATGTGAACCCTCCCCAACCACACCTATTGCCAATCCATATCATACGCATAAATAGCCTGGGTCTCAGCTTCCCATACACGGTAAGTTTTTTAACTGCATGAGAGGACACACACAAGCTAGGGACCCCAACGTAGAGAAATACTTTGGCGTAGTGTTGGGGCTCTATTGCATTGATCAATTCAGTAGCTAAATTTCTCTTGATTCATATGTTCATGGCAGTAATGCAGATTCCATTTTTCACATTTTCACTCTTGCATATAGCTATTGGATTTTTCAAGTCAGTATTCACACAGCAGTTTCTGCTATTTCATGTATTCCCCTTACATAGTCACTGGTGTGCATACCTTATCTCCCCATAGTGTATGTATGTATGCATGCAGCAGAGCAGTATGTGTGTCTGTCTGTATGTATACATGCAGCAGAGCAGTATGTGTGTGTCTGTATGTATGTATGTATGTATGCATGCAGCAGAGCAGTATGTGTGTGTCTGTATGAATGTATGCATGCAGCAGAGCAGTGTGTGTTTGTATGTATGTATGTATGTATGTATGCAGCAGAGCAGTATGTGTGTGTCTGTATGTATGTATGTATGTATGCATGCATGCAGCAGAGCAGTATGTGTGTCTGTTTGTATGTATGTATGTATGCAACAGAGCAGTATGTATGTGTCTGTCTGTAGCAGTGTGTCTGTCTGTATGTATGTATGCAGCAAGCAGTGTGTGTGTCTGTCTGTAGCAGTGTGTGTCTGTATGTATGCATGCAGCAGAGCAGTGTGTGTATGTGTGTGTGTGTGTCTGTATGTATGCAGCAGAGCAGTGTGTGTAGGTCTGTATGTATGCAGCAGAGCAGTATGTATGTGTCTGTCTGTACCAGTGTGTCTGTATGTATGTATGCAGCAAGCAGTGTGTGTCTGTCTGTAGCAGTGTGTGTCTGTATGTATGTATGCAGCAGAGCAGTGTCTGTCTATATGTATGCAGCAGAGCAATGTGTATGTGTGTGTGTCTGTATGTATGCAGCAGAGCAGTGTGTGTCTGTATGTATGCAGCAGAGCAGTATATGTGTGTCTGTCTGTATGTATGTATTCAGCAGCAGTGTGTGTGTGTGTGTGTCTGTCTGTATGTATGCAGCAGAGCAGTGTGTGTGTGTGTGTATGTGTGTGTGTCTGTCTGTATGTATGTATGCAGCAGAGCAGTGTGTGTGTGTATGCAGAAGAGCAGTGTGTGTGTATGTATGCATGCAGCACAGCAGTGTGTGTCTCTGTATGTATGCAGCAGAGCAGTGTGTCTGTATGTATGCAGCAGAGCAGTGTGTGTCTCTGTATGTATGCAGCAGAGCTGTGTGTCTGTCTGTATGCATGTATGATGTGTATCTATGTATGTCAGTGAATATGACTGTATAGATTTGTCTGTTTATATGTATTTTTGTGAGTTTGTCTTTAAATATGTATATGTACGTGTACGTATCTGTGTGTGTGTGTGTGTGTGTGTGTGTCTGCGTGTTTATGGGGCCCACTGTGACTCTTCCGCCCGGGGCCCACAAAAACCTGGAGCCGGCCCTGATTATATCTTCAACTTGCTTAACTGTTCACAATAACAGTGATTTTGACCAGGGGTACCGAAAGTTTTGCATGCCACTATACTTCCATATGTATTTCAGCTTTCTACATATGCTACTTCATAGCCACAGACTGACCTCTGTCCACTGCTGAGAGTAGTGTCAAAACTGATCATGGGACATCAGAAGAAAGTAGCCTGCTCTGATTTTTTTCCTTTACATCATGTGACAGATCATGCATGTGTGGCAGCGACCTGGAGAAAAGATAGTACAGGATGCACTATAAAATGGCAAGCATCCTGTGGCAGTGTGATGGTCATGGAAATTACTTTGATTAATTGATGCGTTTTACATATCTAAACATTATTTCAGGTCAAATGGATCCTTTTATGACAATATTTTTTCCTAATGACATTGGCCTCTTTCAATAGGTTAATGCGTCCTGCTACACTGCAAAAATTCATCAGGAATGGTTTAAGCAAATGAACAGAGTTCAACATGTTGTCTTGGCCTCAAAATTTCCAAGATCAGAGTCTGATCGAGCATCTGTTGGATTTGGAGGAAAGAAATCACACTTTTTCAAGATGGAATACTAAAAAGTAAACTCCACGGTTTGTTACCCACTTTTTTATGAATGTGGTGATGCCTCACATGTAGTCAAAATGTTTTGATTGGACAAACGGCATGGCTCGGAACGGAAGGAGCAATATTTGAATTTTGGAAAGCAAATTTGGCTGAAATAGATTGCGGGCATCATGTCATATTTGCAGAGCCCCTAAACTACCAAAACATCAGAAACCCTCACACATGACCCCATTCTGGAAACTAGACCCATCATTGAATTTATGTAGGATTGTGTTGAGCATTTTTAACCTGTAGGTGCTTCACAGAACTTTTTAACATGGGGATGTGAAAATGATACCATAGTTACCTTTTTTTTCAGCTAAAATGTTATTTTAGCCCAAAATTTGTAATTTTGACAATAGATAATAGGAGAAAACTGACCCTATAGTTTGTGACGCAGTTTCTCTCCAACACAGTGATACTCCACACATGGTCAAAAACAAATGTTTGAGCACATGACAGGGCTCGGAAATTGAAAACGGCGCTTTTTGATTTTGGGAACGCAAATTTAGACAATATGTTAAATTTGCAGTGCCCCTGAGCTGCAAAAAATGAAGAAACGCCTTCATTTGACCCCAACTGGCAAGCTAAACCCTTTAACTAATTCATCTATTGGTGTGGTGAGTTTTTTTATCCCATAAATTACACAGAATTTTATTAAATTGGGCCGTGAAAATGAAAATCGTAGGGTTTTCTGCTAAACGTTTACTTTAGCTTCAAAATTTTGATTCACACAAAGGCTAACAGGAGAAAATGGACAATGGACAATTTGTTATGCAATGTTTAGCGAACATGGCAGTATCCCATATGTAGTTGTGCACTACTATTTGAGTACACAGCGGGGATCAGATGGGATGGTGCACTACTTGGTATTTAGAACGCTGATTCCACTTAGTAGATTGTGACCTCCATTAGTCGAGCCCTGAGGTGCCAGATCATTAGAAACCCCACAAGCGACCCCGTATTGGGAACGTCACTTTGTAAGGAATTCATCTAGGAGTGTAGTAAGTATTTTGAATCCACAGGTGCCTCAGAGAATTTTATAACAATGAGATGTGGCAATATAACATTTTATTGGTAAAATGTAGTTTTTTTTATTAGCTGCAAATTTGACAGTTACACAAGGGTTAAAAGGTGAAATGGACACCACAATTTTTTGTGTAATTTCTCCCAACACAGTGATACCCTCTATGTCATCAGAAATTACTGTTTGGTCACACAGCTGGGCAGAAAGGTGTGCAACTTAGTTTTTAGAGTAGAGATTTTGCTAGCATAGTTTATGGGCGACGTTTGCAAAGACCTTAAGGTGCTAAAACAGCAGAAAAAAAACAAAATCGACCCCATAGAAATTGCACATCTCAAACAATTTATCTATGGCTGTAGTGACTATTTTGTAGCATCCACGCCATACTCTTTTTCTGGAGAATTGCCAATATGCCAGTTTAGTGCCATACATTGTGCCTCCATATATTGTAGCACCTCCATACATTGTGCCCAACTTCTGCATCTGGAGACACGCACCCCATAAAATGTTAAGTGCGCTCTCCTCACTAGAATAATGCCACATGCGTGGTCGCTTACTGCGGTTTAAGCACAAGAGGGCTAAGAAGAAGGGCATTAGATTTGGGAGCACAGACCCATATCGCGCTGCCTTTGCTGTTGTTGGCGGCGTATACGCATTGCCACAGTAATTCTGTCTTTATTAAAATGGCGCCAGAGTCCGCGCATGCTCATACCACGATCTCCTACACTACAGTGATGACTATGAGCGGAAAGGGCGCTTGTGCATATGTAAAAAAAAAAATCTATGCATGTGCCAATGCCTCTCATAGTTTTCATTGCAGCGTCTTCAATAACATGGTGCCGGAGATTGAGGTACACACATGCGCAGACTCAAGAGCCATTTTAATGAAGACAGAATTACTGTGGCAAAGCGCACGTGCCGCCAACAACAGCAATGGCAGGCGCGGCACATTATTCAAATAAAGAAAATGGGGCACACTAGGAGGACGCTAGAGGAGGAAGAAACGCTGAGGACCCGACCCAGAGTCTCATTACCGTTGCACCCGTCAATCAAAGTGTAGTGCATTTCTGCAATTTTAATATTTTAGCAATCAAGCATCACATCTTTCTACAACAGGTATTCCTGGATTCAGCATCTTAGTGCCAGTATGGCATTGCCTTTACCTCATATAGCAAATCCTGGTGGTTGGTTCTCTTTAAAAGGCATTTCAGCAGTTGTTAAGGAGTAAGGCTATGTGCGCAAGTAGTGTTCTGTCCCTGCAGAAATTTCTGCAGCGATTTGAACAGCACACGTGCGCTTCAAATTACTGCAGAAAGAGTCCATAGTGAAAAAAAAAGCTTATTCCATGCGCTCTGAGTGCAGCCCCTCCCATAGACAGAGCAGGGGCTGCAGGCAGAGCGCACGAAATAAGTGACATGTCACTTCTTAGAACGCGCGCTTCGGGCAGCAGCCGAAGCGCTGCGCTCTAAGACGCCACGTGCGCACGGCTCCTGCATAATCTTCATAGATTATGCTGGGGATGCAGGACGCATGCAGTTACGCTGCGGTGCAAATCGCAGTGTAACTGCATACAAATACGCAACGTGCGCACATAGCCTTAAACTTAAATCACCAAACACCAATGAAACTTGGACTCAGAACACTGATAAACAAATATGGACATCTCAAGAGGGCCTTACTTAAGTTGATATATATCCTGTCTCACCGGTTTTGAGAATTATTGCTTTCAAACACCAATTAACTATCTATTACTGTAGATTGTAACTGTATCTTACTTTGTATTGACTTTATTGTTTGTATATGTCCCTACTTAATTGTAAAGTGCAGCAGACTATATAAATAAAATAATTATTATTACCAGTAGGTGGCACTAATCACCCAACCAGTCCTGATCCATAAATGTCAGAATATTGCATCAAAATCAAGAAGCCTTAAAACAATTATGTTCTGCAGTTTAGGCAACTTATGTTTTCCATACTTCACACTATACAATATAATCCAAATACTGCACACAGGAAAAACATCAAAATATGTTGGGTGAGATCAAAGACGATGAAAGTCTAAATAAAATCTGGTGCAGAGACATTATAGCAGCAGACTATTTATATAGGCAATACATAAACTAAATATCTCTCTTTTGCAGTAATGCAGTGCCATATTTTCCCTGGTAAATTTTTGGCTTTTTTCAGTGTGCAACTGTTTGCATTTATAGTTACTATGTTTTTTCAGTTAGCACCTGTTCACACTTGTAGGATGTGCCGGTCAGTTTTTTGATATTTCTAGTGAGTCTTTTTCTGACTGAGCACTCCGCCCTAAGACCTGGCTGTGTTCATAACCATTGTAGCAGGAGCCTAGCAGCCCATACATGGAGGTTTGTAGTCCAAATAGTGGCATTTTGCCCAGATAAGGATGTTTTTAACCTAGATAGTGGCATTTAAGTTAGGTTCCCGGATTACAGAGATATACCTTGCCGTTGGTCTCCGGGCTTACATGCATTGGCCAATACATAAACTAAATATCTCTCTTTTGCAGTAATGCAGTGCCATATTTTCCCTGGTAAATTTTTGGCTTTTTTCAGTGTGCAACTGTTTGCATTTATATTTATATAGGCAGACAGAAGAGCGCATTCAGTTCAATCTAAAGTGTTTACTGCCTACTGGGATTATCTGATCAATCTCATCACCAGGCCTATAAGTATCTAATGTAACCACCGAAAGCTGCACAGCTTTGTGTCGCCATTCCCAAATTACATTTGCCCATTTTTGAGAATAGGACACTCTGCCACCCCTTGATGGTTGTCCTAATACTTTATAATGATAACATTATAGCTCCGTAATGTCACAGTTAATATTTAGTTTGCATAAACCCATAAAAACCTTCTCAACTAAATGCTGTGGCTGGCTCCTTGAGTCCGAAGCGTCGCTTCACGCACTCATTGGGCATCATGGCAGATGAAGTTTTGGATGTATTCAGCCAGTCGCAAAGAGTAGTCTAACCCCCAAGACAAAGTGACTGGCTTACTTCTTGACTCAGCTCACAAGATTTAAGGGTACTTTACACGCTGTGATATCGGTATCGATATCGCTAGCGAGCGTACCCGCCCCGTTGGTTGTGCGACACGGGCAAATCGCTGCCCATGGCACTCAACATCGCTTACACCCGTCACACGTACTTACCTTCCCTGCGACGTCGCTCTGGCCGGCGATCCGCCTCCTTTCTAAGGGGGCGGTTCGTGCGGCGTCACAGCAACGTCACACGGCAGCCGTCCAATAGAAGCGGAGGGGAGGAGATGAGCGGGTGGAAGATTCCGCCCACCTCGCGGAGGGGGGGAGATGAGCGGGTGGAAGATCCCGCCCACCTCCTTGCTTCCGCATTGCCGGTGGACGCAGGTAAGGAGGTGGTCGTCGTTCCTGCGGTGTCACACATAGGGATGTGTGGTGCCACAGGAACGATGAACAACATCGTACCTGCAGCAGCAACGATATTAAGGAAAAGAGCGACGTGTCAACGAGCAACGATTTTTGACTCTTTTGCGATCATTGATCGTCGCTCCTAGCTGTCACACGCTGCGATGCCGCTAACGGCACCGGATGTGCGTTACTAACGACGTGACCCCGATGATATATCGTTAGCGATGTCGCAGCGTGTAAAGGACCCTAAAGGCTCAATCAAACGTTTTATATTAGGTTAACAATGAAATTAGAAACGCAATTTCAAATTTGAGGCATCATAGGTTGCTGCCAGTGGGTGTAATGGCTGATTTCACCTTAAGGGCTCGTTCACACTACCATATTTTTGGTCCAAGTACTATCTGTGAAAAAACTAACAGCACTCAGACCAATGTTAGTCAATGCGGCAGTGCAGATGACCATTTTTTTTTTACTAATGGAATCTGCGTTTGAGAAAAAAAACACAACACGCAAGATTTTCCTCCAGATATCGCATGAGACTCATGCATTCAAGTCTATGGGTCCGAGAAAAAAAAAGTATGGCATTCGATTTTTATGGGCACATTGCAATTGTGTAACATACGCAACCATAGTCTTGTAAATTATTAAAAGCTGCTGCTGTAAAATTAAAAGGATTGCACATGGATGACAAGTGAATAATAAAATTGTCCTACTTTTCTGGATGAAAATCGGATAAATTTATTATACGCTTGTGTGAACCTACCCTTAGGGTAAGGCCACACAGGGACGCTTTGGCGCATTCCATGACCAAAATTTAATAGACCAATAAGGAAAATTGTTGCTACTGTCACAAGGCCAGTGTCACAAATAGATAGGGTCAGGATCAGAATTCAATATTACCATCTGATACCATGCACATTTAAACGGTGTTGTTTTCCTTTGGGCAATTTAGGGTTAACTTCTTCTCTGGTGCTGCAGCAGACTTACTCAGCTGTAAGCACTTGCTCATTTTTGGCCTGTATATAATCCCTCTGCTTCCTGGAGAGGTTGCTGGATATTTAATTCAGTTGGAGCTAGCCCAGGAGCAGAGAGAATGTGTCTGTTGCTATCTGCTGTGATTGTAGAAAGTCATTTCTATTACCTCCCTTTCTTTGTACCCTTACCTGTGCACCTTTGGTTATTCCCTGGTGCAGGTTTTAGGTGCGTGTGAGTTTTTGTTTACCATCTTCTGTTGTTCTGTGTTGGTGGTTTTTTGGAATCTCTATCCCGGTCCGTCCTCTGGATAGGGGGACTTTGTCATTGGGGCCAGGATAGGGGACAGGGCCACATTGGAGGCTCATCTCTGACAACCTTCAAGTCTATCTTCGGGATAAGGGAAATCACAGGATTCCCAGCCATCTTTGTCTCTCCCTGACAACCAGACATTGCAGCAGTGGGAATCCTATGCAGAAAAGTATCAATGCCAACTCAGATGGATTGGAATGCTGTAAAGAGGATTATATGCTACCTGGAAGGAACCTCTTATCTTAATATGAAGTTACCAGCAAGTGAAGAATGCAATCTGACTAGATATGTTGATGCTGACTGGGCTGGAGAACCTTCTGACAGCAAATCCACCAGTGGATATTTATTTTTTTATACATTAAATATGGTCTATAAGGAATAATAACAAAGCTTTTCATGATTTCTGAGTGATTGTTTAAGCCATTTGATCTCATTGCCAATGTATGTAATGTATGTAAAGCGCTGGTATGTAAAGCGCTGTGGAATTAACAGCGCTATATAAATTTAATATATATATATATATATAACACATGAAGTTGTAATTAAAAACAAATATATGTATTTTATTACAGGACCAGGGTCGCTGTCATGTTCGAGATCATATGAAGCCCTATTCACTCTAGTTGGGCTACTAGAAAGCAATCTATGGTAATGCTGTCATCAACAGAAGCAGAATATGTTGCTTCAGCACAGGCAAGTCAAGAAATCATATGGCTGAGACAACTATTGACAGATCTTGGTCAACAACAGTTAGAACCTACAAAAATATTTGAAGACAATCAAGTATGTATTTCTTTAGCACAGATGAATATCAACAGAAGAAAAAAGACAGGTATTTTGCCGCGCTTGAAGACCATAGACTATGATGTCAGGCAAATGATTCTTTTTATTTCATCCTACGCGTTTCGGAGACCACAACTGTCTCCTTCTTCAGGGAAAGGAACTATTACAGAGACCAAGGAAGAGTGCTTTTATAAAGCAGTCAAAAAAAAAAAAAAAAAAAAAAGAGGGGAGGGAAAACAAAGGAAGGAAACCCTGCACATGACAGGGCTGCTGCTGGACCTTTTTGGCGCTCACGTTATGCTGTTAAAGGAGTTGTGACTGGCACAACTCGATCAGGTGAGTGCATCACTTTTACATGATCTTTCCCACCCTATATATCGGGTAAGACCCTATTGCGCCTTCTCTCTCCTATTTAGATTTAGCACAGATGGACAGAGTTAACCCAAGAATGAAGCATATTGATGTTAAATGTAACTTTCTAAAGGATCATCAAGAACAAGGACTTCTGAATTTGGAGTACTGTCCAACTGATGACATGACCGCAGATATATTTACAAAGGCACTAGCTGCTGAAAGGCATCAAACACTGATAAAGAAGTTAAGACTTTTCGAATAAGTCTTTGCTGTTGAGAAAGGTGTTGAAATAAATGCAACGAGCTACAGACTTATTATATGTTGGAGGAGTTACATTGCAGTGTCAGTAGATGGCGCTGTTCTATGTGTTAATGCTTAATAATTTGTAGAGTATGTTATCTGTTTGTTGTTTTGAACTGGTCTCTCTGGTATAACTGCCACCTTAGGAAAAGTCATATTTTTGCGTTGATGATCTATACATTTTAATGTATATCTTAAGTAAACCCTGTTTTCCCCACAAATATCTGATTACTGTTACTTCTGCTGAAGCCAAACAAATCTATTGATCAATGTTTCTCTTTCCAGAATATACCATCCATGATATCACTTTACCTGCAGCTCTCCTTCCATAACACTTAGCAGCTTCACAAGATCCTCCTTGGATGGGTCCTGCATTTTCCTGTTCTTTCTGTCACAGAGTCCAGAGGATTTAGCATATCTTTTAACAGTCGCAGAGACCTGTACATCTCCTTCATTATTTCTGTGGATTTTATTCTTGTTTTTGCCATTGCTGCTGAGGTTCTCGTCTTCTATTGCATCACCATTGCTGTAGCTGGAGAACTGCCCAGCTGTTGAGCTTTCTCCACCTTGGTTTCGTGATCTCATTCCTCCCTGAAATCCAAGATGAAGATGGTTCAATCAATGTATCAATTAAAAAAATAAAGTAAATAAAAATGAAATAAAGCCAAGAATGTAACTTTTAATTATATTACCGTTCTCAATGTTACAAGTCCTGTTTCCTGATTATTATCTCATATATAGTTATATAAAAAAAAATCTAAAAGCCATGTCCTCCACCAGCTGTGTTATGGAAAACCACAATCCCCTATGTTTCCTGACTGGGAAGTCATTTGCTTAGTTTAGCTTCATCATCAGCAAAGAATAAATTGGCCGACAACCAAGTTGTTGTTTTGCCGTACTAGCATGGCTACATGGCCTATATGTAAATATGGTAATTAGGAAAGTGCATAGTATTTCCATTTTAGGGACCGGAGATTTATCGCTGTTTAACCATTCGCTCATATCCTTAGGTTGCCATAGCAAGAACATCAAATAAAAAATCTAAGCATTGTATCTAACATCCTTCAAAACCATAGTAGCATCTTCAGTCTGGGAGATGGATATAGTATTAGAAAATTATATATTCCAAATTAGAATAATAGAAAGGCTCCATATGCTCAATGTATTAATGGTTGATCCATCCCAAATGTCATACAATGGCTTATATACCGCCAGTCTACATTTCTTCTATACTATCTTGTTATTCTCAGAAAGCTTCAAGCAACTCTTTGATGCCCATACATTCTGTCAAACAGTTCCCGTTTCACCACATTACATAGATTGCTTACTTGGCAGCAAGCGCCTTCCTGATGGGGTTATTGCTTATTCTCAGTCTCCACTCATCTAGCGTGATTGACAGCTCCTCAGTGTCCTTCCTCCCTGCTGCTGCTGAGATCTCACACTGCTACAGTATATCTGTATACTATATACAATACATCAGGTTTCACATGACCAACATTCACAATTCCAAGTGCCAACTATTATATCCAGATTGTCGACAAGTCTTCTAATATATGAGAAAGTCAAGTTCCATTCAGAGTCTCAGTACAGACTGCAATATCTCAATTATCTGGATCGCTCCAAGCTCAACAGTCTTACAGGTATAATGTTTTTAAAAATATCATTAAAAATTAAAATTACTAAAACGTATTGACCAAAACCAAATTAAGCCGGTTTTCATGAGTCTGACATTCACTGTCCAAGCATGTGTGGACCGGCTACGAGTCTCCTGACCCAATTACGAATTGCAAAGTCCAGACCACCTGGGGGTCTCCTGACCTGCATTCAACAGTATCATACCTTTTATATTGAAAGAGCCATGCCGAAAAATAGAACGTGAACTACTATTAAAAATAAGATGACTAAAAATGTGTCCAAACTCAAATTTAGCCTGTTTTACATGTCTGACATTCACAGTATAAGAATAAGGCTGTTGAGTTAGGCCATGAAGACCTGCGACTGGTCCACACATCAGACTTAGATATGAAGTATTAGATAAGTGAAATTGGTCTTTCTGCTAAATTTATTAACTGTAATGATTTATAAGGGAAGAGTACACATAACATGTCTACAAGAACGACTCAGTGATATGACAAGAAACTGAAACTGGAAATTATAGCAAACTAAACATCTTGAATGATAAAGTCATTGCTGCACTAAAGTTTCTGTAAAAGAATGAAACACCTGGATGTGATAATATTCTAATAAAGTTAATAAAGTCTTCTGAAGCATCAGTTGATGTCATCCTATGCCTGTGTCAACAGATATGGACAACTGGTAAATGGCCCAATGACTGGACAAGATCAGTGTTTATTACTGTTCCCAATCAGGTAATTGCTACCGACTGTGGAAACTATCGGACTATTGCGCTCATACCTCATGCCAGCAAAATACTACTGAAGATCCTCCAGAGATAGTTACAGCCTTACTTTGTCAAAAAGCTGCCAGAGGAACAAGAAGGAGTCAGAAAAGGCAGAGGAACAAGATATGATTTCTAACATTAGATGGATAATGGAAAAGGCCAAAGAATACAACAATGAGTTCTATTTTTGCTTCATCGACTACAGTAAAGCCTTCAACTGTGTTGATCACCAGAAACTTTGGAATGCCATGAAGGATATGTATGTGCAAAACCATCTTGTCAAGCTGCCACCAGGGGAAGCCGGAGCTCTGCAGCAGAAGACACTACACGGAGCAACAAGAACCAGGAAGTGGATGCACAGTGTGTACTCGTACACTGCCTCAAAGCACAGCTGGGGAGCAGAGCTGTGGGGCATGCGAGGAATGGTCAGGCAGGCTGGGTCAAACACAGTATGGGCAGAAGGAGGACCGGAGGAAAGAACAGAAGCGGAGTCGAGGTCAGGCCAAGGTCAGTACCAGAGGAAGCAACCAAGTGGGGAGGTAGGAGAGGGGACAAAGGAATGGAGGCATGACTAGGGGACAGAACACAGACAGGGCACGGGGGCACAGGAGCAGACGGATCAGGATAACACTTACAGGACCAGCAATCACAGGCAAAGCAGCGCTAAGCTTATAGCCGGCGCTGGTTCACCGGAGATGTCAGTTTTTAAAGCATCCAAGGTCCGGAAGTGAGGCCCATGAGAAGGCTCCGCCCCCTAGCCATGTGGACAGGGAGGCTAAACCGTGACACATCTGATCAGCTTGATTAATAACCTTTACATTGATCAAGAATCAACACTCCAAACACAAGATGATGATAAGTCATGGTTTAAAGTAGTGCAAGGTGTCAGACAACGCTGCATCCTGTCACCATTTCTCTTCAATGTATTAGAGAATCTATTTTCAGGAAGACTGGACTTGGCGTAAAAAAAAAAAAAGACGGAATCAAAATTGCTGGACGAATCATCAAAAATATTAAATACTTAAATACACAGATGATACAACATTGATAGCAACAAGCATGGATGGAATGAAGGACTTATTACGGTGTGTCAAGATGAAAAGCTCTACAACATAGGACTCCTACTCAATACAAAGAAGACAAAAAGATTGACTACTGCCAGGTACAACTGAGACACATTTCAGATGGACGGCAATGAACTGGAAGTTGTAAAGGAATTCAACCTACTCTGATCAATGACCACTCAAGATGCAACGACACCGGAAGTCAATAGGAGAATAGTTATGGGAAAATCAACAATGAAGGTCTTGAAATTGAGGAACATCTCTCTGGCAATGAAAACATGGCTCATACATAATTTGGTATTATCTGTGGTAATATATGAATCAACACCTTCAAAGAAGAATCAATGGCTTTGAAATATGATGCTGGAGAAGGATGTTATCTATACCATGGATAGCAAGAAGAACAAACAAATCAATTTTTTAATAAATTAAGCCAGACATGTTGCTGGAAGCAAGGATCACCAAGCTATGACTTGCCTACTGTGGACACATCATACAAAGAGAGTAAATACTGCAGAAGGACATAATGGTCGGAAGAATAGAAGGAACTAAGCGAAAGCGAAGACCAAAAACCTGATGGATTGATACAATCAAGATAATGGTAGAGAAGACCCTAGTGGACCTATCTAGGCTTGCAGAAGGTCGATCTTCTATCAAGTCACCATAGCTCGAGATGAAGCTGAAACCCAGTTAATAATAACAAACTTTAATACAAATCTTAGCCTGCTCAAAATTATTATATTGTTTCTGACCCTGGCACAAAGGTTTAGTAGTGGTGTGACATCCATAGCGCATGATAAGGGGTACCACAAATTGGGAAGCTGAAAGCCACATGTGAGTCAATGGTTGAGGAATAATTTAATATCAGAAGTATGCAGCAACCAATGAAAAATCTTGGAAGAAAGGTACATAGAAACAGACATATGAACATGAGAAGACAGATTTATTGAAAAAATAGATGCAGCACTCCAAAAATAGATTAAATTTTGGTTCAGTGAGTGAATTTTTCTCAAGCTTGAGTTTTTCCAATGTACTATATAGGGTGCTTTACACGCTGCAACATCGCTAGCGATTGCTAGCGATGTCGCGAGTGATAGCATCTGCCCCCGTCGTTCTTGCGATATGTGTTGATCGCTGCCGTAGCGAACAATATCGCTATGGCAGCGTCACACACACATACCTGCTTAGCGACGTCGCTGTTGCTGCCGAACAATCCCTCCTTCAAGGAACAACCCACAGGTTACAACCCACGAACTACAGAGAAATTGGGCAGCACTCAATAGCAGATTCCGTGTAAAAACTGGTGTGTCTATGGCCCATGGGAACATTTTTATTCAAGAAAGCAAGTGACAAAGCTTGACATAGATAGATAGGTAATGGATATAATGTAGGTAATGTTGTAACTCATGATGTCTGTGCTTTAAAATAGACTCGAGTCATAGTCAGATCTGGACACAATATCCCTGTTTTCCTAACGCTGATACATTCTCTACAGAGGGAACTGCAAAGAGCCGGTGAAAAAATGACAACAGCTAAGAAGTAGCTGTCCAATGGCATTAATTTAATCGTAAAGGTATAGTTGGGATATAGCAACATAGCTTTATTGCATTACAATGAAAAATTCTGACACATAAATTCAATGGGATCCGTCATTGCTTGCTTCCGTTTGATGAAAATCTGTCCTCTCGTGATAGTGCTCATATGCTGTTATTGAGGACAGTCCATTGCCTCTGATGCATCTGCTTTTCTAATACTATAAGTACCTCTTATCTAGTACCTTTCTGGTTATTCCGGCTGGTTTTAATTCTTGAGGAAGTCGTCGTTACACGCCTTGTTTTGATGCTGTAATGTTTTCTCTACATGCACCGGGGCCGCGCCTATGCTTTACAATTGTTAGAAGGCCAGCAGGAACAAGATGATGTGCACGATACGCTGTACAGCGCTAGGACTGAAGAACACGTGGCGTTGTAGATAGTCCTCTACTACCTGGCTTCCAGTAAAAACAATGGGATTCCCATTACTCAGCTGCTGGCAATAAAACTGATGGCATCAGGAGAAAACATGACAATTAAGAACAGTAATAATAGAGCCAACGCGAAAACAAATTATTGCTGTTCTTTCCAGATTACATTAATTATTGTTTTTCTTTTAATTGGATGCATATTGTGCAACACTTGGATTTAAGGGGTTAATATCTCAGCACAATCTGTAAGGTCTCTCGGCACCACGCATAGAAATAACCAAAGAAATAAGCAAAAAGGAATAAAGTACATAACCTAATTTCACCATTCCGGCTTTTGTTTTACTTTTTAAGCTGAATGTCAAAATATGAATGGATCACGTTAATAATAGCAGCAGATTAGACCGCAAGTAAATGGAGAAGCTGTGGACACAGAGCCTGTGGCACACGGAGTGTCATCAAACACTGCGCCACACCATACATTCCTCCAGAAACAATTATTTTTTGTGAGAATACCTCTTTTTTTCTTCACATATAATATATAAGAACCAAGTTTTTTGCACAGAGGAAACACAGAAGTGTAGGTAAAGTCCTATGGGCCTTAAGGCAACTTTTGAACTTGATTCCGCCACCATCAATTACCAGTTTGATGCCGCTGTGACAGAGCTAGGGCCTATATGTTTTCCTACCCTAAAACAATAATACAAATATATATATATATATATATATTATATTTTATATATATATATATATATATATATATATATATATATATATATATATACATATATATATATGTCACACTAGGTATGGGGAAGTACCAAGCAAACAGTGAAAGGGAAGGGAAGGGAAACCCTGTGTCTAGGAAAGGGGAAGATGGTGACCCCTGACCAAACCTACCGCTGGTTCCTGGAGCCCCTCAGCACTCTAGATAGGGTATCCAGCTTGGCGCATAGGTGCGGAACCTAAGTATCTCTAGTGCTGTGCCCTAAATAGGATGAGCTCTTCGTCAACCCCACTAAATATTATAGAAGATACAAGGAGGACACACAGTGGAAAAGTGCATTAACTACGTATCCATAGATGACTCAGGTAGAAGTTCAGCAAAGTTACAGCAATGATACCAGAGATGGGCACAAGCCTCCTGCTTGCAACCAGAGCTTGAATGAACTGTATAATATCACAAGCATCAGTCCATGGAAGATGGGAGTATTTAAGCACCTGGAGAATACTGATAATCATCAGCTGGACAGAAGGATCACTCCCCTGGGTCCTAAAGGGGAATACATCCAACAGTAAAGCTACTAAATACTAAGCAGGAACAACAGAAAGTCAGGGAGCATTTTGTGCAGCCAAACGCTGTGACCCTCTTTTGCCAGAAACCACATGACTGTCTGTCACCAATGACACACTTGTGACTATATATATATGTATACACTTTGTGTATCAATATAATATTGTCATACATGGAGCTATGAGTTACACAGATCAAAAGCTGGGGGCATTGGATCACTGCCTGCATCCTGTGCTGTGAACCTTTATTTGAAGCAAGTTATTTGATGAAGAGCAGACATAGTGTATATATACAGGGTAATGAATAGGTAGCTGCCAATGGTGGATAATCATTTGGACCAGGAGATGTGTTTCTGTGTGTCTCCACTGGCACATAGGTGTTAAATGCAGGGGCATCAATGCTTTACAAAAAATGTCCTGCCACCTCATTCCAAATAAAATGCAAAACTTTATTCCAGCATGTTTAAAAATTGACATATCCTTTGAAGATATTTTTTTTGAAACATGTTAGAATAGAGTTTCCCATTTTATTTGGAATATGGTTGGCGGACCTTTTCTTTTTCCTTCTTGTCACATTGAGTGGCTTTCTCTTTACTAACAATGTGCAGCTTCCTCCCCAATGGTGAGCTGGTTCTCCCATATTATTGGATCAATGCTTTCACCTTGTGTGACTATTCTGACTGTAATGTATAGTCAGGACAAAAGTAAACATACATTTTTTGTACTATAATTCTAGTTTTACAGAATCCATGTATAGATCTATGAATGGGGAACATATCTCATCTGTGGATAAAATTGCAAAAGTTTTGGTAGCCGCGACCTATATGCCATACTTCCTTTAATTATGAATATATCATATTTATGCGTGGTATGTGTAAAATGCTTGAAGGATGTTCAGTAAACTAAAACTAGATGAGAATTTAATCTAATCAGCCATCCCCCTCTTACCCAGCAGAGGAAGGAGTGAGTGATGTTGTGAAGATTTCTCTGATCCAATTTGTAAAAAGTATCTGTATTGTATCCCTTTTATTTTATACTGTTTTTGCTTCTATGTAGAATCATGGTGGAAAGTGTTGGCACCCTTTAATTTTTTTCAAAAAAAAAAATATTTCTTCTAGAAAATTACTGCAATTACACATGTTTTGTTATATACATGTTTATTTCTTTTGTGTGTATTGAAACCATGGAATCACTCAAAAATCAGACAATTAAAGACAAATTGGTGTGGGCAATATGAAAATCACACCTGAAACCAGATAAAAAAAAAGAAGTTGACTCAATCTTTGTAGTGTGTGTTTTTTTATGCCACACTAAGCATGGAGAACAGGTGAGGAGAAGAGAACTGTCTCAAAACTTGAGAACCAAAATTGTTGAAAAATATCAACAATCTCAAGGGTACAAGACCGTTTCCAGAGATCTTGATGTATTGTCCACAGCACACAACATAATCAACATGTTTACAACCTATGGCCCTTTAGATAATCTCACTGGACATGGAAGAGAAAAAATGATCATAGGTTGCAAAGCTAGATAGGCCAGATGGTGGATAAATAGCCCCAATCAAGTTTTAAAGAAACTCAAGCTGTCTTGTAGGCTCGGGGTGCATCAGTGTCAGCACAAACTATCTGGCGTCATTTAATTTAATGAAATTCTATTGCAGAAGACCCAGGAGGACCCCACTGCTGACACAGGAGCATAAAAATGGTAGACTAGTTTGCCAAAACGTACATGAATAATCCAAAATTCTTCTGGGAAAGCATCTTGTGGACAGATGAGACCAAGATAGAGCCTTTTAATATAGCACATCATTCTCCTGTTTACTAAAAAAGGAATGAGATCTTCAAAAAAATAGAACACAGTACCGACAGTCAAATGTGATGGAGGTTCAAAGATGTTTTCTGGTTGTTCTATTGACTCTGGCACTGGGTGCCTTGACTGTGTGACAGATCTTAAAATTGCTGTTGGAAGAAGGCACTCTTCAAATATGAGAGACCTGAAGCAGTTTGCAAAAGAAGCGTGGTCCAAAATTCCATGTTGAGAGGTGAAAGACCCTTGTTGATGGTTATAGGAAGCAACCAACTGATTGCAGTTATTTATTCCAAAGAGTGCAGAATTAAATATTGAGTTGAGGGTGTCAACAATTTTGTCCAGCCCATTTTTGGAGATTTGTGTAAAATTATGTCAATATGGCCTTTTTTTCTCTGTTTTTTTGTCTTGTTCCAATACACATAAAAGAAATAATGTGTATAAAAAATATGTGCAATTGCAATAATTTTCTGGGAGAAACGCTTCATTTTTTGGAGCAATTTCAAGGGTGCCAACACTTTTAGCCATGACTGTATGTATTTTTTTTATTTCATTTTGTAACTGCATAAGGCACTGAAATTTTTTGGAATTCTAAATCTAAAATGTGCTAATTTTGTTTCTTTCTGCTCTAAATGTGCCCACAAACCCTGAAGAGGGAGAGAATAGCTTGGTTGTGTCACCCAGTGTATGCCAGAATGCAAGAAGAGAACCTATCAGATGTATCAATGCAGGCGAATCACTAGCCTATCAAAACAGAGTGGTGGTAGCGAATAGTGCGATGTGTATGTGAGAACTGTTTGTGGGGTACAGTTAGCTCATTGTCAGAATATCGCGAGTGAGTGGATAAGTGAGTGAGGGAGGTGGAGTCCCCAGTTAAAGTGGCATCTGAGGAACTTGTGTTGTGGGAAAATGGTGTTCATGGCAAATTAGAGTCAGCAGTTGTGGTGTTTCTGACAATTATTACTAAAAATGATTCCCTTGTGCCTCATTAAAATTCCCCTTTTATACCAACATATATTACTAAGTGATTCCATTGGGGCGCCATATACTTATCAATGCCCTCCTACAGTAATACTTCCTTTGTGCCTCCACATTATATTATATATAACATGTTCCTACATTATATATATATATATATATATATATATATATATATACAGTGCCTACAAGTAGTATTCAACCCCCTGCAGATTTAGCAGGTTTGATAGGATGCAAATAAGTTAGAGCCTGCAAACTTCAAACAAGAGCAGGATTTATTAACAGATGCATAAATCTTACAAACCAACAAGTTATGTTGCTCAGTTAAATTTTAATAAATTTTCAACATAAAAGTGTGGGTCAATTATTATTCAACCCCTAGGTTTAATATTTTGTGGAATAACCCTTGTTTGCAATTACAGCTAATAATCGTCTTTTATAAGACCTGATCAGGCCGGCACAGGTCTCTGCGTCTCTGCAGTTATCTTGGCCCACTCCTCCATGCAGATCTTCTCCAAGTTATCTAGGTTATTTGGGTGTCTCATGTGGACTTTAATCTTGAGCTCCTTCTACAAGTTTTCAATTGGGTTAAGGTCAGGAGACTGACTAGGCCACTGCAACACCTTGATTTTTTTCCCTCTTGAACCAGGCCTTGGTTTTCTTGGCTGTGTGCTTTGGGTCGTTGTCTTGTTGGAAGATGAAATGACGACCCATCTTAAGATCCTTGATGGAGGAGCGGAGGTTCTTGGCCAAAATCTCCAGGTAGGCCGTGCTATCCATCTTCCCATGGATGCGGACCAGATGGCCAGGCCCCTTGGCTGAGAAACAGCCCCACAGCATGATGCTGCCACCACCATGCTTGACTGTAGGGATGGTATTCTTGGGGTCGTATGCAGTGCCATCCAGTCTCCAAACGTCACGTGTGTGGTTGGCACCAAAGATCTCGATCTTGGTCTCATCAGACCAGAGAACCTTGAACCAGTCTGTCTCAGAGTCCTCCAAGTGATCATGAGCAAACTGTAGACGAGCCTTGACATGACGCTTTGAAAGTAAAGGTACCTTACGGGCTCGTCTGGAACGGAGACCATTGCGGTGGAGTACGTTACTTATGGTATTGACTGAAACCAATGTCCCCACTGCCATGAGATCTTCCCGGAGCTCCTTCCTTGTTATCCTTGGGTTAGCCTTGACTCTTCGGACAAGCCTGGCCTCGGCACGGGTGGAAACTTTCAAAGGCTGTCCAGGCCGTGGAAGGCTAACAGTAGTTCCATAAACCTTCCACTTCCGGATGATGCTCCCAACAGTGGAGACAGGTAGGCCCAACTCCTTGGAAAGGGTTTTGTACCCCTTGCCAGCCTTGTGACCCTCCACGATCTTGTCTCCGATGGCCTTGGAATGCTCCTTTGTCTTTCCCATGTTGACCAAGTATGAGTGCTGTTCACAAGTTTGGGGAGGGTCTTAATTAGTCCGAAAAGGCTGGAAAAAGAGATAATTAATCCAAACATGTGAAGCTCATTGTTCTTTGTGCCTGAAATACTTCTTAATACTTTAGGGGAACCAAACAGAATTCTTGTGGTTTGAGGGGTTGAATAATAAATGACCCTCTGAATAAACTTTTCACAATTTAAAAAAGAAATAACATTCTTTTTTGCTGCAGTGCATTTCACACTTCCAGGCTGATCTACAGTCCAAATGTCACAATGCCAAGTTAATTCCGAATGTGTAAACCTGCTAAATCTGCAGGGGGTTGAATACTACTTGTAGGCACTGTATATATTATATATATATATATATATATATATATATATATATATATATATATATGTATATATATATATATACATATATATACACATATATACACATATATACATATATATACACATATATACACATATATATATATATATATATATATTATATATATATATATACAGTTAGGTCCAGAAATATTTGGACAGTGACACAATTTTCGCGAGTTGGGCTCTGCATGCCACCACATTGGATTTGAAATGAAACCTCTACAACAGAATTCAAGTGCAGATTGTAACGTTTAATTTGAAGGTTTGAACAAAAATATCTGATAGAAATTGTAGGAATTGTACACATTTCTTTACAAACACTCCACATTTTAGGAGGTCAAAAGTAATTGGACAAATAAACCAAACCCAAACAAAATATTTTTATTTTCAATATTTTGTTGCGAATCCTTTGGAGGCAATCACTGCCTTAAGTCTGGAACCCATGGACATCACCAAACGCTGGGTTTCCTCCTTCTTAATGCTTTGCCAGGCCTTTACAGCCGCAGCCTTCAGGTATTGCTTGTTTGTGGGTCTTTCCGTCTTAAGTCTGGATTTAAGCAAGTGAAATGCATGCTCAATTGGGTTAAGATCTGGTGATTGACTTGGCCATTGCAGAATGTTCCACTTTTTTGCACTCATGAACTCCTGGGTAGCTTTGGCTGTATGCTTGGGGTCATTGTCCATCTGTACTATGAAGCGCCGTCCGATCAACTTTGCGGCATTTGGCTGAATCTGGGCTGAAAGTATATCCCGGTACACTTCAGAATTCATCCGGCTACTCTTGTCTGCTGTTATGTCATCAATAAACACAAGTGACCCAGTGCCATTGAAAGCCATGTATGCCCATGCCATCACGTTGCCTCCACCATGTTTTAGAGAGGATGTGGTGTGCCTTGAATCATGTGCCGTTCCCTTTCTTCTCCAAACTTTTTTCTTCCCATCATCCTGGTACAGGTTGATCTTTGTCTCATCTGTCCATAGAATACTTTTCCAGAACTGAGCTGGCTTCATGAGGTGTTTTTCAGCAAATTTAACTCTGGCCTGTCTATTTTTGGAATTGATGAATGGTTTGCATCTAGATGTGAACCCTTTGTATTTACTTTCATGGAGTCTTCTCTTTACTGTTGACTTAGAGACAGATACACCTACTTCACTGAGAGTGTTCTGGACTTCAGTTGATGTTGTGAACGGGTTCTTCTTCACCAAAGAAAGTATGTGGCGATCATCCACCACTGTTGTCATCCGTGGACGCCCAGGCCTTTTTGAGTTCCCAAGCTCACCAGTCAATTCCTTTTTTCTCAGAATGTACCCGACTGTTGATTTTGCTACTCCAAGCATGTCTGCTATCTCTCTGATGGATTTTTTCTTTTTTTTCAGCCTCAGGATGTTCTGCTTCACCTCAATTGAGAGTTCCTTAGACCGCATGTTGTCTGGTCACAGCAACAGCTTCCAAATGCAAAACCACACACCTGTAATCAACCCCAGACCTTTTAACTACTTCATTGATTACAGGTTAACGAGGGAGACGCCTTCAGAGTTAATTGCAGCCCTTAGAGTCCCTTGTCCAATTACTTTTGGTCCCTTGAAAAAGAGGAGGATATGCATTACAGAGCTACGATTCCTAAACCCTTTCTCCGATTTGGATGTGAAAACTCTCATATTGCAGCTGGGAGTGTGCACTTTCAGCCCATATTATATATATAATTGTATTTCTGAACATGTTTTTGTAAACAGCTAAAATAACAAAACTTGTGTCACTGTCCAAATATTTCTGGACCTAACTGTATATATATTTTTTTAAAAAAAAATTTTTTAAATTCCCACTTTATATCTCCATATATGAATATATTCCTCCTGTGTCAATTACTAAAAAAGCTTACCTAACCAAATCCTACTATGAGCAATTGGGCTATGCTTCTCCTCCTTCAGTTTGCAGCCCAGAACCGGCTACGTAATGAAGTGAGGATGACACTGCCTTACATCTTCCATGCAGTAATCTAAGGGGTATTTTGCACGTTGCGACATTGCTAACATCGGCTAGCGATGTCCAGCGCGATAGAACCCGTTCCCGTCGCACATGCGATATCTTGTGATTGTTACCGTAGTGAACATTATCGCTACGGCAGCATCACACGCACATACCTGTTCGGCGACGTCGCTGTGACTGCCGAACAATCCCTCCTTCAAGGGGGAGGTGCGTTTGGTGTCACCGCGACGTCAGCACGACGTCACTAATAGGCAGGCCAATAGAAGCGGAGGAGCGGAGATGAGCGGGACGTAACATCCCGCCCACTTTTTTCCTTCCGCATTGCCGGTGGACGCAGGTAAGGAGATGTTTGTCGCTCCTGCGGCTTCACACACAGCGATGTGTGGAGCTGCAGGAGCGACAAACAACATCGTACCTGCAGCAGGAGCGACATTATGAAAATGAACGACGTGACACAGATCAGCGATTTTTGACTGTTTCACGCTCGTTCATCATCGCTCCTAGGATTTACACATTGCAATGTAGCTACCGGCGCCGGATGTGCGTCACAACAACCGTGACCCCGACGATATTTCGGTAGCGATGTTGCAATGTGCAAAGTACCCCTAAGGCCTCTGCCACATTCACGTGAAATTCACGCACGTGCCGAGAGACACGTATTTCCCCTGCGTGTTGCATGCAGGTAAGTACGTGTCTCTGGTACGTGCGGGCCACGTGTGTTCTACGTGTGCTATCTGCGATAGCACACGTAGAACCGGTAATTATCATACTCACCTGGTCCTTCCTGCTGTCTGTGCTGCTGTCCGTGGTGCTGATCTTCGGCTCCAGCCCTCCTGTCTCCCCGCTGCTGCTGCTGCCAGGCAGTGAAGTGAATATTCTATGAGATTAATGAGCGGCAGTCGGCAGCAAGAGGCAGCAGCGGCAGAGACAGGAGGGCAGGAGAAGGTGAGTTAATGGTTTTTTTTTTTTTCACTGACACGTGTGTTTTCTCCGGCGCGTGTCACACGGGACCGCATCCACACTACACCCGTGTAGTACGGGTGCGGGCCGTGTGACACCCGTGCTGCCGGAGAAAAAACGGACATGTCAGCGCTTTGAAAAATGCACACGTTCTGTGTGGTTTTACGTGTGTGTGCCTGCTACCATAGGGTAGCATTGCTGTACGTGTCTCCGTGCCGCCGGTACGTGTAAAAAATGACAAATACGTGCCGGCGGCACGGATGTGTGTCGCAGGCCTCAAGCAGCTTGGGACTCACCAAAATAAGTTGCAGAGCAGAGAACCAGCCTCTGCTCTATCACAGGTTTACACTGTATATGCATCATGAGAACCAATATTAAGAGGGCCGCCTCCTTCTCAGCCAATAGTGTTACACCACTGGAGAAATACATTATATAAAATTTGCAATTGCACGTGGGCACAGCACTGATTAGAGAAGCAATAAGTCATCTGTCTCTACCCCTCCTCACTAAAAAATAACAGTTGTTTTACAAAAGTCCCTTTTTTCCTATAAATCTACCATAAGCAGCAGTCTATTGACCAGTTATAAGGACTATTCGTAACTTCCGCTTGTTACAAACACAATATATTAGGAATACTAATAAAAATGGAAATTATTTACTCTAAATAGGATGTTAGCAATAATGTAAATTAATATTTTTATTTCATAAAGATTTTTTATGAAAGGAACACAATTTTCCAATATAGAGTCATGGCCAAAAATGTAGAGACTGGAACAAATGTTATTTTTCACCAAGTTTGCCACTTCAATTTTACAGCAGCAATTTGCCTGTAAATCAACAATATAATAATTGTACTCCGGTAACCATAGAATCATTTGACTGAAAGATCTAAAAACACTGAAAGCAGCAATTCTGTATCATCTCATACAAAGTCTCCACTTGCTGTCATTCATTTGGAACCTTCACTATAAACTCCCAAGAAATACAATCTATCTACGGTCATGTGACGGACACACAGGGACACGGCTTGTGACCAGACACAGCTCTGATATCTGTACTATAACAAACCAGATCAGGACAGATTTACTGTATATCCCCTGGAAATAAATGCTAACATTCCTATAGAGCATGTGGCCCACCAAAGGATATTGTGTGACCCGTGGCGCTGTCTGGAGTACTATGGCACCTTCTCCCACGTTCAAATGGATTTCTGTCATCTTTTAAATGCAAATACATTTGAACACTGTGTTGCCTTGACTGGAGACGCTAAAGCACTCATCAGCCCCCTCACCTCAACGTGCAGCGGTGTGATGAGGTCAGCATGCTGACATCATCAAACTCCTGCTGGGGCTGCATGGGCATAGTACATGTTGGCATTATTATGATGAAATCTAATTTTATTTGACATGATGAGCCAGAAGAGGGAAGGGTTGTTACTACGAGGACATATAATGTTACAATTTGGGTCATTATGGTGGCAATTTGGGACATTATAGGGCAATTTGGGACATTATGAGGCATTTTGGGACATTATGGGATACATTCTGGGACAATTTGGGACATTATGAGCAATCTGGTCCATTATAGGGTAATTTGGGACATTTAGGGGGACATTATGGGGCAATTTGGGAAGTTAAAATGCAATTTGGAACATTATGGGGCAATGAGAAGTGAATGTGAATTAGGGCATAATACAGCAAGGGTCAGTGGGATATTGGGAACTTAGAAAGAGGCTGTTTGGGGAAATATGGAAAGCGCCAGTATGTGGGGGGACATTATGGAGATGGGTTGTGTGGGGGATATTATGTGGGGGAGATATATAAAGTGGCAGTGTGGGGGGATTTTCTGGAGAAGGGCAGTGTGCAGGGATATTATACAGAGGCGCAGTATGAGGAAATGTTTTGGAGAGGAACACTGTAGGAGGATATTGTACACATGGGCAGAGGGGGGGATATTTTGGGGAGAAGAAGTATGTGTGGGGTGTATTTTAATAGAGGGGCAGTGTGGGGGAACATGT
Source organism: Anomaloglossus baeobatrachus (assembly GCF_048569485.1). NCBI lineage: Eukaryota > Metazoa > Chordata > Amphibia > Anura > Aromobatidae > Anomaloglossus > Anomaloglossus baeobatrachus. The sequence goes on along the minus strand of NC_134355.1, from coordinate 384,062,500 downwards.
ATTGACAGTGGTTCCGCTGCTGCATTCATGTACTGACAGTGTTTCTGGCGCTGCATTCATGTACTAACAGTGGTTCTGACACTGCACTTATATACTGACGGTGTTTCTGGCACTGCATTCATATACTCATGGTAGTTCTGGTGCTGCATTCATGTGCTGACAATGATTCTGATCATGTACACATTTAGCAATCCATAACGTTTTTCATGGCTATGTTAAAACTTAAAAAGGGTCAAAACATAGAGATTAGAGATTATGAGTTTAAATTAGCATGTGTTCACTCTGATTTTTGGGAGCAGAAACTGAGCAGAAACTCTCTAAATCCTTCTGAAATACTCAAAATTTGGTACCAATTATGTATTTATCCACCGATGGTGGTGTTGGTGATGAATTCATGTAACTACACCTTTAAAAAATTTTCGAAGCCCTTAGGATTGGTGCTATATGGCATTGTGGTCCTTGGACCGAAAAATGTTGTGAACCCCTGCTCTAGAATGATGTCAAGCAGAGATCTTTCAAATGCCGAGACATTGTTACAGAAATTGTATTAGAAAGTCGTATAACTTTTCAGTAGAGTCAGTGGTGGAAAAAGACAGCTAAGGGCCCCTGTGCAAGAACAGTATATGGGCACCTTGCAGTCCAATAGTTCTGTCTATGACAGAAGATTCCTGCTGCTTTGAAGGTAGAAGAGGCCCCCTTAACTCTTGGTCCCCCGTGAGGTTACACAGACTGCACCAATAATATATACGGTACACTCTTGAGTAGAATAATATTCATTTGCTAAGATAAGAATATCCTTTTTAACCCAATAAATATTTATGTGACCTCTAATATTTTTCTTGAAGCCATCCCGCTATATTTTGAAGTTCTCTGAAGCTCTTTGCAGGGCTTTATAAAAAATGAACTCCTTTTTACTAGTATATGTTTCCTATTTACAAAACAAAGGAAGAAAATAATAATGGCATCTTATACCTTGCGCACTTCATAAATGTTGAATACCTCCAACATCTGACAATCATTGAAGATACATTAACTTTTTTCCAATAGGCTTTACAGGAAGTGCACAACTGGTGTTTCCCTTTTCTGCAGAAATCAGAACATTTCCCCCCGCTCTTACTGGCTTTGTTTGGAGTGGTTTGGATGATATCACAAATATTACATGCTGCTGACAAGAAATAAAAGCCTTCCCCTAGAGCATTAAACATGACTTCATGGCTTCTAATTGCTTACAGAGACACAGAACACACAACTTTTCATGTGCAGCATGAAACGCTCCCACTCACTGCGCCATATACTTTAGTATAAGTAAGTTATATTATCGCTAAATGATAAATCTGATGTCTTTGCATTGTGAAGTCCAAATTAAAAAAAAAAAATTATGGTACATTGGAGATAAAAACTGCCCATGTAAACAGAGGTCGTGCCAAGGTCACATGACCATATGTTTTACAAGGGGAGCCAATTCATTTTTATATTATAACTAGCTGTAGTACCCAGCGTTACATGGGAGAGTAACTAAGTCTCTCTCTCTCTGCTACTCTGCCACTCTCCCTCACTCTGCCACTCTCTCCCCCATTCTCCCTCTCCCCCACTCTGCCTCTCCCCCACTCTGCCACTCTCTCCCACTCTGACTCTCCCCCACTCTGCCACTCTCCCCCCACTCTGCCACTCTCCCCCCACTCTGCCACTCTCTCCCCCATTCTCCCTCTCCCCCACTCTGCCTCTCCCCCACTCTGCCTCTCCCCCACTCTGCCACTCTCCCCCCACTCTGCCACTCTCCCCCACTCTGCCACTCTCCCCCACTCTGCCACACTCTCTCCCCTACTCTGACACTCTCTCCCCCACTCTGCCTCTCCCCACTCTGCCTCTCCTCCACTCTGACACTCTCTCCCCCACTCTGACACTTTCCCCCACTCTGCCACTCTCTCCCCCATTCTCCCTCTCCCCCACTCTGCCTCTCCCCCACTCTGCCTCTCCCCCACTCTGCCACTCTCCCCCACTCTGCCACTCTCCCCCACTCTGCCACACTCTCTCCCCTACTCTGACACTCTCTCCCCCACTCTGCCTCTCCCCACTCTGCCTCTCCTCCACTCTGCCACTCTCTCCCACTCTGACACTCTCTCCCCCACTCTGCCACTCTTTCCCACTCTGACACTCTCTCTCCTACTCTGACACTCTTTCCCCCACCCTTACACTCTCTCCCCCACTCTGTCTCTCCCCCACTCTGCCTCTCCCCCACTCTGCCTCTCCCCCACTCTGCCTCTCCCCCACTTTTCCTCCCTCACTCGTGATTGTAAATGCGATGGTGCGAGTTCCTTTAGCAGACACACACACACACACACACACACATAGATACACACATACATACACTTAGGTTTCTATATTACATTGTATCATTTTCACTTGTGCATGTAGCATTATAGCATAAATTGTACACTCTCTTATTATTAATCAGTACTGTATTACCATAACACTGTCCTTTCAAATTTGACTCCACTTGGTCAAAGTAATAGACTAACAGGTCCACAATACCAACAGTTCTGCTGCTAAAAAGGTTGGGCAATTGTTACCAATAACATGGTGTTCTGCAGAATCCATAGCAGTCCATTGTAATGTGGGATCCACCTGCTAGAGGTTCAGTTACCCTGAAGAACCACTACAGTGCTCATTTACATTATGGTGCATTGTCCATGTAAGGCTATATGCGCACTGGGTGTTTTTGCGCATTTTTCGGGTGCGTTTTTGTGCTCCAAACTGCATGACTTTGCTTTCTCAGTAAAGTCTGTGACTTTTTATTTTTGCTGTCCGCAGACAACTTTTTTTTTAGCTGCATTTTTGAACTAAAAAAAAAAATGGACATGTTAATTCTTTCCTGTATTCTATGGCGTTTTTCACCCATGCAATTCATTAGAAAATCACAGCAAAACGCAGTGATCAAAAGCGCAGCAAAACGCAGCCAAAAAGGCACCAAAACGTGGTAAAACGCATGCGTTTTTGCTGCAGGAGCGTTTTTGTGCATTTTTTGTGGCCAAAAACGCAGCGAAGTATTGAGAAGTGCAAAAACGTCCTAGTGCGCACATAGCCTAATGCACTGACATGCAGCATCCTTCAAACCAATGGAAACTGTAGACACTCTCCGCTATGTCTGATAGATGACAGGTTTAAATGGGGGTCCATACTCTATAAAAGACATTCTGTCATCAGATTTCCATTACACATTGCATAGATAAACAGATCTCTTAGGCCTGATGAGGCTGGTAGACTTACTTTGAAAATACATAACAAAATGTCTGTTTAATCCTTTTTGAGAGTTTCCTTGACTGAAATTAATATGAGTAGCTGGACACATAAAATGCTTGATTTAACCCTTTCACCCCGAGCCTGTTTTCACCTTCATGACAAGAACATTTTTTTCAATTCTGAACAGTGTCACTTTATCCGGTAATAACTCTGGAATATTTCAATGGATCCCAATGATTCTGAGATTGCTTTCTCATGACATATTGTACTTCATGATAGTGGAAATTGATGCAGTTTTTTTTGTTTATTTGAGAAAATATCAGAATTTGGAGAAAAATTAGCATTTTAATGCCCTTAAACCATAGAATTGTGTCACACAAAATAGTTAATAAATAGCGTTTCTCACATCTCTACTTTACATCAGCGCAATTATTGAAACATCATTTTTTTTTTGTTAGCAAGTTAGAAGGATTAAAAGTTTATTAGCAATTTCTCATTTTTCCAGCAAAATTTACAAAATTATTTTTTTTTAGGGACCACATCATATTTGAAGTGACTCAGGGCTATAGGACAGAAAATACCCAAAACTGACCCCATTCTAAAAACTGCAGCCCTCAAACTGATCAAAACCACATCCACATCCTTTAGATCAGGGGTCGGGAACCTATGGCTCGCGAGCCAGATATGGCTCTTTTGATGGCCGTATCTGGCTCGCAGACAGGGCTCCTACCTGTCTATGAGAAGGATGCATGCACCGCGCTCCATCAGGCCGCGGTGCACGCTGATATTGGTAGTTCTTTGATGGCCTGATAAGCATTGGCGGCAGTGGTGAGCGGCAGGGAGCATGGACTACATTTCCCATAACTCCCTGCATAGCCGCGCCGTCTGCAAGCACGCACCTGCGTCCAGGGCCGGCGTCAGCACCTGCCAAATGCCGGGGCCCTGGAGAGCCGGGGGGGCCCACTCGGCCTCGTCAGTTCTCCTGTCCCTTGGCCGGGGCCCACTCGCCTTTATAGTTCTGCTGCCCCCGGCCGAGTTCCGGGGACCGCAGTCCTCGGCAGCAATCTGCGGCGCCGTCACTTTAAGGCGCGCAGACATCCTGTTTTGAATTTCATCTGTGGGCGGAGCTACCGCCTTCTCAGTCCCACAGATGAAGGAGGCGAGCTTCTGTCCGGCGCTGTGTGGGCCCCCTCTCCACCGTGACCTAATCGGGTAAATGCCCTCCCAGCCTCCCCATTATGGGCCCCGGTGAGCTGCTTCCAACCCCCCAGATGTATGCCCTGCCAATCCCCCCCCCCGCCGATTCCGCGGGTGCTGGCCCCACCGATTCCGCGGGTGCTGGCCCCGCCGATGCCGCGGGTGCTGTACCCGCCGAGCCGCGGGTGCAGGCCCCACAGAGCAGCAGAGTTGTGTGTATTTGTCTGTATGTAGCAGAGTTGTATGTGTTTGTCTGTATGTAGCAGAGTTGTATGTGTTTGTCTGTATGTAGCAGAGTTGTATGTGTTTGTCTGTATGTAGCAGAGTTGTATGTGTTTGTCTGTATGTAGCAGAGTTGTGTGTGTTTGTCTGTATGTAGCAGAGTTGTGTGTGTTTGTCTGTAGCAGAGTTGTGTGTGTCTGTTTGTAGCAGAGTTGTGTGTGTTTGTCTGTATGTAGCAGAGTTGTGTGTGTTTGTCTGTTTGTAGCAGAGTTGTGTGTGTTTGTCTGTTTGTAGCAGAGTTGTGTGTGTCTGTTTGTAGCAGAGTTGTGTGTGTTTGTCTGTATATAGCAGAGTTGTGTGTGTTTGTATGTAGCAGAGTTGTGTGTGTTTGTCTGTTTGTAGCAGAGTTGTGTGTGTTTGTCTGTATGTAGCAGAGTTGTGTGTATTTGTCTGTATGTAGCAGAGTTGTATGTGTTTGTCTGTATGTAGCAGAGTTGTATCTGTTTGTCTGTATGTAGCAGAGTTGTATGTGTTTGTCTGTATGTAGCAGAGTTGTATGTGTTTGTCTGTATGTAGCAGAGTTGTATGTGTTTGTCTGTATGTAGCAGAGTTGTATGTGTTTGTCTGTATGTAGCAGAGTTGTGTGTGTTTGTCTGTATGTAGCAGAGTTGTGTGTGTTTGTCTGTATGTAGCAGAGTTGTATGTGTTTGTCTGTATGTAGCAGAGTTGTATGTGTTTGTCTGTATGTAGCAGAGTTGTATGTGTTTGTCTGTATGTAGCAGAGTTGTGTGTGTTTGTCTGTATGTAGCAGAGTTGTGTGTGTTTGTATGTAGCAGAGTTGTGTGTGTTTGTCTGTATGTAGCAGAGTTGTGTGTGTTTGTCTGTATGTAGCAGAGTTGTGTGTGTCTGTTTGTAGCAGAGTTGTGTGTGTTTGTCTGTATGTAGCAGAGTTGTGTGTGTTTGTCTGTTTGTAGCAGAGTTGTGTGTGTTTGTCTGTTTGTAGCAGAGTTGTGTGTGTCTTTTTGTAGCAGAGTTGTGTGTGTTTGTCTGTATATAGCAGAGTTGTGTGTGTTTGTCTGTATGTAGCAGAGTTGTGTGTGTTTGTCTGTTTGTAGCAGAGTTGTGTGTGTTTGTCTGTATGTAGCAGAGTTGTGTGTATTTGTCTGTATGTAGCAGAGTTGTATGTGTTTGTCTGTATGTAGCAGAGTTGTATGTGTTTGTCTGTATGTAGCAGAGTTGTATGTGTTTGTCTGTATGTAGCAGAGTTGTATGTGTTTGTCTGTATGTAGCAGAGTTGTATGTGTTTGTCTGTATGTAGCAGAGTTGTGTGTGTGTTTGTCTGTATGTAGCAGAGTTGTGTGTGTGTTTGTCTGTATGTAGCATAGTTGTATGTGTTTGTCTGTATGTAGCAGAGTTGTATGTGTTTGTCTGTATGTAGCAGAGTTGTATGTGTTTGTCTGTATGTAGCAGAGTTGTGTGTGTTTGTCTGTATGTAGCAGAGTTGTGTGTGTTTGTCTGCATGTAGCAGAGTTGTATGTGTTTGTCTGTATGTAGCAGAGTTGTATGTGTTTGTCTGTATGTAGCAGAGTTGCATGTGTTTGTCTGTATGTAGCAGAGTTGTGTGTGTTTGTCTGTATGTAGCAGAGTTGTGTGTGTTTGTATGTAGCAGAGTTGTGTGTGTTTGTCTGTATGTAGCAGAGTTGTGTGTGTTTGTCTGTATATAGCAGAGTTGTGTGTGTTTGTATGTAGCAGAGTTGTGTGTGTTTGTCTGTTTGTAGCAGAGTTGTGTGTGTTTGTCTGTATGTAGCAGAGTTGTGTGTATTTGTCTGTATGTAGCAGAGTTGTATGTGTTTGTCTGTATGTAGCAGAGTTGTATGTGTTTGTCTGTATGTAGCAGAGTTGTATGTGTTTGTCTGTATGTAGCAGAGTTGTATGTGTTTGTCTGTATGTAGCAGAGTTGTATGTGTTTGTCTGTATGTAGCAGAGTTGTGTGTGTTTGTCTGTATGTAGCAGAGTTGTGTGTGTTTGTCTGTATGTAGCAGAGTTGTATGTGTTTGTCTGTATGTAGCAGAGTTGTATGTGTTTGTCTGTATGTAGCAGAGTTGTATGTGTTTGTCTGTATGTAGCAGAGTTGTGTGTGTTTGTCTGTATGTAGCAGAGGTGTGTGTGTTTGTATGTAGCAGAGTTGTGTGTGTTTGTCTGTATGTAGCAGAGTTGTGTGTGTTTGTCTGTATGTAGCAGAGTTGTGTGTGTCTGTTTGTAGCAGAGTTGTGTGTGTTTGTCTGTATGTAGCAGAGTTGTGTGTGTTTGTCTGTTTGTAGCAGAGTTGTGTGTGTTTGTCTGTTTGTAGCAGAGTTGTGTGTGTCTGTTTGTAGCAGAGTTGTGTGTGTTTGTCTGTATATAGCAGAGTTGTGTGTGTTTGTCTGTTTGTAGCAGAGTTGTGTGTGTTTGTCTGTATGTAGCAGAGTTGTGTGTATTTGTCTGTATGTAGCAGAGTTGTATGTGTTTGTCTGTATGTAGCAGAGTTGTATGTGTTTGTCTGTATGTAGCAGAGTTGTATGTGTTTGTCTGTATGTAGCAGAGTTGTATGTGTTTGTCTCTATGTAGCAGAGTTGTATGTGTTTGTCTGTATGTAGCAGAGTTGTATGTGTTTGTCTGTATGTAGCAGAGTTGTATGTGTTTGTCTGTATGTAGCAGAGTTGTGTGTGTGTTTGTCTGTATGTAGCAGAGTTGTGTGTGTGTTTGTCTGTATGTAGCATAGTTGTATGTGTTTGTCTGTATGTAGCAGAGTTGTATGTGTTTGTCTGTATGTAGCAGAGTTGTATGTGTTTGTCTGTATGTAGCAGAGTTGTGTCTGTTTGTCTGTATGTAGCAGAGTTGTGTGTGTTTGTCTGTATGTAGCAGAGTTGTGTGTGTTTGTATGTAGCAGAGTTGTGTGTGTTTGTCTGTATGTAGCAGAGTTGTGTGTGTTTGTCTGTATGTAGCAGAGTTGTGTGTGTTTGTCTGTTTGTAGCAGAGTTGTGTGTGTTTGTCTGATTGTAGCAGAGTTGTGTGTGTCTGTTTGTAGCAGAGTTGTGTGTGTTTGTCTGTATGTAGCAGAGTTGTGTGTGTTTGTCTGTATGTAGCAGAGTTGTGTGTGTTTGTCTGTATGTAGCAGTGTTGTGTGTGTTTGTATGTAGCAGAGTTGTGTGTGTTTGTCTGTATGTAGCAGAGTTGTGTGTGTTTGTCTGTATGTAGCAGAGTTGTGTGTGTTTGTCTGTATGTAGCAGAGTTGTGTGTGTTTGTCTGTTTGTAGCAGAGTTGTGTGTGTTTGTCTGTTTGTAGCAGAGTTGTGTGTGTTTGTCTGTTTGTAGCAGAGTTGTGTGTGTCTGTTTGTAGCAGAGTGTAGTACCATTGTTTCAGTCCAGTTGTGGCTTTATACAGCAGGGAGGAGCATTCCTTGCTGTACTAAGTGAACATTGGAGCGATTGATCTGTCAATGGCCCTTTAAACATATTGTACGGCTCTCGCGGAATTATATTTCAAAATATGTGGCGTTTACGGCTCTCTTAGCCAAAAAGGTTCCTGACCCCTGCTTTAGATGCTTCACAGGAACTAAACCAATATGGAGGGAAAAATGAAAGTTTTACTTTTTTCCTCAAAAATGTTACTTAGCCCCAGATTTTGCATTTTCACAACGGAGCAGGAGAAAATGCAATTTGTTGGTCAATTTCTCCTGAGTACGCCGATACCTGATATGTGGTGGAAATCTACTGTTTGAGGCAAGTATCTCAATTTTGCTGGAAAATGTATATAGTTTAGCCTTGTCTGATTTCAGCCTAAGGTAGAATGGTATATACACTATACCTACTATAACAATCTACTCTTGAAAACACATAACTAGATTAATAAAATACTAAAGTTGTACTTAACCATAGCCATAAAAATAATTGTGTCCTTCAATTTTCACCAGGCTTCACCTATGTAATTTGTAGTCCACTCAAAATGGTGCTCATCTCCATTCAGCTCCTACCCCTCTATAGGCTTTGTTGGATTCTGCCTCGCTTTGATGCGTGTTGGAGGTAGACACAGGAACCATTTACATTTAAATGTCTAGCTGGTTTATTCAGTCCTCGTAAACCATGCAGTAAAACAAACTCAAACAGCCTTCTTCTGGCACAAGCATACAAACTGAAAATAACAAGGCTATATATTGCTGCGGGGGTCCATCTGCTCAAGATAATATCCAGCTCTTAGCAAGAACAACACCGCTGGAGGTCTACACACCTCCACACACAGACACATGAATTAGACTAATGGTCCTCATTTTACCTCTGATACCACACCCTATGGTTGGGATATGTGAGCAGTTATTCTCACTGACTGTTCATAAACCCAACCGTGATACACACTATTAACTCTCTCAGCATTAACCATGCTGATGCCTGTTTACATCATCGAGGCTATCAACCTCGATGATACATATCTCCCTGTGAAGATGTAATTTACCCTCTCACTGTATATGCTGTGATACTATGTCATGATATGTATATTTCCCTGGTTGTATTAGTTGTAATTCATGTATTTTCTTGGGGGAGCTACTGGTCTCAATGTGTCTCTCTCATACAATTGTAGTCTTGGCATCTAATGTGATTATGTAAATAGCCTGTCCTCTTCTTTCCAGAGTTGTGTATCTAATCTGTAATTGCATTGGCCAGTGAAGGAATAGTCATTGTTCTTTACAGCAGAGGATCCCTTCATCTACTGTGGCTGGCAGACATATTGGAGCCCTGTGATGGACCAAACCATTGATGATAGGATGTGTGACCCCTACCCCCTGAACAAACATGGTGGGCTGGTCAAGCAGCACAGACAATGCATTTCCCTTTTTGTAACTTCAGAGTGAGCTGAAACTTGAAGAGAGCAGGAGCCCCAGCCTGGGTGGCTGTGGACACGGACGGAGCTAGGCCTGTGTGGCGGCCCGTGGGATTGTGTGGAACTCTTTGGACTACTGTAAGGACGATTGCTTTGTTATCCGGTCCGAGGATTGTCGGGAAGGGCCCCCGAATCTGTTTTATGTGGACTAATCGTGTGCTGTTCCTGTATTCCTGTTAATAAACCTGTTGGATCGTTCCTCGGCCTCGTCCATCCTTGTACACCCCCGTCACAAACTGGTTGGCAGCGCTGGGATCAGAGCAGAAGGAATGGAGGACAATGGCTCAACATCAGGAACCAGCACTGCAGAGTACAAGACCTGGACTTTGGGGAGCCTGCAATCAAAGGCCCGTGAAGTAGGAGTTCGTTTCAAAGGACTCTCCAAGGAGCAGCTGATTGAGGCGCTAGAAGGAGTCTGTTCGCAAAATGACGTGGAGGAAGGATCCTCACAGCAAACGGAAGAAAGACGGCAGCCGGAGGTGAATACCCAAAAAAGTCAATGGGTTGTGTGGTACAAGGAGGAGATGGCACTGCTTGGAGATGAGGCCACCATAGAAGATAAGAGGGAGGCCATGCGTGGAGCTAAAGAGAAGGAGCGCAGGATGGAGGAGATGGCACTGCTGGATAAGGAGCTCGCTGTGGAAGCCGCGAGAGGTTCCAGACAGACTGTAACCCCAGCACCCATCATGAGGGAACTTCCCAGGGTGTCCCGCAAAGACTTTAAGCCGTTTAATGAGGCTGCAGGCGACATTGAGGGCTTCTTCCAGGACTTTGAGCATCAGTGTCGATTAATGGAAGTCCCGGACAGGGAGCGTGTCAGGCATCTGGTTGGGCTCCTAGAGGGGGGAGCTGCTGAAGCCTATAGAGCTATGGACCCTCGGTGGAACTGTGAGTATGCGGATATTAAACAGACTATTCTAGAACATTATGCTGTGACCCCAGACACTTACAGGACTCAGTTCCGTGCTTCAGCCTGTGATGGGGAAGTGTCTTTTAAGATATATGCTCATAGACTCAAACAAATATGTAATCGCTGGCTGGAGGCAGAGGAGGCCTTATCTTGGGAGACCTTCCTGCAGGTCATCCTAAAAGAACAATTCTTTGCCCAGTGCCCCGCTGAGATCCGGGAATGGGTGCGTGAGAGAAAACCAGCGACAGTGGAGGAAGCTGCTGCTCTCGCTGATGAGGCGCTCACCATCAAGCCTCAGTAGAGGGTTCTGTTGGAGGATGGAGAGACGCCTAACAGCTCCACAACACCGGATGCCCCCAGTTATTCTGTCCCCATTGTTCCCCGTTCCTCTAAGCCACCACATGTTGATACCCGTGTTAATGTGCCTCCAGTTGCTTCTACTGCACTTTCTGGAATACGCCGGGGAGAGGAAGTAACAGAGCGCAGGTGTTATGTTTGTAGGCATCCCGGGCATTTGCAGGCCTCATGCCCAGCCAGGCCATGGAGGAATCATCCTCAAACCCCTACAGCACCTTCAGGTGGGAGCCGGCCTCCAAGTTCCCCTACCCCTTACCCAAGCGGACGCCTTGGATGGAGGGAGACCCAGCTCAGATGCTATCAATGTGGACAGCCAGGGCATCGGCAAGTCTCCTGCCCAGCTGTTCAAATGAGGACTGATCCTGCACCCAATTGGATTGTTAATTATTTACAGCCCAGTGCCATGGAGGAAGATGTGGCACCGTTATGTGAGGACTGGCCTAGTGACTCAGCCCCCCATGTTGCACCACCAGGAGTTTACGGGGTGCGACCCGCAGTTATGACGACTTCTGCTCATCGAGGTAAGCACTTGCAGGAGGTTGTGCTGGATGGACAGAGACTTGTTGGATTTTGTGACTCGGGTGCTTTCCTCACACTGGCTGATCCCCGAGTGGTTCGGCCTGAGGCAATCCATAGAGGACCTGGGATTGTTATTGAACTGGCTGGTGGACAATGGAGGACTATTCCCACAGCCACTGTGGATCTGAACTTTGGTTTTGGGGTCAGGCGATGTGTGGTTGGGGTGATGGGTGGTCTGCCTGCAGCTGTTCTCCTGGGCAATGATGTGGGAGAGCTACGATGCCAATTCGTGGCTGCATGAAGCCACATGTAAGTAACGCTCTGCCTGTGTGTACTTAACCAGTGACCTGTAGAGGTCCCTAGTACGTACACAAGTTGGGAGGGGGAGGGATTGTGAAGATGTAATTTACCCTCTCACTGTATATGCTGTGATACTATGTCATGATATGTATATTTCCCTGGTTGTATTAGTTGTAATTCATGTATTTTCTTGGGGGAGCTACTGGTCTCAATGTGTCTCTCTCATACAATTGTAGTCTTGGCATCTAATGTGATTATGTAAATAGCCTGTCCTCTTCTTTCCAGAGTTGTGTATCTAATCTGTAATTGCATTGGCCAGTGAAGGAATAGTCATTGTTCTTTACAGCAGGGGATCCCTTCATCTACTGTGGCTGGCAGACATATTGGAGCCCTGTGATGGACCAAACCATTGATGATAGGATGTGTGACCCCTACCCCCTGAACAAACATGGTGGGCTGGTCAAGCAGCACAGACAATGCATTTCCCTTTTTGTAACTTCAGAGTGAGCTGAAACTTGAAGAGAGCAGGAGCCCCAGCCTGGGTGGCTGTGGACACGGACGGAGCTAGGCCTGTGTGGCGGCCCGTGGGATTGTGTGGAACTCTTTGGACTACTGTAAGGACGATTGCTTTGTTATCCGGTCCGAGGATTGTCGGGAAGGGCCCCCGAATCTGTTTTATGTGGACTAATCGTGTGCTGTTCCTGTATTCCTGTTAATAAACCTGTTGGATCTTTCCTCGGCCTCGTCCATCCTTTGCTCTCTTGTACACCCCCCGTCACACTCCCCTCAAGGAGTTTTATGGTGACCTTCTTCCAGCTTTTATAGGTGTAATTTTATCCTTCAGTGAAGTCAGATCTGTAGACAAAGTTGAGTAGTTTTTGAGAACAAATGGTCAGTGCAAAGTGAGAAGTAGTGACTGATAAGTGGGGATAAAAAGCATTTTTCTCTAATAAGATACATTACAAAGTGTCTTAACTTTGATTCTACTATTGATTTATAGAAAACAAAGAATTAAAGGTGTGTAGGCCTGGTTGATATGGAACAATATATTGTTGTTCGAAACTCATCCTTTGCTTAGTGGTTGAATGTGTGAGATACTCAATGAGAGAATGGTGCAAGTAAAGCGTAAACGTGACTCCACTGTTCACAATGAAAGAAGAAGCATCTACTGAAATATAGACTGGGATCCAAAACCAGTGAGGAGGTTTTATATCTACGTATTCTTTGAAAATTATTTCTGTTGATCTTCACAATAGAAATTGGTCCCAGTTTGGTTAAATTATAAATGGAGTATAGAAAAATCTGCAGGATTTACTACCAAAATCTGCATAATTTGGTGGGAAGATATCTTTAACACAATTCAGTGTTAATTTAGTGAAATGATTGAAATCACCATTAGGGATATCATAAATTAAAGAAGTGGTTCACCCATATTCATTATTGGCCACATTGATATTGTGTTGAGAAACAATGTTTCTCTCAAATACTTTGTGTTGCCAATACTGCCTGTGAGCGGTGCTATTGTGGACCGTTCTTCCCCATCGCCTGACCCCCGGGCTCCGTGACCTCAGGGATCCGGTGATGTCACGTCAACTTTCTGCTCACCTGACATCACGGCGGTCAGCCCCAGTCTCCGTGAATCACTGGGCTGTGGGTGGCGTTTCACCGCTCATCGCAGCCCAGCCTCACTCCTGCTTGTGGTGCTCTGCGGTGATGGAGGATGGAGCAGGGAGATGATGGACTGAGATGATGGGCTGTGATGCTGGGCTGTGACATGCCACCCACAGCCCCGTCACTCAGGGAGACTGGATCCTGAGTCAGTTGACGTGACATCACCGGATCCCAGAGGTCACGCAAAGGGGGTGAGTGGAGCACAATAGTGCCGCTCACAGGTACTATTGGCAACGCAAGGTATTTGAGAGAAACATTGTTTCTCAACATAGTATCGATGAGGCCAATAATGAACATGGGTAAACCACCCCTTTATTGATCTGTTCATGTAATTCGGGTATGTTAACACATGGCGTATCCTCAGTGGAGTTTTGCAGCAGAAAATCAGCAACAAAATCCACAATGGCAAAAAAGTGTTGTAGAATTTGTTGCAGAAATGCTGCATATTTTACACCTTGCATTGTTGATATCAGCAGTATGGACTGATAATTCCACAGTACCGTTCGATTTACACTGTAGATTTTCTTCACAGCATCCGCATCATTTACAATGTTTACACTGTAATTGTACACAGTGGATTTTCCACTCTAAAATCCACAGTGGGAAATCTGTGGTGTATTCTCTCTTTATGAACATACTGTTAAAGTCAGGTTTGCTAAAAACTTCCTTAGACAATGGATAAATGGAACATCTCAGAAAATGAAAGGTTTCAGTTAATACGGCATATAGTATTCTTAAATCATTAATGGAGATTGCAATTAAACCCAAAATCATTCACAGCAAATTCACTTCTGAGAATAACACTTGTTATTATCCTGCTAATGCAGTCATTTCCTGTTAACTTTGCATCCATTGTCCAAAAAAGAATGGAGAATTGTCTGCCATGTACTTAGGTCCTTGGCAAATGTCGTAAAAGAACTCTAAAAAAACTAAAACTGAATAATAAATCTACACAGAATAAAATATTATCTACACTGTATGTCAGTGAAGGAGTTTCTGAAGCTTCTGAAACTAAAGCTCTGTTCACACATTTAACCTAATTCCTCACTTAACTGACAGTGCAGCAGAGCTGAACTTTGTCTCATTACAAACACATCTGCAGCTCTCCTCTCACAATGCTGTCAGCTGACATTTGTTTACAACTAGCACAGCACTGATCTCATAACATTGAGTCGGAGGAGAGCATAACTGACAGCACTGTGAAAAAACTACAATGCAGATGTGTTTGTAATGGGACATCTCAGCTCTGCAGTGAGATCAGGAGAGCAGTCAGTCATTACATGTCTCACACTGGTAATGTCTCCATCCTTTTAATATAACCTTCGGAGGCAGATTCTCAGGGAGATCTGTGACTGGTCCAAAGATCTTAACAGCTCATTTACATTTTAAGATCGGATTGCAAGTATCAAGGTACCAATTTATTCTAGTTTCTATGACTTGCATGACCATATAGATGGCTTAGGAAGTTTGATTCCACCGAACATTTCCCTTTAAGGCAAATGCGTAATAAGAAAATGGCCAATTGCTTAGGTTGCTATATTAGATAGATATATAGTGATATGGAAAATATCTGTGTCTGTCTGTCTGTCTGTCGGTCTGTCTGTCGAAAAAAAATTGTGAAAATGAAATGAAAGATTAAAACCTCTTTATACAGTAGGTAACACAGGATCCACCATTCTGTAATGGTGATTCTCATGCACAGCACCATGGAATCAATGGTGCTTTATAAATAAATAAATAATAATAGTAATGTTACAGCTCACTCCCACCTCCCCCCTCATTCACAATGACCTTTGCTCAAAATACAACCTGCTCAAGTAACAATTCTATACGATAAGGTCTGAGCCAATCTATTGCTGCAAACGTCCATGGCGCACGGTGGCTCAGTGGTTAGCACTGCAGCCTTGCAGTGTTGGGGTCCTTGGTTCAAATCCCACCAAGGACAACATCTGCAGGAGTTTGCATGTTCTCCCCGTGTTTGCGTGGGTTTCCTCTGAGTACTCCGGTTTCCTCCCACACTCCAAAGACATACAGATAGGGACTCTAGATTGTGAGCCCCAATGGGGACAGTGCTGCCAATGTATGTAAAGCGCTGTGGAATTAATAGCGCTATATAAATGAATAAAATTATTATTATTATGTTTTGAGTAGGAGTTAAATGCTAGACCTAGTGTTTAAGGTAAAAATTGCAAAATTTAGTGATTTGAAAAAAATATAAAAAAAATAAATTTAACGGGAAAAAAAAAAACTGGTTTAACTCCTCCACAACCTTGGATGCACCTGTATGTCCAAGGCCATGTCTGTTTTCTCTGTACTTGTTGGCTGATCTGATCAGCTGACATGTGCGACTAACAGGCTCAGGTGGATCAGAGATCCACCCATGTCTGTTAACTAGTTAAATCCCACTGTCAATCTCTGACAGCAGGATTTAACATGCTCTGATGGGGAGCATGCTGTTCCTGCCACCATTGGCGACCCCCTGAGATGATCATGGGGCACTGATGGGTAGTCATGACAGTGGTGGATCAGCTGATGACCCCTATAGCTGTTATGATGAAGCGCTGGCACACACAGGAGATCAGCATTTCTGCTGTTCAGAGGCTGGAACACTGCTCTGATCAGCAAAACAGATTGTACTGTATCAGCTTCAAGTTCCCTAGGAAAACTAGTAAAATCAATAAAAAGTAAAAAAAAAAAAAAGGTTTTTAAAAATCTGAAAAAAAATTAAAAACCCCCCACAAAAGTTCAATTTCCTACCTCTTACCCCATTGAAAATAAAACAAAAAAATACATATATTTGGTATCGCCAAGTTATGAAATATATATCATAATATAAAATCAATTCATTTGATTGGTAAAGGGCAAAGCAAGGGAAAAAATAAAAACGCCAGAATTACGTTTTTGGTCACTGCAACATTGCATTAAAATGCAATAACCGGCAATCAAAACATCACTTCTAGCCAAAAATCGTATAATTAAAAACTCCAGCTCAAGGTGCAAAAAATAAGCCAAAAAATAAGCCATCACTGAATCCTAGATCCCGAAAAATGAGAACACTCAGGTCTTGGAAAATGGCGACAAAAGCGCAATCTTTTTTTTTTTTTTTTTTTACAAATTTCTGATTTTTTTCACTAATAAACTTAAAAACTATATTTATCTACAAACTTGTACTGACCTGGGGAATCATACTGACATGTCAGTTTTACCATATAGTTAACATGGTAAATTAAAAAAAAAACAACAAAACAAACAATTGTGGAATTGCACTTTTTTTTGCAATTTTACTGCACTTGGATTTTTTTCCTGTTTTCTATTACACTGTGTGGCAGAATGAATGATGTCATTCAAAAGTACAATTTGTCACGCAAAAACAAGCCCTCATATGGCTATATGGATGGAAAAATAAAAAAGTTATGGCTCTAGAAAGAAAGGGAGGAAAAGATAAAAATGATAAACGAAAAATCATCGGTGGGTAAAGGGGGTTAAAAATCAGCCATTTTCTGATGACAACATAATGTAGCGGCAGAGTCCCTGATTCCAGGAATGTGTCACTTACTGAGCTGCTTGCTCTAGTTTTGATAAAATCACTGTTTTATTTGGACCAAATAATCATTAGATGACCAGTAAACATGCTGCCACATAGTCATACATATTCATGAGCTCTTTATAACCCACCCCCACCATTGATTGTCACCTTTCTGTGGACACTACATGAGCAAAAAGCTGCTCATCAGTGGTGTGGGAGGAGTTATACAAGAATCAGGTAACTACCAGATCTGCAGCAGATATAACAGTGATTTTATCAAAGCTACAGTAAGCAGCTCAGTAAGTGTCATATTGCTACATTAAAGGGAACCTGTCATCAGAAATTTAGCTATAAAGCTAAAAGTTTCCCCCTCTGCAGCTCCTGGGTTGCATTCTAGGAAGCTTCCTACAGTTTTTGTGGCACCTTTTATACCAAAATAAACACTTTGTAAACTTGTACCTTTTCTTATGCAAATTTCTTAAATCTTCCATGGGGGCGGGCTGCCTGGGGTCCGTTGCTGTTCCTCCTGCAGATTTACGCCGCCCCCGAACACTGAATTTCAAAGCTCAGGACGCCGCCCCTGGGTGCCCGTGGTCCCGCGCATGCGCTGTTCCACTGTAGCGGTGCCGTGCACGTGTGACCGCTGGTGACGCTTTGCGCGGGCACGAGATTATGGGCGGCGCTGTGAGTATCATCAGTAAGTGCCGCCCATAACCTCGTGACCGCACTTTCCCCTATTACTCCAGCGTTATGCGCAAGCGCTCGCTGGCCTGATGACCGGACGTCACCTCCTTCCCATCCTGCTCAGCAGCAGGAAATGGATGGGAAGGAGGGGACGTCTGCTCATCAGGCCAGCGAGCGCTTGCGCATAACGCTGGAGTAATAGGGGAAAGTGCGGTCATGAGGTTATGGGCGGCACTTACTGATGATACTCACAGCGCCACCCATAATCTCGTGCCCGCGCAAAGCGTCACCAGCGGTCACACGTGCACACAGTGCACGGCACCGCTACAGTGGAGCAGGGCATGCGCGGGACCACGGGCACCCAGGGGCGGCGTCCTGAGCTTTGAAATTCAGCGTTCGGGGGCGGCGTAAATCTGCAGGAGGAACAGCAACGGACCCCAGGCAGCCCGCCCCCATGGAAGATTTTAGAAATTTGCATACGAAAAGGTACCAGTTTACAAAGTGTTTATTTTGGTATAAAAGGTGCCACAAAAACTATAGGAAGCTTCCTAGAATGCAGCCCAGGAGCTGCAGAGGGGGGAACTTTTAGCTTTATAGCTAAATTTCTGATGACAGGTTCCCTTTAAGGATCTCTGCCCTTTTCATTAAGCTGCTTTCAGGGAACAGAAACCTGGTGACAGATTCCTTTTAACACAAACAAGAAAATCACTTTTGTCTACACCAGTTTTTTCAATGCCTCATAATTACAAATAAAATTAGTTTCAGTTATTCAGCTGTTTGGTTGGGGTGCAAGGACAGAAATGTTCATTTACAATAGAGTATCTATATTATTCATTTTTTTCAATGACTATCCTTTGGCAGTCTTTGAGGACCAAGTGTAAAAATCCAAGCATCTAAACTAGAAATGTCAAACTCAAATACACAGTGGGCCAAAAATAAAAACTTGGACAAATGAATGGCCCAACCTAGTCGCAAGCCCTACATAGCCCTACATACAGAATAATGCACCCTACATAGTCCTCCATACAGAATAATGCACCCTACATAGTCCTCCATACAGAATAATGGCCATCACATAGAGCTCCATACAGAATAATGCACATCACATAGTCCTCCATACAAAATAATGCACCCCATATAGTCCTCCATACAGAATAATGCGCTCCACATAGCCCTCCATACTGAGTAATGGGCATCACATAGTCCCCACATAGTCCTTGGTACAGAATAATGGGCATCACATAGTCTTCCGTATAGTATTATGTGCCCAATATACGACTATAAGACGCACTTTTTTACCCCAAAATTTTGGGGGAAAGTGGGGAGTGCGTCTTATAGTCCGATGGCTGCAGGGAAGGGGGGTGTGGTGGTGGTGCAGCGGGTCATCAGAGGTAGGAGCAGGCTGTAGCAGCGCCTACCATGACCACGTGGGCTCGCTCATTATCTCTTTTCATATCCACTGTGGTGTATGTGTAACGGGGGCAGGGGGCGCCTCAGGGGGTGTAGTCGGGTCCCCTCGCCTTGTGGGCCGCAGGCTGAACCCCGGCCCGGCCGTCACTTGCAAAACAGGTGTGTTGTTGGGGCAGAGTGTGGATGCATGGGGCCCATTCATAACAGCGTTCTTTCTGTGCTCTCCAGCTCCTTCTTCACTTTCAGGAAAGAGACAATTGCAGGCAGCGGGTAAACCAAACACCGATTTATTAAACAAAGCTTCCATCTTTTTGTTTGCAGCAGGCTTACTGTAGTACGTTACAAGTTACAAGTCCTTTTCTACGAAAACGGTTTCCTTTTTCTCTACGGGCACTTTCCTTTGCCTGCAGGGGACATACGTTAACCCCCTAGTAGCTGCGCTCTAACCCGGATTTACTGTAGGGCAGATCCAGCACACACTACCGGCTCTGGATAAGTTCTCACCTCTCCACTTCTTTGTCAGGGCACTAACCTTCGCCTGCAGGGGCCACTTGTTATCCCCCTGATAGCTGCACTCCACTCTAGTACACACCACCGGCTCCGGACTAGTCCCGACTCTTCCACCGTTTCTCATGGGTTTCCTCTGCTTTCTAGCCAAGAGTACTCACTTAGGCTGACTGGCTTGTCTCACTCCCACACTCTGCCCCGTCACCTCAGACCGAGCTTGCTCGCCTCTCACATCTCACTGCACACTGGACTCTGCATTCAGAACCCTTCCTTCCCCACCTAGGCTGCCCTGCCCCTTCCTTCCCTGCCACTGTTACCAGGGGAACCACTGCTCTACACTGGCACCTAGTGGGGAAACAGTTTATGACAGGTAACATTTTACCATCAACATTTACAATTTGCCACCATACTACTGTGGCGTTTTCAGGGGGGAAAAACCGCTCCTTCACTACCAGGGGTCTGACTACCCCTTACATTTGCGCGCATAATAAACAGCCAGCCCGCGTGATCATCCCTGGCAACTACAGCCTGGAGTGATCATGTCTGGCTATATTCACTGCCCCGAGCATCATCATCAGCGCGGAGGGCAGTGAATAAGAATACTCACCGGCCACCGATCCCTGCAGCATCGCGATGTCTTCCTGTCTGCCTGCCCGCTGATGTGTGTGGAGAGCGTTGCACACAGCGATGACGTCATTGCTGTGCGCACGGCTCCACACAGGTCAGCAACGCTGCTGCTGGCACAGACAAGAAGGCAAGCGATACTGCGTGGAGTGAGGAAAAGTGAGTATACAGCGGGAGTCCTACACTTGTCATATCAGGCCGCAGCTGAAGTGAGCACGGGATCAGAGTTGGCTTCAGTCATGTGATGTGCGGTGACAGCTGAAGTCCCTGCTGATCCCACGTGGCTCACTTCACTTGCGACCTGACCCTCACAGAGAGTGGTCGTGCTCTATAGCCGCTCTCAGTGATTGTCAGATGTAGCAGTGCTGGATGCGTTGTGGGACCTCGTGTGCATTACGTCAGACCTGGAGGGGTATTTTAGTGATTAATAAAGTGGTGAAAGAGGGGGCTTTTTGTGTTTTATTTCAAATAAAGGATTTTTCGGTCTTTGTGTCTATTTACTTTCATTTACAGTTTAGTGATGGGGAGGGTGTCTCATAGGTGTCTTTTATCACTAAGCTAGGATTTAGGGGCAGCTATAGGCTGCTGCCATTAACTCCTTATTACCTCGATTGCCACCAGCACCAGAATGGATGCAGGAATTCTGGACGGCTGCTGGCTGATATTTTTAGGCTCATGGGGCTCCCAATAACATGGGTCTCCCCAGCCTGAGAATACCAGCCCCCAGCTGTGAGACTTTATCTTGGCTGGTAATCAAAATTGGCGGGAACCGCACGTCGTTTTTTTTTTAAAATTATTTATTTAATTTACTGTACGATATAGACCCGCCACCGGCGTCTGTGATTGGCTGTAGTCAGACAGCTGTCACTCAGCGTGAGGGCAGGTCTGCCTGCAACCAATGACAGCCACCGGTGAGCAGGAAAGGAGTGAATATGTTATGAGCCTAATGTGCAAACAGCAAAAATGAAATCTCATAGACTTTGCTGGGGAAGGAAATTCATGCAGTTTTGAGACCAAAACTGCACCCAAAAAGCGCGGCAAAAAACGCAGCGTCACACATAGCCTCAACGTTTATGTTTTTATGTGATGGAGGACATATATAGAAGGATGGGGATAATATACAAGGCAGGAGGATCATTACCAGGATGGGGTACCTTAGTAGGGAATTTGGGGACATTACCCCCATAACAGTGTCAGCAGCAGATCCTCGCCCCATAACAGTGTGTCATGACCACATTTTTTGCTTAAAATGTTATTTTCCTATTTTCTTCCTCTAAAACCAGGGTGTGTCTTATGGTCCTTTGCATCTTATAGTCCGAAAAATACAGTAGGCCTCCATACAAAATAATGGATTTTACACAGTCCTCCATACAGAATAATGTGCCCCACATAGTCCTCCATACAGAATAATGTGCCCCACATAGCCCTCCATACATAATAATGGGCCCCACATAGCCCTCCATACAGAATAACAGGCTCATTATAGCCCTCCATACAGAATAATGGGCCCCACATAGCCCTCCATACAGAATAATGGGCCCCACATAGCCCTCTGTACAGAATAATGGGCCCCATATAGCCCAACATACAGAATAATGGGCCCCACATAGCCCTCCATACAGAATAATGGGCCCCATATAGCCCTCGATACAGAATAATGGGCCCCACATAGCCCTCCATACAGAATAACAGGCTCCATATAGCCCTCCATACAGAATAATGTTCCCCAAATAGCCCTCCATACAGAATAATGTTCCCCACATAGCCCTCCATACAGAATAATGGGCCCCACATAGCCCTCCATACAGAATAAAGGGCCCCACCTAGCTTTCCATACAGAATAATGGGCCCCACATAGTCCTTCATACAGAATAATGGGCCCCACATAGTCCTCCATACAGAATAATGGGCCCCACATAGTCCTTCATACAGAATAATGGGCCCCACACAGCCTTCCATACAGAATAAAGGGCCCCACCTAGCTCTCCATACAGAATAATGGGCCCCACATAATCCTTCATACAGAATAATGGGCCCCACATAGCCCTCCATACAGAATAATGGGCCCCACATAACCCTCCATACAGAATAATGTGCTCCACATAATCCTCCATAGAGATTAATGGGCCCCACATAGCCCTATGTACAGAATAATAGGCCCCACATAGCCCTCCAAACAGAATAATGGGCCCCACATAGCCCTCCAAACAGAATAACGGGCTTCACATAGGTTATTTGTGTTCTTTACATGTGTTTTCGTGTGCATTTTTTTTTCCAAGCATTTTTATCTTTATGTAAATGAGGAAGATAACTCCAGCTATTTGGAAAAGTGGACTTGGCAGAGGAGAAGCAATAATTTTGATGTAATACTGTCATATATACTATATTTATATACTGTATAATATTTATTTATATATATATATATATATATATATATATATAAAAGTAAAATATATCGTGTACCGTGTTAGCCAGTATAGATAAAAAAATTGTTTAAAAGAACTGAGAGTCCTCAGTGGTTGATACCTTTTAATGGCTAACTGAAAAGATGGTAATAATAGCAAGCTCTCGAGACTACTCAGGTCTCTTCATCAGGCAATTTTATATATATATATATAATAGTGCAAAATTAAAATAAAAATAACTAATTAACATCTAAAAAGTACTATGAATAATGAAACATTACCACTCTACGTACAGTCGTAACTGAAACTCAAAAGTACATTGAACTATGAATTATAACTATAAAGGATACGTTAAACTAGAGGAGCAAAAAGTCTACTGGCCGAGTAACTGAGACCTAAAATGAGTGCAACGAAAAGTCTTCTCATGCAAGAAACTTGTTGACTTTATAGGCTGAATATTTTTCATCAGTCGGTGAAGTGAAATGCTAAGCTGCAGGCATTTTCTATTTTCAGGAAATACTTATTCATTTTAATTGTCCTGTCATGGACAGAGCAGTCTGAACTTTGTATCTTACATTGTTAATCCCTTCCCTTCCAGGGATGTTTGCGAGCAGGATAAACATATACAGAACAAGCATGATGTAGCAGAGCTGTTTGCGACTTACCAGTGCCCACCTTGCTGCCCTCATTCATCCTCTAGACTGGATATGCTTTCGCTTTCTGCACTCCTCTGCTGACTTGTACACTCCCTCTATTCTCCAGACTTCCTCCCATGTGCTGGGTCTCAGTCACTACTGATACATAATGTGCTCTTCATGGAGTTGTGGCCGGTAATGATTCCTATTGTGGTTCCTCATACAACTGCAGCTATGTAAATATTCACGCGTGGAGATAGTGCTTTTTACTAAGTGGTTTTCATATATTTTCCTCACCCTGACTTAAGTAGCTTCCAAATAAAAAACAACAAAAAGTAATTAATATAAACTTTTCCATGTTGCCAGTGGTGGGGTTGTTCCTTGGTATATTGTCATGGTCATCTCTTTGTTGCAGAGTTTTTTGACAGGTTCTGGGTCACATTCTCACTTTATCTTGTGGGACTCTGCTGATTAAATGGATTCCCTTTCATTTGGGGAGGAGAGGGTTAATGTCAGTTTGCTTTCCAGCAGCTTCTCACTCCTGGTCAGGTGTTTCCGGTTTGGGACTACTCCAATGTCCTATATAAACCCTCTGCTTCCAGCAGAGAGTGCCGGTTATTTTCATTGATATGGAAGCTTGGCCAGGAGGTGTAAGGACCTGGAGGAGATGTCTCTACTCTTGCTGTGTTGGCTGCAGCATTGGTGCCGACTGCAGCAGTCTGTGGTGTGTTTATTGTTCAGTGCGGAAGTTTCCCAGTTGTCTGTTTACTTCCCCCTTATATGTTGGTTTCCCCTGTGCACATTTAGTCGCTCCTTTATGTGTGATTGCCAGGTGTACGAGTTTTTTGTTTTTTCCCCTGTTCGTTTTAGTTGTGGGGTTCGTGTTTATGGTCCCAGCTCATCCCTTGGGTGCAGGTGGGGGAGGGAAGTTACATCAGGGATTGGACTGGAGTTAGGGAGACGCTGGTGACTCAGACCTCACTACCATCAAGCTTACCTCTGAGCTCAGGGACAGCGCAGTGTCCACAGTATGAGAGTCAGCTTAAGTGTCTAAAGGCCGCTTTACACGCTACGACATCGCTATCAATTGCTAGCGATGTTGAGCGCTAAAGCACCCGCCCCCATCGCACATGCAATATCGTGTGATCACTGCCATAGCGAACATTATCGCTACAGCAGCGTCACACACACATACCTGCTCTGCGACGTCGCTGTGACCGGCAAACCGCCTCCTTTCTAAGTGGGCAGTTCGTTCAGTGTCACAGCGACGTCACAGCAGCGTCACCGAACTGCCGCCCAATAGAAGCGGAGGGGCGGAGCGGAGCAGGACGTAACATCCCGCCCACCTTCTTCCTTCCTCATTGCGGCCGGCCGCAGGTAAGGTGAGGTTCCTCGTTGCTGCGGTGTCACACATAGCGATGTGTGCTGTCGCAGGAGCGACGAACTACTTCGTACACCGAGCAGCAGCGATATTCGAGAATAGGGGGGCATGTCACCGATGAGCGATTTTTGACCGTTTTTGCGACAATTCAAAATCGCTCATAGGTGTCACACGCAAAGACATCGCTAAAGCGCTTGTGCATCACAAATGTGCATCACAAATTCCGTGACCCCAATGAGATCGCTTGAGCGATGTCACAGCATGTAAAGTCCCATCTGGTACCCGTGACACATATGGCACATAATTACATCACTAAGTCCTCAAGGATCCTCAGTGCTTGAGATGTCAGAAGTAAACTTTAAGAGGAGTAGTAGTACGCTACTGATTATATTTACTATGTTTCACCAAGTTCACACGAATATGTGATTTCTCAATCCAGTCACATCCACAAATTGCTGAAGTGACTGGGTCCTTTGTTAACTCGGCGCACAGGAGATATCTGACAATGAAATAGTCTCGCCACAAAACCAAAGAATGTAATATGTATGATGCAATTGTGTGTGAAAATCACTTGTGCTAACTAGCTCATTAATTGTCCATGACCGTATTGTATGTACAGTACGTGGTCCATCACAGTTTTTCACAAATAGAACACGGAACCATTGTACTCTATTATGCTGTTCACTTCCCTGTTTTGGGACCAATTGTCTGCAAGAAAAACCCAAGACATCTCTGATTTTCATCCAATTTGAAGATCAAAAACAGGAGTTAGACTAAATGGTCCATGTAAAAACAAAGTTTAAGGAAATAAAAATGGTAAAAAATCATCATAGACTCACGTTATTTCTTTTCTATTAAGAACACAACAACAGGCTAGTGGATATTCTGCTGACGCGTTTCGGGCCGCCCCTCAGTCTTAGTTGTAAGACAGCACACAGACATTATCCAGGTGTCATCCCTATGATATATGTTTTTTTTTTTGTATAATCACTTCTGGATGACACATAGACTTTGTTCTGCTCCCACTCTGTAGTAATGTTCTAAAATGTCACTATATAGAAGTTCTGTTATACACGATCGTATAGCTGAGAGTTCACAGATCCCCATAGAGAAGGTACAGACTGTTTATTACTGCCTGTGTTGTCTTGATCACTGTACACGCAGTCCTAAACAAGCGATGCATTTGCAGTAAGGCTGCATTTCCCATGTAACTGGGGCTAATATACCAAACCCAGTTACAAGGGAAAGAAGATGAAAATAAAAATATTTCAATATTGAAAGTTATTTTATGGCCTTATTGTGGAAAAACTGTGTAAAATAAATGAAAAAAAAAACCAAAACAAAAAAATACAGATAAATCAATAAATACAAAATAAAAGGTAAAAAATACAAAATAAAAATGCTACTGTCAATCCAAATCGCTGTTCTTGGTCCCCTGTAAAAAAATGTGTCCGGTAAATAAACATTGTTATACAACAAGAAATACATTTTAGATGTATTTGAGTGGTGCTTTTGTGGTCATAAAAAAATAAATAATAAAAAATTGGAACAGAAACACTGTTTTTTACTTGCAATAAAAATGGATTCCATACTGATAGTGAAAAGAGACACATGGATTGAAAATGGCTGAAAATCAGACCCAGCCGACTGATGAAAACGTGAAAGTAGTTTTTATTTCTATGAATGACTTGTATAAAGAGTCCTGGGACTAAAGCATTATAGACTACTGTATATTATATCGCCGGGGCACTATACATGCTTGATTCTGCAAGTCATTAATATACACATATTGGAATGTCTGCAGTCTGTTTCTGTAATAAAAGGAGCTCTTTCTTCCATGTCAGAACCATTCCTTTCTACAGTCATTATACATATTAATGTGCCCTGACCCTACTGATGCTGAATAATGATCAGCTCATTGATCTGAAAGGCTGGCTAAAGTTTAATAGGTTACCAGTTAACCACTATACTATAGTGACTTCATTACTCTACGTTGACCTCATTATTCAGACAATCCTGACATTGTCTGGGACTATGCAGTGAAATGTGTCGCATTTGTGCGCCTAGTCTCGAGCTGTCTATTTCAATTCGATGGCATAAAAAATAGTGACTGTGGCTTTTAAATTGACATAAAGGAGTTGTCCACCATTATACTACCCGTTTGAAAGCCCCCAGTGTGCTAAAAGAAGACCTTTCACCAAATATTTCATGTTTAACCAGACACTGGATGGAAAAGTGGCTGCAGAGCGGAATAAAACTTTTTTTTTTCTTAAATTATACCTCTCAGTTGCGGAGATATAGTCAATCAAAGTATTTAACAGGATTTATTTAATGAGCCGACGTTTTATAAGTCCAAGTCAAGTGGGTGTTATCAGAGTTTTAACTGAGGGATGATACTGACCAATCATAAGCAGCAACAACAAGGGAGAAATAGAAGACCACACCCCACCATATTGTAGAGCAGATATTTCAGTGTGTGAGATGTCTTAAGGCCCCGTTACACGCTAAGATATATCATGCGATATGTCGTCGGGGTCACAGATTCCGTGACGCACATCCGGCATCGTTTGACATATCGTAATGTGTGACAGCTACGAGCGACTGTTAACGAGCAAAAATACTCACCTTATCGTTGCTCGTTGACACGTCGTTCATTTTCAAAATATCGGTCACATTCCTGGATGCAGGTTGTTCGTCGTCCCTGAGGCAGCACACATCGCTCCGTGTGACACCTCGGGAACGACGAACACAGATTACCTGCATCCCGCCGGCAATGAGGAAGAAAGGAGGTGGGCGGGATTTTTACGTCCTGCTCATCTCCGCCCCTCCACTTCTATTGGTCGGCCGCTGTGTGACGTCGCTGTGACGCCGAACGTCCCTCCCCCTTCAGGAAGAGGATGTTCGCCGCCCACAGCGAGGTCGTTCAGAAGGTAAGTACATGTGACAGGGTTACTGACTGTGTGACACGGGCAACAAATTGCCCGTGACGCACAAATGATGGGGGCGGGTGCGATCGTACATGCGACAATCGCACGATAAATCGACACATGTAATGGGGCCTTTAGACAGACAAATCTCCTCTCCTGCGTCACATTGCAAACCATTCTGTCAGCTCTCCTCCTCTCGTAGCACTGTCATCTCTGCTGTGCTGCCCTTCTTTCACAAAGCCAGTCCAGGAATGAGAGCTCAAAGTGTCAGTATCCCACTTAAGTCTGCTATGCTCAACTTGTAATTGCTGTACAGTGAGATCAGGGCTATCATTACATCTCACACTCAGTAATCTGAAGAGCTGATAGAAGGGTTTATAATGTGACACAGCTAAACACAGCTGCATTGACTATCCCCCCAACACCAACTCATACATTAGATTAGACCAAGAGATCAGGGCTGTCTGTCATTATATGTCTCACACACTGAGAACCCTGCTCTAAGCCATGGAGGAGAGTGATATTTTTCTGTGGAGTTGCTGCCTGCTTATGATTCTGCCAGTATCAAACAAGGGGGAAAAGTACATACTCCCCAGTGAAAACTGTCTGACAACACCCCTTGGACTTAAAGAAAAAGTTAACTCATTAGGTGCCAAATACTTTGATTGCTAATATCTCAACAATAGAGAGTTGAAATAAGAAAAAAAAGTGTTCTGCTCTGCAGCCATCATTACATCCTGTGTCCAATTTAACAAACAATTTGATGAAAGATTCTCTTTAATAACATAAGTAAAAACAATACCTCCTGGATCAGCACCACTCCAAGCGTTGTATATACAGTGCCTATAAAAAGTATTAACACCCCGTGAACTTTTTCAAATTTTTCATATTACACCCAGAAAGATAAAGGGGTTGTCCATTACTTGGAAAATACCTCTGCATTCCCCATGTTTGCTGTTGTAAAAATAATGACGGCGGGAAAAGGAGCGCTCCCCACTGTGGTGCTTTAAATCGCACTTTGACAGAGCGATTTAAGGGGTTAATAGGCGTGGGTGATCACCCCTCCATGATTTAGGACGTACCGTTACCTCCTATGTCGTGAAGGGGTTAAGAACTATTTATTTAGTATTTCTTGTTCTATTATACCTTTTGTGCCCAGGAGAGGGTATTTTGCTTAAATCGTACCTGGAACTTTGTAAAAATGACTTTCAGATTTTTACGTCCCGCTCATCTCCGCCCCTCCGCTTCTATTGGCCGGCTGCAGCGTGACGTCGATGTGACGCCGAACGTCCCTCCCACTCCAGGAAGTGGATGTTCACCACCCACAGCGAGGTCGTATGGACGGGTAAGTACGTGTGACAGGGGGTTATTTGTTTGTGCGACACATTCAACAAATTGACCGTGTCGCACATACGATGGGGGCGGGCACGATCGCATACCATACTGTATGCTTAATTGCAAGGTGTAAAGCTGGCTTTAGATGTCATAGATTACAACCTTAAGAACATCGTCCCAAATGTGATGCATGGCAGTGGAAATATAATATTGTGGGGGTAGGGGATAGGACGACTGCACCGTATTGAATGGAGGATGGATGGGGGCATGTATCATGAGATTTTGGCCCACAAGCTCCTTCCCTCAGTAAGAGCATCGAAGCTGGGTTGTGGCTGGGTCTTCCAGCATGACAATGAGCCAAAACACACAGCCAGGGCAACTAAGGAGTAAGAAGCATTTCAAGGTCCTGGAGTGGCTTAGCCAGTTTCCGGATCTGTGTCCAATAGAAAATCTTTGGAGGGAACTGAAACTCAATAATGCCCAGCCACAGTCCAAAACCTGAAAGACCTGCAGAAGATCTGTATGGAGGAGTGGACCAAAATCCCTGCTGCAGTGTGTGCAAACTTGGTCATGGACTACAGGAAATGTCTGACCTCTCTAATTGCAAACAAAGGTTTCTGTAGCAAACATTAAGTTCTTTACTTCTATTGTATCAAATACTTATTTAATGCAATAAAAATAAAATTAATTATTTAAAAATAATGCAATGAGATTTTCTGGAGTTTTGGGGGAATTCTGTCTGTCACAGTTTAAGTGTACCTGCAACAAAAATGACGGACCCCTCCATTCTGTGCAGGTGGGAAAACCTGCAGAATGGGCAGTGTATATACTTATTTCCCTTACTATATATATATATATATATATATATATATATACTCGCATATATATATATATATATATATATAAATATATATATACACACACACACACACACACACACACAACTTTCTACATCTTCCCTAGATTCCTCTATGTCATAATTTTGAAATCTATAGCCCACAATCACTGAGCTGAGTATTGTTGTTGTTATTATTATACAATGGCTTTGTATTAGCATAGGGTATTTACATCTACATTTCATAATGCACCATACAGCCATATAAATGCCTACGAAATTATTTCATATAATTTAAAGACACTTTCTAAGTCCAAAATTGTAGATTTATTTCCTTGGGAAGTGAGTACTTCATAGATCTCTTATCTCTGACATGTTTTATCTGCTTCACGTGCTCATAAGTCTCCAGGATTACTTTACGCACCTTCACTTCATAATCTTGGCCTCTTTCTTCACTTTACACATTTTTATTCATCAGAGGCCATATGGTGAAACCAGTACAAAAGAACAAATTCTTCATGTAGTCTCTCTTCATATTTTCGCTATGGAGAAATATGTTTTATTCAATAACCTAAGATAAAATGCTGCCATGAGGACATGATACTAGTAAAAGCTACAATGTCTGAGGAAACAATATCTGTGTGAATAGTAAGTGTTCACTGAAGTAGCCTCCTAACTAAATACCAAAATCTACAACTCGACTTTCTTAGCATATAAATCCCACCCCAGGAACACCCCTAAAAGTACTGTCACACTAAGCAACATCGCTAGCAACATCGCTGCTGAGGCACAACTTGCTAGCGATGTTGCTGTGTGTGACATCCAGCAACAACCTGGCCCCTGCTGTGAGGTCGCTGGTTGTTGCTGAATGTCCTGGGCCATTTTTTAGTTGTTGCTGTCCCGCTGTGAAGCCCACATTGCTGTGTGTGACAGCGACAGAGCAACAGCTAAATGTGCAGTGAGCAGGGAGCCGGCTTCTGCAGACGCTGGTAACCAATGTAAATATTGGGTAACCAAGAAGCCCTTTCCTTGGTTACCCGATATTTACCTTCATTGCCAGCGTCTGCCGCTCTCAGCTGTCAGTGCCGGCTCCCTGCTCCCTGCACACGTAGCTGGAGTACACATCGGGTAATTAACCCGATGTGTACTGTGGCTAGGAATGCAGGGAACAGGGAGCAGGCACTGGCAGTGTGAGAGCGGCGGACACTGGTAACGAAGGTAAATATCGGGTAACCAAGGGAAGGGCTTCTTGGTTACCCGATGTTTGCCGTGGTTACCAGCGTCCGCAGAAGTCGGCTCCCTGCTGCCTGCACACGTAGCAGAGTACACATTGGGTAATTAACCCGATGTCTACTGTGGCTAGGTGTGCAGGGAGCCAGCGCTAAGCGGTGTGCGCTGGTAACCAAGGTAAATATTGGGTTGGTTACCCGATATTTACCTTAGTTACCAAGCGCAGCATGCTTCCACGTGTAGCGACGCTCCAGCGATCCCTACCAGGTCAGGTTGCTGGTGGGATCGCTGGAGCGTTGCTTAGTGTGACATCTCACCAGCGACCTCATAGCAACTTACCAGCGATCCCTATCAGGTTGTATTGTTGTTGGGATCGCTACTAAGTTGTTTAGTGTGACTGGGCCTTTACACACCTAGCAGCACCACTAAAGCAGCTACTTGTGGGCATGGTTTGCAAAGCCCCATTCCTTTGAGGTTTAGTTCATAGGACTGTCCAAGATAAATCAGGACTGTTGGTAAGTATATTAGAACTTCCTTTTAACATGGACCTTTATGGAAGCCAAAATATAGCAGAATGGATATACTGCATATCCTTCATTACTAAATTAACATATTTTGTCTTTAATTACCTAAAACAGGGCCATAACCAGGGACAATTATGAGCCCCATAAAACCATTCTGAATTGGGACTATCCACAAATCTATCACAGCAGTTACCAGCAAATGCCAAAACCATACAATTTCTCACAAATTCTGCTTACATACAGAGCATGTAAGTGTGGCGCCCCTGACCTGGTCAGGCACCACAGAGTATTGCACCCATGCGGGAACAATGCTTCCAGGTAATCTCCAAAGGCCAGGATGAGGTGCACACACAAACATATAGTGATCAGGCCTCCCACATCACCAGAGGGGACCCTTGGGTAGCCAGAAGGGGTTAACTTTCAATTCCCAGCTAGGGGTGTGTTCAGGGGCTGGTTGCTAGGAAGCAGGGCAGAGAGAGAGAGGAAGAGGGGAGTCGAGAGGAAGAAGTTGAAGTGTGTGGAAGGGAGCAGAGGAGCTCTCGTGTCAGACAGGTCCTGAGGAGTGCAGTAGCTGAAAGCGGGGGAGAAAGGAGTACCGTGGGTCGGCCTGAAAATCATCCAGAGAGAAGGGTGGCTGAGTACGGAGATCCCGGTATCCGAGCACACAAGGGGAACTAGGTCCCCAGTACAGGCAGCAGATCATCCAGAGCTGCTTAACCTACAGGTGGGGGGGGGGTACTTCATGCCCTCACCACGACTACACAGAGCTTGAGCCAAGCAGCAATCACCAGGCCCATAAGGGGACAGGGCCAGAAGCCATCCCACCAAGGCCACGCTGCCGGCAGACGAGCCAGAGAGAGGGGAGCAGGGTGGTAACAGCTTCCCTGGAGGGGTCCTACCACGCTTCAAGCAAAGGATCCTCCTAAAACAGAAAGAGTGCAAGGAAGGCGAGTGGACAGCTACCCTCAGAACGGCCTCCTGGAATTCCTGGTTCAACCTGGTTATCACAGTGTCGCCCGGGCATCTCACCGTGACCTCCAAACAGTGAGTAAACACGTTGAAAGACTTCTTGGACTGTGTTTGAGTCATTCTGCGACCTGTGGTCCCACACACATACACCGGGGCCTGGGGCTTGCCTCACTCTCAGGGGGCTAATATACTGACTGCACCCACCATCAGCCCCAGGCATCCCTTAATCTGCAGTGGCGGTCCCCGCTGACCGCAATACTGAGAGTGGCGTCACGACAATCCTAAAAGAAGGTTCCCTACCTGTGACCAGACTGTTCCATCCACGTGGAGTCCCTGAAGGTACTGCACCGACACATACTAGCGGGGCTTCACAACTTCTGGCGTCACGAACAGGATAAGGACTAGACCTGTTCAGACAGGTGACCGTGTGCCTCAGAGGTCCGACCGCAAAAATTGAACCGCCGCCATATTGCCATCTTCAAAAGCGCGCGCTGCAGCCCGCGCGAGGGAGAAGAGCACCGCCCACGAAGAGGTGTGGCCGCCCCAGAATCCCCACAATTCGGAGAGCGTACTGACCCCGGAAGTGGAGAGGGAGCGCGGGGATTTCTGAAGAAAAATGGACGCTGCAGGAGGTAATGCCCCTGGTCAGGGCGACGCAGCCCAAGCGATGCCAGCCCCCGTCGCGCTGGACGCAGCAGCGCCTGGTGCCGGTGCCGCGGTCGCAGCCGCGCCGGCCGAAGTCTCCCCCATAATGCCAGTTTCCTTACTGTATGTCCCAGGAGCGCAATGGCTGCCCCAATACGCCGGTAAAATAGACACGCTGACCGGGTTTAAGAAGAAGATCAACACCCTGCTAGACATGCACGCGATGACTGGTAAGCAGAGGGCCGCTGTGGTGCTGGGACAATTGACTGAAGCAGCAGAATTGGAGGCTGAGTCCTGGACCAATGATGACCGGAGCTCTGTTGAGACCATCTTTGCCAAACTAGCAGCTGCTTTTGAACACCGCACCGAGGGAGAGCTGAGGACGGACTTCTATAACTGCCGGCAGAAGCCCCAAGATAGCATAAGAGCCTATGCCCTCAGGCTGCAGGCTGCACTACGGGCTCTCAAGCTGGTGGACCCTGTCAGTGATCAGGAAGGAAACCGGATGATGAAGGAACAATTCTTGCGGGGCCTGCGCTCTCCTGAGGATGGGAAGCAGATGAAGCTGTGGTCCCTGGAACACCCTGACGTGGACTTTGCCATTCTGAAAGACAGGGCAGTGAAAGCACTCCAACCTCCTGTGGACACAGACCCCGTCGCACCAGCATGGCCTGCCAGTTCCACGGCTGCAGGAGCGGAATCCTCCTCGCAGGCCCTGGTAACTGCAAAAGGACTCAACACGCCAGCAGAGACCATAAGTACGCTATCCTCCCAGGTGCAACAGCTCACTAAGGACGTCGCACAAATCCTGAAAGCAATGCAGTTGCCCTCAGAGACCAAAGTCCCTCATCGGATCCTGCTAGCTGACAACCCAGAGGACGTCCCTTGGATGCGGAGGAGAAGAGGTCCCCCAACCCGAGGCAGGAGCAGTGATCGCTATGACTCATCTGGACAACCCATCTGTCGTCGTTGCCAGGAGGCAGGACACTATGCAAGGGCCTGTCCTTTAAACGAGCCAAACCTGGGGCCGGGGGCCAGTCCTCAGGATTAAGAAGATCAGGCCCAAGTCGCTGCTGTGATCAGTACGTGGGTGGACGTCCTGTCCTGTCCATCGTCCTGGACGGGATCCCTACCCCGGCATTATTGGACACCGGCTCTCAGGTCACCACGATCCCGTATGTCCTTTATCGGAGGTTTTGGTCGGACGACGATCTCCGACCACCGGACCCCTCCCTCACCATCTATGCTGCCAACGGACAACCTATAGACCAGATCGGGGTCAAAGAGGTAACCATAAAGGTGGGAAGGCAGGAAATGAAGGGACAAGGACTGATTGTTGTGGACACTGATATTAGAGAAAGGAACCCGCAAATGATTTTAGGCACTAATGTCATAGAAAATTGCCTAGGGGAAGTGTTGTTGTTGCTTCACCAGATTGTTGAAGGTGCTGAGGGCAGTTCGCAAAGAGCCTTGCAAAAGGAGATCCGAATCATTCTGAGGAAGCAACAGGTAAAACAGACTGGCGGTGAGATTGGTAGTGTACGGGTGATGGATGCAAACCCCATTGTGATACCCCCACGGAGTGAAATGATGATGTGGTGTAGAGCAGCGGTAGGTCTCAGAGGACAAGATTACCAGGCTGTACTAGAGCCCACTCATTCAGACCACTGGCCCATGATTCTGACAGCCAGGGGGGTAGTTGATGTACACAAGGGACGAGTGCCTGTACGAGTGTTGAACTGTGGGGAGGAGGAAGCCAGACTACCAAGGTACGCTACCATAGCCAAACTGTTTACATGCTCAGATGACGCCATAACACCTGTAGGTCCCCTGACACAAGCTGACTCAAAAGAGGGCGAGACCTCCCAAAAGCAGTTAGAGGATTGGTTCCAGAAACTACACGTGGGGACTGACTCTACACCCGACTACCAGAAACATGGGGTTTACAGGGTCGTGCAGGAATACGAGCAGGTCTTTAGTAAGAACCCACTAGATTTTGGTAGGATCAAAGGGGTGCAACATCACATACCCACAGGCAGTCATCCTCCCATTAAGGAAAGACATAGGCCTATTCCACCAGCCCATTACCAGCGCACAAAGGACATGCTGAAGGACATGAAGGAGGCAGGCGTCATAAGGGACAGTTGTAGCCCCTGGGCGGCTCCCCTGGTCCTGGTAAGAAAGAAGGATGGCACGATGAGGATGTGTGTGGATTACAGACGGATAAATCAGATAACACACAAGGATGCCTACCCTTTGCCAAGGATAGAGGAATCCCTCGCTGCCTTGAAAGCCTCTAACTACTTTTCTACCCTAGATCTTACTAGTGGCTACTGGCAAGTATCTGTAGCAGAAGAAGATCGGGAGAAGACGGCCTTCACCACCCCAATGGGCCTCTGTGAGTTCAACAGCATGCCATTTGGACTCTGCAATGCCCCCGGGACCTTCCAGAGGCTTATGGAATGCTGCCTAGGGCACCTCAACTTTGAAACCGTCCTGCTCTACCTGGATGATGTCATCGTGTACTCCAAGACCTACGAGGACCACCTGAAACACCTGGCTGAAGTCTTTGAAGCGCTATCTCGATATGGAATGAAGCTGAAACCATCCAAGTGCCATTTACTGAAGCCAAAGGTCCAGTACCTAGGTCACGTAGTCAGTGCAGAAGGAGTAGCACCGGACCCAGAGAAGGTCACAGTCATCCAGGAATGGCCCACACCTACTACCGTCCGGGAGGTACGTCAGTTCCTTGGCTTGGTAGGCTACTACAGAAGGTTCATCAAGGGCTACACGAAAATGGCAGCGCCTTTGCAAGAGCTCCTGGTAGGCCACCCAAAGAAGAGAGGAAAGATCTCCGGCCCGCCATTTCACTGGGGAGAAGCAGAAGAACACTCCTTCAGACAAATGAAAGGGGCCTTGACGGGTGAAGAGATCCTAGCCTACCCTGACTACGGTCTGCCATTCGTACTGTACACAGATGCCAGTAATGTGGGACTGGGAGCAGTGCTTTCACAGGTGCAGGGAGGCAAAGAGCGTGTGATTGCTTACGCCAGCAGGAAGCTCAGGCCTACTGAAAGAAACCCGGAGAATTATAGCTCATTCAAGCTAGAGTTCCTGGCCATGGTATGGGCTATCACAGAGCGGTTCAAGCACTACCTGGCAGCCACCAAATTCACTGTCTTCACGGACAACAACCCCCTGACCCACTTGGATACTGCTAAATTGGGTGCCATGGAGCAGCGTTGGGTAGCCCGACTGGCGAATTATGACTTTACTGTCAAGTATCGAGCTGGCCGCAAGAACGGCAACGCAGATGCTCTGTCCAGGATGCCTCACCTAGCAGACGAGGGTGAAGATGTAGATGATCTTGAAGAGATTGAGCTGCCAGCGTTCCATCGCCATGGAGCAAAACAGTGTCGGCAGTCGCGTGCCAACCGCCAAGAGGTGACCCTGAACCCACTACCTCACTACAACTGGAAGGAGACCCAGGAAAATGATCCAGCGGTAGGCTTGGTAAAGAAACTGATCAGCCAGCCGGGCGCCAGCCTTGACAAAGGAGCCCCACCTGAGGCACAGTACCTATGGAAGGAGAGGGGTCGATTATTCATCTATCAAGACAAACTTTACAGGAGCATCATTGACCCGAGGACGCATGAGAAGGTGTGGCAAGTGATTGTACCACAGAAGGATACGAGGATGGTGCTAGAAGCCTATCACAATGGTGCAGGCCACTTTGGTTGGAAGAAACTGGAGGCCCTACTTAAAGTAAGATTCTACTGGGTGGGCATGAGATCTGCCCTAGAGAAGTGGTGTCGAAACTGCGGGCCCTGCAATCTTAGAAGAAAAGACCAGCACAGCCAGAGAGCACCACTCCAGCCAATCCAAACTAAACGGCCCCTGGAGATCGTGGCCCTGGACCATGTAAAGTTGGCACCCAGCAGACAAGGCTACAACTACGCTCTCACTATGGTTGACCACTACTCCAGATTCCTGGTGGTAGTACCAGTCAAGGACTTGACAGGTCAAACTGCAGCCAAAGCTTTCCAGACACACTTCTGTCGACCACATGGCTATCCAGATCAAGTGCTCACTGACCAAGGACCAGCCTTTGAAGCTGAAGTGTTTAAGGAGTTTTGTAACCTATACGGCTGCCAGAAGATCCGTACTACGCCTTACCATCCTCAGACCAATGGCATGTGTGAGAAAATGAACCACATCATTCTCGACCTTCTGAAGACTCTCCCACTAGAAGAACGAAGTCAGTGGCCAGAAAAACTGCCCGATCTAGTGGACATGTATAACAACATCCCTGTGAGTTCCACGAACTGCACACCGGCATACCTGATGAGGGCCAGACCAGGGAGATTGCCAGTAGATCTGGAAATGGGAGTTGAGACCCCTGAAGACCATCAACAAGGTGCTGATTGGGATTCCAACCGCCAAGCCCAATACAAGAAAGTACAAGAGTGTGTGGAGCGAAGCCTGACTCAGCAGCGTGAGAAACAAGAAAAGGCCTACAATCGAAAAGCACCTGCTGTTCCTTTGATGCCAGGAGATATAGTTCTCAAAAGAAAGAGAAGACGTCATAAACTTGACAATCACTGGGAAGAAGAACCCTATACTGTGTTACCATCGACGCTTAGCAATGAAAAGACATGCCTTATCAGCAAAGATGGAGGAAAAACAACAGCTGTCGTTTCTAGAGATCGCTTAAAGAAATGTCCTGAACAACTAAGAATCCCTGAAGAAAGTCCCAACCCTTTGCCAGTTCAAGAACCAAAAGAAAAGATGATCCATACTGTACTTGGAGATTTTCCAGCAAGTTGGCCTCAATACAATGGAGCAGTAGTTATTCCGGTTATTACATTCCCTCAATCTGGAGAAGTAAGAGACCCAGAAGAACCTGTTCAGAACCTGGAAGAGCCAAATGTAGCTGAAGCAGAAGACCATGCATTGGTATCAATACCCAGTACACCCATTATTCACATTGAGACACATACATCGGGTGGGAGGACACAACCTCAGACAGATGACAGCATAGTACTGCGTAGATCAACCCGCAGCAACTTTGGTCAGCTCCCATTACGCTATAGAGAAAGTACAGTTTAGTTCAAAGTGACGGTATGAAATGTAATGTTTAACCTGTTATAGTTAAGTAACGTTTAAGTGAAATGTGCCCACAAGGACTATTGTGAGACCTCTTTAAAATGTTTTCTTTGCACTAGTTCACGTGCACTTTAAAAATGGACCATCAGTTATGAACTGGCTTTAACCACAAACTTTGCATTGTAAAAAGTTACCTCCTTGGTATCAACCCCAGAGTCTGCCTGTTGAGGGGCATGGCTCTGCACCAACAAGGGGGCACGCCTGTTTATGGGGCCTGCCCTCCAACACTCGGAAGCGGGTACGCCTGTTTATGGGGCCTACCTTACACCACTCTCCTCAGGAGAGGAAGATTGGAGGAAAGGTCTGGGGAATGTGATGGCCCAGACCTGGTCACCAAGAGGACCGGCGACCTACCTCCTGAAGGTTTTTGGGTGGGGTTCGGACATGTGGGTGGTTGGTGGTGGAATGGTACCTGGTATGTTTAAATGTAAATAATTGCCCCTGTGTGGGAAAAGTTTGTATTTACCTTTTCTCTTGTCTTTGCAGCCCGAGGACGTGCTGATGATAACTAAGGGGGAATGTGGCGCCCCTGACCTGGTCAGGCACCACAGAGTATTGCACCCATGCGGGAACAATGCTTCCAGGTAATCTCCAAAGGCCAGGATGAGGTGCACACACAAACATATAGTGATCAGGCCTCCCACATCACCAGAGGGGACCCTTGGGTAGCCAGAAGGGGTTAACTTTCAATTCCCAGCTAGGGGTGTGTTCAGGGGCTGGTTGCTAGGAAGCAGGGCAGAGAGAGAGAGGAAGAGGGGAGTCGAGAGGAAGAAGTTGAAGTGTGTGGAAGGGAGCAGAGGAGCTCTCGTGTCAGACAGGTCCTGAGGAGTGCAGTAGCTGAAAGCGGGGGAGAAAGGAGTACCGTGGGTCGGCCTGAAAATCATCCAGAGAGAAGGGTGGCTGAGTACGGAGATCCCGGTATCCGAGCACACAAGGGGAACTAGGTCCCCAGTACAGGCAGCAGATCATCCAGAGCTGCTTAACCTACAGGTGGGGGGGGGGTACTTCATGCCCTCACCACGACTACACAGAGCTTGAGCCAAGCAGCAATCACCAGGCCCATAAGGGGACAGGGCCAGAAGCCATCCCACCAAGGCCACGCTGCCGGCAGACGAGCCAGAGAGAGGGGAGCAGGGTGGTAACAGCTTCCCTGGAGGGGTCCTACCACGCTTCAAGCAAAGGATCCTCCTAAAACAGAAAGAGTGCAAGGAAGGCGAGTGGACAGCTACCCTCAGAACGGCCTCCTGGAATTCCTGGTTCAACCTGGTTATCACAGTGTCGCCCGGGCATCTCACCGTGACCTCCAAACAGTGAGTAAACACGTTGAAAGACTTCTTGGACTGTGTTTGAGTCATTCTGCGACCTGTGGTCCCACACACATACACCGGGGCCTGGGGCTTGCCTCACTCTCAGGGGGCTAATATACTGACTGCACCCACCATCAGCCCCAGGCATCCCTTAATCTGCAGTGGCGGTCCCCGCTGACCGCAATACTGAGAGTGGCGTCACGACAATCCTAAAAGAAGGTTCCCTACCTGTGACCAGACTGTTCCATCCACGTGGAGTCCCTGAAGGTACTGCACCGACACATACTAGCGGGGCTTCACATAAGCAGATGTCCACTCATATAGTGACAGTTAGTTGCTCGTGGTCATATGCATGGATTCCTAAACTGCAATGCCCTGCACATGAGGTAAGAGACATGGCTATATCAGGAGAACTAAAACTACATTTATAATTAGAGGTATTTACTAATAGTATTCTTTTTACACCTACTACATATTGTGATAGGATCATGGACATGGGAATACCCCTATAACTATAATCCTAGGACTAATCCAAAACCTAACCTTAAACCTAGCCCCTGCCTTATCGTTATCCTATAGAGAGAAGCCTGGCTCAACCGTTACTGGTGCTCAAAAGTAAAAAAAACAGTCAATAATTATATATAATATACTTTGGCACTCTAATTTGATAAAAAGATACAATTCTAAAATTCTCTTTAGCAAAATAATGTATAACTATGATTTTTTTAAGTGATACATTGTGAACAATGTTTTTTTTTGTTTTTTTTTTACATTATTAACACAGTTTATTAACAAAGGCCAAAAAGTGCCGAAACGTCCATTGGATGCTGTCTTTTCTATTGATCACTACCGAACTACTAAAAATCAACATTTATTACAT
Organism: Anomaloglossus baeobatrachus; assembly: GCF_048569485.1. Classification (NCBI taxonomy): domain Eukaryota; kingdom Metazoa; phylum Chordata; class Amphibia; order Anura; family Aromobatidae; genus Anomaloglossus; species Anomaloglossus baeobatrachus. The sequence continues at coordinate 384,022,180 of NC_134355.1, read as the reverse complement.
CTGGAACTTGCAATATTTTATCTTTAACCCTAGTCCTAACCTAGCCATAACAGTAGCTATAGTAAGAAAAAAACTAATAATTAACCCTTGACAATATTTCAAGCCTACTTATTTAACCTTTGCCACAATGACAAAATAACAAATGCTAAGTAGGTATATACACTGAGGAACTAAAAGGTAACAATATTTTGAACTTTTGACTATCAGAGTCCATATCTCACCATCTACTACAGCATTTAATGTAATGCTGCCATCAATGTTTTGGACAATCATATTGGCTATCTCATACATAAATCTGACTTGCAACTATTTATCATTTGATTAGTTATGCAGATTCTTGTCATATAACTGTATTGTTACATGACATCCGATCGCATCATTCCATTGAAACTGCCCTAACTAAAGTCACCAATGACCTACTAACCACCAAAGCCAAGTGACACTACTCTGTCCTCCTTCTCCTGGACCTGTCTTCTGCCTTCAACACAGTAGACCACTCCCTCCTACTACAGATTCTCTCATCTCTGGGCATCACAGACTTGGCGTTATCTTGGTTCTAATCATACCTAACAGACCGAACTTTCAGCGTCTCCCACCCTCACACCACTTCCTAATCTCGCCCCCTATTTGTCGGTGTCCCCCAAGGTTCAGTTCTTGGACCACTGCTGTTCTCCATCTACACCTTTGGCCTGGGACAGGTCGAAGAGTCCCACGGCTTACAGTATCACCTCTACGCTGATGATATGCAGATATATCTCTCTGGACCTGACATCACCTCTCTACTAACCAAATTCCCACAATATCTGTATGCTATTTCATCCTTTTTCTCTGCTCGATTTCTGAAACTGAACATGGACAAAACAGAATTCATTATCTTTCCTCCTCATCACTCTACCCCCCAAATGACCTATCCATAAAAGTCAATGGCTGCTCACTCTCCCCAGTCCAACGTGCTCGCTGCCTCAGAATAACTCTAGACTCTGCTCTTTCTTTCAAGTCACACATCCAAGCCCTCTTCACCTCCTGCCACCCCCAACTCAAAAATATTTCCCGGATTCGTACATTCCTTTCCCAAGAAGCTGCAGAAACCCTAGTGCATGCCCTTATTATCTCCTGCCTGGACTATTGCAACCTCCTGCTCTGTGGCCTCCTTTCCAAAAGTCTCGCACACCTAAAATATATTCTACAATATTCTGAATAATCCACCTGTCACCCCGCTATTTCTCGACCTCTCCTCTCTGCCAATCCGTTCACTGGCTTCCCATTGCTCAACGACTCCAGCTCAAAACCCTAACCATGACCTACAAAGCCATCCACAACTTGTCTGCTCCTTACATCTGTGATCTAGTCTCCTGGTACTTACCCGCACGTAACCTTCGATCCTCACAAGATCTCCTTCTCTACTCCCCTCTCATCTCCTCTTCCCACCACTGCATTCAAAATTTCTCCCATGCGTCCACCATACTCTGGAATGCTCTGCAACAACATAATAGACTCTTGCCTACCTTGACAAGCTTCACAAGGAACCTGAAGACACGCTTTTTTCAACAAACCTACAACCTGCTGTAACCCTCATTCCACGATAGAACCGCACGACCGTCTCTAACCTCACCTACTGTATCCTCACCCATCCCTTGTAGGCTGTGAGCCCTCGCGGGCAGGGTCCTCTCTCCTCCTGTTCCAGTCTGTGCCTTGTTTTGTTTATGATTATTGTACTTGTCCCTACTATGTATACCCCTTTTCACATGTAAAGCGCAATGGAATAAAAAATAATTGTTACCATTTTGTTCCTGGTGGTGGAAATTCTTTTTATTCCTGTATGCTACAAATTATAACTTGTTCTCACATTCCCTAACAGCTCAGCGTATTACTAGGTTGATTCCCAAGCAAAAAGTCACTGTTTCAAATCGAGGAGCAACCATGAAGATGATTCACAAGAAAAGAGAAACAGCATCATTCAGTTCATTGATAATGGTCTCTCGGCCAAGAAAAATGCCAAATTGCCTCATATTATTGCCATGACATTTGAAACATAAAATGCAGTCCTTCCATCCACTCAAGATCCAAGAGGTGGACATCATCCAGGCAAACTATTGAAGTCAACAAGTCGGCTCATTACAAGGTCTATCAGTTCTGGGGCAACAAACATGACAGTGGAGATGGCTTAAATGCGTTGTAATAGCGAGATCATAGATGTCCATCTATACAAGCACCATGTGACGTGCATTACACAAGTCTAGAATGGTGGCCTGAAAAAAGGTGAAGAAGCCATAGCTGAGCTATGACCTCAATATGGTCATAGGAAGTGTCGGCTCAAGGTTACAAAAATTAAGAAAAGTGGATAGTAGAAGATTGGAAACGGATAATTTGGAGCAATGAGACAAAAGTCAATAGACTAGGCCCAGATGGGTGCAAATGGGTCTTGAAGAAACAAGGGGAAAAGGGACTAATGAACTGAGAAATTGAAGCAACTGTCAATTTCAGTGAAGGAAACCTGATGATATGGGGTTGATTCACAGCCAAAAGCATTTGATACTTGACCATGATCGATGGTGGTTTCAATGCCAAGCTATATGTGAACATCCTACAAAATGAGTTACTTTGTACACTTGGGTACTATGGGTATGAAAAGGACAACATAGTATTCCAGCAGAACAATAACCTGAAGCATAAGTCAAGATTGATGAAGAAATGGTTCAATGACCATGAAGTAGAAGTGCTCGATTGGCCCTCACAGTCCCAAGACTTTAACCCAATTAAACACTTGTGGGTAGAGTTGAAAAAAAAAGTTGTATACATACCCAAGTGAGTCAACCTATATGAACCAATATTGGGAATGTGTAAAAGAGGCCTGGGATCAGATTTCAGTCTAGACATGTTTGAATCTGATCAAGAATATGTCCAGAAAGATTCAGGCAGTGTTGAAAGCCAAAAGTGGATTTGCAAAAAATTAACAAAATAATAAAAAATTAAATTTACATTTATAGGAGCAAAACAGTAACAATGCAGTAACATGACGAGAATCTGTATAACTAATCATACGCTAAATAGTTGCAAGTCAAATTTATATATGAGATAGCCAAGATGATTGTCTATAAAATGATGACAGTCTTACGTTCACTGCTAGTGAGAGATGGATCCTGAAAGTAAAAAGTTCAAAATATTTTTACCCTTTTGCTTGTCAGTATAGATGTATAGATAAAGAATATGTGGCAGCAGTTTGTAGTATTGTGGTGGTATGTGATACTTGAATTGTAATAATTAAATAGGTATGGAAAAACAGACATGCACAGTTAAATTTGACTTTTAAGATTGATACATCCAATGGGTGACACTAGTGTTTCCAGTCATCTTCGTCTCTAATGAGCCTATTGGCATATTTAAATTTACAGAGAAGCATTCCATGGCTGACATGTCTCCTTACGCTGACTTGACACTCTTCACAAAAAGAAACTTTACTCTTTAGACTCTCTGTCAGAGGAATAACATACAGGCAAACCAATACTTTTACTTTACACTGATTAGAGGGGGAAAACACCTTGATACACATGTGTCTGCAAATTGAGCATTGGTTAGCTTTCTTATCCTAATTCTTATTTTATGTGACAAGGCCCTTTAAAAAATTGATATTGACTTTTAGGATTGCTGCTTCTGTGACGCCCTGGCCTATTAGGTCGTCACAGGGTATTGTGCAATCTGCCCTTCTGCACGGTATCCACCTCCTCCTTGGTTACGGACCCCTGACCATTGGTGTTGCCAAGAACAGCTAATTAAAAATCTTAGGAACACTCTGCACCACACCCACCAGATGCACCAGTGGACGGCTGGAGTGGAATAGGGTCGCCCACTTGGGGGCTTGGTAAGGGGAGGTCAGGAGTGTCAGGAGACAGTCAGTTGAGGAGTGACTCTCAAGAGGAGAGATCACGAGTGAGTTGTGAAGTGACTCTCGAGAGGAGGGGTCACGGAGCGGTGAAGTGTTGGAGGAGAGAATGGGAGCTGGGCTCCTTGAGACTACTAGGTGGCAGACGTTGGTCTGGACCTAGTAGGAGCTGGACCCCAGTCGCAGGGGATCATGACAAGGGGCACGGACTGTCGAGGAGGACAGCTGGTGGCCTCGTGCCATCACCGGGCAGGGGCCAGGGCACGACGGGGTACGTGGACCCTAGGTCAGGAAGAAACTTCAGGCGTCTTGACAATTTACCCGATGAGGACGGAGACTTCAAGATCTGTTCTCCACCCGCTCCAAAATCAGGGTACTAGCGCAACGAGGGGGATAGGACTTTCCACTCACACGGTCCAGAAAATCCCAAGCATGAACCCTGAGAGCAAGCTCACCCAGTTAGCCACACTAGTGAGCGGGACCCGACTAGTTTCATACTATAGGGACCAACTAGAGGACAAGGTGCCAAGGAAAAGGTCACAGGCTAACAGGCAACACCAACGGGCACAGGATCCAGGCGTGCTCCCTCCAAGTGGCAGCGGTGTCCAGAACTTTGGTTTACCACAGTTGTCGGTGTCAGTGTTATTGGACTGAGTGAGTACACAAACGACCCCCCGACTGTCCCAACGGCACCTTTTCGTCACCATCACCGAGTCCCGGGGCATTCCCCCTACCCATGGAGGGGTTAAACATCTGGCTGCCCCCACTATCGCCACCGGGTACTCCCCATTGCAGCGGTGGTACTCCATCTTACCACGTACCACGGGTGGCGTCACGAACTGTCCATACAATTCCCTGTAAATAACCCCCCTTTATTTCCGGAGACCCCTCGAGCCACCGTGGATCCGGATCCGAGCAGCGGCGGCAGGCTGCTGACACGGGGGAGGCACACTACTAAAAAGAGGAACTAGACATCTTGCTCTGTGCAGAAACTATTTGGAAACATTGTTTTAAATTCCTTCTCAACAAAATGTAACCCCCTTCCCAAAAACAACAAAATAAGTACGGTAATGCTGGGCAGTTACATAAGTAGAAAGCCACCACTTCCAAAAAAGCATTGTATTGGTGTGGTGTGATGTCAAATTTGAATAGTAAAACAAATATTTAAAAAAATATTGTGACACAAACTTTGTGATGTAGAAAGTTACATATTTGGATTTTTGGGAATTTTGTTTTGTATTCTTAGAAACCAAATATTTCTCAATTCACAAAAACGGCTGCACAGCACATAGAGAAACTCAGTATAGCCGCTTGTAACAAACAGATCATTGGACACTTGAGTTCAGATTTGTCTTTCTATACAAAATATTGTGCAAGCTCACTACTGCTTTCTAGTGCATTAAAAATGTGTACTTGTAACTCAAATACAGTGTACAGATGCCAGATACACCATGTCATTGATCAATCACATTGAGTCTTGCATTGCTTATGATATGTCTGCAATCTCTCTCTCACTATCAATTGAATCTCTTTATTATTCACAGACTACTACACTGATCATGTTCAGTACTGCAGTAGTAGAACACATTATTGGCTGGAGAATATGTCAAATGTGTTAGTGCATTCTTATCCTATCTCTATATGATATGCAGTGAGCTCTGACAAACTCTCACTATCCTAAAATCATGCTAAAAAGGATGCTGCATTCCATGTCTAGGCTTTTATACAGGCTAAATTCCTTCTGTTTGGCTTCTCTATACCATGTGATGTGATAGCTGCAAAGCATAATGGGGAAACCCACATGGTTGTGCCTTAGGTCATATCAGCCTTCTGTGGCTAATGTAATCTTTTGCAATGTGTAGGGCATTTTTTTTTTAATTTAGCCAAACTGAATCACAAATTGTTAGAATTTCCTAGGACATGTGAATTTCACAAGATTTGACTCAACTTCAATTCACATTGAATCGATTTGACCACCTCCAAAAGTAACACTATCTTTATGCATCAAAAACACATAAGCTGGCAATAAATATATTATAATGGTTGATCAGAAAGAAACCAATTAATTGTGCGTGGGATCGTTTCTATAAACGGTCCCATCAGATTTATCACACAATAAACTGGTAGATTAAGCACATAGTAATAAAAACAAAGCAAAGGCAAATGATCAGATGAAATCTAACAAAAAAAGGTCAAATTTGTTAGCTATGATAAAAGTTAAAAACAACAAAAAATCAATGTGTATGGCCGAATTTAGCGTTATAGTGAATATGGTTAATCCTATAACAAATGGCAATGGGAGGGTCATTTCCAGCATCTCAGCGTCTTGACAAATGTGGTTGAGACTCTTAACAGATGGAACTGTGTACGCAGTGTATGAACATGGCAGATACTTTGAATTCTTGATCCGAGCGTGCACAGATAAGTTGAATGTACTTTATTAGCTGTCATACCTATAATATGGTCAGGGCTCTGATCTGCATGTCAGCTGCAGCAGATTATCCTGGCAGTCATATAACCCCAATCACATTTTCTGCAGGTTCGATTACACCTCAGTGATCTGGGAAAAGGAAATGCCTTCAGTATGGGCTAATATTAAATTCTCAGTACACAACAGACAACAGATGTAATGTGATGGATGGGAAAGTCTTTTTATATTTAGAAATAGCCGTTCTGCACTTATTTTGACCCCTAGAAATTTACAAGCATTCATTACGCAGATAAAAACTTACAGAGATCTTCCTTTTTTAAGTACAATTTCATTTACAGTTTACAGAGCACAAAGCAATAAAACATTTGAATATTACAAAAAATCAAACACAACTGGTCCCAAGGATGTGGCTATAGAGAGTCCAGAGTAAGTAGGCCAAATCATTTTATAATTTGTGCCAAATACTAACTATAATTATATATTATAGTACATACAAGGGCATCTCAATAAATCAGAATATAATCAAAAAGTTAATTTATTTCAGTAATTCAATACAAAAAGGGAAACATATATTATATAGAGTAATTACAAACAGAGGGATCTATTTCAAATGTTTATTTCTGGTAATGTTGATGATTATGGCTTATTCTAATTTATTGAGATGCAGAGATGCACCTGTATATAGCACAGATTATACATTAAAGGGAATCTGTCAGCAGGTTTTTGCTACCTCATCTGAGATCAGCATAATGTAGGCAAGGAGATTCTAAATCCAATGATGTATCACTTAGATTACTGGCACCAGCCATTCTGACACAATCTCAATTTTTAGCTTTAGCCATGTAGAAGAGCTTTTAACAATTTTTAAAAATAAATAAATAACAAAACTAAAATAATGTTATTGCATAAATCTTATAACCCACTTATAATTGTGGATGCATTTTTGTTTAGATTTAGCCAATCACATTTAAGCCCTTTACGACTATGGACGTTTTGGTACGTCCTTGGTTGCCTCCCTCCGGTAACCGTGGGCTCCGGCGGCGAGCCCATGGTATTCCTTGCCCATCTCTGCTGATCTGTAACAGCCCACCGAGGGGGATAGAAAGCCACCGCACAGGCAGAGAGATCCCACGGGCCAGCGCCTGCGGGCAAACGGGTTCCCCGACACACATAAAGCCGGGGAGCGGACTACCGTTGCTGAAGCATAGGCAGTCAAGTTCTACAAAAAGAGGTGCAGGAGAAAGGCGGGGCCACCAACCTGGTGGGGGACCAGACGCAGCCGGCTGCGGGCACTGACCACCTTCCTTTTTGGTTTACCAGAGACTCCGGTGTATCTGTCATAGTGAGTACAACAGTGCCCTCGAGCTGCGCACCACACCACACCGCACTAACAAGCCCGCACCTCACAACCACTGGGCCCCGGGACCATCACCCCCTGCCCACGGAGGGGGTTAACACCAGGCTTCACAACACCGTCCCCGGGAGCCTAGTTAACAGCAGCGGTTGTGTCCACACTCACCACAACCTGTGGGTGGCGTCTCGAACTTAAATCTCTAAACACCACGGCCTCGGCCATGAACCTCCCCACCGAAATCCCCTCACGTAGCGCCAGCTTCCCTTCAGAGTGACGTGACCCCCAGGTCAAGAGGCGCTCGAGCCACCCACCATACGAGCCCAGATCCGAGCGGCTCGGCTGCAGCTGAGCGCAGGGCGGTACACTTACATGACTTTTTGTAGCCACTCACTGCCACTGAAATACAGAGAAAATATTAGATTTAAACTGAACTCCAGATTTAACCCCTTCAGCACCTAGCGATTTCATGTTTTTCGTTTTCAGCTTTTCTTCTCCTTCTTCTAAGGCCCGTTTCACACGTCAGTGAAAAACACTGACGTTTTTCACTGGCGTGTAAAACACGCACATGTCCCTCCGTGTGCCGTGAATCACGGCACACGTGGGTTGTCTAAGTGCAATCCGGGCTCCGTTCTCCGTGGCCCGTGATTGCACTTAGAGATTAACTCACCTGTGCGCGCTCCCGCTCTCCATGGTGCTGATCGCTCCCGCGGTGCAGCATCCGGCCGGCGCTGACCCCCGCAGCAGCTGCTTCCGGGTCGGCTGTGTCGCGCATAATGAATATGCGCGACAGTAATGAGCCGGCTCAGAAGCAGCCGGCAGAACGGGCTGCAGAGAGCGTCGTTGGAGCCGGGTGAGTAAAAATGATTTTTATTTTAAAAGCACGTTTTTTTCTGGCACGTGTCTCACGATCACACCACTGCGTGGTCTGTGGGACATCAGTGATGCCAGAAAAAAATGGACATGTCTCCGTGCGGCAATCACGGACACTCGGGTACGCCGCACGGAGACACGTGCAGTGAAAAATCACTGATGTGTGAGCAGACCCATTCATTATAATGGGTCTGCGTATGTCAGTGATTCTGGTACGTTTAAAAAAAAGCACAAACGTCCCAGAATCACTGACGTGTGAAAGGGGCCTAAGAGCCATAACTTCTTCATTTTTCTATAGAAATGCTATATGAGGGCTTTTTTTTCCCCAGGATGAGTTGTACTTCTGAATAACACCATTCATTCTGCCCCATATTGTACGGGAAAAAAAGTGCAGTGAAATTTCAAAAAAAGTTTAATTCCACAATTGTTTCTTGGGTTTTTTTTATTTACAGTGTTTACTATGTGGTAAAACTGAACTGGGACTATGATTTCCAAGGTCAGTACGAGTTTGTAATTACCAAATATATATATATATATATATATATATATATATATATATATAGGGTTTTTTTCTTTATTTGAGTGGTGAAAAAACATTAAGAATTTTGGAAAAAAAATGGCGTTTTTGTTGACATTTTCAGAGATCCATAATTTTCTCATTTTTCGGGATCTGGGGCTCAGTGAAATATTAGTTTTGGCATCCTGAGCTGACATTTTTAATTATACCATTTTTGTGCAGATGCTATGCTTTGATCGTCTCTTACTGCATTTTTAAAATATTTAGCGCCGACCAAAAAACATACTTTTGGTGTTTGGAATTTTTTTTTCGCCACGCTGCGTACCGATTATATTAAGTGATTTTATATTTTAATAGGTTGGGTATTTCTGAATCTCGGAAAACAGTGCCCAAAGCACAATTCATTTTTTGGACAAACTTCTGAATTTTTTTAACCCCTTAGATAAAAGTATTCACGTTTGGTATCTATGAACTCGTACCAACATGATTCATTATAAGAAAGCCATGGAACCCATAGGGTGTAGGGGCGACATGACAGCCCGGAGGGTAGGGAGTTGATAGGGTTAAACAGTGTTGGTTCGTTTAGGAATGAGGAAAAGAAGGTAATTGGTTAGGGGGTGGAGTGTGGTGGTAGGAAAGGAGGGAGCTTCATGGTGTATATAATAGGAGGTGGGAGTCAATTACCTCCTCTTGCACTTCCTGGATGACAGCTTCCCACCCTCCCTTCTATTGTGTATTGGTATTATTGGTGTGTTTATATGCATGTATAATTATTCAATTTTAAGAGCCATAAAAAAAAAAAAAATGAGAAAAGAAAGGATTGGAGAAAGTGTCGTGTATAAAATAATAAAACAAAAAAAAATGAAAGAAAATAGATTATTTCTTTGTGGATTGTGATGTATATTGTCATTTGGGATTCTTGTAAGTGGGTGAATAAGATGGGTGGTAATGTGGGAGTATATGTATATGATGTGTATGATGTATATGTGTATGGTCAGCATAAATAATGGGGATTATGTCCTTTGTCACAGCAGCGGGGTAGGTCTGGTCCAGGGGAGCTTTAATTGTTACTGGTGTTTGGATGGAGAGCCACTGGGGAAGGTACAGTGGCTCCGGTTACTGGTGACCTGCAGGTACAAGGTTGTCTGCAGGGAGGAGGAATTGCTCCGTTGGTGATCAATGCCTTATATATGGGTCAGTGTTGTTGCCAAGGATTATATATTAAGGAGTTGATAGTTGCTGGGGAGTCACAGGTGGCTACAGTGTCCCAGGTGATAGGTAATTGAAAGTACAGGAGTTTTTGGTTTGGGTAAGGGTATTACTCCTTTGGTGATTTTTACCTCATTTAAATATGGGACCATTGTTATGGTCAGTGATCCATTTTGGTGAAATGGTAATCGCAGGAGGAGTCACTGGTTGGGGTCATGGTTCTGGATCCAAGTGCAGTGCAAGCATGTGGTTCTGCAAGGCATAGGGGTTTTGATCCGTAGGTGATTAATACCTCTTATCTCTGGGCTGGTTGCAGCCAGGGATGTTGTTGGATTAAAGTCGCTAACGGGCTTTAAGGTTTTTGAGGTCACAGTTACTGTTATGCACATGGGGGATTGATCCGTAGGTGATTGATGCCTCATATATCTTGGCTGGAGGTTGCGGCCGGGGATAATATTGAGTTGGAGGTAAAGAGGAATGTAAGGTTTTGAGACATGGTTGATACTTGATGCTTCTTGGGGGGGTTTTAATCCGTAGGTGATTAATGCCCCCATGTTTGGGTCGGTGTGTTGCGGCCAGGGATCGTGTTTCTGACGGTTGTGTGATTGAAGGGTCACTTGTAGGATATAGTGGCTTTGGTTACAGGGATCTTGCAGGCATGGGGTCCTGCAAGGTTGGGGTATTGATCCGTAGGTGATTAATGCCTCGTATCTCTGGGTCGGTGTGTTGCGGCCAGGGATCGTGTTTCTGACGGTTTGTGTGATTGAAGAGTCACTTGCGGAATACAGTGGCTTTGGTTACAGGGATCTTGCAGGCATGGGGTCCTGCAAGGATGGGGTATTGATCAGTAGGTGATTAATGCCTCGTATCTCTGGGTCGGTGTAATGCGGCCAGGGATTGTGTTTCTGAAGGCTTGTGTGATTGAAGGGTCACTTGCAGAATACTGTGGCTTTAGTTACAGGGATCTTGCAGGCATGGGGTCCTGCAAGGTTGGGGTATTGATCCGTAGGTGATTAATGCCTCATATCTCTGGGTCGGTGTGTTGCGGCCAGGGATTGTGTTCTAGTGCTGGAGTATGGCTTCTGGACCGGACTTATGATGGGGGTAGGTCTGGTCCAGAGGCGGTTTAACAGATAATGTTATTTGATTGGAGAGTCATTTGTAGGATATAGTGGCTCCGGTTACAAGGAGCTTGCAGGCATGGGTCCTGCAAGGTTGGGGTATTGATCCGTAGGTGATTCATACCTCATCTCCGGCCCGGTGTGTGTTGCGGCCAGGGATCATGTTTTGGTGGTGGAAGGTGGTTTCTGGACCGGGCCTACCCAGGGTTACGTATTGTCTTACGTACTGTATTATTATTATTATGGTATTACCTATTGTTAAATGTTGGGGACGCCCATTGGACAGCGCCCCCTTGTGTTAGTGTGTAAACAATAGGCAATAAAGGGCTGCTGTGGCCATTTTTACCAAGTTGCAAGCAGTGTCCGTGTATTATTGATACCGGGTAAGGGTATTGGGAATAATATAGGAATCAACGACCGGAAAATCCCTCCTGGAAATGTCATGGACACATAATTTTTACGAAATAATTGTTAATTTTCCAATATTCCAAAAACAATTGTGCAATTGCACTTTTTTTGCAATTTCACCGCACTTGGAATTTTTTTTCTCGTTTTCCAGTACACTATATGGTAAAACTAATGATTTCTTTCAAAAGTTAAACTGTTCTTGCATAAAACAAGCCCTCATGTGGCAGAACTGACAGAAAACTAAACCAGGGATTGTGGAATAAAGGGAGCAAAAAAAGAAAAACGAAAAATCACCAAGAGGTGAAGGGGTTAATTGTGGTGCTTTGTTTTTTTCTTGCTATGCCGTTCACCAATCAGATTAATCTATTTGAAATTTTGATAGATCAGGTATTTCTTAGCATGGCAATACAAAATACATGTATTTTTATTTTTTACATGTTTTGTTTTTAATTTTTTCATATTTTAAAAAACGTTTTTTAAAAAAAACTTTTTTCTTGTTTTTACTAGCCCCCCTAGGGGACTTGAGGCTGATACAGTCCAATCGCTTCTGTTGTACAGATGCATCAGCACAAATATTGACAGAGGGATTTAAATACTTAACAGGCACGGGTGGATCATGTTAGCCGACATGTGCGTGGAAACATGCGGGCTAGCCACGTGAGCCATCATTGAAGGGACACACACGACCTATGACACACCGGTATGTCATAGATTGTGAAGGAGTTAAGAATATGTTCAAGCATACTTTCATGTCACGTTTTTTTCTTTTGCTGCAAATATATTATTTTTCCCTTAGTTTTCAAAAACATGGTAAAAATGTGGAGGTTTTGATAAATAGTGGCAAAAAACGCAATGTGAAGACATCATATGAACATACTGTATCTAAAGGAATAGTCTCAATAAAACAACCCCTTTAACCGTTATCAGCTAATAAAAAAAATGGAAAAGCTGGATTTTGGAGAAAGCTTCTCCTTGGTCCATTGAGAAAGCTGATCTACATATTAACTAAATATATATATTTATAGACAATTGTATTGTAAAGTTTACCAGTAACATAAAGGATAAACTCTCTCTGAACTTTTTTCTTCCATCCTCATCTAGGCGCACATTAACAGAAGGTTTTCCAGATGAATGGGCATACAACTTTCGCACTCAATCCTGCTTTCATAATATAGATGCATTGTTTTGTTAGCTATTAGGATACCTTTAAAAATATAGTTAACCACAAACGAGAAAGAAGTCAGCCAAACGCGACTCTATCTAAAGGCCCATTTACACCAGCCGATTTAAGGAGAAAAATAAGGAGCGATCAAGTCGCTGTTTCCAAGCTCTCCTGCCTCTTTCCTTTTTCCCTGCCCAACCAACAGTCTCTAATGAACAGATGACTCTTCTCTCAGTGACCAGCCTCCACTGACCAAGAATTTGTGTAGTCGTTGCCCTAGGGTCACCTCCTTAGAGGATGTGGCGCATGGGCTGATCAATAGTCCACCTCTCATGGAGTGATCAGGAGCTTACTGCACAAGATCTTGAGTAGTGGAGGCAAGTCACTAAGAGATAAGTGACCAGTCCTTCAGAGACCAAAGGCCGGCAGAGGGCAGAGAAAAGGGAGAGCGTCAGGAGACCTAAAAGTACAATGTTCATGCCTGGCACATGCGACTACAACTTAGAAGCCGTATTTCTCTAAGATTTCATAATACTATTCAACAAGCAAGATATAGGTTCATTAAAGAATAGAGGGAACCTGGTACCATAAAAATGCAGTCCAATCTGCAGGCCCCATGTTATAGAGCAGGAGGAGCTGAGTAGACTGATATATAGTTTTGTGAGAAAAAAATTGTATATCGTCTGTTGTCATCATGTAAACCAGTATTTCCCAAACTCCAGTCCTCACGGCCCCCAACAGGGGGATTTCCCTAGCATTGCACAGGTGATGGAAACATTATCATGGCATCACCTGTGTAAAGCTAAGGAAATCCTGAAACCATGACCTGTTGGGGGCCGTGAGGACTGGAGTTTAGGAATCACTGATTTAAACCTTTTTGGGGGATCTTTTGGTCCAGTGGGTGGTCCTAAGAGTGATTAACAACTTTTTGTGCATAAGTGTGCATACAGAGATAGTTGTCAATCACTGACTGAACCGCCGACTTGACCAATATTTCCATAAAGAGGAAAGGTTTACATGATTAAAATACAGGTTATACTGAATCTTTACTCACTCACCACTAAAGTATGCATCAATCTTCTCAACTCCTCCTGCTCTATAACATAGTGCCTGCATGTAGAGCGTTTTTTTCATGGTGACAGGTTTACTCTAAAGGTTATTTACCCAGATGCCATTAGTTAGGGGTGTAATATACTGATGACAGTTTCAATTTAGCTGTTGGAGGAGCAGCCAAATGTGTTAAGAGAAATGACAGAATGAAAACATACATCCCCACATACAGTATATCACATTTTTGTAAATATTAATTATATATTTTCCTGGGACAGCACTGAAGATTTGACACTATAATATAATGTAATGTAGTCATTGTACAGCTTGTACACCAGTGTAAAGTTGGTGTGCAATCTAAATAACTCAACACACAGTCATTAATGTTAAAACCGCTGGCAACAAAATGAGTACACCTCCGAGTAAAAATGGCAAAAACTGTGCCCAATCAGCCATTTTCCCTTCCCAATGTCATGTGACTCACTAGTGTTACAAGGTGTGACTGGAAAGCAGGTGTGGTACATTTGGTGTTATCGCTCACACTCTCTCATATCGGTCACTGGAAGCTCAACATGACACCTCATGGTATAGAATTCTCTAAGGATCTGAAAAAGAATTGTTGCTCTACATAAAGATAGCCTAAGCTATAAGAAGATTGCCAACACCCTAAAACTGAGCTGCGGTACAGTTGCCAAGACCATATAGCAGTTTAATAAGATAGGTTCCACTAAGAACAGGCTTCGCCATGGTCAACCAAAGAAGGTCAGTGCACGTGCACAGCGTCATATTCAGTGGTTGTCTTTTCAAAATAGATGCATGAGTGCTGCCAGCATTGCTGCAAAGATTAAAAGAGTGGGAGATCAGCCTGTCAGTGCTCAGACTATATGGCGCACACTGCATAAAATTGTTCTGCATAGCCGTCTTCCCAGAATGAAGACTCTTCTAAATGTGATGCACAAGAAACCCCACAAACAGTTTGCTGAAGACAAGAAGAATAAGGACTTGGGCACAATTTGGTCATTTTCACTTAGGGGTGTACTCACTTTAGTTTCAGTGATTTTGACATTAATGACTGTGTGTTAGGCTAATTAGAGGGCACACCAAATTTCCACAGTTAGACAAGCTGTACATTGAATACTTTACATTATATCAAAGAGTCATATCTTCAGTGTTGTACCATAATTTATTGTGAGAAGGTTCGCGCAAAAGTTCTTGAGGGGAGATATGTATCATCGAGGCTCATAGAGTCAACAGAGCATGTCAGGGCTGGGCTTACAAGTTCTCAGAGTGATGGTTGGGAATGACATATCTCCACCCAAGAGCACGGTACGAGAGGTAAAATGGGGACCATTAGTCTCATTCAGGTGTCTGTGTGTGGAGGTGTGTAGACCTCCAGTAGTGTTGATCTTGAGATATATATATGCATACACACACACAAACACACAAGTAATGCCTAATGGATTTTGCAAGTTTTGGTCAGCAATCTTCTGAAATGTTAGTGCTGCCTTTTTGAAATGTGCTATATGAAACACTATCACGTGGTGTATACTATCTATTGCATCTCCAGAGCACTACCTCATCGAGAAAAACTCTCCCCGTCATACTAATGGTAAACATTTCTGAAGATGTGCTTCCTCAAGAGAAATGCTCTAATTCTCACTGACATTGTTATGCCTTAAAACAAAGCAGATGAGGTAAACCAATTACTTTACACAGACAAAATCTGTAGAGATAATCCTTTATGTTACAATGATTCTTTCCTTAAAGCTGAAATCCCTACTTTACTTGCATTTCCCATAAAAATGGGGAGCAGGTTTTCTCAAAACTATGGATTTTGCTCTTCCGCTGTTATTCCTGCTGGAAATAGATTATAAATTATTGACAATTTAAAGGGAACCTGTCACCTAGAATATGCGTTCTGATCTATCAGCAGACGCATGTGTGCCCTAATTACACCTCTCTACCCATCCCTGTGTTATAAAATTGTATAATATGAAAGTAATAAAAAACATTTTATTACCTTCATATTTCGTATGTAAATAGCAGGGAATGTGGTCCCTATGGACGTCTGCATATCTCCGTGGTATCACGCCCGTGTGGGAGTGATACCATGGAGCGACGTCCAAGTCTCTAATTCTATCCTGCAAGCATTGCGGCAGGCTTCTCTTCCGGGTTCTCCTTGTCAGTTTCAGACGCGCACTGCGCATGCGCGTCTGAAGCCGGCGCGTGAGCACCTGGAAGAGAAGTCTGCTGCAATGCGCACAGGATAGAATGAGCGACTGGGACGTCGCTCCATGGTATCACTCCCACACGGGCGTGATACCACGGAAATATGCTGACGTCCATAGGGCAAGGCGCCGCCCCTGTGACCACATTCCCTGCTATTTACATACGAAATATGAAGGTAATAAAACGTTTTTTATTACTTTCATATTATACAATTTTTTCAGCACAGGGATGGGTTGAGAGGTGTAATTAGGGCACACATGCGTCTGCTGATAGCTCAGTACGCATATTCTAGGTGACAGGTTCCCTTTAAGGTGTATTTGATGTTCTGTTGCCAATCTTTAGATAAAAATGATTGGGCATGTTGAAAATCAATATGCTCAATCGTTTGTTCTTCTGGGAGATACACTGCTGCTTGAAGTTTCTGGCATCAGTTTAACTCCCTCCTCCCATTCAGGTGTCTGGAGGAAAAGCCATCATTAGCTATTGAATGTGTATGCCCACCTAAATGTATTGTCTATGACCAGTTGAAGACATTATTGCACATGGGTCTAAACAAATTTATCATAGTTGAAAAAACTCATATTTTACATTAATAAAGTCCAGCGTTATATCTGATAAATCTAAAGATAATGTAATCACACAAGTTTGAGTAATATTTACATGGTCACCTAGGCTGCATTGTTTAGCACATGCATATATACCAATAGCCCTGCATCCTGGCATATGATCTCATCTAGCCTAACATCTGGAAATTCAGCTTGGAATTCACAATAAATGTGAAAATTCACTTCCTAGAACACAATAGGTCTGTTTATATGCTGCACTCATAGGCAAAAGAGCTCAAAGGTAATCAGTCAGCAGGATTTCACTTCCCGAACTCTTTATATGCTCATGTAGCTCTTTCAAAGACAAGTCCAGTAATATCTTCACATGACCAGCCTGTTCCTCCATAACTGCGATATGAGCGTGTAAAATTATATGCAAATGAGGCTGTAAATCTGAAACCCCTGTCACTCCAGCTCTATTCACCACCCAGCTGCATCTCATCCAGTTTGACTGCCAGCGCCCTTAAATTGAGCAATGCCTATCATTATATATGACAAGTTAACATTGTAACATTGTAAGTTGTTCCACAAACAAAATACATTTTAATTAATGGATCTTGGAATAAAAAAATATTTACACACTTGGATGTGTTTAGAAAAAAATGGGATAACAGCTGATTCTTTCTGTGAGGTAAATCATGTTTTTAAACAGACAAAGAAATGTTTTACCTCACTGAATGCAGCATCTCCAATCCCATGCTGTAATATCTGTATACGTTTTTGCTTCCTCTCCTGTCTGGGAGATGTTCAGACCATGTTCCAGCATTGTCAGACACAGCCATTACACAGTACATAGCAGGGGCACATTTATCTCAGCACAAGAACATTTTTTAACACATCCAATTGTGGAAGTTATTTTTATTCCAAGATCTATTGATTAAAATGTACTTTGTTAATGAGACAACCCTTTTAACTATCTTAACTATTCATGTATTGACTTGCATGGAAAGTGTTAGTGCTCTGTAACATGAGGCTCTCTAACTGTCCCAACAAGTCATGATAGTCTGTAGATGGGTCTCCTGTGCTGCACAGAATAAATCTTATGGATTATGGATATTATATGTATTAAGTGAGTAAATAGTCACTGATTTTGGTAAGTGCTATTAAGCCTTAAAGGATTATTTTGTCATGCTTGCAGAAGGAGGACATGTAATGGTGGCACACTCTCACCATTCCTTCATATCTGGAAGCAACTAGTCTCTGAACAAAAAGCTTTACTCGAACAAAATAAATGATATAAACACTAATTCATATAGTGCATTTGGATTTTTCTTTGTAAGAAAACTTTCTCAATTAATATATTATAAAAACAAAGAGACCCATAATGGAAAGACCCATCTATAGTTGGACCTGAGGGTAACATTGACCTTCTATCCTCACGCAATGGCAGTTGTGACTGCAAAGATTTGGTATGTTTTTGTTCTTTTCCTATGAGTAGAGATTAGCCAACCCGAAGTTCGGTGTTTGGTGTCTGTAATAACCATAGATTTTACATAAAATCAGAGTTCGGGTGCTTTATCTATGCAAACCACTTGCATGAGCATCGCTTTCCTCTGCTACGCTCCGTGCTCGGCCTTCCATTGTTTAAACAGCTCACACTGGGGGTAACAAGGGCATGATCAGATGTAGTGTGTACCAAAAAAAATGGAAAAACCCCACCCACCTTCTGTCTATGGCTGGCTGCGTGTGGGTTGAGACCCAAGCTGTCCAATCAGTGACTGCCATTGGGGTTCAGCTCAAGTCCGAGTCCAAACCGAACTTTATCTAAAGTCCGGCTGAACCCACCTAACCAAACTTCCACAGGTCCACTCATCTCTACCTATGAGGACTCCATTTTTATATGTACTACAGCTTAAAGGGGTATTTCAGCTTAAGCAATTTATCCCCGATTACTTTATGCAGCAGGTTGTATGTGAGCCTTGTTACTCCATTCAAGTCTATGACACTGAAGACCTATCTTCATCAGAGGCTATCTTCATTGGTCTCACTCATGCATTTTGTTGTACATGCACATGACGATCCATTCAACTCTTTCTGCCTGTAGGCCTGTGACCTAGACAAAGCCAGAGAAGAATGGGGGACACCAATTCTGGAGATCAGTAGTGGTGCCACTGTTGGGACCCACACCGTTGTAACAGCTATGACCTTTCCAGTGCACAGGGCGCACAGTACCTTGTTTAGGCTGGAATACTCCTTTATGTGAAATGTGATCATTTACTGAAAACAATACACTTTATTTCTTGTAAAAGCTTTTAGTTTTTAAGTGAAGCGGTAATAGAGTGATGTTAGTGCTGATGACATAGCCTGGAAGATAATCTCCCATCCGCAGCTGCTGAAAGTTATAGCTTTAATAATAATAATGATACATAAATAAAGCAATTTATATAAAACGGTCAATGATAAATTGCATATTTTATCTCATCACTGTATACGCTATAATGCAGAACAGATGTTATGAGGAGTATTTCCGAGGTTATGGACATCCAAGTTATTCATGGACAAAATGTTCCTGGCTTGTCTTATTTACATTTAATGGCGTCCACATACATTTTATTATATATATATATTTGCTCTATAATATTTCAGCATTCCACTGGAGACCACCCGTAAACAGGACCGGGCAAATGATCAGTAATCAGCTTATATCTTTCAGCAATATGGACAATGGTACACATGGTAAAACATGGAGGCAGGCAGTATCCAGAAGAATAATTTACTACATTGGTATCCAATATATATCATTCATTTGTGTATTTATACACATGGCTGATTGGGAATGGATGATTGCTTAGAAAAGAACACAAACTCGAGGTGGATAAATTGCTTAATTTAACATGTAGTCTTTAAGAATTTAGGAGAAAATTAGAGAAAGCTACCACATGCACATTCAACTGTCTATGTTGGGAAGGCTAAGAGAACAAGATAGGAAAGAACTAAAAAAAATTGATTCAAAGCAAATTAATTTAGGAGAGAACAGATAAACAAAAAAAGAATGAAGAAGACTCAAAAATAAGAATGTGTAGAAGAAAATTATAAATAAAAAATAAAAGAATGGAAGAATACGAAAAAGAAAGAATGTGAGAAAGAATAAAGGCCACTTTACATACTGCGATCTCGCTAGCGAGATCGCTAGCGTGCGTACCCACCCCCATCGGTTGTGCGTCACGGGCAAATCGCTGCCCGTGGCGCACAACGTCGCTCGGACCCGTCACACTGCTTACCTGCCTAGCAACGTCGCTGTGACCGGCAAACCGCCTCCTTTCTAAGGGGGCGGTTCATGTGGCGTCACAGCGACGTCACTAAGCGGCCGCCCAATAGAAGCGGAAGGGCGGAGATGAGCGGGACGTAACATCCCGCCCACCTCCTTCCTTTCTCATTGCCGGCGGATGCAGGTAAGGTGAGGCGCCTCGTTCCTGTGGTGTCACACATAGCGATGTGTCGTGCCGCAGTAATGACGAACAACATCGTACCTATAGCAGCAACGATATTTGGGAACTGGACAGCATGTCAACGAGCAACGATAAGGTGAGTATTTTTGCTCGTTAGCGGTCGCTCGTACGTGTCACACGCAATGACGCCGCTAACAAGGCCGGTTGTGCGTCACGAAATCCGTGACCCCAACGACATCGCATTAGCGATGTCGTTGCGTTTTAAGCGGCCTTAAGAAAGAGAATGAAAAAAAAGGAAAAAATCAGAAAGCAAATAAGAGAAAGAAATATCTAAAGAGAGACATATAGAAAGAGTGAAAAATAATGAAACTATGAAACTATAGCTTACATTATACTTTGTACACGAGTTGAGCCCATCCAAGCATCCAACTGCTCATTACAAGTACCGACAACCCGAACCTGGTAGTACTCACTCATCACTAACTGTTACGAGTACCGAACATCCGGGCATGGTAGTGCTCACTCATCACTAACTGTTACGAGTGTTGAACATCCGGGCATGGTAGTGCTCACTCATCACTAACTGTTACGAGTGTTGAACATCCGGGCATGGTAGTGCTCACTCATCACTAACTGTTATGAGTTACGAGCACCCAAGTATTGTAGTGCTCGCTCATCACTAACTGTTACAAGTACCGAGCGCCCGAGCCTGGTAGTGCTCACTCATCACTAATCGTTACGAGTACCGAACATCCGAGCATGGTAGTGCTCGCTCATCATTAACCGCTAAAAGTACTAAGCACCCAAGCCTGGTACTGCTCACTCATAACTTGGCCTTTGAAGTAGATTCTGCAATTCATGCAAACGTTTGGAGATTTATTAGGTTATTTGTGCCAGTTCTCTGACAAAATATTTTTTTTAAATTTGGCAAACATCTATTTTGCTTAATTTTCTGCACACCCCAACAGATTAACTTAGTTTCCCTAGTTAATAAATTAATGTAAATTGTAACTCAAAGCTGCCAAAAATTTAAATGTGTTGTCCGGTCTAAATCCACAAGTCTGCAGTCACTCTATGGGTCTTTCTATCTGACTGCAGACTCCTCACTTTGCACACACTGTAGGCCGTGATTCGCCGGTGTTAGAGTCGGGAATAGCGGTCATAAGGCCGCGAGTATGTGATATGCAGGCTTCCAGACAGAATCTGGCTAGAGGGCGTGGCCTCGCTCAATGCAAGAGTATTGAGCGACGCTCGCCCTCTAGGCGGATTCTGGCCAGGAATGTGCATATCACATACTCGCGGCCTTGTGACCGCCGTTGTGACCCAGACGCTGGCGAATCCTCTCCATGAACAGTTTGTGCTAAGTGAGCATTAACAAGTCTGCAGTCACATAGACTGACACAGTGACTGCAAACTTGTGGATTTAGACCGGATAACCCCTTTAAGTTTCTAAAACATAGACAATGGAAATTTATTAGGAGGGCCTTGCTACTTAAACAGGCTCTAGTGCAAGACTGACATATTCCTGGCAATGTTTGGTTCATTGACTGCCTTAGACTTTTTTGTCCATGTAAGTCCCATTTCTGCTCTTCTAAACTGTATGATGTCACTGCTGTTTTAAATTATTGAAAAGTCACGAGACAACATTAATTCTCACCAGCTTAATGACTAAGGATATATTATCACAATAAAGAAGCATTTCCTAGACAGTTCCCTTCCTTCATGAATCCATCTTGTTTCCTCTATAAAAAAACGGTCTCACGGGACTCATCCCAACAAACGTTCTCCTGACTTCTAAAGTTATTTTGGACTTGGCTTTCTGTATTCTCATGTTAATGGTATGATGCAGCTGCTGCGTGTTTTATTCACATAGCTGACAGATACTGCCGAGAGATAAAATTTGATTTCTCACCTCTAACCTATGGCAAAGCTGACAACAAACAGCAATGGTATGAATGCCAAAAATCTGCTGATGAAATCTGTGTAGTGATCTTCAAGGAAATCAATATTTCTTTTATCTTTTCTTTGAAAGTCTACATGAAATGTCTGACAAAGTGTGCGAAAGTATGTGGCAGGATATCAAGGCTGACACTGTTCTATTATTTGGTGCCCTATCTTAAAGGGTATATCAGGGACTTTAATTAATTAAATGTGCCCAAGCACTAATAGATACATAGTTGCTACCAACTTGCCTATTGTGACCGGTGCCGTTCTTCGCCGACACAGAGCAGTCACTGACCATTCCTGCCGGTGACACAGCAGCTTCTGCTGATGTTGCGACAACAAAGCAGGGCTTTCCATCCGTTCTGCTCTGTAGACAGGGCAGGAATGGCGATGTCATGCTGATAGACAGCCGACTCACCCAGGTAGGCAGCAGGCAGCCGACTGTCAATCAGCATGTTAGCAGTCCTGCCCCATTTATAGAACAGAGCGCAAAAGAAGCTTCTCTGTTGATGAAGGAGTTGTATTGCCGACAGGAAGAGCGGTCTGTGCCAGCGAAGAACAGCACCAGGCACAAATGGCAGCTAGGTAGGAACAACCAGCCTGTTAAGGCTATGTGCGCACACAGCGTTTTTTACTACCTTCCATGAGTAATCTGTAAATTACAGTAAATAAACACACACCAGAAAAAATCCTTTATTAGAAAAAAAAACACTAACAAATTGCCTTGTTCACCAATTTTATAAGCCCGAAAAAGCCCTCCGTGTCCGGCGTAATCCAGGATGGTCCTGCGTCGCTTCCAGCTGTGCTGCATGAAGGTGACCGGAGCTGCAGAAGACACCGCCGCTCCTGACAGCTCCATGCAGCTAATGAAGGGAATAGCGCGATCAGCTGTATTCAGCGTTGGCCGCGAGTAACCTCAGTGATAGCTCAGCTGATCACGCTATTCCCTTCATTAGCTGAGTGGAGCTCACAGGAGCGGCGGTGTCTTCTGCAGCTCCGGTCACCTTCATGCAGCACAGCTGGAAGCGACGCTGGACCATCCTGGATTACGCCGGACACGGAGGGCTTTTTCGGGCTTATAAAATTGGTGAACAAGGCAATTTGTTAGTGTTTTTTTCTAATAAAGGATTTTTTCTGGTGTGTGTTTATTTACTGTAATTTACAGATTACTCATGGAAGGTATCTCGGGGAGACGCCTCACATGATTAATCTAGGACTTATTGGCAGCTATGGGCTGCCAAAAACTCCTTATTACCCCGATTTGCCAACGCACCAGGGCAAATCGGGAAGAGCCGGGTACAGTCCCAGAACTGTCGCATATAATGTATGCGGCAATTCTGGGCGGCTGCTGACTGATATTGTTAGGCTGGGGGGCTCCCCATAACGTGGGGCTCCCCATCCTGAGAATACCAGCCTTCAGCCTTATGGCTTTATCTGGCTGGTATTAAAACGCCCCAAAAATTCGGAACACGGACCCGAAAAACGGACCGTGTCACACGGACGTTTTTTATGCAGAAGTGTGTTTTAGGCCTGAAGAAAATCCTGAAAACATGACCTGTTGGGGGCCGTGAGGATTGGAGTTTGGGAACCACTGCTTTATATCATATTTGTCACCTAGTTTCGTTTGCTCCTTACATTGAAATACTTGTAAACTGAAGACAAGTCTGCATTTCTATTTTCCGGGAGGCATTTGGCAATTGTGAGGGATTTCCACTGCGGCCATGCATATAATACATATTAGGAGCTTTCATGATCACATTCACATTTACTTGTAATTTTGCTTTGAACAAAAAAAATAGCCCTTTCAGCACTGTCACCTTGTACTAAAGCTGTATGTCTAGGAATTAGATGGATATTTTTGTAAAATCTATGTTGCTATAGGTGTCATCATAGGGATATTACTCACTACAATTGCACAAGAAAAAGTCGGTGTGATTCAGATGTCACTACTCACAGAATGTGAAAGGTTGCTCTGTTACATCACCTTTTCTTTCCTGTACTCCAGTTTTCATAAACACACTCCACCCCATGAAGTCAGATTTTGGGCAGGCTCTGAAAAGCACTCAACTTTTCCCCTTCATCTTGTCTTATATGAACTCAACAATCTCAATTACCACTAACCTTCTGACATATGGTAGTCTGGTCTGTGGTCAATATTTAGGGGTAGTCTGTTCTGTGGTCTATCTGTATTAGCTCAGGGACTTAGCTAGGTCTGTACTTTCTTAAGGATCTTCATTTACATTGGGAGTGGTCTGGGCTCCTTGTTAACCCCTTTATGACATATGACGTAAACTTATGTCATATGTCGAGTCCCTGCCTTTGATATGGGCTCGCACGCCAAACCCGCAATTTTCCTTGCACATGACAGCTGATTTAATCAACCATCAAGTGCCTTTAAGAGCCGCATATGGACCAGAGATAACGCAAAAACTGATAACTAGTTAAATCCCGCTGTCAGTTTCAGACAGGACAGAGGCATTTAACATGTACTGGCAGGGGGGTGCGTCATTCCTCCTGCCCATTGGCGCCTTTTACATGATTATGGAGCACTGATGGGTTGTAATGAAAGCTGGGGGTCTGCTGAAGAACCACATTCCTCTCATTATGATTGCCGGAGTTCATATGAAACTGTGATTTCTGCTATACATAGCAGTGCTGATTCACTGCTGTGTATAGCACAGGCTATCAGAGAATCACAGCTTCAAGTCCCTTATTAAATATGTGCCACCCCAGTGTCAGAAGCCGGGCTGGTCGGATCCGGATCCGCGGTGGCTCGAGGGGCGTCCGGACCCAGGGGTCGTGCGGCCACTCAAATGAAGGGGGTATTTACAGGGGATTGTGTTCAAGTTCGTGACGCCACCCGTGGAGTGTGGTAATGTGAAGTACCATCGCTGCAGTTGGGAGTACCCGGGGGCGATGGAATCGGGCAGCCAGGTGTTAGAACCCTCCATGGGCAGGGGGAATGCCCCGGGACTCGGTGATGGTGTTCAGGGAGTGCCGTGGGGAGTGAAAGGGTCACTTGCGTACTCACTCAGTCCATAAAGCTGACACCGACAACTGGATAAACCAAATTTCTGGATACCGCTGTCACTGAGGGGAGCTAGTTCGGGTCCCGTCCCCAATGGTGCTGCCTGGTGATCCATGACATTCCTCCTGGCACTAAGTTCACTTCTCTGTTGGTCTCAGTAGTATGGAACTAGTTGAGTCCCGAGTTTCCAAGGAGCCTGGCTCCTGACCTCCTCTCTCCTTCACTTCACTCTTCACTCTCCTACTCCTACTACTGCTACTCCTGACACTCCTGACCTCCCCTTAACCAACCCCCAAGTAGGCGACCCTATTCCGCTCAGGCCATCCACTGGTGTGTCTGGTCGGTGTGGTGCAGAGTGTAACTAGGATTTTAATTAGCTGATGTAGGCAACACCATGTAGTTGGAGACCCATAACCAAGAAGGATGTGGATATTGCACGGCAGGGCAGTTTGTACAATACCCTGTGACGACCTGATAGTCCAGGGGCGTCACAAATACAGTAAAAAAAAGTTTTAAAAAATATGAAAAAAAAACAACAAAAAGCACAAATCATCCCTTTTTTACCCAAATAAAGATAAAACAAAAAAAATACACATATTTGGTATTTGGACATCAGAAATGGCTAATCTATGAAAATGTAAAATAAATTAATCCAATTGGTAAACGGCGCAACAAGAAACAAAATCATAATGTCATAATTAAGTTGTTTTGATCGTTGCAACATTGTAATAAAATGCAATAAAAGGCAAACAAAACATCGCATCTACCCAATAATGGCATCAGTAAAAACATCAGCTCAGGGTGCAAAAAATAAGCCATCAGACAGTCCCAGATCCCAAAAATTGAAAACTTTACGGATCACTGAATATGAAGATACAGGCAAAAAAAATTATATTGCAAATTTCGGAATTTTTTTCACTACTTAATTCAAAAACAAAATATAGATATTTGGTATCTATGTAGTCATGCTAACCTGGAGAATCATATTGCCAGGTCACTTTTACCATATAGTGAGCATGGTAAATAAAAAAAAATCCCAAAACAATTGTGGAATCACGCTTTGTTTTGCAATCTGTTTTCCCTTTTCCATTACAATATGGCGCAGAATTAATGGTGTCCTTCAAGAGTACAACTTTTCTCACAAAAAGCAAGCCTACAAAAATGTACTCATATGGCTATATTGACGGAAAATGTAAAAAGTTATGGTTTTTGGAAAAAAGGAGAAGACGTCAGTGGGGAATTTGAGCATTTTTCTGTAAGATTCTTGCAAACGTTTCTGCGTTTGTAGCTGATTTTTGACATCATTATGCCTAAAAAGATGCATGTAATTATTTAAAAAAAAGGAATGAAATCTGTGGACTCTTATTACTCAACATTACTCATGTGTCTGGGAAAAAGTGTGATTTCCTTAGCAATCTCTTGGACCAGTGCATGATACTGGCAGCCGCCTGACAGCTCTAGTGATGTCACTTGTAAGCCATGCACAATCACATATTGATTTGATTTCAATATTGCAAGATAGCATAATAGGAAATGTATTCACTTTACAATAATGGATATCTGTTCTTTCAACATATGAAAAATGATCATTTATCTTAACAGGTAATGTTAGCATAATAAGAAAAATGTGAACAAATCTGGGAATCATTTTTTAATATATGTAGAACTGATTTCTTTCTATAGAAATTCTCAATTTATTGCAGTTGCTCATTGTGACACATACAGTAACACTTATCTCTTGCCTTGTTTTGGGCTAAAGCGGGCTTTTCACGCTACAATATATCTAACGATGTGTCGGCGGGGGTTACGTCGTAAGTGACGCACATCCGGCATCGTTAGTGATATTGTAGTGTGTGAAACCTACGTGCGATTTCGATTGAACGAATAAACGTTAATCGCATACACGTCATTCAAAACCTAAAAATTGAACGTCGGGTTGTTCAATGTTCCCGAGGCAGCACACATCGCAGTGTGTGACACCTCGGGAACGATGAACTGCAGCTTACCTGCGTCCCGTGGCTCCCGCCGGCTATGCAAAAGGAAGGAGGTGGGCGGGATGTTTACGTCCCGCTCATCTCCGCCCCTCTGCTTCTATTGGCCGGCTGCCGTGTGACGTCGTTGTGATGCCGCACGACCCGCCCCCTTAGGAAGGGGGCGGGTCGCCGGCCAGAGCGACGTCGCAGGGCAGGTAAGTGCATGTGAAGCTGCCGTAGCGATAATGTTCGCTACGGAAGCTATCACAAGATATTGCATGTGCGACGGGGGCGGGTACTATCGCATTTGGCATCGCTAGCCCATGCTAGCAATGTTGCAACGTGCAAAGTACCCCTTAGACTTATAGGCCAGTTTTTAGATAATAGGTTTTCAGTATAGAGGCATATAGAGGTACAAGAAAAACATCATGCACCTCTGGGATTGCTGTATTATAGCAGTATGGCTAATACATTTTCTCGTTTGAAATCAACCATTTTAGAGGAATTTATGAGTTTTTTTTATCTACAATTAAATTTAAAGTGTACCTGTTATTTCCGGTGACGTTTCATGATAGGTTATTATGTGTATGTGCATGAGCAATGAATAATAATATTATGGCCATTATATGACTTGTATGCTGTTTTTCTCACCAGGTCTCATCTGCAGGATCTCTCTCTATTTTTTGTTGTCTCTGAGCTAGTGGGTGGAGATTAGCTGCTTTGGTGTCTGCCTTACAGGGTACACAGACATGAGAATTCATGCTTTCCTATCTCTAATTAAAACATATTCATAAGCAGCAGTATAGAGGCCATTATACAGCAATGATGAGCAATGGAACTACAAATAAAGTATTTGGGTGAGATTAACACTAGAAATGAGCGAATGCCTTTGCTGGGTTAGTTAAAATTTGGTTCATGACCTGGACTTTACCGAAACTTGACCCTGAACCCCATATAAGTCAATGAAGACCTGAACTTCTGTGTTGTAAAATGGTCATAGTAAAGGCTAGGAGGCTACAAAAGGAAGCAAAATGGGTGAATTACCCTGCAAATAAATGTGGATAAGGAATGATTTTTTAAAAAAATCATGTGGTCTCCCGCCTATTTTTGATAACTGCCACAGGTAAAGCAGACAACTGCGGACTGCATCCCTCCGCTGTCAGCTTTGCCTTGGCTGGTTACTAAAAATAGAGGGGATCCCAAGTCAATTTTTTAAATTATTTAAATAAATAATTTTAAAAAACAGCGTGGACTCTGCCCTATTTTTGATAGCCATCCAACGTAAAGCAGACAGCGAGGCTGATATTATCAGGCTGGGAGGGCCCATCTTTATTTGGCACCTCTCTGCCTAATAATAGCAGCCTGCAGAAGTGGCACATCTATTAGATGGAAATTATGTCAGATCTTAATTGACAGCTAACATCCTGCCCAGGGGTTAGTAATGGACAGGCATCTATCAGACACAACTATTAGCAACCAGGTAATATAGCTGTCTGCAATTTTCACATGCAATAAAGCTTGTTGATTGCCTGCGCTGCAGCTTTTCATCACACTTTATTAGCATACAAACAGTACCCAAACTCATACAGACTTTTTTTTAAAAGTCCATGTTTGGACTGGTGTCTGGTATGAAACCCAAACTATACCATTCAGGTTTGCTCATCTCTAATAAACACATAATAGAAAGCATATTGTGGTCTGACTCTGTCTTACATACTTTGTTCCTTGCACCTCCTTCAAAAGTGAAGAATATCATATGTTAAGTTCCATAGGATACATAATAAAAGGATTGGAAATTTGACGTTTTTCATGTTCACTTGTATAGTTAGTTAAAGCAAAGTTTATAGAAACAGTGTTAATCATTAAAAGGAGTTTATCAGCAGGTTTTTGCTATGTAATCTAAAGACAGTATGAGAGAGCAGTTGAGACACTGATTTCAGGCATGTGTCATTTATTAGGCTGTGTGCTGTTGTTTCAATACAATGAGTGTTTTATCAGCGGTAGATTATCACTGCCAAGACTGTGTCCCTTTGCATCGTGGTCTGACCACACCAATCCCCCCCCCCCAGATAACCAGCTCACTGTCAATATACAATGTACACAGGAAGCTGTGGTGTGGGTGGGGTTAGCTTTCTTAACTTTTCTACATCTAAAAACTCTGTAACACATCTTTGAACCCAGTAAAGTAAGTGACACATCATTGGTCTCTTTTCCTACATTATGCTGCTCTCAGATGAGGTAGCAAAAACCCAGTGACAGATTCCCTTTAAAATTTCAGAATCCCATTCAGTAACATAAATCAGTTTATTGCTCTGTGTTATGGTAAGACTACAGAGCAACCAATAAGCAAATGAAAAAAAGTGATTTGTCAACATAAAATGTCATGCTGTCATGGCAGAAATGAACTCCAACTGTTATAACATTAAATCAATAAAATTCTAATGAGCGTTTATTGTTAAAGGGAATCTGTCAACAGGTTTTTGGTATCTTATCTGAGAGCAGCACAGCAAAATGTAGGTTAAGAGACTCTGATTCCAACAATGTATCACTTAGTTTACTGGTTGCAGCAGTTGTGACACAATCAGAGTTCTTATGCTATGTTCACATTTCCGTCGTTTTGCTTCCGTCAGGTCCGTCGTTGCGATGCAAAGATGGATCCGTTGTTTTTGCGATGTGAACTGACGCAACGGATGTGTTATTTCACAGGATTCCGTTCACAGGAATCCTGTGAAAAAACTGATCCATCGCGTCCGTTACATGCGTTATGCGTCCGTTTTTTGACGGATCTGTCATGATCCGTTTGTGTTTGGGACAGCTCAATGGGAGTGCCAGACATAGCGGGCATGCTCAGTAGAGTATGACAGAATCCAGCACTGGATTCCGTCGTGTGATGGATTATGACGGAATCCAGCACGATAGATATACGTAACGGATGGCGACGGACACCTGCGGAGTCCATTTTTTTGCCGCTCCAAAAACGTTACATGCAGCGTTGCTCCCACCTGATGGTCAGTCAGTAAACGATTGATTCGTCACGCCGCAGATGCAATGCAAGGCCATCAGTCACAATCTGTCGCTAATAGAAGTCTATGGGGAAAAAACAGATTCCTGCAAAATATTTTACAGGATACCGTAATTCCTCATGGCGACGGATTGCGACGGAAGCAAAACAACGGAAATGTGAACATAGCCTTAGATGTAGCATGTAGCAGAGCTCAGAAGCTAACCTCACCCACACCACAGCTTTATGTGTACCTTTTCTATTGACAGTGAGCTGCTTATCAGAGTAGGGGGCCTGGTCAGCCTAGCAGTCACTTGTGCTTTATGGGTACTTCTCACACAGCAAGATCGCTAGATTGCTGCTGAGTCACAGGTTTTGTGACGTACCAGTGACCTCATCAGCGATCCCGCTGTGTGTGACACTAAGCAGCGACCTGGCCCCTACTGTGAAAATCGCTGATCGTTACACACAGTGCTGGTTCATTTTTTGCTCGTTGCTCTCCTGCTGTGAAGCACACATCGCTGTGTTTGACAGCGAGAGAGCAACGATCTGAAAGTGCAGGGAGCAGGGAGCAGGGAGCCGGCGTATGTAAGCTGCGGACGCTGGTAACCAAGGTACACATCGGGTAACTAAGCGAAGTGCTTTGCTTGGTTACCCGATATTTACCTTGGTTACTAGCGTACGCCGCTCTCAGGCTGCCAGTGCTCGCTCCCTGCACACGTAGCCAGAGTACACATCGGGTAACTAAGCGAAGCGCTTTGCTTAGTAAGCCAATGTGAAAGCTCACCAGCGACCATGTAGCGACGCACCAGCGATCCTGACCAGTTCATATCGTCGTCGGAACTGCTGGTACGTCGTTTAGTGAGACGGTACCCTTAGAATGGGCAGTGATAATCTCCTGGTGATTAAACAATTACTATAATTAAACAACAGCACACAACTTGATAACTGACACATTGCTGAATTCAGTGTTTTAACCACTACCTCACGTGGTTCTCAGATTACATAGCAAAAACTTGTTGTCAGATTCCCTTTAAAAAATGCTCCATTATAATGCCATTCAAAATGGAGAGGAGAAGGGGTTAATGCCGCGCATCAGCCAAATGAAACTGTATAAATGTTGATGAATAAATGTCTTTCCTTTATTTCATCGGTCTACGCGTTTCGAGGTATAAAGCTCTTCCTCAGGACCAGTACATCAACAAAAGCAAAGCATAGATCCAAAACAGCAGAACTATATACATCTGGTATAACAAGAGGACCGCCTACCGATAAAAAAAATCATTGGGCAATCCCCTTGTCTGCATGACATAGCAGATCTCATCGGTACAACAAAATTACATAAAATAACATTTGCATATAATCATACACTAATATAGCTCATATAGGTTAAAAACAGAAAAACAAATAAATATATATGTGTAAAAGTAAAAAAAGAAAAAAGTAAAAAAGTGTGTGTGCCTATTAGAGTGACTAGAACCTCTGGATGGACGATAACCTCCATCATAAATTTGACCTTCCTTTTAGCGGTAAGCGCTATCGCTGGTATTGTGGAAGTGTCTCTTTTTCTCCTTCTCTCCATTTTGAATGCTTATCCACGTGGGGCTGCAGCAGACGCCATTATCTTATGCTTATCAGTGGTTGTGACGTTCACAAACGAAATAGGTGACTATATTCCCTATTTACTATACTCGTCCGCCTGGTGTTACACTATCAGCGCTTCTTACTTTTTAGATTTGTCATTATAATGCCAAACAGCCTCAACTGACTTTTTTTTTTTAAAATAGATCTCTGGAAAACTACTCCAACATGACACATATCATCTCAACAGATTATGCTCCACGAGTCTGCATCAGAGTTGGATAAATGGAAAGAAAAATATCAGATCCTCTTGCTCGAGGTGTAAGAGGCGCTGCAGTAATATGCTCCTGATACTCCTGAGTTCAGTGGAGATAACATACCTATTTTTTAAAGCTGCATCCATATGTAGCATCTGTATTTGGAGGAGTGAAAGTAAACTAGCTCTTCTAAAAATTCTACGCTTTTAACTAGAGGTGAGCAGATGTTTTGAAATTCAAATTTGTTGACATTTTCAAATTTTCCACTAAAATTAGATATGTGGCAAGCTAATTGCCCAATACAGGAAATATTGTAATTGCTTGGAATATACATGTGAGGGAGAGGAGAGGGAGAAAACTTCACTGACCATAAGGCGGGCTTTGCACACTACGACATCGCAGGTGCGATGTCGGTGGGGTCAAATTGAAAGTGACGCACATCCGGCATCGCATGCGACATCGTAGTGTGTAAAGCCTAGATGATACGATTAACGAGCGCAAAATAGATATCGATATCGAATCCATAATTACGCTGACGCGATGGTCCGATGTTGTTCCTCGCTCCTGCGGCAGCACACATCGCTGTGTGTGAAGTCGCAGGAGCGAGGAACATCTCCTACCGGCGTCACCGCAGCTTCCGTAGGATATGCGGAAGGAAGGAGGTGGGCGGAATGTTTACATCCTGCCCATCTCCGCCCCTCCGCCGCTATTGGCCGCCTGCCGT
The DNA here is from genome assembly GCF_048569485.1 of Anomaloglossus baeobatrachus. Taxonomy (NCBI): domain Eukaryota; kingdom Metazoa; phylum Chordata; class Amphibia; order Anura; family Aromobatidae; genus Anomaloglossus; species Anomaloglossus baeobatrachus. The sequence continues at coordinate 383,989,447 of NC_134355.1, read as the reverse complement.
GTGACGTCGCTATGACGCCACACGACCCGTCCCCTTAGGAAGGAGGCGGGTCGCCGGCCAGAGCGACGGTCGCAGGGCAGGTGAGTGCATGTGAAGCTGGCGTAGCGATAATGTTCGCTACGCCAGCTATCACACGATATCGTACCTGTGACAGGGGCGGGGACTATCGCGTGCGACATCGCAGCATCGGCTTGCGATGTTGCAACGTGCAAAGCCGCCCTAAGAGTATACACCTTACAGGTGCGAGAGAGAGGGACGCGCTATCCAGAAGAGCTTATACACTACAGAAAAGAGAAAAAAAGGACCCTGCTGACCATAAGAGCTTACACTCTACATGAGAGAGAGAAAGGACTTTGCTGACCACAAGACCTTACATTTTATACAATAGAGAGTCAGACAGAGAGGAGGGAGAGCTTCATTGCTCCTTTGGAACCTGTGCTGCGCAGGGTGCAGAGCCCTAGGGTGGAACATACTTTACGTTCCACCACCAGAATCTGCCAGACAGGGGGATTCCACGTGCCTCTGGCCACCACAAGATCCCGGAGCACAGTGGCACATAGGGTCCGGAGTCGTGATTATGGTCAGGCCCCATAGTGGATCCGCACCACCTGCACATGCGACAAGAACCGAATTATAAGAACTGGGGTCCCCAAGTAGCTTCAGGCCACAGGGATCCAACACTAAAAGCGCAATGGGGAAGGGCCTACAGACTACCGCACCGGTACTCACCTCCAAAGGATCCGGGATCGGCTGGAGCCCATCACGGCGGAGACCAGCAACCTGGGGCAACATAAGAACAGTAAAGACCTGGAACCGCAACTACCATGTCCGTCCTTCATTGTCGGCGCTCCGCGCTTTGGAGCCAACGGCCACTACTACCTCCATCATCCTCCCTGGCGTCTAGCTTCACCGGCGGGAAGCTGAATCATCCTAGCTGCGACAACATCTGCCCCAGAGGACAGTGTCCGCAGTGGCGATTAATCCCTGGCTGCATACCGCAGGTGGCGTCACAAGACAACTACTACTCCCAACATCCCAATCCTCTCATCCCATCTCCCCTTTAGTGTACACTTCGGGGCCACGAACCCAGGCAGGGCCACTTGTGACATCCCAGACCCGACATCACCGGTCTGGCGACGAGTAATTTAACCTCTGCCCCGTGGGTGCTACATAAGCAGTGATAGAAATGGTTAAACCGCTTTGCTGTGCAGGAAAACAGTATCAGAAAACTTTGATGGTGATTTTATTAGTCAACGTGTTCTGATATTCTGATATTCTTTTCCTGAATGGCAGCGCGATTTAACATTTCTATCACTGCTTACAGTTTACACTTTATGGGATAAAGTGAGAGTGAGAGAGGGCCCCACTGATTATAAGAGCTTACACTCTACAGGAGAGAGAGAGGAATGCGCTGATTATAAGAACTTATTCACTACAGGAGAGAGAGATGACCCTGCTAATTATAAGTGCGTACACTCTACAGGAGAATGAGAGGACACTGCTGACCTTAAGAGCTTACACTCTACAGGAGAGAAAGAGAGAGGGCCCTGGTGACCATATAAGCTTAAACTCTAGAGGAGAAACAGAAGACCCTGCTGACAATAAGAGCTTACACTCTACATAAGAGAGAGAGAAAGAACCCTACTGACCATAAGAGTTTACAATCTACTTGTGAGAGAGAGAAAGAAAGAGAGTACCCTGCTGACCATAAGAGATTACACTCTACAGGAAAGAGAGAATGAGGGACTCTGCTGACCATAAAAGTTTACACTACACAGAAGAGAAAGAGAGAAAGGACTTTGCTGAAGATAAGAGCTTACACTCTACAGGAGAGAATGGACCCTGCTGACCATAAGAGTTTACACTCTACAAGAAAGAGAGAGGACCGTATTGACCATTAGAGTTTACACTCTACAGTGAGAGAGATAGAGAGAAAGAGGAGACCCTGCCAACCATAACAGCTTACACTCTACAGGAGAGAGCGAGAGAGCACCATGTTGACCATAAGAGCTTACACTCTACAGGAGAAATAGGAGACCCTGCTGACCATAAGAGCTTACACTCTAAAGAAGTGAGGGATAGGGGACCTAGCTGAACATAAGCTTATACTCTACAGGAAAAAGAGAAAGGGAAGAGCCTGCTGACCATAAGAGCTTACACTCTACAGGAGAGAGAGAAAGGACCTTGCTGACCATAAGAGCTTACACTCTATAGAAGAAAGAGAGGACCCTGCTGATTATAAGAGCTTACACTCTACAGGAAAGAGAGAGGACCCTGCTGAACACAAGTGCTTACACTCTACAGAGGAGACTTACTCAGTGATTCTTGAGATGTAAAACGTCTGTGCTGTTCAAACTGCTGATTTTTGATGACCCAGGTACTGACCGCCAATATACAATGTATGATAGCATATATCTGCAGGGCAGTATTGGGACACCAGTGCAGAAATACAAAGTGATGTTAGCCTGCTCTTTGATGCCTCAGCAGTGTGAGAAATGGTGCTCTGCAAGTTTGTTGTTTTTTCTAAGAGTAAATCTCAAAATATTCAAATTTGTGTGCAACTCAGACTCAAGTGTACGTGGATTGATCTAGTCATCTCCATTTTTAACTGATTAGTCCTGTGTTTTAACCATATGCATCAAGTGTGGTTGTCACAGAAGTTTTTTCAAAAATTGCCGACTGTCATGGTGTGTGTGTGTGTTTGTGGAGTTAACCCTTGTTGTTTTTTTGTAACTACCTTTCTGCTCTTGATTTTCTCCTGAGTCTCTCATTGTTAGTTCCTGTGTGTTTGCAGGGTGTCAGAGTTTTGGTATTATCCTGTCTGTCTTAATCTGTGTTTCCATCTATCCTGCACCTTCCTGCCCTGGTGGGTGAGAGGAATCAGATCAGTTCTTGTCAGGAGCTTACCCAGGCATGGGACCTAGGCATCTCCACCATTAGGGGTAAACCTGAGGTTAGGGATAGCCTTGTGACCCCTAGCATGAGGACCAGCATAGGAACCTATGTCCCTCACTTTCCTACAGTCACATTGTGATAGTGGTCTTTCAAAGCCACAATCGTCTAACACAGGCTAGACTAGGGTGGGAAATCTAAGAAACGTGCTGGTGTTCACTCTTGCTGTAGTAGGATTTCGAGATCATGGTCCCCAGTATAATCACGGATTGGCAGTGGTGATGGTATTGGATTGAAGCTTGGTCAAGGGTTCTCACAAAAGAAGAGGCCAGAATAAGACAAGCCAAGGGATGAGACTGAACATAGGTCTGGAGCTATAAGTAGTCATGACCAGGAGGAACACTGCAAGTACCAGACACAGTATGCAAGCATCAAGACAGAAGTGTGGTCAGGTAACAAGGCTGAGGTGAGGAACAATTGCTATATAATTTCCATCTATATGCATAGGAACAAGATAAAGGAAGGATAGATTTCAATCACCAGGCAATGAGTGGTAGGTGAATTCCTGTCTAAATAGACAACCAGGCGTTTCCTCATCTCCTGACACTACCTTGTGCTGTGCTCTATAATGTCATGGCCCAAACCAGTAGGACCGTGGCCTGTACAAAAGTGTTTGGTAGCGTGGCCTATAGAAAAGTGTCTGGATGCGTGGCCTGTAGAAAATTGTTTGGCTGGCTAGCAATCAGACACAGTTTTTGGGAGAAGCTGCAGTAACTTTCGCCTGCCACCAGGGGAGGTAAGACCAGGTATACAAAATGGGTATCTGTAATTTACACTTATTACTGTAGAGATTTTTAGTGAAATGTTTTATATGGGTCACAGATCTGATAAAGCTGAGCATATATTACCTGTAAACATTTTGCCTTTTTGTCCATAAAAATATATAATATAAGAGATTGCTTCCATTTTTTTTATAGAAAAGAAACTTACAGCTGTAAAAATATCAGCACTTTGATGAAGCTACTATCCTGTCATCACAGATGATTCCTTTTTGCTTTTTTTATACACATTTATGTCATGCTTTTAAAATCATATAGGAGACCTACAACCCCCATCAGTCATCTTGACAAGTGTGCACACCATGATATGCATTAGTGCTTTCAACTGTTGAAGATGAAGAATGCAAGACACACACGAAGAATATTTAATATTTAATATTAATAATCTTAGTACTCTTTGCTGCTAAAAAATAGGGTTTATTACCAAAATGACAAAATGTGCAGTCTCTAGAGGTGTCCTTAGTAGCCCCAGTCACTGCGGGCTACAATTTAATGCCTGTTTGATGTGCAGAGTTGAACCAAGCTGTCCAAGTCTCATTCCTGCACTATATGGCTTGACTGATAGCAGTTAAGCTCTATAGGGTGGAAAGAAGGTGTGGACTGGTCTGGACGTTGGCGAGGATAAATGTTGGCTGTTGGATGAATGTTAGCTGAATCAGCCGATCTCAGGACTGGCTGACCATTTCGTGTGTATTGGGGTCTACTGACTCTTCACTGACAAATGGCGTGAGTGGAGTGAATTATTGGGCAGTTGCAATTTCCTTTTTGTTTTCAGTGAGTATATGTACCGCCCCAAGAGCTCGGCTGCAACCGCCGAGCCGCTCGGATCCATGCTCGCACTGCGGGTGGTGGCTCGAGCCTCTCACGGACCCGGGGGTCACATCGCTCTGCAAGGGAGTTGGCTCTACAAGCGGGGATTTGGGGTGTTTGGATTTGAGGTGATAGTTCGTGACGCCACCCACGGGTTGTGGTGATTGTGGTCACCACCGCTGCAGTGAAGGTACGGGGATCCCGGGAGCGGTGTAATGGCGCAGCTAGGCGTTGGCCCCTCCGTGGGTAGGGGTTGTTGGTCCCGGGGTCCGGTGGGCCGACGCCCGGGTGCAGGGTGTAAGGTTGCAGTGCAGCGCGATGCGGTGCCTGATGGCACTGGTGTACTCACTCTGACACAAGACACTGGAGTCACTGGTAAACCAAACGGAGTGATGAACGGGGCCCGCAGCCGGCTGCAGCTTTTCCCAGGTTAGGTTGGTAATGTCCGCCTTTCTCCTGCACCATTGTATGTGAATCTTGACTCCTGTTCCTAAGCACCGGTAGTCTGCTCCCCGGCGTGTATCTATCGTAGGAGCCCATTTGCCCGCAGACGCTGGCCCTTTGGATCTCTGGCCCTTGGTGGTGGCACTTATCCGGAATGGTTGGGCTGTTGCCTTCAATCGGGGCTTAGGTGGGAATGAACCCCTGAGGTCCAGACCACAATCAGTTAATTTGACTATGGTGGTGGCTTCTAGCCTAGTTCGGGGTCTGAGTACCCTGCCTGGTGCTCCGGTATCCAGTTGGCTCACCGGTTCGGTTCTGGCGGGCCACTACCCTGTCCCGGTCCCTTACGGTTCCACCGGTCGTCTTCCCGGTCTCCTGCAGGCGGCCACTACCGTCTGCCTCCTTGCCAATGGTGACTGGACTCCAACCCAGCCACCGGAGTAGTCTTTAGCAGGCTTGAGCACAGGTCTGCTTCTGGACTTGAACTTGACTCTTTCCGAGACTGAGCTAGACTTCAACTCGACTACTACTACTTGGGTTCCCACCTCCAGGACAGTGAACTCCTCGGTGGGTGGAGCCAACCGCCTGGGTCCACCCCCCCTGGTGTGGACATCAAACCTGGAGAGTGGTGACAAGGTTTTTAGTTTGACTGCTGTTACCTAACTGGGAAGGGGGTGTGTAGTGTTGTTGTGTCTACCTGGGATGACCTGGATAGTCCAGGGCGTCACATATAAACCACTGTCAGAGGTCTCTGGCTGCGGCTTTCTCCTCTCTTCTTCACAACACATGAATGCCAAGAAGAGCACTCATTTGTATGGAGGGATTAGGAGGGAGAGCTGTCTACTCAACAAACATTAGACTAATAAGTGTCTCATGTGTCTGGCCAGCTTTAGACAGAACCAAAAGCAGCTAGCAAAGAGCACCTCTCTGTATTGGACGAAGCCTATTACACAGCTAGTCATTACAGGAATGGCCAGCACGTAATAGCAAATTTGTATGTCTGCCAATGTATGGCTAGCCACAGTTTAGCTTCTGCAATTTTGGCTCATAAATCCCTGGTAAACAGCTGATATTGATCAGGTTTATACAGCCCAATGTATGGTGATCAGCTGATTTTTGGCTGATTTGTAGTTATGGTGCTTTTTTTAACACTCCTCTAATAAAGGATAAGTTATTCTGCTACATAAAAACTCCTCTTCATTTAGGAATTGTGTTCCCCTTCCATCAAAGCTCTGCCCTATCATATAGTATCACAACAGTGCTGTGGAATGTCCAAAGAACACTGCCAGACATGTGCCCTAAAAAACATCAATATTTCCAACGTAGCTTTCTTTCAGTTGGTTCAGTGTGGGACTATGTGAGCAAGCTGGAAGTGTCCATGTGTCACGTTTTGTATGGGGGAATACTATATGAATGGCAAAAGAAAGGGGGAGAGGTAAAGCCTGTGTATAGAGAAGGGGGAAGATGAGGACCCCTGTTAAAATCTACCGCTGGCCCCTGGCTCCCCTGACGTCCCTAGATAGGTTGCGCACCTATAAGCCGATCAGGATACCTAGGCCCTAGTTGACTCTGAAAAAGGCCCTAGGCAGTGACCGGATGGGATGGGCACTAGTCATGTGTCGCGGGCGGAGGAGGGGACGCTGCGCTCTCCCACTGCTCGGGTCCGGCTGCCGCTGCTGCTCCGGCCTTTGCTACTCGGTGGCTCGAGCGATGGGCCGGATCCCGGGGACTCAAGCGGCGCTCCTCGCCCGTGAGTGAAAAGGGGATTGGTTTTGGGGATTTATTGTCTGTGACGCCACCCACGGTTGTGGTGATTATGTGGACACCACCGCTGCTCGGTATGGGGATCCCGGGAGCGGTGACAGGGAGCAGCTTTGTTGTTATTCCTCCCCTCCGTGGGTAGGGGGTTGGTTGTCCCGGGGCCCGGTGATGGGGTAGGGATGGATGGCAAGCCGGGTGCGGGGCCTGGTGAGGTGCAGGGTCGCAGTGGCAGCGCTGTGCCTCACGGCTCGGTGGTACTCACTCAGCCTGAGACGGTGACACAGTTCTCGGTAAAACACACGGCTGGAAAGACGGTTCCCACGGACGGCTGCTGTTGCTTTTCCCCGGTAGTTAACGGTGACTGTCTCTTTCCCTGCACCTTGTGTAATGTTGGTAGCGATGGGTTCCCACCGGTTACCCGCTCCCCGACTTGGATATGAGCCGGAGGAGCCCCTCTTTGCCCGCAGGCGCTGGCCCTGAGAAACTGGTGCCTTGGCGGTGGCGGTGTCTCTCTCACACGGTTGGACGGTTGCCTTCAATCGGGACTTAGTTGTTTGGAGACCCGGAGGTCCCCTTCACTGACGGATTTGGCAAATTCACGGCGACTCCAAGCCTTGCCGGGATCCGAAAGGCCCCTGCCAATGGTGCTGGCTTCTCCTTGTGTACCGGTCCGGTACCGCCTGGCCACCACCCGTCCGCGGTCCTTACGGTAACTCCGATAGGCCACTCCTGCAGACGGTCACTGCCGTCTGCTAACCTTGCTGTCTCGGTCCGGGGCACACACCCGGACCAGCTTCAGGCTCTCAAACTGTCACTTTTCTCTTTCACTACTTTCCCTCCTTCTACTTCAAACTCCAAACCTAATCTCCTCTCACTTCCTCCTCCAAACTCTATCTGCCTGTTTTTTCCCTCCTCCAGGACTGTGAACTCCTTGGTGGGCGGGGCCAACCACCTGGCCCACCCCCTGGTGTGAACATCAGCCCCTGGAGGAAGGCAACAAGGATTTCTGGTCTAGCTTAGGTGTACCTATCCGGGGTGTAGGGTGTGGTGATGTCATTACCTGTGATCCCTGGCTTGCCCAGGGCGTCACACATGCTGTAAGACCTAAAGAATACACAGGGAAAACTTGAGGGGAATGCAAACTGACAACTTATCTGCAAGATGATTTTAGGAGAATGACAGCAACATACAACAATGTGTTTCGACCGGAGATTTCAAATGGACTGCTTGCAATGTGGACAGCATAGGAGTAAACTCTATCACCGGCAGCAAACCAAGAGTAAATGCAGGTACAGTATATAGACACAGGGAGTGGGGATAAGGATTTGCAGCTGGACTGACAAGATATTCATAGGGCCCAATAGGGAAAGAGATAACCCTAACAAGGAAGATACATAGAACTCCATTCACACCAAGGAAGAAAAAAATGGATTATCAAGGAGCAGTTTATGCAGCCAAACGCAGTAACCTACTGCAGTCAGACTCCACAGGGTAGTCTGTCACCCGTGATACACCTGTGATACTATGTGTGACTGCACAGGTCACACAGCCCTGAGGAAAGTCATGACTATATTTGCCACCATTTCACTCCAGCCTCACATGCTGACGCTGTCTATGTGCAAGTTCTCACATACACAGTAATGTAAGATATATATACGTATGCCCTCTCTGATGGCACTGCCCTACACAGTTTTATTAAGTTACTTCAAACATACTAATTTCCTGCTGAGAGCGAGCTAAGAATACATCTTGTCCATCAGTGTGACCAGAACAGTAAAGCCTGTAAATCCTGCTAGTTAAGATGGGCTTCGTGACAGTTCTATGTGTGACGTTGTATATTTTGGCTTGATGGTTCACGCTGCTTAAGTGGACTGCTATAATATCCAGCCATGACTCTGAAGGATGAAAATAGTCAATCTGGCTGGTTAAATAGACATTTCCATGCACAGTTCTGCCAATAGTGATGTTTGCCTCTGATTCTCTAGCAGTAAAATTTGACAGCGCCAGCGAATGTTCACATTTAGGTTTGCACATTATTAGTTTGCTAACTAATGTTCTTTGAGTGATAGAAGAAGGGACCTCATTGCTCATCCATTGATCTCGTAATGGCCACTTAGTTAAATGTAGGCATCAATTTGTCATCCATGCAATATTTCTGTATCCCGGATTTACCACGATCTCACGTTATATTTCCTAGGCATGTGAAGCTTCTAGCTATAGTTATCATCTGCTTTCAATCAACTCAGATATAATTCACGTAATGGACTTTAAAACAAAAACTAAGTATAAATGGTCTGCTTTTTATTTTGGAGTTGTGGGGGAGCAGGGTAAACTCCAAAAATGTTTATCTTTCTGAAAAACATATGTTTCCCTACACATTTATTTTTAAATGGAGGACAAGAATCCAAAGAACGTAAGATGATGCTAAATGGTTCATCAGGACAGCATATCGGACATCTCCATGATGAGCCTCTCTTTTGTTGGATGAGGGATAGATGTACATGTAGGGATAGAGTAATCAACGAAATGAAATGGACGACTCCTCAACTTCATTTTTGGCATTGTGCCTCGGTATTTGGATTCCCTGAAGCTCAGGGACTTGTAGGCCCTCTACGTGCTGTATGTAGTGCCATATTATTGAGTTGTCTCCACTAGAAAAATTGCTCCATCTTATTCTATCAAATAGAGCAGCTCACAAACTAAGGGTGCCTTCAATTTCATGTATTACAGGCACAATAAGGCCTTTTACACTACTACAGGTACTATATTATAGCTGTGTATGTTGTGGAGGGCTTTCATAAGATAGGGCGTTTTGGTAGAGTAAAGGTGGTGTCACACATAGCGATGACAACAACGGCGTCGCTACTAAGTCACCATTTTCTGTGACATAGCAGTGACGTCCCATCGCTGTTGCTGTGTGTGACATCTAGCAACGAGCTGGCCCCTGCTGTGAGGTCGCCGGTCGTTGCTGAATGTCCTGCTTCATTTTTTGGACGTTGCTCTCCCGCTGTGAAGCACACATCACTGTGTGTGACAGCGAAAGAGCGACGAACTGAAGCGAGCAGGGAGCAGGGAGCCGGCGTCTGGCAGCCTGCGGTAAGCTGTAACCACGGTAAACATCGGGTAACTAAGAAGCCCTTTCCTTGGTCACCCGATATTTACCTTAGTTACTAGCGTCTGCCGCTCTCACGCTGCCAGTGCTGGCTCCCTGCTCCCTGCATACGTAGCTTGAGTACACATCGGGGAATTAACCTGATGTGTACTCTGGCTAGGAGTGCAGGGAACATTGAGCCGGCACTGGCAGCGTGAGAGCGGCGGACGCTAGTAACTAAGGTAAATATCGGGTAACCAAGAGAAGTGCTTTCCTTGGTTACCCGATATTTACCTTAGTTACGCTTCCACGCGTCGCTACTGGCTGGAGGCTGATCACTGGTCGCTGGTGAGATCTGCCTGTTTGACAGCTCACCAGCGACCATGTAATGACGCAACAGCGATCCTGATAAGGTCAGATCGCTGGTCGTGATCGCTGCTGCGTCGCTATGTGTGAACATCTTTTTACCTACCAACATTTGGCTGTTTACTGAAGAGTAGGTTTTCTAAAACCTGAGCAAACGCTATGACTTCATTTTTAAAATAAACTGAAAAATATATTTTGAACTAATGGTTAAATATGAGATAATACCAGCTAAAGTGATTTTCAGCCAATCAATGGCTGAGGTAGCCATCAGTGTGGCTGAGCGGATATTTTATAAATTGATGAAGTTCATTCACTCAATACAAAGCAGCAACTGAATAAATGGGATTGTTGATAAGGAGCATCTGAGAGAAAGAAGGCATAACTTATATGTCTTGTGATCACAGAGAAACAATACAAGACAAAAGATAACGATACAAAACCTATGAATGAAATAGTGAATTGACTGAGGCATGCCAGATATGCATGTGAATGCAATGAATCCGAGCTATTCCCTATCTTTAGGCTGTGTTGTGATTAGTGACAAAGCACATTGCATGAGTGAGCTATTCTCTATGGACACTTGTTACAGATCACAGATTCCCAGGGATAGTTAGGCTCAGAAATAGAAAAGTCAAGAGACAGATGTCTGTAGGCAATGACGGCTGCAGGAAAGTCAGCTGAAACAAATGTGTAGCTCAGATTGGAAACCAAGCTTTGTGAAGAAAAGAGAGAGGCAGGGCTGAATTTATAATAGACAGGATATGTGTATACCCAATATGAGCTCTTGTTGCATATCATGTTTATTTCCCATACAATTTTACACTACCCTTTACAGCCCATGTCACAATTTCTATGTCTCGTACGTCTTCTATTGTGTAGTATAGGTCCAAACTAATGACCAGTCAATAACTGCTCAGGGTATGAGTAAACCATCAGCTCTTGATGATGTGCATGTGTACTCAGCCCTTTATTAATAATATAAATTGACCCATGGTCTATGTGTGTTACATAGATATTACCGGAATGTTCTAATAGTTGGGAAAATTCAAAGGCCAAGTCCACACGACCTCCTGACCCAAACTCCTTGGCCCACATATGCCTATAAGGCTGTTGAGTTTGAGTCAGGAGATCCACAGTCAATCCAGAAATTGCGATTTGTACTCAGACTGTGAAGCATAAACCCAGCCTGAATATGTATTTTTCGTGCCAGTTTCTGAACTACAACTATACGCATTTGACTCATTTTTGGAGACTTTTGTCTAACTTTTCACCACTTTTAACTGGATACCTTTTAGAACTATTTTATTGCCCAGATCTTGGTGAGAATAGTACTTATTTAACTACAGCCATTTTCACTTACAACATAGCCAAACCCTCTAAGGTCTGGGCTTTTTGGGGGGTGAGGTGCTAATAGTGTTTTAAACACAATAAATAGATGTAAAATTTGTAGGGACGATTTGCACCAAAACTTAGGAAATCTTCTGCCAAGGTAAAGCTGAACTCAAAAGAGTAAACGTGTTTGATTAATCTGTCAACAAAGTCATCTTGTTGGGTGATAGGTTGAGATTAGTGAAAACGATATTTGGTGTCCGGTTTTTGGGCCGAACAGTGACGGGTTCGGATGCTTTACGTATGCTGACCACTTGCGTGAGCATTGCTATGCTCAGGTACACTTGGTGCGCAGCGCTGTGTGAGCCGCTTGCAGTGGTTGAACGGCGCACACTGGGGGTAACAACAGCATGATCAGTTGTACTGTGCAACCAAAAAACAAAAAAATAGAAAAACCCCGTTCACCCTCCTCCAGAAGTGTTCTGCTTATGGCTGGCTGTATGTGGGCAGAGACTCAAACTGCCAATCAGTGACTTCTATTGGGGTTCAGGTCAAGTCCGACTGCAGCCGCCGAATCAAACTTCAATGGGATCGCTCATCTCTAGTGATAGGTCTCATGTCTATAGCTAGCCATACATAGGTAAGGATGGTTGACCTCGGGGAGATCAACATCCAACACCGCGGAGACACCATCACGTGTTTCTCAACGCAGTGACACTAGAACAAGGCCCCCTTGGAAGCGTTGAGAAACATCTGATGGTGTCTCCGTGGCATTCTTGTTTTTGCATATAGCTAGCCATAGGCATATGATTAGTTTCCCAATCTATACAATGTCTTTACTTCTATCTAAGAAGAGCCTGTCATCAGATCTTAGCTTAGATTTGGATCCCAGCATTTTTCCTGCATCTTTCTACAGTACAAAAAGACTGCAGATTAGCTCTTTGGAGAAAGTATTATCAATAAAAGGGGGTTACGTGTGAACATTTCTTCTTATTTTTTACTGCAAGCAAAGGTGCATAGCCATTTGGGGTGCAGAGGCAGCATTCACATGTCGACCTTGGTACCCTTCTGCCACATTACAATTTATCAGTATAATAGTAAGCACATAGTAGGTAAGGGCCTTGTTACAGATTTTGTAGTGGGCCTCAGGAGATTCTAGTTACACCTCTGGGACTGCACAGTACAAGAAGATAACATGACCATTATTAGCTCTCTTATTTATATCTAAAAGCGGAATAACAAAAGAAAAAAATCCAATTCACAAAAGGCCCCATTATACATCACAACTCTCACTGTACTGACTCTACGGGTTAGTTTCATGCACAAATCTCATGGATGGAAATCATTCATTATTATTGCTCCCATAGGACATCCAATCTTGCTGATGTATCATATCCATATGGACCATAAATGTACATTATCCGTGAATTAGCAGTAAATAACAGTATTCCATCCTATGATGGTTTCTCCGCTGCTGCTCGATGTAAACACACAGGCAGGCACATTACATGGTGCATTCTGTCCAACACAAGAATCTAGCTGAGCCCTACTGTGTGCTGAAAAGTAGCAACCAGGCTTCTTAGCGTTAGGTTACATGAAACATTCTTTTCACTACCTTTTAGATATAGAACATTCGCAATAATAAAAATGCCATTCGTTACTCACTAAAATCATACTTTAAAGAACCCATGTTACAACAATCTCTACAATATCAGACAAAAGTAAAACTACTAAACAAATAACATGCAAATAAAACCATAAAACCTCTGTAAATTAAATTTGTTTTCCTGGGTGGTTTTCAGGAGAGCGGACCTTAAATGTTCTAAAATACACTGATGAACCAAAGGGTAACAATGAGTTGAACTTTTGACTTTCAGGCTCCATGTCTCACCATCCACTACAACTTTGGGTGTGAGACTTCATTCAATTTATAGACAATCTTCTTGGCTATCTCATACATAAATTTGACTTGTAACTATTTAGCATTTGATTAGTTTTCCAGATTCTTGTCATGTCACTGCATTGTTACGGTTTTGTTCCTGGTGTTTGAAAAATCTTTTTCTTACTGTATACTACAAATTACAACTTGTCTCAGATTCCTTAATAGCTCAGTGTGTTATTAGGTTGATTTACAAGTGAAAGGTCACTGCTTCAAATAGAGGAGCCGCCATGAAGATTATACAAGAGAAGAGAAACAGCATCATCCAGCTCATCGATAGCGGTCTCTTGGCCCAAAAAATTGCCAAACTGCATCATGTGAGGGCTATGACAGTTGGAAAAATACAAAATAAAGTCCATCCATTCAAAAGCCAAGAGGTGGACATCTGGGCAAAATATCAGAGTCAACAAGTTTTCTCATCACAAAGTCTATCAGTTCTGCTAAGACAAACACAGAAGTGGAGGTGGCTTTTATGCTTCGCAATAGTGACATCACAGATGTCCATGCAAGCACTGCATGATGCATATTACACAAATCTGGAATCGTGGCCTGAAACAAGGTGAAAAAACCACGACTTCAATATTATCATGTGAAACATCAGCTTGAGTTTACAAAAAAGTAAGAAAAGTGTACAGTAGAAGATTGGAAACAAGTGATTTGGAGCAATGAGATGAAAATCAAGAGACTAGGCTCTGATGGGTATAAATGGATCTGGAAGAAATAAGAGAAAAAGGGGATAACTGATGGAGAGATTGAAAGAACTGTCATGTCCGGTGGAGGAAGCCTGATGATATGGGATTGTTTCACAGCCAAAGACTTTGGATACTTTACCAGGATTGATGGTTGTCTCAATGATGTATGTGAGTATCCTACAAGGCGAGTTACTTCATACACTGAAGTTCTATGGGTATGAAAAGGACCATATAGTGTTCCAGCAGGCCAACAACCCAAAGCATACGTCGATATTGGTGAAGAAATGGTTCAATGACAATGAAGTAGAGTTGCTGGATTGGCCCCACAGTCGCAAGATCTCAATTTAATTGAACACTTGTGGATACAGATGAAGAAAAAGCTGTGTACATATCCAAGTGAGTCAACCAGTATGTATCAACATTGTGAAAGTGTAGAAGACACCTGAAATCGGATTTCATTTAAGACATGCTTGATTCTGATAGCAGTGTGCTCAGAAGGTCTGAGGCAGTCTTGAAAGCCAAAGACGAATTTACAAAGTACTACCATAATAATAAAAATTTAAATTTAGATTTTAAATAGCAAAACAGTAATAATATAGTGACATGACAAGAATCTGCATAAGTAATCAAATGCTAAATAGTTGCAAATCAAATTTATATATGCGATAGCCAAGATGATTGTCTATAAAATGAAGGTAGTCTCATGCTCAAAGCTACAGTATAGTGAATGGTGACATATGGAGCCTGAAAGTCAAAAGTTCAAAACATTGTTAACCTTTTGCTTATACGTGTCCGTAAAATAACCAAAAAAGGTACTCACTCTCTTCGAGTCCAGCACTGGCTCCCGCTACTGCTTGTATATACAGTAGGTGTTCTTACGGAAGCAGTGATATTGCATTGACAGCATGCATCACCCCTGTAGTTAATCACTAAGTTCAGCAGTCATGCAAAGGTAGACAGCTGAGTACAGCGGTGAGACAGGACGTCACTGCAGCATCCAAAACACCAAGACCCTGGCAAAAACAGGGACTTTGTGCTGGAAATGTGGAGAATAAAGACCTGTCTGCTCAGTTTATTATTTTTGGTATTTTAGAGCATTTGGTGTTCATTTTCCCGAAAGTGGAAACCTCTTTAACACTAGAACTACTGGACTCGTGACACCTATATAGAAATACATGGTGCAAAGTAGTCAAAATGACTACCTCAGTAGTTCTAGTGTTAAAGCATTCTTGCCAACTAGGGGTTGGCATCTGATGCCAGTTTTGTGGTGCATAATGAGTATTGCTGGAAATTTTCCATCTTGGTAATGTCAGGTATATACAACATCCCTCCACTATATTCTCCACACCTTTACATTTTGATCTTCGAATCCCAAGGACACAACA
The DNA here is from genome assembly GCF_048569485.1 of Anomaloglossus baeobatrachus. Classification (NCBI taxonomy): domain Eukaryota; kingdom Metazoa; phylum Chordata; class Amphibia; order Anura; family Aromobatidae; genus Anomaloglossus; species Anomaloglossus baeobatrachus. The sequence goes on along the minus strand of NC_134355.1, from coordinate 383,973,899 downwards.
AACCTTCAATAATTTCAGATTTCTATGTTTCAATGGACCACAGGAGACTTGTCTACCCCCTTTGGTACTTTCCTTGGATGCCCCAGGAGAGTTGGAAAATGTGCTTTGACAGAGTTGACTCATGAAGACAACCCCTGTCCATGTGTCCTATTAGGCCATGCGGACACTACAGATGTCAGTCTACTTTTGAGGACTGTATTGTTATAATTACCCGTAAAATGATTGAAAAATAATTCCAGAACTTAGAACACTGAAAAATATGTCTGCAAAAAAAGACAGATTTCACATATAACCTTTTCAAAGGATAATATAATAAATGTCTTTTTCTACATGAACACACTTATCTACGTTTGTCAAAACATCCTCATAAGAGATCAAAGGCTTTTCACAAGTGTGCTTTTACCAATATATGGTATTCAATAATTAATGACACTATTCTAAAAAACACATCATCTGTTTGGTGATATCCGCTAGCACCCACATCCCTTGGCACCTACTCTAGAATTTTTCCTCTTCACTTATCTTGTAGCAGAATGATAAGGATTCTTCTGCGGTAATGTCTGGAATGTGGAAGCAGAAACAAATTACAGTAGCTGTTCTTAGACCTGAATAACGCCTCCTCGCCTTACTTTCCTCACAAGGTGCACATTACATAATGGTCAGTACATCCAGAGAAGATCAATCTACAGAAATCCAAAGGATATGTGTTCTGATAATCATATGGTGTAAGATACACTCTCAGATACTGTTTTCATATTTCAAGGAAATATAGTTTCGGAAGAGGTCAGTTGTGAGTTGGAAAATGTAATGCAATAAATTCTTAAATGGAACCCTATGTCATGCTGCCCGCGGCTTGGGCACGATTGCGGCCAGGTATATCTTTCTCTAAAATGTCCATTGCATGAGCAAATATAGTTAAAGACGTTATCCACCATTTTTACATTGTTGGCCTATCCTTAGGATAGGTAATCAATATCTGATCGGCATGGGTCTGACACCCAGTACACCCGCCGATTAGCTGTTCTCAGTGCCGCCACAGCAGCAGGTGGCTGGAAACACTCCATTCTGGAGCTGCCTTGCCTTAGGATCGCAGCCGTGGATTTGAAAAGGAGGTGGATGTAAAGAACCCGGCTGCGGCTGCGATCAGAAGATAGAACAGCTCCAGAACTGAGCGTTTCTGATCACCTGCTGCCGTTGCATGGCATTGATTCAACTTATCTAAATAGCTTAAATCAGGCACACAAAGTGCAACCTAAAAGTCCCGTAGAGGAATCTGTGAGCAGGTTTATGTTACCCCATCTGAGCGCAGCATGATGTGGGAACAGAGACCCTGTGTGTCATTTATTAGGTTGCTTGTGTGACGCCCTGGCCTATCAGGCCGTCACAGGGTATTGTGCAATCTGCCCTTCTGTACGGTATCCACCTCCTCCTTGGTTACGGGTCCCTGACCTTTGGTGTTGCCAAGAACAAGTTAATCAAAATCCTAGGAACACTCTGCACCACACCCACCAGACACACCAGTGGACAGCCTGAGTGGAATAGGGTCGCCCACTTGGGGGGTTGGTTAAGGGGAGGTCAGGAGTGTTACGAGATAGTCAGTTAAGTGGTGACTCTCGAGAGGAGAGGTCAGGACTCAGCTGGGCTCCGTGAACTACTAGGTGGCAGACGTTGGTCTGGGCCTGGTAGGAGCTGGACCCCGGTCGCAGGGGATTGTGAGAAGGGACATGGACTGTTGAGGAGGACAGCCGGTGGCCTTGTGCCATCACCAGGCAGGGGCCAGGGCATGACGGGGGTACTTGTTCCTAAGTCAGGAAGGAGCTTCAGGCGTCCTGACAATTTACCCGACGAGGTCGGAGCCTTCAAGATCCGTTCTCAACCCGCTCCAAAATCGGGGTACTAGCGCAATGAGGGGGAGAGGACTTTCCCACTACATGGTTCAGAAAATCCCAAGCGTGAACCCTGAGAGCAAGCTCACCAGTTAGCCATACTGGTGAGCGGGACCCGATCAGTGTTATACTTAAGGGGCCAAACAGAACCAGGTGCCAAGACAAAGGTCATAGACTAAGGGGTACTTTACACGCTGTGATATCGCTAGCATTTGCTAGTGATGTTGAGCACGATTGCACCCGCCCCCGTCGTACGGCCGATATGTGGTGATCGCTGCCGTAGCGAACATTATCGCTACAGCAGCATCACACGCACATACCTGCTCTGCATTGTCGCTGTGACCGACGAACCGCCTCCTTTCTAAGGGGGTGGTTCGATTAGCATCACAGCGACGTCACAGCAGCGTCACTGAACCGCCGCCCAATAGAAAAGGAGGGGAAGAGATGAGCGGTCGGAACATCAGTCGGTGTCAGCGTAATTGGACTGACTGAGTACATAAGTGACCCTTACTGTCCCAACTGCACCTCCCCGTCACCCTCATTGAGTCCTGGGGCATCCCCCCTACCCGTGGATGGGTTAAACACCTGGCTGCCCACACCATCACCACCGGGTACTCCCAACTGCAGCGGTGGTACTCCACTTTACCACACACCATGGGTGGCGTCACGAACTGTCCACGTCATCCCCTGTAAATACTCCCCCCTTTTTGTCCGAGTGGCCGTGCGACCCCGACCCCCGGGTCCGGAGATCCCTCGAGCCACTGCGGATCCGGATCCGAGCAGCCAGGCTGCTGATGCGGGGGCGGCACACTTGTTGTAGTTATGATAAAATTCACTGTTTTATCTGCTTCAGATCTTCCAATTCTCTGGATGCTGTAGAGATCTGTAGAACCCAACCCACATCACTGTTTTAAAGCTGCATGCACTGTGCATAGATACATAAATTTGGCCATTATTAATACACCGAGGGGATAACACAATAGTATCCCTGGGGGGTAATGCCAACTCTGAAAGGCATATCAAAGAGGAGGAAAAGGAGATAAGGCACAATTATGATTCAAAATATTAAGTTTTTATTGGTGAAGATTAAAAGAACAAATGCAAAACAGTACAAAAGGACATACAGAACATGGAATAAGTCACCAAGGGTGTGGAAAGGAGAAATGTTCCTTTATAAAATGGTTGGGGGGGGGTGGGGGTTTGTTGGAAGATGCCTAGCAGAACCAGCCAGTAATTATATATATGAATGATTTATATGTATGTATACAAGTCATAAACTATACATACACCAAAGTCAGGATGTAAGGACTACCAATGTAAGAGGTATATGCAAGGGCTCAAAGTATCTATTGGGGTGCACGTTGAAAGATTAAGTGTACGTATATATACACCTGTAATCAGGCATGTAAGTAATCATGCACCCCTCATAGAAATATCGGTGATAAGCAAGGTGAAACCCACTCTCAGCAACCACAACTCTGCCTGATGGCTGAAATATTAATAAACGCACTGAGTAGTGGAAAATACCAAAGGCAGAAGGAGTGTGCAGGAGAGTAGAAGGCACCTTGCATTAAATTCAAAAGAGCTTGTTGCATTACCTGGTGGTGTATGAGGCTAGTTCTGGAGGCAAGGGTAAACCTCCTTAACAGCTGTTTCGCACAGGCTTTAGAAAAAATTGCCAATCAGAGTTTCTGAACCTCCACGGGCCAAGTTCAAACCAGTGGAGGTTCGGTTTGTTTGCAGCCAGCGAACCGAACCTCCAAGGGTTCGCCCAGCTCCATTTAAAGCCTTTTATGATGTCACAGAAATTTTTTAAGGCAATTTAAAGGGAATCTGTCAACAGGTATTTTCTTCTTCATCTGAGAGCAGCATGATGTAGGCAGAGAGATCCTGAATCCAACAATGTAACATTTAGGTTACTGGCTGCAGCTGTTCTGATACAACCAAACATTTTAGTTTTAGCAAAGCAGCAAAACTTAAAAACCTGCTGGGTTGCTCAGGGTGATCAGACATTGATGACCTATCCTAGGCTATCAATGTAAAAGTAGGGGCCAACGTTTTTAACGTCAGCTGTGTAGTATCCAAAAACACTGCTGGCATCAAGCCCTGGTGCTAGTAATGGAGAGGTGTTTATCAAACACCCCATTATTATCCCAGAAATTTAAAAAAAGCCATACACCAAACTTTCCCTAATTCCCTACTTTATTACAAACTAGCCCGGATTAATAACTGTTGTTAAAAAAATAGAATGTATTAAACAAAAATTTATTCTGCACACAAAAACCACAAAACAAATAGATAGAAATGTAATGTAAACTAAGCTAATAGAAGCATTTCACAACATATATTTCAACACCACAGATATTCCACACAAATTTAACAAAATTGGCCAAGTAATGTGCTCCGTCTGTCTCTTTCCAGGTCTGTCTCTTTCTCCGTCTGTCTCTTTCCCTGTCTGTCTCTTTCCCCATCTGTCTCTTTCCCCGTCTGTCTCTTTTCCCGTCTGCCTGTCTGTCTGTCTCTTTTTTTGTATGTTTCTATCTCTCTGTTTCTTTCCCCATCTGTCTCTTTCTAGGTCTGTCTCTTTCCCAGGTCTGTCTCTTTCCCCGTCTCTTTGTCTGTGTCTTTTTCTGTCTGTCTCTTTCCCTGTCTGCCTGTCTCTGTCTGTCTCTTTCCATGTCTGTCTCTATTTCTATGTCTCTTTCCCCGTCTGTCTCTATCAAGGTCTGTGTTTCCCCCCATCTATCTTTGTCTGTCTCTCTGGCTGTCTTCTCCTTCCCTGTCTGTGTAATACTATTGTATGTTCTGAGGATTTCGATAGCGTTAGGGCAATGACAACCAGAGACGAGTTCTTGGTACAAATATGTTTATAATATGTAACCACGATAGGTACACAACGGAACAAACACAGTAGAACAATAACACACGAAATACCTTCCCGAATCGGAGCGAAGGGAATTCCCGGGGCCACGCACCGGACTCCCCCAGGGAGACCACCAAGAGCGAACCCCTATACAGGGACTGTCTGGCAATCACCCCGGAAGGCCTAAATGCGCAGCAGCCGGGACACAAGGGGCAAGTGGTAAAGTCCAGAAGTGTCCGTACGGGATGATAGTCCAGAGTGGTTACGAACCGGAAGGAACCGGGCAGAAGTGCTGACCAAAGACGGCAGACGGAGTCCGGGCACAGCTTGAAGAAACCGGGTACGGTCCAGAGTCGGTGTCGGTAGTCTTTCAGGAGGATCCAAAGGCAATCAGGAATTAGGAGCAGCAAAGCAGGAGCACACAGCAAGCAGTATACTCAGGCACTGGACTAGGCTTAGAGGCGGCCTTTTAAGCAGCTGGACAGGAAGTAGGGCAACAGAACAGTAAACTCCATGTTAACCGAGGGCAAGCTCTTTCAAAAGAGAACTGGAAATCCCGGAAACCTGACAGTCTGCCTGTCTCTGTGCCTGTCTGCATGTCTGTCTGTCTCTTTCCCCATCTGTCTCTTTCCCCATCTGTCTCTTTCCAGGTCTGTTTCTTTCCAAGTCAGTCTCTTTCCAGGTCTGTCTCTGTCTGTCTCTTTCAGAATCTGTCTCTTTCACCGTTTAGCTCTGTCTGTCTCTTTCCCTGTCTGTCTCGCTGTCTGTCTCTCTGTCTGTCTCTCTCTATCCGTCTCCCCACCGACATCTTGTTACCTCACATATAAGCTTCTTTTTTTCTATGAATGTCTTTTGTTCCTATAGCAACCAATCACAGCTCCTACTAATAACCTGTAGTTCCAGGCTCCATTTACTTTAATGGAGGCATGTTTTTTGGAGAGTAACTGTAAAGCGCGGGGTTAAATGTTCTTGTCAAAACATAGTCTACGACGTTCCCTGGGTCACATGAGGTGTCTGTGCAAAATTTCGTGATTGTAAATGCGACACTGCGGATACACTTTTCGTTTCACTTTTTCCCCATTATGTAGATAAAGGCAAAATTGATTGGTAAATTGGAACGTGCAAGGTTAAAATTTTGCCTCACAACATAGCCTATGACGCTCTCAGGGTCGAGACGTGTGAGTGTGCACAATTTTGTGGCTGTAGCTGCGACGGTGCAGATGCCAATCCCAGACATACATACATACATACATACATACATACCCACATTCAGCTTTATATATTAGATAACAAAATAAAAAAGTACAGCGCATCTGCCATAGTCCACTGAATCACTCGTAGTCCACAAATGAAAACCTGGAAAAAACAGAAACATACACAGAGAAATAAAACAAGGCATTTACCCTTGTTCATCATTGTATTGAAAAAAAAATCAACGCAGGGCCGAGGTAGTCCAGCAATTCGGATGAGCAAAGTCTATGGAACATCGTTTTTACACTCCATAGACTTTACTAACAGGCAAATCCCGGATCACACTGTGCTGGACAAGACCCGGCGGCTCTGCTGAGCGGTAAGGTCAGTATTGTTTCTGATTTTCAAAGTCACAGAGTCGTGAACAGTGCAGTGTGACCCGAAACCTCTGAAGAACGGTAATGTTGCTCATGTCTCCTCTTTTCAGATGTCTCCTTGTGCAGTGCAGTGTAACCTGGAATGCCTGAAGAAAAAGTCTATGGAGTGTCAGAATGGTGGTCTATTAACTTTGTCCGTCGGAATCACTGGACTACGTTGGACCTGAGTGGGGTTTTTTTTTTTAATAAAGCGGTGAAAGAGGGTAAGTGGTTTGTTTGTATGTTTGTTTGTTTTTCAGGATTTGGTGGACTATGGTGGACATACATGGTTTTTTAAAAGCTTTTTTAAATAAAGTGGATAACAAGGGAAAGTGTCAGGGAGTGTTTATTTCCATAAAGTTTTTTTGTATGTGTTTTTTTAATATTTATTACTTGGTTAATAACGGGTAAGAGATGAGGTGAAGGGTCAGAATTGGAGCATCTCGTGTTGCTCCATTTCTGGGGATGATGGGAAAGGCCAAATAACCATAGACCTTCTGAGCTCGATAATAGTAATAATCTGTCCACCGCCATTAACTTGAGGACAGCGGCAGCTATAGGCATAGAAGTGGTGTCTAGGTACAGTAAAGTAGCCATGCGCTACGTAATGAAACCACCTATAGCACCACCTGGTGGAAAACAATGGAGTTAACATTTTTATTTCGAAAACGGAACGAGATAGAGAAAAAAGTGAATTACAAAGTTGTAGGGCATCATCGAATCGACACCTTGCATACAGAAATGCTATGATTAGAACGTGTAAAACTCCCAAGGCTGCGGACGTGAAGCAGTACCTCATAGAGATCTTCCTACAAGTCATTGGGTATGGTGGCTGCGTGGAGTGGCCTCCACGCTAACCTGACCTGACCCCATTGGACTTCTGTGAGGTCACATCAAACAGCAGGTGTATGCGACCTCTCCACCAACATTGCAGGATCTACGACGACGTATCACAGATGCTTGTGCAAATGTGTCACCTACCATATTGCACAACGTGCAGCAAGATACAGTATACTGTCCAGAGTCCAGATGTGCATTGCAGCTGACGGTGGCCACTTTGAGCATCAAAGTTAAATGAGCGCCATATGCGTGACCAGCATTCAATGTTTTGGGGGGGGTTATGGGTTTCATATCATAGCATTTCTGTATGAAAGGTGTTGATTCATATTGAATTGATGATGCCCTGCAACTTTGTAATTCACTTTTTTCTCTCTCTATCTCGTTCCGTTTTCGAGATAAAAATGCTAACTCCGTTGTTTTCCACCAGGTGGTGCTATAGGTGGTTACATTACGTAGCGCATGGATACTTTACTATACCTAGACACCACTTCTATTCCTATATCTGCCGACATTCTCAAGTTAATGGCGGTGGACAGGATATGTGTGGACACACTGTAGATAAAATGTATCAGACTAGACTCCAGCTTGTTTAGATGACAGAGCATAGCCTAGAACGAATACCAACCCTTTGCTAGGAGAAATATTAAGTCACTACAGGTTTTCATCCCCTGGATGTAACCAAGAATGTTTCGAATCACAGACAGAAAACAAAGACCCAAACCTTTACTGACGCCCCGTACATCTCACCTGTGGAGGGAAGTCTATTACTGTTAGAACTGTATTCATTGAAACCAACACTTGTCTCTAAATTGCCTCACTTCTTGCTCATGATTTTTCTTCTTAATAGTGTAAGTTGTATCCCTAGTGTATTTTACGCCCTTTATTGTATATATATATATATATATATATATATATATACATTTACTATTTAACACAAATAGTGTAAATCACCAATTGCTATTAATGACATACAAAACCATATATTGTAAGCACCATAAAACTTTCATTCATGAATATTCTCCGGATTGCACGCAAATAATGCATAAAACATAAAGTTCAGCATATAACTGACGGATCTCAGGATCAGTAAACCCTCCACCTTACCTGTCTGATCAGTGATGCACCAGAGAATGTGTGGGTCACAGCTGCTGTTGACTTTTCTTAAAAAGCAGAGTGTCCTCCTATGAGTGAACCTCTGACATTGACAGCATCCACCAGGAGAATGTACTCCACTCCGGACTGTTGCGGACTAGTCGTATACAGATGTCCCAGTCATACAAAGAGGAGGTCACATACTCCCACCCAGAGAGCTGGAGAAGACTGTTCTTGCCTTTTCCCTTGGACTGTTGCTGGGTGTTGTTGGGGTTTGGCAGTATGGGTCTGAGATAATGTTTCCTCTGCTTTGGTCTCTGAAGCACTGTTACAGACTATGTGGAGCAGCTTCTCCGGTGCTATATATAACTGGTGTTCTCAGCCGGTCAGGCTTGTCAACAGCTGAGAAGTCTGGAGCATTCTTGCTGCTGTTGTAAAGCAGTTATCAGTGGACTCCCTGAGATTACTGTCCAGTGAGCTCACTGCCAGACTACAAGCAACTATTATTATAGCAAAGCGCAGTCACCTTATCGCCAGCTTTACATACAGCCTACCACCAGAGCTCGTAGAGGTCAGTTCTCATGAACAGTCATCTTCTGACAAGTCTATGCCAACGATCAACTTCTTAATCAGTTTGTATTCTACAGGCAATGCCAACGCCTTTAGGTAAATAATAATAATAATCTTTATTTCTATAGCGCCAACATATTCCGCAGCGCTTTACAATTCAGGATTACACTAAACAGAACATGAGCGGACCCTTAAGAACTTACTTTACGGCTAGCATTAAAGCGGTATTCCCATCTCCAAAATCCTGTTCCAATATGCAATAATAATATTAGCAAACACCTCCATTGCAAATGTAATATACAGTTAGGTCCAGAAATATTTGGACAGTGACACAATTTTCGCGAGTTGGGCTCTGCATGCCACCACATTGGATTTGAAATGAAACCTCTACAACAGAATTCAAGTGCAGATTGTAACGTTTAATTTGAAGGTTTGAACAAAAATATCTGATAGAAATTGTAGGAATTGTACACATTTCTTTACAAACACTCCACATTTTAGGAGGTCAAAAGTAATTGGACAAATAAACCAAACCCAAACAAAATATTTTTATTTTCAATATTTTGTTGCGAATCCTTTGGAGGCAATCACTGCCTTAAGTCTGGAACCCATGGAAATCAGCAAACGCTGGGTTTCCTCCTTCTTAATGCTTTGCCAGGCCTTTACAGCCGCAGCCTTCAGGTCTTGCTTGTTTGTGGGTCTTTCCGTCTTAAGTCTGGATTTGAGCAAGTGAAATGCATGCTCAATTGGGTTAAGATCTGGTGATTGACTTGGCCATTGCAGAATGTTCCACTTTTTTGCACTCATGAACTCCTGGGTAGCTTTGGCTGTATGCTTGGGGTCATTGTCCATCTGTACTATGAAGTGCCGTCCGATCAACTTTGCGGCATTTGGCTGAATCTGGGCTGAAAGTATATCCCGGTACACTTCAGAATTCATCCGGCTACTCTTGTCTGCTGTTATGTCATCAATAAACACAAGTGACCCAGTGCCATTGAAAGCCATGCATGCCCATGACATCACGTTGCCTCCACCATGTTTTACAGAGGATGTGGTGTGCCTTGGATCATGTGCCGTTCCCTTTCTTCTCCAAACTTTTTTCTTCCCATTATTCTGGTACAGGTTGATCTTTGTCTCATCTGTCCATAGAATACTTTTCCAGAACTGAGCTGGCTTCATGAGGTGTTTTTCAGCAAATTTAACTCTGGCCTGTCTATTTTTGGAATTGATGAATGGTTTGCATCTAGATGTGAACCCTTTGTATTTACTTTCATGGAGTCTTCTCTTTACTGTTGACTTAGAGACAGATACACCTACTTCACTGAGAGTGTTCTGGACTTCAGTTGATGTTGTGAACGGGTTCTTCTTCACCAAAGAAAGTATGCGGCGATCATCCACCACTGTTGTCATCCGTGGACGCCCAGGCCTTTTTGAGTTCCCAAGCTCACCAGTCAATTCCTTTTTTCTCAGAATGTACCCGACTGTTGATTTTGCTACTCCAAGCATGTCTGCTATCTCTCTGATGGATTTTTTCTTTTTTTTCAGCCTCAGGATGTTCTGCTTCACCTCAATTGAGAGTTCCTTAGACCGCATGTTGTCTGGTCACAGCAACAGCTTCCAAATGCAAAACCACACACCTGTAATCAACCCCAGACCTTTTAACTACTTAATTGATTACAGGTTAACGAGGGAGACGCCTTCAGAGTTAATTGCAGCCCTTAGAGTCCCTTGTCCAATTACTTTTGGTCCCTTGAAAAAGAGGAGGCTATGCATTACAGAGCTATGATTCCTAAACCCTTTCTCCGATTTGGATGTGAAAACTCTCATATTGCAGCTGGGAGTGTGCACTTTCAGCCCATATTATATATATAATTGTATTTCTGAACATGTTTTTGTAAACAGCTAAAATAACAAAACTTGTGTCACTGTCCAAATATTTCTGGCCCTGACTGTAGTTCTCCTGATTAGCTCTGTCTCTTACATCATGTGCAGGGCATTGCAGGAACTTAGGTAGAAATAAACCGCTTCCATTTCTATCTATTTTTCAGCAGATGGAAGCGCTTTATTTCTACCTATTGTAGTAACTCTCCCTGCCATGTCTCTTACCTCATGTACAGGACATTGCAGGTACTTGGGTAGAAATAAACCGCTTTCACTTCTTAATTTTCAGTAGATGGAAGTGGTTTATTTCCAACTATTGTAGTAAATTTCCCTGCCATGTATCTTAACTCATGTGCAGGGCATTACCGCTAAGGTAGAAATAAACCACTTTCACTTCTTATTTTTCAGCAGATGGAAGTGGTTTATTTCCAACTATGGCAGTAAGTTTCCTTGTCATGTCTCTTACCTCATGTGCAGGGCATTGCAGGACCTTAGGTAGAACTAAACCACTTTCATTTATTCCTATTTTTCAGTGGATGGAAGTGGTTTATTTCTGCCTATTGTAGTAACTCTCCCTGCCATGTCTCTTACCTCATGTACAGGACATTGCAGGACTTTAGGTAGAAATAAACCGCTTTCACTTCTTAATTTTCAGTAGATGGAAGTGGTTTATTTCCAACTATTGTAGTAAATTTCCCTGCCATGTATCTTAACTCATGTGCAGAGCATTACCGCTAAGGTAGAAATAAACCGCTTTCACTTCTTATTTTTCAGTAGATGGAGGTGGTTTATTTCCAACTATGGCAGTAACTTTCCTTGTCATGTCTATTACCTCATGTGCAGGGCATTGCAGGACTTTAGGTAGAACTAAACCGCTTTCATTTCTTCTTATTTTTCAGTAGATGGAGGTGGTTTATTTCCAACTATGGCAGTAACTTTCCTTGTCATGTCTCTTACCTCATGTGCAGGGCATTGCAGGACTTTAGGTAAAAATAAACCGCTTTCACTTCTTATTTTTCAGTAGGTGGAAGCGGTTTATTTCTACCTATTGTAGTAAGTTTCCTTGTCATGTCTCTTACCTCATGTGCAGAGTATTACAGCTTAGGTAGAAATAATAAAGCAGTGTGTAGAGTCTACCAAATAATCAGCGAAGGTAGAAAGATATCTATAAAATGTACCCTTTACTAAATAGGTTTAAAAAGACCTCTGGTCATGAGGACATCCAAATATACAAACATAAATAAATACAAACGTGATGGTGGACGGCAATGGAGGTGTCCAGAAGTGACACACGGGGACACTGTCATAAACACCGTCAATAACCAAAATAAACTGCTGACAGTATCATGTGACAACACACAAGATCAGCAGTAAGTATACAAGGCACACATGCTGCTAACAATATAATGCAACAAGACGCACATTCAGGAGTAAAATACAAGAGGGGCGTTGCACGTTGTGACATTGCTACTGATATATCGTCGGGGTCCCGTAGTTAGTGACGCACATCCAGCGCCGGTAGCGACATCGCAACGTGTAAATCCTAGGTGTGACGATGAACGAGCACAGAAGCGTACAATATCGCTGATCTGCGTAACGTCGTTCATTTCCATAATGTCAGATCGACCGCAGGTACGATGTTGTTTGTCGCTCCTGCAGCACCACACATCTCTGTGTATAAACCCGCAGGAGCAACAAACATCTCCTTACCTGCGTCCCGACGGCAATGCGGAAGGGAGAAGATGGGCGGGATGTTATGTCCCGCTCATCTCCGCCCCTCCGCTTCTATTGGGCGGCCGATTAGTGACGTCGCGGTGACACCGATCGCACCTCCCCCTTGAAGGAGGGATAGTTCGGCAGTCACAGCGACGTCGCCGAGCAGGTATGTGCGTGTGACACTGCTGTAGAGATAATGTTTGCTGCGGCAGCAATCACCACATATTGCATGTGCCACGGGGGCGGGTGCTATCGCGCTGGATATCGCTAGCAATTGCTAGCGATGTCGCAACGTGTAAAGCCCGCCTAAGGTAACATAGAACAGGAACAATCTCACCATTTGATGTCCTGAGCATACTGGCAAAGGATAGCGGGGTGTGTGAGGGGCGTATTGCAACTGCCTCACATTACACAGTTTACTAGACTAATTGTCACCACTCACATCCCTCCTTCCCTACATGTTTCACCAATTAAGTAGAATCTTCAGGGGATCCGGAGGATAGGGGTTAGGTTAGTATGAAACCATATACCATTATGATTCCATTTCTACTTATTTTTCAGTAGATGGAAGCGGTTTATTTCTATCTATTGTAGTAACATTCTCTGCCTTGTCTCATACCTCATGTGCAGGGCATTGCAGGACCTTAGGTAGAAATAAACCGCTTCCATTTCTACTTGTTTTTCATTGGATGGAAGAGGTTTATTTCTACCATATCTTTCCCTGCCTGTCTCTGCTGAAAAGCTGCATGGTCCTGGAGTGCAGGAAAGCAGAGACAGGCAGGGAAAGTCACTACAATAGGTAGAAATCATCCTCTTCATCTACTGATGTGTCTTGGATCCTTCCTACAGAGATCGCTTCATGGCAGTGCACAGTGAGCACGTACTGTATTTCCTTCAGCTGCTGATTTTTTGTACCTCTGTGTATATTGTGTATCTGTAGCAGCCCTACATGATTTATGTTCATTTCATTGTGTCATACACAACTCTCACAGGTGAGCATATCCAGTTGATTACTACACCCTGTAAGGCCCCCTTCACACGTCTGTCTTTGCTGTATGTATGACGTCTGTTTTCACACGTACTGGATACACGGACTCATGTAGACCTATTAAAATCAATGGGCTTGCGCACACATCAGTGTTATCACATGGACCGTGTGTCCATGTGGAGCATATGTGTGTCCGTGTGCTCCACACGTAGACATGTCCGTTTTTCTCTGGTAGCACCGATGTCACACGGTCCGCACACTGATGTGCTCCGTGTGACATCAGTGTAACACGTACCGGAGAAAACACGTGTCTGTGAAATATAAAAATAAAATGCTTTTCTATACTCACCTGTCTCCAGCGCTGCTGTCTTCGGCACTGCTGTCACAGTGCTGCTGCGGGCAATGCGGAAGTGGCAAGGACGCAACATCCTGCTGGGAAAGGTACACGCTTAGTGAGCTGAAATCGCCATGGGTGGTGGGGGGCGCCCCTGCCTTGCTTTAGCTCAGAGGTTGGAACCGCGGGCCTGCGATGAGTTTGTGTGCCTGTTCCCCATTGCTGTCTAGCCCCCCCACAGTGCTTTGTGCAGCCCACCCAAAGTGCTATGTGCAGCCCCCCACAGTGCTTTGTGCAGTCCACCCAAAGTGCTATGTGTAGCCCCCCCACAGTGCTATGTGCAGTAGTGTGATGACTATTTTAAAAATTTTGCAAAACGAAAATGAAACCCCTTACATTCGAGGAACAATTGCATTCAAATGACAATAGTATCATAAAATTTGTAAAATATTCACAAAAGTTCCCCCTCTTTTTAATTTCAAAATTTAAAAAAAAACCCAATTTTTCGTGTTTTAATTTTTTGAAGATTCTGGAATGATTTAGAATATTCAGGAATTATTTAGAACATCTAGAATAAGAGTAATCTAGTGAAAAAATGACATTTTTAATTGTTACCCATTAAAAATTTAAATTTTACGTTTTCTTTAAAAGTTCAACACGTGCTATAAGAAGAGCTGAAAGAATTGGAAAGCATGTGGTACATTTGGAGTCAGGCAGCCATCTTGGATACTAGAAAGTGAATTTTACTGTGAATAAGTTTTTTAATTTAAAAAGTGTATGTGAAGTGAATAAGTGATAAAATTATCGTAATAAATAAATAGTGTAAATGTTTATAGATTTCTAAGTAATATTGGGAAAGAAAATAAGAAAGTAAATGTTTATATGAAAGAGTGCGTACAGGGGTAGGTCTGGTAGTCCAGTGAAAGATATAAAAAGAAAGTGAGACAAATATCATAATTTGTTTGAGGAATTTAATACGATATTTTGACCATAATAGTTTCTTCAAGTAAAGATCAAGCAAAGGTAAAACATAGAGATTATATTGATTAAAATATTCATTAATATTTTAATCAATCTAAAAATCTTAATTTAATATTGTTTTTGATCTATAAACAAAATATCTTTCTAAGTTGTAACAAAAAAATGTTTTTTGTCATTACACTAATGTGCAGCCCCCCCCCACAGTGCTGTGTGCAGCCCCCCCCCACAGTGCTGTGTGCAGCACCCCCCCACAGTGCTGTGTGCAGCACCCTCCAGTGCTGTTAATCCCACCAGTGTTGTCTACCACCTCCAGTAATGTTTTCCCCCTAGTGATGTCTGTGCTCCGCAATTGCTGTCCGTACCACCCAGTGCTGTCTGTGCCTCCCTAGTGATGTCTGTGCGCCCCCCTAGTGATGTCTGTGCTCCCCCCAGTGATGTCTGTGCTCCCCCCAAGTGATGTCTGTACGCCCCCCCTAGTGATGTCTGTGTGCCCCCCCTAGTGATGTCTGTGTGCCCCCCCTAGTGATGTCTGTGCGCCCCCCCCAGTGATGTCTGTGCGCCCCCCTAGTGATGTCTGTTCCCCCCTCCCAGTGATGTCTGTAATGTAATTTTTTGAGGGAAATACTTCATCTGGAACAACTTCAAGGGTGCTAACACTTTTGGCCGTGTGTGTTTGTGTGTATATGTATATATACAGTACAGACCAAAAGTTTGGACACACCTTCTCATCTCTAGAACAACTGTTAAGAGGAGACTTTGTGCAGCAGGCCTTCATGGCAACATAGCTGCTAGGAAACCACTGCTAAGGACAGGCAAGAAAGGCACGGTGGGAACTAGCCTTTGTAGAAAAGGTGAACGGATGGACTCTACATGGCTGGTTCCACCGTGAAGCATGGAGGAGGAGATGTGATGGTGTGGGGGTGGTTTGCTGGTGACACTGTTGGAAATTTATTCAAAATTGAAGGCATACAGAACCAGCATGGCTACCACAGCATCTTGCAGCGGCATGCTATTCCATCCGGTTTGCATTTAGTTGGACCATCATTTATTTTTCAACAGGACAATGACCCCAAACACACCTCCAGGCTGTGTAAGGGCTATTTGACTAAGAAGGAGAGTGATGGGGTGCTACGCCAGATGACCTGGTCTCCAAAGTCACCAGACCAGAACCCAATCGAGATGGTTTGGCGTGAGCTGGACCGCAGAGTGAAGGCAAAAGGGCCAACAAGTGCTAAGCATCTCTGGGAACTCCTTCAAGACTGTTGGAAAACCATTTCCGGTGACTACCTCTTGAAGCTCATCAAGAGAATGCCAAGAGTGTGCAAAGCAGTAATCAAAGCAAAAGGTGGCTACTTTGAAGAACCTAGAATATAAGACATATTTTCAGTTGTTTCACACTTTAAGTATTTCATTCCACATGTTTTAATTCATAGTTTTGATGCCTTCAATGTGAATCTACAATTTTTAGCGTCATGAAAATAAGTCTCACCCGATTCCAATATGCATAATGAGTGAGGTCTCTCTCTCTCTCTCTCTCTCTCTCTCCCTCTCTCTCTCTCTCTCTCTCTCATATATATATATATATATATATATATATATATATATCTTAATTGCCTTATTCTGTCTGTCTGTCTTGCTCCAAAATTGTGTCGTTACAGTGACAGTGTCGTTACAGTGACAACTGTCGGATTGGCCGATGGAGCTCGGCCTGGCCCCGCCCCCCCACGGATTGGCCACTCGCCTCAGCCTGGCCCCGCCCCCCGCATGGATTGGCCGCTCGCCCCGGCCCTCCGCACGCATCGCTCCAGCGTACCCCGGCTCCCAGTACACATGTGCAGGGATCCGGCATACGCTGACGCCTCGCCTGCTCGGCCCCGCCCCTGGCACAAGTTGGCACGCTCGGCCCCGTCCCCGGCGGACATAACTTTGCGATGCTGGGATCGTGACGGAGCCGGTGTACGCTGGTAACCATGATACACATCGGGTAACTATAGGAAGCGCTTCCCTTAGTTACCCGATGTGTATCATGGTTACCAGCGTACACCGGCTCGTGGTACACATGTGCATACGCTGACGCCTCGCCCGCTTGGCTCCGCCCCCATAACAGGTTGGCACGCTCGGCCCCGCCCCCAGCACACGTTGGCCCGCTCGGCCCAGCACCCGGCGACCCGCTCGGCCCCGCACCCGGCACACGTTAGCCCGCTCGGCCCCACCCCTGGCACACGTTGGGCACCTATACACCTCCCCCCAGATTACTCCTCCCATTATACTCCTCTTTCCCCAGGACCACTCCTCCCATTATACTCCTCTTTCCCCAGGACCACTCCTCCCATTATACTCCTCTTTCCCCAGGACTACTCCTCCTATTATACTCCTCCTATTATACTCCTCTCTGAGTATAATAGGTGGACTATTAGATCATGGGGGATGGAGCAAGATGGGGGGTGTGCAGCATGGAGGATGAAGCACGATGGGGGGTGTGCAGCATGGGAGATGGAGCACGATGGGGGGTGCACAGCATGTCGGATGGAGCACGATGGGGGGTGTGCAGCATGGAGGATGGAACACGATGGGGGGTGTGCAGCATGGGGGATGGAGCACGATGGGGGGTGCGCAGCATGGAGGATGGAGCACGATGGGGGGGTGCAGCATGGAGGATGGAGCACGATGGGGGGTGTGCAGCATGGGGGATGGAGCACGATGGGGAGTGCGCAGCATGGGGGATGGAGCACGTTGGGGGGTGCGCAGTATGGGGGATGGAGCACGATGGGAGGTGCGCAGCATGGGGGATGGAGCACGATGGGGGTGCACACCTCCCCCCAAAACACACACACACCGCCACACGCGCACCGCACAACACACCACACACACTGGGAACCAAAAACACCGCCCTACACAGACACCTACACACACACAGACAACGCCGCACACACACAACACCCAACACACAAACACCGCGGCATACACAAATATACGCACATACTGTGCAACACACACACATTGCACAAAACATACCTCCCCCAAAACACACATACGCACCCCACAGCCACGCCAACACAAACAGCACCACACACACACAATGCTGCAGACACACAGCGCTCCACAAACAACGCAACACACACAATGCGACACACAAACAACACCGCTCTCACCCCCCCACCCAGAAAACACCCAGAACATTTACAGTGCCCTACACAAACACTTGGCAACTACACACAACAACATCTATATATATATATAACAAAAATCATACATTAACTACACAATACGTAAATTCTAGAATACCCGATGCGTTAGAATCGGGCCACCTTCTAGTATATTTTTATATATATATATATATATATATATATATGTCGTGGGCGGGGAGGACGCCGTCGCTGCTGCGCTCTCGCTAACGCTCGGGTCCGGCGCTGCTGCCGCTGCTGCCGCTGCTTGGTGGCTCTTGGTGGTGGTCAGAAAGCAGAACATCAAGCTGCAGGGAAAGACAGCCACCATCACCTGTCCGGGGTGAGACACTGCAGCCGGCTGCGGGACCCGTCCATCCAGCCGTTTGGTTTACCGAGGACTTTGTACCTTTCTTGCTGAGTGAGTACACCCATGCCATCCGGCACCGTGCCGCACTGTCCCTGCAAACCTGCACCTCACCAATCCTGCCTCCCCGTCACAACACCATCAGGCCCCGGGACCACCGACCCCTACCCACGGAGGCGGAAAACAACATCCCAGCTGCTCCTTACCATCGCTCCTGGGATCCCCGTCATCAGCAGCGGTGGTGCCTATCTTCACCACGACCCATGGGTGGCGTCACGGACTAAATCCCCCAAACCAACCACCCCTTTCACTAATGGGCGAGGAGTCCCCGGATCCGGCCCACCGGTCGAGCCACCGAGCAGCGGCAGCAGCGCCGGACCCGAGCGCTAGCGAGAGCGCAGCAGCGACGGCGTCCTCCCTGCCCGCGACAACTTGGCGTCACGAACAGGACTGAACCCATCTACTTACCAGTAGAAGTGCGCCTTGTGATCTCCGCCGGTGGTGTCCGGCCGAAAATTTTGAAGCGCCGCCATCTTGGCGCGAAATTCTCCCGCTCGAGCATCTTCTCCAAGCAGGGAAGGCGCGAAAGCGAAGCCCTGCCCCCAACAAACGGAAGTGCTGAAGAGTACCAAGGGGGCGTGAGAGTGTGTCTGCCTGATGTAGCCGAGGCTATAAAAGCAGGGACGCCAGGACTCTGTAAACATAACCGGTTCCTGGAAGCAGCTTGCAACATGTCCGCACCATCAGAGAGGCCTGAATCTCCGGAGCCTGCCTCCGGGACGGCGGCTTGGCTGAACACCCAAGTGATGCTGTTGTGCTGCCGTAACCGGGTCCAAGTACGGGACCTGCTCGATCGCTGGACCGCTGAAATGGAGGAGCTGGCCGCGGTCGTGCGGGCGCATGAAATAGAGACCCTGTTAGAGGAGCTGGTGAGAGACCCACACCCTTGTGTCCCTAGAGGACCGGCCCCAGCAAGGCCCGACCCATCACCTGTGCTGACCATCAATCGCTGGAGCGGGTAACGTAGAAGAACCGATAGCAGACCTCCATACCCCAGCAGATGACGGGTCACTTGCCACTGAGGAGCCACGAGTCTGGGCTCAGTTGGAAACTGTTACCGGCCTGCCAAGTCCCACCAGTAGTTCCCTGGAGTCAGATGACAGCGGCTCGAAGGGCTGACACGGAGCCTGTCTCGGAGGAGGAGGGAGTCTTCGGCCTGTATGACATGGAGGCCACTTCTATCCCTCGGAGCGGAAATAATGGATATCGGGCAGCCCTTCCTCGTCGCGCCTGCCGTGCGCTAGAGGGGCTGGAACCCATGCTTCTTCACCTGGAGTCACTATATATATATATATATATATATATATATATATATATATAGATATATCTATATATATAATTGCCTTATTCTGTCTGTCTGTCTGTCTGTCTGTCTGTCTGTCTATCTGTCTGTCTATCTGTCTGTCTGTCATGCTCCGAAATTGTGTCCTTACGGTGACACAAAGCTGATTGGCCGCTGGGCTCGCCATGGCCCCGCCCCCCCACACGGATTGGCCTCTCGCCCCGGCTCTCTGCAGGCCCCGCCCCCCTCACGCAATGCACGCTCGCTCTGGCCCAACTGACACGGAGCCCCGATTCCCAGGTGAGTACACACACACACATCAGATCACACTCACTCTCACACTCACTCTCACACACACCTCACACATCACAACATGCTGGGATATCTCTTGCTTCTACACCGGCTCCGTCAGGATCACAGCAGCGCCACACATAACCTTGCAATGCTGGGATCTTCACGGAGGCCGTGAAAGCTGGTAACCATTATACACATCGGGTAACTAAGGTCCCTTAGTTACCCGATGTGTATCATAGTTAACAGTGTACACCGGCTCACACTCACTCTCATACACACCTCACACACACATCACATCGCATCCACACATCAAGGTCCTGCAGCGGCGGAAAATACAGACACATAACAGCACACACATAACAGCACACACATAACAGAACACACATAACAGCACACACATACACACACACAAATCAGATCACACTCACTCACACACACACATCACATCGCATCCACATACTCACAACATCCTGGGATATCGCTTGCTTCTCGGCGGCGATACTGTGCTGTTGTGATCTTCCAGGACCTGCCGGAGGATCACATGGCCAGAAGCATGTGATATCCCCGGATGTTGTGAGTATAAGCGCGTATGTGCGATATCGTCAGTGTCTGTGTGTGTGAGTGTATGCGATCGGGTGTGTGTGAGTGTATGCGATCGGGTGTGTGTGAGTGGATGCGATCGGGTGTGTGTGAGTGGATGCGATCTGGTGTGTGTGAGTGGATGCGATCGGGTGTGTGTGAGTGGATGCGATCGGGTGTGTGTGAGTGGATGCGATCGGGTGTGTGTGAGTGGATGCGATCGGGTGTGTGTGAGTGGATGCGATCGGGTGTGTGAGTGTCGGCAGAGGAGCACGGCGTGCTGGAGGAGGCTGGGAGCAGAGAGGCTGATCATGGGGAAGGCTGGGAGGAGAGAGGCTGATGCTGGGGGAGGCTGGGAGGGGGAGGCTGGGACGAGGGAGGCTGATGCTGGTGGAGGCTGATGCTTGGGGAGGCTGATGCTGGGGGAGACTGGGAGCGGAAGGCTGATGCTGAGGGAGGCTGGGAGAGGGAGGCTGGGAGGAAGGAGGCTGGGAGGAGAGAGGCTGATCCTGGGGAAGGCTGGGAAGGGGAGGCTGATGCTGGGGGAGGCTGGAAGGAGAGAGGCTGGAAGGAGAGAGGCTGATGCTGGTGGAGGCTGATGCATGGGGAGGCTGATGCTGGGGGAGGCTGGAAGGAGAGAGGCTAATGCTGGTGGAGGCTGATGCTTGGGGAGGCTGATGCTGGGGGAGACTGGGAGGGGAAGGCTGATGCTGAGGGAGGCTGGGAGGAGAGAGGCTGATCCTGGGGAAGGCTGGGAACGGGAGGCTGATGCTGAGGGAGGCTGGAAGGAGAGAGGCTGATGCTGGGGGAGGCTGGAAGGAGAGAGGCTGATGCTGGTGGAGGCTGATGCTTGGGGAGGCTGATGCTGGGGGAGACTGGGAGCGGAAGGCTGATGCTGAGGGAGGCTGGGAGAGGGAGGCTGGGAGGAAGGAGGCTGGGAGGAGAGAGGCTGATCCTGGGGAAGGCTGGGAAGGGGAGGCTGATGCTGGGGGAGGCTGGAAGGAGAGAGGCTGGAAGGAGAGAGGCTGATGCTGGTGGAGGCTGATGCATGGGGAGGCTGATGCTGGGGGAGACTGGGAGCAGAAGGCTGATGCTGAGGGAGGCTGGGAGGAAGGAGGCTGGGAGGAAGGAGGCTGGGAGGAGAGAGGCTGATCCTGGGGAAGGCTGGGAAGGGGAGGCTGATGCTGAGGGAAGCTGGAAGGAGAGAGGCTGATGCTGGGGGAGGCTGGAAGGAGAGAGGCTGAGGCTGGGAGGAGAGAGGCTGATGCTGGGGAAGGCTGATGCTGAGGGAGGCTGGGAGGGGAAAGCTGATGCTGGGGAAGGCTGGGAGGACGGAGGCTGGGAGGAGAGAGGCTGATCCTGGGGAAGGCTGGGAGAGGGAGGCTGATGCTGGAGGAGGCTGGAAGGAGAGAGGCTGATGCTGGCGGAGGCTGATGCTGGGGAGGCTGGGAGAGGGAGGCTGATGCTGAGGTAGGCTGGGAGGAGGGAGGCTGGGAGAGGTAGGCTGAGAGAAGAGAGGCTGATGCACACACACACACACACACACGCGCGCGCACTGCACAACACACCACACACACACACACACACTGGGAACCACAAACAACTGCCCTACACAGACACCCACACACACAGACAACGCTGCACACACACAACACCCAACACACAAACACCGCGGCACACACAAATATACGCACATACCGCACAACACACACATTGCACAAAACATACCTCCCCCAAAACACACCACACACACACAAACCGCGCAACACACACACAACGCTACAGACACACAGCGCTCCACAAACAACGCAACACACGCAACACACATACAACACCGCTCTCACTCCCCGTCACACCCAGACAACACCCAGAACATGTACAGCGCCTACACAAACACTTGGTAACTACAGACAACAACATCTCTCTCTATATATATATATATATATAACAAAAATCATACATGAACTACACAATACGTAAATTCTAGAATACCCGATGCGTAGAATCGGGCCACCTTCTAGTATATATATATATATATATACACACACACATACATATCTATACATACACGTTTTTCCAAGCATGGCGTTAAGAGTGTGGAAGGTTTGAGGGGTGGCGCCTGGGCGGAGTCTCAAGGGGGCCCAAAAATGTTGCCAGTATGGAGCCCTGAAAATCCTAGTGGCGGTCCTGCTATACCGTCTTCAAAATATTTTTGTGAAGGAGGAATATATACATATTTTAAATACAGAAAACAAAAAATTACCCAAACGCCAGACATTTAACTGCGACTGTCTACCTCACAAAGCATCACGCCACAAACTTTTTTTTGCATATCTGTTTTACAAGTAACATTTTACACTTTAGACACAGCACACTAATACAATGCTCTGTTGTAGGTCCTGGCTTTTTGAACTTGTACTTATTGCATTGTTTAAAATTAAAAAAAGAAAAGGTTTTTAAAAACAGGGGTTTCCAGTCCCAGAAAAACATTTGTCCTCAGCTACAGTTTATTTTTATAAACAAACTGCTCTTTTCTCACCCTGCGAGTCCAGCACTGAGTCTTCAATGCTGCCCCCTGGTGTCTGTTATTGTCTGCAGCACTGACCTCACGTCAACATCACTGCAGCCAATTAGGCTGCTTTCACACATCCGGCTTGAGCTGTGCGGCTCAATCCGGCTGTGCAAGCTATGCAACGGATGCGGTGAAAACACCTCATCCTTTGCATAAGTTTTTCCCATGCGGCCCGTCCGGTTTGTGCCGCTTGCGGCATGCAAGTGAGCATGCGCAGTGGCAAAAACCGCATGCGGCGGCCGAATGCGGTTTTTGCCGCATCGCGCCGCATCCGGCCGCCATAGGCATGCATTGAAAAATGCGCCGCATCGGCCGAACGCGGCGCGATGCGGGTTTTTTTGCCGCACGAAAAAACGTGCCAGGCAACGTTCCATCCGGCCGCCGCATCGGCTAAATCTTCCGCATGCGGCAAAAAACGGATGGAACGCAAGGCCTTGCGGCACAATGCGGCACTAATTAAAGTCTATGCAGAAAAAACGCAACCAGCAACAAAAAAAAAAACGGTTGCGATTTTCCTGCAAAATGCCGGATTGTGCCACATTGCAGAAACCGGAGGTGTCAAAGCAGCCTTACTGAGCTCAGTGGCTTCGAGTGGCTCTTACCGTCAACTTGGCAGAGCCACTGAGCTCAGTTATTGGCTGCAGTGCTGTCAACGTGACAACCTTGCTGCAGGCAATAACAGATACAGGAGCTTCAATGTTGGACCTGGTAAGGGTGAGTATTGCAGAATCAAGGCATACTAGAATGATCTGTACAATCTTTGGCTCTAAAGCCTGCTTTACACGTTGCAATTTCGCATAGGATATCGTATGCGATTTGCAACGCCCCCATCGTATGTGCAGCACGTTCAATTTGTTGAACGTGCAGCACATACGATTAACCCCCGTCACACATACTTACCTACCATACGACCTTCATGTGGGCGGCGAACGTCCACTTCCTGGAGTGGGAGGGACATTTGGCGTCACATCGACGTCACGCAGCAGCCGGCCAATAGAAGCGGAGGGGCGGAGCTGAGCGGGGCGTAAACATCCTGCCCACCTCCTTCCTTCCACATTGTGGGCCGGGAGCCGCAGGAGGCAGGTGAGATCTGTTCATCGTTCCTGGGGTGTCACACACTGCGATGTGCGCTACCTCGAGTACGATGAACAATCTGACGTTCAATTCGTCAGGAATGAACGACGTGCATGCGATGAACGGTTTTTCGTTCAATCGCAATTGCACGTCGCTGTCTCACGCTACAACATACCTTACGATGCCGAATGTGCGTCACTTACGACGTGACCCCGCCGACACATCGTAACATATCTTGTAGCTTGTAAAGCGGGCTTAATGTATAAGTAGGATATAACTTAAAGGGAACCTGTCATGTCCAATATGCATCCATAATCATGAGCAGTTCTGGATGCATATTGCTATTCCTGCCAAACATTCCCTGTATCTAGTAGCATACATAAAGAGATCTTTAGAAAAAGTATTTCTAAAGATCCTTTATGATATACTAATGAGCACAGAGAAAAGTCACAAGGGTGTTAGTTCCTGCTCTCATTCCGCCCTCTTAGCATGTTAGCACGCACACAGGGGTGTGCTAACATGCTATTCAATGCCCTGCATCATCAGTGGTGATGTGCATACCCGTGTCTGCTGTCACCGCTGATCAGAATGCCCAGCACTTCCGATCATGCTCACTATGAAGCCGGGTGTACTTGTAGCACCCACGAGGCAGGGGTTAAATACTCGACGCCGGGCCGGTGATGTCGGGTCTGGTATGTCATTGGTGGCCCTGTCTGGCTTCGTGGCCCCGAGATGTATACCAAAAGGGTATATGGATGATGGGATGATGGAGAAGGGGTTGAGGATGTTGGGAGTAGTAGTTGTCTCATGATGCCACCTGCTGTATGCTGCCAGGGATTAGCCGCCGCTGCGGTTGCTGTCCTCTGGGGTGGATGGTGTCACAGCTAGGATGGTTCAGCTTCCTGCAGGTGAAGCTAGGCCTCAGGGAGGATGATGGAAGCTGTTGGCGCGAGCAATGATGGGCTGACACAGAAGCTGCGGTTCAAGGTCTTTACTCACCGTTCGTGGGCTGCCCGGAGATGTGTTGCAGCCAATCCCGGAAACGTTAGAGGTAGCCACCGGTATTTGAAAGTGTCCTTTCATTTTCCCTTTAGAAGTGAGGAACCCAGGCTGCGCTTCCTGCTCCAAGCCTCAGGCTCTGTGAAGAAGAAAGAAAGTGGTGTCGTATTGCCAGAACGGTAATCCTGACTGTCTCAGAGACAGACTAAGAACATAACTTTCGAAACGCGTCCTCTTTCTTTGGGCTTCCACTGACCCTGCCATGGACTTTTTAACATGCATCTAAAATAAAGAATTTTTACTTTTAAAGAAAATATTTGCTTTGGATCAGCTTGCTGGAAATGTCTCTTTTTACCGATGTTGCAAAGGCTTGCCGACTTTCCTCCTTCCTTGCACGGTCCTCAGCATATGGATCTCCTTATGAGCAGGTGAGACGGATAAAAACCTTCCATTGTTTTCCCTTGTACTGTCCAATGGTATACTGTATACAGTAAACAGTACATATGTAAAGAAAGTTACCTCCAGAGCAGATCAGAGTGTCGTGAAAGGACAGAACCGGAAGTGTGCACGGTGGGAATTTGCTTTTATTGCAAAGCATTGCTCTTAAATCAAGTTACAAATTTTTAAAAAGCTTTGCTTGACTTGCAAAATACTCTCAAACAAAGTTACTCTTAAACCAAGGTTCCACTGTATATGATTGGATAGTACAGAGATATTTCTAATAATATCTTTACATCACGGACTGCCACGATAACAGTAATGCATCATTATGTTTACAGAAAAGAAGATTTAATCATTTCAGATTGAGATTCTTTACTGTAAGAGTGGTGAGCCTCTAGAACTCTTTGCCATATGATGTAAGGGTTGATTTACTAAAAACATTGAGGAAGGGTCTGGATGCCTTTCTTAAAAAAATTAACAATACTGGATATGGGTACTAGATTCTATGCTTGAACGTTCATCCAGCCAGCAAATGTAATTGCCATATTTGAAATCAGGACAGATTATTTTCCTGATATAAGGCAATAATGTGTATCATGGGATTTTTGTCTTCCTCTGGAACAAAATGCTAGGTTATGAGTTGAATGTGGGACTTCTGAATTCTTTCAGCCTTAAAACTATGAAACTAGAAAAAGTTAATTGTAGAGTTGAACAAAATGTATGGTAAACTAAAAAATGACAATGGACAAGGGGGTGTGAAACAAAACAAAACATACCATAGCTTAGAATGTGTAAGCCGTTAGCAGCAGCAGAATCACCACCAATGTCACCAGCTTTCCAGGTGGTAGTACTACTAAGCACAGGTCACCTGGACTCTTTTGCCTCCATCAAACCTATTAGTGGGCAGGAAGTGGAGGGCTTTAATAAAAAATTTTTTAGAGATCACTAATCTCAATCACAGCATGATAATGTTACTCCTGACAGTAACACCATCAGTGTTTTTGTTAAAAAGTTTGAAAGCAGTTGCATGCAGTCCTAAAGGCCGCTTTACACGCTGCGACATCGCTCAAGCGATCTCGTTGGGGTCACGGAATTTGTTACGCACATCCGGTCGCTTTAGCGTTATCTTTGCGTGTGTCACCTATGAGCAATTTTGAATCGTCGCAAAAACGGTCAAAATCGCTCATCGGTGACATGCCACCCTATTCTCGATTATCGCTGCTGCTCGGTGGACGAAGTAGTTTGTCGCTCCTGCGGCAGCACACATCGCTATGTGTGACACAGCAGCAACGAGAAACCTCACCTTACCTGCTGCCGCCCGCAATGCGAAAGGAAGGAGGTGGGCGGAATGTTACGTCCCGTTCATCTCCGCTCCTCCACTTCTATTGGGCGGTTTTTCAGTGACGTCGCTCTGACGCTGAATGAACCGCCCCCTTAGAAAGGAGGTGGTTCGCTGGTCACAGCGACGTCAAAGAGTAGGTATGTGCGTGTGACGCTGCCGTAGCGATAATGTTCGCTAAGGCAGCGATCACACAATATCGCATGTACGATGGGGGACGGTGCTTTAGCGCTCGACATCGCTAGCAATTGCTAGCGATATCGTAGTGTGTAAAGCGGCCTTTAGAGACCTCAGAGTTTTACACGCCTCATTTCAAGACAATTGAGGGATTTCCAGTATTCATGTTTGATAGAAATCTAATTTTGGGAAAAAAGCGTTGTCCCTGGCAAAATCAGATTTTAAGAGATTTGGTCATCTGTATTTAAAATTACAAAGTGCTTGTGAAAGCAAGCAATTTTCCAATTTACCTCTTATTAGAAATCCTCTTTGTTCTCAAGAACAGATGGATTTTTAATTCTATAGTGTACGGCTCATTGCCTAGGTTAATAGTCACGCTGGAGTCCTCAAATTGGCCAAATACCTAGGAAATGAGTGTGAGCCACTTACTAATATTTAGAGCCTGCATGCACCACTCTGAGGCTGTCTGGATCACTGAATCTAGCTATTTTCAATGTATTTGTGCTTTTCTCATATTGCAGAAGCAAAGCTGTCTCTGCTAGAAGCATGTGAGAAGACTCAGATTGGGCAAGAGGCGTAACTACTATGCCACTGTCAATATGTCCAAACTGTCAATTCTGGAGAGCACATCCCCTGGTAACCAGCAGGCCAGTCAGACAAACCCTTTATTGCACATTACTGAAACAGAAGAGGAGAAATAGCACTCTATGTCAAAACCAGGGCAGAATTGGAGCTGACAAGTCAGTGGGACAGTAGATGAAACATGAACATTGCGGCAGTTGCAGCCTCTTCAGTGTTTACTTCGACATTCAGGTTGACTTGTACTTGCCTGCGTTGTTTACCAAAGACAATGTGCTGCCAAGAACAATGATCTCTTGTGCAACACAAACGAACATTTCCTCTGACGAATGAGCATTTTGATTTTTTAGACTGGAAGACTATCGTGAAATGAGCATTCATAGGACATTCCTAGGACAGGTCCACCACTGGGCGTATCACCGTGACAAATCCCCTTGCTCCCACATGTTGTGACTGTGTACTTCTGGTCCAAAAATAGCTGCAGCCAGAGTCATCCACCTCAGCGTAAATGGTGGAGCAGGTAGTAATGGACCAGTTTGTCCACCTCCTTCCAAGGCTGGTGCAGATATGAGTTGCCCAGGGAGATCCCCACAATGCAGATGACCTGAATGGAGTCATGGAAAAGTACCAAGTGGTAGAGGATTCTTTGGGGAAGCAACGGGACTTGCCATCTCCATTCTGGGGTTCCCAATAACTGGGGGTGGATTCCCAAAAGAAGAGGACTAGAGCCACAATTGGGGGCATCCAAGATAACAAGAGACAGCTGAGGTAATGCCAAAGGCATCAGCTATGGACATAATTTACTATAGGTGTCATGGGCCAGGTCATATAGCTACCCATTGTCCCGTGTCCACCAAGCCAATAGGCTATAGCCTGTGTCGATGGTGTTCCTATTTTGTGTATTCGTCCTCTAGAGTGGACTGTCACCCCAGTGAGGGACCACAGGCATGTCCCATGAAAATAAATGACATGCAAATGACTGGTCTGCTAGACTCAGGGAGTTTGGTGACCTTGGTGAGGGCCACACTCCCTCTCCAAATGGTTCCCAGGAATAAGATTGTCATCCACTACATCCATGGGGATGCTAAAGACTATCCTGTGACTATAGTGGTCATTGGGATGACCCAGGTTACTCAATCCCATAAGGGCGGCTTGGTCCAGGACTTATTGGACCCATTCATAATAGGTCAGGATTTTGTCTTGTTTTGGGACTTTTAGGATAAGGTAGGAATCTCCCATGGAGTGTGTTAAATCAGGAGTGTGTGGGTGTGGGTGTGTGTGTGTGTGTGTATATGGGTGTGTGTGTGTGTGTGTGTGTGTGTGTGTGGAGATCTGTGACCTCCTCCTTACCAGGCATGGGGTCCCACACCTCTGAATGAGGTACAGTACCTCTGTGGCAACTGGACCCTCAGGGGCACCACACACCCCCACAGCAAAACCCAGCACAACCTTGGGCTGGAGCAAAGAAAACACAACCGGGGTTAAGACATGCAAAATTTTCAACAATGCTCTGTAACAGGTAACAGGTAAAACGTTTTCATCCCTTTATGGGAGGTACTATTTCTTGGAACGTTGCAAACAAAATTATAAAATTAATTACAAAATTTAAGAGAATAGAACATTTTAGGAAAATAGAACATTTGCTTATGCATAATTAACACTTTATACAGCTTTCAGGTGTCTATGATGATTCACTCGCCGAGTGTCCTTTTTCCACCTGCTCCAAATGCAAACAGCAACATGGGGAACCCACCACCAACAAACCCCCAACGTAGGCTCTGGGCCTGACCACTCTTCTGTTCTTCAGTTCTTCGGCCACACCAGACGGGTTTTATCTTGGTGGTCTATTAAATCTACTAGGGAGCACTTTTGTGCTAACTATATACAATAAGTTCAGGTGTTCACTGTCCACGACCTTACCGTCTTTCTAACGTTTTCCTAATATCACTATTATGTTGCATATCTACTGTCCAGAATAAACAAAAAAACCAACAAAACATTCTTATTGCTGACCAGGTAAACTATTTACATGCACTCACAAGGTACTGTACCATTTAATGTCATGCCTTCCATGGCTGCTCACCAGGTTTGCAACCTCCTGGCCGGGGATAGTTAGGCCTATTGAGCACTTCATGTCCTATGACCAGGGTCTGTGTTCCTTGGTCACACGATACAACTTTAGGTGCAGCAACTGGGTCTGGCATTGTTGATTGGTGCTCCGGGTACCATGTGGATTACGTCGCCGGTGCCTCCTCTGGACGGCTGAGGGAGTCTCTCACTTTCACCTCACGCTCCAGGCCTTCCCGGTCACCGCTCGCCATCCTGCACACAGAGTCCTCCGGCAGCACAGGTGCTCCACTCCCTTACTCCTCTGTCTGCTTCCTGGGGAGGCGGAGCGTTTGTGCCATTTGTTAAGTTTAATTTCTCTGCTCTTGCTGTAGGGGGCGGTCACGGCTTTTCACACCGTACTACAATCCAGCCCACGAAGGGCGGATGCACCCTACGCTTTTGAGTGCACATGGCGTCTGTCTTTTTTTGATGGATACCACTTTTGTGTCTTTTACACAGTCTTTAGGCACACAGTTACCGTTAGAATGGGCACAAAATTCTGTTCGTGATGCCAAGTTTTACATGCCCCACTAGGGCCTGGGGCACTCAGAACCGGGCCGGTTCGGTGTGGGAAGATGTCACGGCGGCAGGGCCCGACTCTGTGACCCTGGCGGTGTCGTTTTAAATGAGAATGTCGTAACGTCACCTGTGGTTTGTGGCAAGATATGTGCCGCCACTGCCATTCAGTTCTCCTGGGGTCGGTGGTGATGCAGCGGAGTTGGTATAGCTCTCCACAGGTAAAGCTGGGCACCAAGGCTGTTGATGGTGTTTGATGGAAGTAGTAGTAGTCTTTTAGAGGGACAGTGCGAGGCTGGCGGAGGCGATAAAAAGTAAACAACACTGGGGATGCAGTCACAAGTTTTTTACTCACGGTTTGTCAATTCCAGGTTGTTACAGCTGGTCAGAGACTGCCCTTAGAGTGCCGAGTCCTGCTGTGATGTAATCCAGCTAAGCCCAGGTAGTTCAGAGGCCTAAGACCGATGTTCCATTTTTCCTTTTTGTAAAAACCTTCCCAGGTCATCTTCCTGCGCTGGCCTCTCCCTACTGCCCTACGCCCTCACACACAGAGCCCTGAGACGGTGTCCACGGACCCTGCTATAGGTGGCTTGTTTGTCCTATCCTTTGACCCTATGTGGTCAACTTTTCACTGGATGTACGTAGCCTCCAGTTTGCTAGCTGAGCCTTGTAGTTCTTCACTAGTCTAGGGGCCAGTCACCTTGCGGCCTGGTCCCTCCACAATGGAATACGGCTGTGGATGCGAGCCCACGAGTGGATTTCTCACTTCCCATGGCTCTAAGACTCCTCCTTCCTTTTCTCCTACTCCTTTGCGATCCCTCGGTTGAGCTCCCGGAGCCCCTGCCCTCAAGACCGCTCTCCTCCACGTCTCCTTCCTTCTGCTCCCAACTCCAACTGTCTAGTTTCACTTTTTGCACTCACTGCTCTATGTCTCCACCCCTCTAACTAACCTACCCCACATCCAGACTGGTTTTGGGACTGTACTCTCAAGGGGCAACTCGCCCTCACCACGGCCTAATAGAGTGTGCTAAATTAGTAATGTGTGTGTGCAATAGACTGTGACCTCCTCCTTACCAGGGATGGAGTCCCACACCTCTGAAGGAGGTGCAGTACCTCTGTGGTAACTGGATCCTCAGGGGTGCCACACGTGCGTCACCGCTGGTGATGCTGAATTGAATAGCATATTAGTACGCCCCTGTGGGCATGCTAAGAGTAGGGACTAGTCGGAGGATATAACGCCCTTGGGACTAGTCCACGCACTCATTAGCATATGATAAAAGATCTTTAGAAATACTTTTTCTAAAGATCTCTTTATCTATGCTAGTGTGTACAGGGACGATTTGGCATTAGAAATATGCACCCAGAACTGCTTGTGATTCTGGGTGCATATTGCACCTGACAGGTTCCCTTTAATGAAGGGTTCGCTATGGTAAGAGGCACTAAATTTATTCCAAAGCTGCATGCTACTTAATGAATTCAGAGTATCCTGTCAATGTCATGTGCCTCTCCAGAAGTGCAACTCCAGTGAGGGGTTGGAGTGGCATTTCTCTTGTATAAAATGCCAGCACTTTTTCTAAATTTGTTGAGAAGGCAACATTTTTCAGTAACACCACCTTACAAAAATATTTTACAAGTTTTAACCACTTCACCCCTAAACGACTTACTATTCTTTCCTCCCCTTCTTCCAAGACCCATAACTTTTTATTTTTCAATCAGTATAACCATATGAAGGCTTGATTTTTGCAGGATGAGTTGTACTTTTGAACGACAGCATTCACTTTGTCCCATATTGTATTGGAAAACAGGAAAAAAATTCCAAGTGTGATGAAATTCCAAAGAAACTGCAATTCCACAATTGTTTTTTGGTGTTTTTTTTTTACCATTCACTAAATGATAAAACTAACCTGGCATTATGATTCCCCAGGTCAGTAATAGTTTGTAGCTATCAAACACATATAGTTTTACTTTCATCTAAGTTGTACAAAAAAATGTAGAAGTTTTTATTAAAAAAAAAAATTGTGCTTTTGGCACCATTTTCTGAGACTGTAACATTCTCATTTTTCAGGATCTGGGGCTCAGTAATGGCCTATTTTTGCGTCTTGAGCTGACGTTTTTAATTATACTATTTTTGGGTAAATGCGACCTTTTGCTCTCCTGTTATTGCATTTTAACCCCTTAACGACCATGAACAGTAATATTATGTCCTAGCGGTCATAGTGTTAATCACCGCAGGCTGCTACAAGCGCAGCGCATATTATTATTATTATTTTTTTTTTTTTATAGAGCACCATTAATTCCATGGTGATGTACATGAGAAGGGGTTACATACAGAATACATATACAAGTTACAATAGACAGACTAGTACAGAGGGAAGAGAACCCTGCCCTTGCGGGCATACATTCTCAGCTGATTTATACAGCTGACATGTGTACCTGCTAGGCACGAGTGGAATCGCTATCCACCCATGTATTTTAACCCCTTAAATGGCGCTGTCAAGATGTGACAGCGCCATATTAATGGCCCTGGGCTATCCAGATCACAGCAGAGGGAGGAGATCGGCGCCAACGTATGCTGTGTGCTGCACTTTCCCCCTGTCATCCGGGATGTGTGAGTGGCGGCGCAACCGCTACCCTCCCCCCTGCTCCCACTGCCACCAACACTACACCCCCGCTCTCCAGACCACTACCCTCCCCCCACTTTCCCCGCCAACGCTGCTACCCCCCCCTGCTCTCCCCGCCACCACCGCTACCCTCCCCCCCGCCACTACCCTCCCAGAGCATTGCAGGTGTGCATGCGTGCGGCAGAGCACTGTGGGCGAGCGTGTGGCAGAGCATTGCAAGCATGCAGCAGAGCATTGCAGGCAGGCGTGCATGTGGCAGAGCATTGCGGGCATGCATGCATGCAGCAGAGCATTGTGGGCGTGAATGCATAGAGCAGAGCACTGCGTGCGTGCACATGGCAGAACATGGCGGCCATGTATGTTTGTGGCAGAGCATTGTGGGCGTGTGGCAGGGCATTGCGGGCATGTGGCAGAGCATTGCGGGCGGGCAGCAGAGATTTGCAGGCGGACCTGTGGCAGAGAATTGCGGGCAACCATGCGGCAGAGCATTGCGAGCATGTATGCGGCAGAGCATTGTGGGCGTGCATGCGGCAGAGCATTGCGGGCGTGCATGCAGCAGAGCAGTGTGGGCGTGCATGTGGAAGAGCATTGCGAGTGGGCATGCGGCAGAGCATGGAGGGTGTGCATGCAGACCATTGCGGATAGATGTGTGTGCGGCAGAGCATTGTGGGCGTGCAGCAGAGCTTTGTGTGCGTGCATGTGGCAGAGCTTTGTGTACATGCATGCAGCAGAGCATTGCACCGGGTGTGCATACGGCAGAGCATTAAGGCGTACATGCATGCGGCAGAGCATTGCGGGCGTGCATGTGGCAGAGCATTGCGGGCGTGCGTGTATGCAGATCATTGAGGATGGGCGTGTGTGCGACAGAGCATTGCGGGCGTGCAGTAGAGCATTGCGGGCATGTGTGCATCAGAGCTTTGTGCGCATGCATGTAGCAGAGCATTGCGGGCGTGCATGCAGCAGAGCATTGCGGGTGGGTGTGCATGCAGTAGAGCATTGAGGCATGCATGCGGCAGAGCATTGCAGGCGTGCATGTGGCAGAGCATTGTGTACATGCGTGCATGTGGTAGAGCCTTGTGGGCGTGCATACAGCAGAGCAATGCATGCATGCGGCAGAGCATTGCGAGCGGGCAGCAGAGATTTGCAGGCGGACCTGTGGCAGAGCATTGCGGGCAACCATGCGGCAGAGCATTGCGAGCATGTATGCGGCAGAGCATTGCGGGCGTGCATGCGGCAGAGCAGTGTGGACGTGCATGCGGAAGAGTATTGCGAGTGGGCATGCGGCAGAGCATGGAGGGTGTGCATGCAGAGCATTGCGGATAGATGTGTGTGCGGCAGAGCATTGTGGGCGTGCAGCAGAGCTTTGTGTGCGTGCATGTGGCAGAGCTTTGCGTACATGCGTGCAGCAGAGCATTGCACCGGGCGTGCATAAGGCAGAGCATTAAGGCGTACATGCATGCGGCAGAGCATTGCAGGCATGCATGTGGCAGAGCATTGCGGGCGTGCGTGTATGCAGAGCATTGAGGATGGGCGTGTGCGCGACAGAGCATTGCGGGCGTGCAGTAAAGCATTGCGGGCGTGTGTGCATCAGAGCTTTGTGCGCATGCATGTAGCAGAGCATTGCGGGCGTGCATGCAGCAGAGCATTGCGGGCGGGTGTGCATGCATCAGAGCATTGAGGCATGCATGCATGCGGCAGAGCATTGCAGGCGTGCATGTGGCAGAGCATTGTGTACATGCGTGCATGTGGTAGAGCCTTGTGGGCGTGCATACAGCAGAGCAATGCATGCATGCGGCAGAGCATTGCGGGCGGGCAGCAGAGATTTGCAGGCGGACCTATGGCAGAGCATTGCGGGCAACCATGCGGCAGAGCATTGCGAGCATGTATGCGGCAGAGCATTGCGGGCGTGCATGCGGCAGAGCATTGCGGGCGTACATGCGGCAGAGCAGTGTGGGTGTGCATGCGGAAGAGCATTGTGAGTGGGCATGCGGCAGAGCATGGAGGGTGTGCATGCAGAGCATTGCGGATAGATGTGTGTGCGGCAGAGCATTGCGGGCGTGCAGCAGAGCTTTGTGTGCGTGCATGTGGCAGAGCTTTGTGTACATGCATGCAGCAGAGCATTGCACCGGGCGTGCATATGGCAGAGCATTAAGGCGTACATGCATGCGGCAGAGCATTGTGGGCGTGCATGTGGCAGAGCATTGCGGGCGTGCGTGTATGCAGAGCATTGAGGATGGGCGTGTGTGCGACAGAGCATTGCGGGCGTGCAGTAGAGCATTGCGGGTGTGTGTGCATCAGAGCTTTGTGCGCATGCATGTAGCAGAGCATTGCGGGCATGCATGCAGCAGAGCATTGCGGGCGGGTGTGCATGCAGCAGAGCATTGAGGCATGCATGCATGCGGCAGAGCATTGCAGGCGTGCATGTGGCAAAGCATTGTGTACATGCGTGCATGTGGTAGAGACTTGTGGGCGTGCATACAGCAGAGCAATGCGTGCATGCGGCAGAGCATTACGGGCGTGCATGTGTGATGCCCTGGACCCCAGGGGTCACAGGTAATAACATCTACCACATACACACACACACCCATCCCCTGTGAGGTCACACACATGTCACCCGAAAGGGAGACCTGATGCCTCCCTCAGAGCGAGTAGAGCCCACCAGGTGGAGACTACTGTCCTGGGGCAGGAAGTTCAAACAGTTAAGTTTTGGAGTTGATAGTGAGTGGTAGAGAAGCAGCTGTCAGGGACCCGAGTAGGAGCCTGGGCTCCTTGGAGAATGTCAGGCAGGCAGACGGTGGTGGCCGTCTGCAGGAGTACCAGTACAGCAACCGGCGGAACCGTACAGACCGGGCCTGTGTTGGAGCCCGCCGGTCCCCGAACCGGGGAGTCAAACGTGTACCGGAGCACCAACAGGAGGGTACTCAGACCCCATCCTAGCTTAGAAGCCACTGAGTATAGGCAAATTGACTGATTGCTGGCCGGACCTCACGGGTTCATCCACACTTAAAGTCCCGAAAGAAGGCAAAAGCCCACCGAGACCGGGTGAGCGCCACCGCCAAGGGCCAAACACCCGACGAGCCAGCGCCTGCGGGCAACCAAGGGCTCCTCCGGCAGCTCAACGCCGGGGAGCAGGCTACCACTGCTTAGGCAGGGGGGCCGAAACACAAACATCCAGAGGTGCACGGGAAAAGGAGCCACCATCAACCCCACAGGGGACATCAGCAGCCGGCCGCGGGGACCGACCACTTCCGAACTTTGGTTTACCAGTGACTCTGAGTGTGAATCAATCGTGAGCACACCAGTGCCATCCGGGCATGACGCTACACCATGGCACGGCGCCCTGCACTCCGACAACAACATCACCCCTTGCAGTCCCCCACCGGAGCTTCGGGACACACCGCCACTACCCACGGAGGGGCTAACATCTCAGCTGCGGCCGCAACACCGATCCCGGACGAGTCCGCCATCACTTCAGCCACAGCGGTGGTGCATCCCCCGTCACTATGACTTGTGGGTGGCGTCACGACCGATTACACAACCACCACCCCCCACCGTCTTCCCTTAACAAGAGCGACATGGCCCCCGGTCCGGAGGCGCTCGTGCCACCGAGAACCCAAGCCCGGACCTCGAGCGGCTCGGCCCGAGCAAGCGGAGGAAGCGGCCATTCCCCTCTCAGGGTGGTACACGTATACTCTTTCTGGCGTCACGAACAGGATTCGGACAGTCCACTTACCTGTGGAAAGTGCGCCTTAGAAGTTTCCATCAGCGGCGTCCTGCCGAAAAAGTTGAAGTCCCGCCATCTTGGCGGGAAAGTTTCCCGCTCGAGTCGTCTTCCCCGAGCAGTGAAGGCACGAAAAGTGAAGCCAAGCCCTGAAGGAGGAGTGCTAAGAGAAAACCAAGGGGGAGGCGGGCGAGGAGACTACCTGATGTAGCCGAGAAGATAAAAAGGCAGGGACTCCAGGACCCTGCATCTGCTCTGTTCCTGGACCCCGCCGGCGCAGAAGCAACATGTCTGCCCCATTTGAGCAGCCCGAGGATCCGGAGCCCGCGCCCGGAACCGCGGCGTGGATGAGGGTCAGGACGGCGGAGATTTGCCAGCGCCACCGGAGCCAGATACGCCTCTTGATGGAGCGGTGGACCGCAGAGGCTGAGCCAGAGTCGCTGGCTGCGACTGCCCGGGTGTATGAGATGGAGGCCGAATTAGAGGAGCTGGTGAGTGACCCACGCTTCTATACCCCTCCGGGGCCGGCCGCTGTGGCTGAGAGGCCCGGTCTTCCCCTAGCCCCTATACAGCCTCCGCCGTCACCCGTCAAGCGGAGGAAGTGGCCGGGCCCCTCTCAGGGCGGTACACATGCAGCTGAGTATTGCAGGCAGAGCATTGCTGGTACGGGGCATGCTGAGCGCTATGTGGGGAGCACTATGCAGCTGTCCTTGGTGACACTTTAGACATTAGGATCACTTTGCGGTCACCATCAAAATGGCTCTGCACTGTGATCCTAAACTTCATTCTCTCTTATCTTTTTGGAAACACCCAGATTGGGAGAGGGAGCTGTGACATCACACACAGGAGTGCAGATTCCACCCACTTTTACTGCAGTTGTAATGTGAGCTAGTTCTACAGTAATTCTTCAGTAGGATTTCAGCAGCTGCTCCCTCTAGTGTTTAAGAGTGGAAACTATCGAACTTTTGAATTTATTTCTTTATATTTTGCGCAATTAAAAACAAATAATAATATTTAAACAAAACATTAAAATATTAATACTTTACATTTTTTCAGCTATTTAATTTTTTTTTACGAAACCTTCCCTTTAATATTTGGCTGCATAACCTTTGGAAAAATAACTGTAGTAAATCGCTTCTTATAACCATCAGTAAGATTCTTTTACCTCTCAACTGGAGCTTTGGACAACTCTTCTTTTGCAAACTGCTCCAGATCTCTCATATTTGAAGGGTGCCTTTTCCCAACAGTAATTTTAAGATCTCTCCACAGGTGTTCAATGGGATTTAGATCTGGACTCACCTGCTGGACACTTCAGAACTCTCCAGCACTTTGTTTCCAAACATTTCTGGGGGCTTCTTGAAATATGCCTGGGGTCGTTGTCCTGCTTGAAGACCCATGACCTAAGAAACAAACCCAGTTTTCTGACACTGGGCACTACATTGCCACTCAAAATCCTTTGGTAATCTTCAGATTTCATGTCTTGCACATAGTCAAGGCACCAAGTGCCAGAGGCAGCAGGCAACCCCAAAACATCTTTAAACCACCATCATATTGGACGGTGGGTACTGTTTTCCTTTCTTTGTAGGCCTCATTCCATTTTTGATAAACAGTAGAATTATATGCTTGACCAGAAAGCTTTATTTTGGTCTCATCTGTCATCACGTATATTTTAGCAAACTGAAGTCTAGCTTTTTTATGTCCGTGTCAGTAGTGGTGTTTTCCTGGGCCCCCTCCATAGTGGTTCATTTAATTCAAATGTCAATGGATAGTTTGTGCTGACAGTGATGAACCCCGTACCCATGGATACTGGGTACGTCATGGATTGTGTGAGGTTAATCCCCATGGACTGTCGTGGGCATTCCGTGGTGATATGCGAACATATCAGCTGATTTCCACAGTTGACATGTGTGTGCCAAGCGCGAGTGGAATCGTGTTTCACCCGCGCCTATTAACCTCTTACATCTTGCTGTCAAATTCTGACAGCGAGATGTATCAGTGCGCTGCCATAAGGATAACTTACCTACCCCCATCGGAAGTCACTTGATGTGATCACGTGACTCCCGGTGGTTGCCATGGTAGCACAGGGTCATGTGATGGCTCCTGTAGCTATCATGAGTCCCTTTCTCTCACTGCTGGCAGAGGGTCATGTGTGAGAAAATTAGCTTTTTTCCAGATCTGAGCGGTGCTGCTCTGATGGGGAGAAATGAATGAGCGATCAGACTGCAGATCGTTATGGTCCCCTATGGGATCTAGTAAAATAAAAAAGTTGAAAAAAAAGTTTTAAAAAATTAAAAAAATAAATAATAAAACCTAAAAGTTCAAATCGCCCCACCATTCAGCCCATTGAAAATTAAAGGGTTAAAAAAATGAAAAAATATACACATATTTAGTAACGCCGTGTTCAGAAATGCCCGATCTATTAATCAAATATCAAATCAAATCAAAATATAAAATCAATTAATCCAATCGGTAAATGGCGTAGCAGCAAAAAAATTCCAAATGCCAAAATTAATTTTTTGGTCACCACAAATTTTACGCAAAATGCAATAACAGCCGATCAAAATGTAGTACATGCGAAAAAAATGCTACCGTTAATCACGTCAGCTCAAGATGCAAAAAATAAGCCATCACTGAGCCATAGATCCCGAAAAATGAGAACGCTACGAGTTTTGGAAAATGGCACAAAAAGCGCGCCACTTTTTTGGGACAAAATTGTGAATTTTTTTAGCCCTTTAGATAAAAGTAAACCTATGCACATTTGATGTCTACAAACTCGTATCGACCTAAGACATCCCACCAATCCATCAGTTTTATCATACAGTGAACATGGTGAATAAAATATCCCAAAAATTATTGTGCAATCGCACTTTTTTGTAATTTTTCCGCACTTGAAATTTTA
Source organism: Anomaloglossus baeobatrachus (assembly GCF_048569485.1). Taxonomy (NCBI): domain Eukaryota; kingdom Metazoa; phylum Chordata; class Amphibia; order Anura; family Aromobatidae; genus Anomaloglossus; species Anomaloglossus baeobatrachus. The sequence goes on along the minus strand of NC_134355.1, from coordinate 383,934,348 downwards.
TTTGCTGTTTTCCAGTACACTATATGGTAAAACTCATGGTTTCATTTAAAAGTACGATACGATACGATACACTTTATTGATCCCGTGGGAAATTATGGTATCACAGCAGCACAACTTAAATAATAACATGAATTACGTACATTACGTACGTGCGCTCGTCCCGCAAAAAACAAGCCCTCATATGGCAAGATTGATAGAAAAATAAAATAAGTTATGGCTCTCGGAAGAAGGGGAGCAAAAAACCCCCAAAAAATTGCTTGGGGGTAAAGGGGTTAAATAGACAACTTTGTTCTCCAGCATTGGTCCCCAAACTTTATAACCTTGAGAGCCACATTCAGCTCTGAAAGCGTCGAAAGCCACATTCAGCTCCTACTTCCTTCAAAGTAGGGACGCCCCAAGTCTCCATTACTGGTATAATGACAGTCATAACTTTTCTACAGAAATCACATGAAGGCAGTATACCAAACCCAGGGGTTCCTACATCTACATAGATTCATCCTGATCTGCTCTTCTATGTGGGACTATTTACAAAAGTACAATCTCGTGACCTGCTCGTCATAGCTGTTTGCTAGACCAGGTGCTAATGCACCTAGGAGCTGACAGCCACGAACTACACATCACAAGCCTGTGACCCACATGTGGCTCTCAAGCTATAGATTGGGGAACCCTGTTCTAGAGTGTATAAACACAACCAGGTCCTGGTCAACCCCAAAGGTCCCCTTTCTCCATATGAGAAGAACAGGACAATAAATGAAGTATAATCATTGGTTACGCTTGTTACAGATTTTCGTTCTGGAGCCCAGAAGCTTTAAGCTATGTGCGCACTTTGCGTTTTTTCATGCGTTTCGAACTGTAGCGTTTTAATGCCAAAATGCATGCGTTTTGATTTTCAAGCAAAGTCTATGGGAAATAGGGATTTCTTGTGCGCACAATGCTGTTAAAAACACATTGTTTCAGTTGCAGAAAATTTGTCAAAATCTCTGCGTTTAAAGAAGCAACATGTCAATTGTTTTTGCCATTTTGGCAGCGTTTTGCTAACATTAGAGTCAATGAGAAGTTTCTAAACGCATCCAAAATCAAAATCCTAGCGTTTAACATGCTTTTTGACAAATTAAATGCATGCGTTTTTGACATTATATTAAGGGCATGATATGTCCCTTTACACACACACATAGTCCGACAATTAAATTGATGAAAATCAATAATTTAACGTTATTTTATACATAAATATTAGCACACAGTAATCATTTTAATAAAATTATTTTGTGTATGATTTTAATCATGATATTTGTAAACATTTTTTTCCTTTTTTTTCATAGTGTTTGAATGTTTAAACTTTATTTAGTAGTGTATTTGTATTCAAAACGCATCTGACTTTAAGCAATTAAAAAGCATGTAAATCGCAGTAAAAACGCGGCCAAAACGCAATAAAAACGCAAGCGTATTTTCAGCGTTTTTGTGGAAACCAAATTTGACAAAGACCATTTCTGCTAGAGGATGCATTTAGAACTGCAAGTAACTCAATGCAAAGTGCGCACATAGCCTAAAGGTGGCTTTACACGCTACGAGATCGCTAAAGCGATCTCGTTGGGGTCACGGAATTTGTGACGCATATCCGGCTGCGTTAGTGATGTCGTTGCGTGTGACACCTATTAGCGATTTTGAATCGTTGCAAAAACGTGCAAAAATCGCTAATCGGTGACATCACCCCCTATTCCCAAATATCGTTGCTTCTGCAGTTACGATGTTGTTCCTCGTTTCTACGGCAGCACACATCGCTCCGTTTGACACCGCAAGAACGAGGAACCTCACCTTACCTGCGTCCCGCCAGCAATGAGGAAGGAAGGAGGTGGGCGGGATGTTCGTCCCGCTCATCTCCGCCCCTCCGCTTTGATTGGGTGGCCGCTTAGTGACATCACTGTGACGCTGAACGAATCGTCCCCTTAGAAAGGAGGCGGTTCGCCGGTAACAGCGACGTCGCAGAGCAGGTATGTGCATGTGACGCTGCCGTAGCGATAATGTGCTACCGTAGCTATAATGTTCGCTACGGCAGCAATCACCACATATCGGCCGTACGATGGGGGAGGGTGCTATCACGCTCGACATCGCTAGCATCGGCTAGCGATGTCTCAGCGTGTAAAGCGGCCTTAGGCTATGTCTCTGGTCATGAGTATGTCAGAACTTAAAGAAAGTAGATGTATTAGGACTTATTAAGGTTAAAGCTTTTGGTTGAACCAACTTCAGAGTACCAAAGAAAAGAAACATAAAAACTTTATCAAGGATCTTATATTTTTTTCCTGATATTTGGCAGTTCTTGATTTTCAACTGAATTAGGTATCTAAACTTCCATTGATAATAGAACAAAAAAATTATTTTCAGAACTTTTAGACTCAGATATGTGCAAATATCCTACCAAGTTTTAACTCCACAGTGGGGGTTGTTTCCTTTAAAGGGCTGTTTTTCTCAAGAAAAGACTTGTATATGACAATTCTGACTACCATATGTAACATAGAATCATCTGTTTACATGTTCGCATGCAAATCTCAGTACTATGCAGATAAACACATTTCTGAGATGGCTGATGAGGCTCCGCGAGTCTAATATGCAGTTCTGTCATTACCGTTGCTCAGATACAGTTTATATGTTGTGTGTCTGTAAGAAATCGTGCTCACCATAAGGCATTCTGCTATGTTTTCATGTCACACAAGAAGCTTAATCTAGTGACTGTACTTCTGTCTCTTGTATAGTCATTGTATATTTATATAATACGCATTGACAGAAACCAGAGTCTTAAGCAAGATGGTTTCCAGATTCCACCGATATAATTCTTAGCATTAGGAAATTAAACTCTTGAATCTCAAACATATATTCTATAATAGTCAACAAGACAGGAAAGAATTCCATATAGGCGGAAAAATTGTGTAGAGGTTCGCTCATGTAGCCATTAGGTATTGGGCAGCGTTCACACCAGTAATGTTTTAGTTCAACAAGGCAAGGTTTATTAGCTCCATCAACCCTGGAGGGTCTATAACACAAAACAGCCATGCTACATCACAAAGGTATATACAACGGGACAGTAAAGTACATAGTTCAGGTGTGTCATGTGTGACAGACTGTCATGTGGTTTCTGGCCATGTAAGGTCACAGCGTTTGACTGCACAGAATGCTCCATTACTTTACATTGTTCCTGCTGTCAGTATTCATTGGTATAGGTAGCTTTCCTGCTGGATTCAGCTCTCTCACTTTTGGACCCAACAGGAGCTCGACTTCAACCCAGCTGTTTATCATCAGTATTTCTCTTCCTTCTTTTGGACTGTGCTGGTGACATTTTTCAGTTCCTTTAAGCCTAGGTTGCAAGCAGGAGGCTTGTACTCATCTGTGTTACTGTTGCTGAAAACTGTTGAACTTCTACTTGAGTCATCTAATGATAACTAGTTCATGCTTTTTCTCATGTGTTCCCCTTGTGTCTTTCATCGTTGTTTAGGGGGGTTGTCGAAGAGCTCATCCCGTCCGTTCCCTATTTAGGACCCACCACTAGTGATACCTATGATCAGTTATCTGGCTTGGCGCATAGATGCGGAACATATCTAGGGTGGTGAGGGAGTCCAGGGACCAGCAGTAGGTTTGGTCAGGGGTCACCCTCTTCCCTTTCAGTAGACACAGAGTTTCCCTTACCTTTCTCCATGCACTTGGTACTTCCCCGTACCTAGCGTGACAGCAAGTTAAGGCTATGTGCCCACGGGAAAGTGTCCTGCGGATATATCCGTAGGACATTCCGCAAGAGCTCCCAGAAATTCGCAGCACAACTTTGTCTGTTTTCATGCTGCGGATGTGCTGCGGTTGTATTGCGGAATGTCCTGCAGATATGCTGCGGTTATTCAGCATTGAGGATACAGTACCATGGCTTTGGCACTGCATCCTCAATGCAGAACAAGTTCTGGGGTGATCGGGGAGTTCATACTTACCTCCATCATGCAACACTTCACTTTCCGGCCGTGTCTGTCAGTATCTGCACTTTGCAGGAGAAGGTGGGCGGGTCTGAACTAGCTCCGGCTGTCACATTACCGAAGCTCGTGCAGGCCCCGCCCACTTCCTGCTTCCTTAAGTATGGGACCCTGCAGAAAAAATCCGCAGGAATAATTGACATGCTGGAGATTATTCCGCAGGGAAATCCGCATTATTTCCGCTGCAGAAAAAAAACGCAGCATGGGCACAGCAGTTCCAAAATGCCATAGAAATGGCTGGGGACTCGCTGTACTGTGAATTTTTAAAAAATCAGCGGAATTTCCGTGACAAAATGGCGCCAAATTCCGCAAATTTTCCGAAGCGTGGGCACATAGCCTTATACTCTGGCAGGTATACATCTAAAACTTTGACAGGTAAACGTCCATGTACACACAAGTATGTGAGATTTCTGTAGCTCCCACACTCTGGTAGACTGCCCACCATTAAATGGTCCGTTTCCTCTCTACGACCAAAGACTGCTCCGCTCCTCAGCTGACTCCCAAGTCACTTCATTCAGAGGGAGATGCTGGCATGTCTCTACCCAGCTACGGGTCCCATCTTGCGGCTCAATCCGGCTGTGAAACCTATGCAACGGATGCGGCGAAAACACCGCATCCTTTGCATACGTTTTTACATGCGGCCGGTCCGTTTTTTTCCGGTTGCGGCACGCTACTGACCATGCGCAGTGGAAGAAACCGCATGCGTTTTTTTCCGCATCGCGCCGCATCCGGCGTCCATAGGCATGCATTGAAAAATGTGCCGCAGCGGCCGGATGCGGCGCAATGCATTTTTTTTTGCCGGAGCAAAAAACGTTGCAGGCAATGTTCCATCCGGCCGTGGCATCGGCTAAATCTGCCGCATGCGGCAAAAACCGGACGGAACGCAAGCCCATGCGGCACAATACGGCACTAATGTAAGTCTATGCAAAAAAAAAAACGCAACCGGTGCCAAAAAAAACGGTTGCGGTTTTTCTGCAGAGCGCCGTATTGTGCCACAGAGCAAAAACCGGATGTATGAAAGTAGCCTTACATACTCCCCTTTGCTACATCCAGCAGACTGCCTGCAGACTCACCAGCCGCACACACTGAACGCATTTCCTTAGTTCTCTAGCAAAACACTACAGGTGCACTCCTAATCAAGACCTACAGAGCTGAGATAAACCTTGTTTATCCCAGCTATGCTACAGGTGTAAGAAAATGTTTCTACTTCCAGATATCATAGTTTATTAATACAGTATTTGGGAATTTGTCACAAGGTTGTTGCTAAATCATTTGTACGCAGCATGATGAAGTTGCAGAGACCCTGATTCCAATGACGTTTCACTTACTAGGCAGCGTGCTATAGTTTGATAAAATCTGTTTCATCTGCTGCAGCTCTAGCAGTTCTCTGAATGCAGAGCTCTGAATAACTCCGCCCTAACTACTGATTGACAGCTTTCTGTGTACACTGTGGATAGGTAAAAAGCTGCCAATCAGTGGTGAGGACAAGATTATACAGAGATAATAAATATGGAGTACTAAACGGTAGTAGGTGCACTAGTCCTCTAGTAATAATCTCCTACTGATTTAAACTGTGATATCAAATCTACAGAAAGCAGACCAGTAAGTGATACATCGCTGGAATCAGGGTCTCTTTCTCTACATTATGCTCCTGTCATATTAAGTGGCAAAACCCTGGAATCTCACAGAACTGGAAGACTTTACAAAGGAAGCATTAATGAAAATCTCTCAAACAAGAATTGAGAGAATCTTGGCTGGCTACACAAAGCGTTTCTAAGCTGTGGAACTTGCCAAAGGGGCTACAAGGTAGTAATCATGCAGGTTGCCCAAACGTTTGCATTGGCCCATTTGCCTTTTAGAAATCATTTAATCTTCAGCTTGCTTAATTGTTCACAATAACAGTAATTTTGACCAGGAGTTCCACATTTTTGCATGCCACTGTATACATTAGGTAGACAAAATTACTGAAAAATATAAGGCAGAACATTAATATAACTCTATGACACTAAAAGGGCCCTAATAATAAAGGTGATAGGGCTTGGTTAGATACAGAAATTTTATAACTACAAATTATCTATGTATGTTCTCCGTATGTTTCCCTGGATTTTCTCCAGGTACTCTGGTTTCCTCCCACACTCCAAAGACATATTGAAGGGGAATTTATATTTTGAGCCTCGATGGGGACAGTGATGATCATGTCTAAAGAGCTGTGAAATTAATATAAGGGAGTAAAATGAAAAATAAAAAATAACATCTACTGTTATATTGAAAGATATCAGGATATTGATTAGTGTAGTTGATATAAAACAAACTTACCACTATTACTGTGACACAATAAAGGTATGTTCATAATTAGCTTTTTTGGTGCAGATGTTTCTGCACCAAAAACCAGAGAGTTAGCAGGAAAAACACTGCGTACAATACCCACGTTTTACCTGCTTTATTTATTACATGTTTAGTTGTGTTTTTGCTGAAATTTGTGCTTGTTTTTTTTCCCCCATTCATTAGAATGGATGAAAAACACAGCGTAAACACTTTAATTTAGGAAATGTTAATTAATTTTGCTGGCACTGTAAAACGGTGCATATTTTACACACCAAGTACGCTGTGACGCACACTCGTGATGAGGCGGCGAGCCTCTAGAGTCTCTAGTGCTGACAGGTGCAGGTGGGACAGCTGGTACAGACAGGGAGGCAGATAAGGGCAGGGACGGACAGCTTGACAAATACTGACAAGTACGGATGGCATAGCAGATACTGACAAGTATGTGACATAGGTACAGGTAGTGAGCAGTGCTGAAACTAGATCTGACAACTAACGAACTAGATGGACATTCCCTGGCTAACCATGTTGCTCAGCCACCTCCCCTACTGGGAAGATGCCTTAAGTACCTAATTTACCTTCCAGAAATAGGTGTGATGGGCGCGCAAGAGTATGAGTGTGTGATCCCTAACCGCGCTCCTGCATGCACAGGTCCCGGGAGCAGGAGGGAGGACTGCGGGAGCCGAGGCAGGGTGCAGTCCGGCCACAACGGTGAATGAGTCGGCGAGTGGGGAGAGGCAGAGCAGTACAGGGATGCCGGAGTGACATATGCCTTGTAAAACATGCAGCAGAAATGCTTGTGTGAACATACCCTAATACTTAAAAAAAAGCTTCTTAAATTGTCTTTTAGTGTGACAGTCACTGTGGTGTTTTCTGCCTAGTGAGATTACTTATTTTTTCTTCATGTGTTGTGCATTTTTTTAAATTACTTGAATACATGTTATTTTATTCTTTGGATTTTGCGAGCACCTGGATTTTTTGTTTTCTAACTCCATGATAGGAAGAGGACTTCATGGACAGGGTCTCTAGGTCAGTAATAGATTAATGACAGACTCTGGGGTCACCAGCTCACTGTGATAGTGCTGCAAGTAATCTATTAGGACACTGATACTTGGCATTCAGAGTGCGTATGGTGCAGCACATCAGCTCATTAGGAAAGATTAGGATCGTACTGGAACAAAGGGTACTTAAAATGTCCTATTTTAAAGGCAGGAGGTGTAACTTTTTTAATTATTGATTTTGTAAATTAAATCAAGCTAAAAACACCTTTCAGTGCCACATGAAGGCACTAAAGGGTGCAAGTGTAAAACCCTGCCTATATGCCTGGAGTAATCTAAGCTCTCCCTCCTAAATTAACTCTCCCTGATCTGCAGTGTACTGACCATCGCACCCCTGGGTCTCATATAAGACCCGATGACACAATGCGGCTGGCCAATCACATTAATGCCAGTAGCCAAAATGGCTACAGCATTACTGTGATTGGCGAGCAATCCCCGGATGTTTACTTAGAAAAATAAAAAGGATTGTGCACCGCACTGCTTACCTATACTGGAGGTAGTGTGATGTTCTTGTCCCAAACACAGTTCAGTGTGAAGTTTCCTTAATTACATCCATGTGCTTTCAGATGTCACAGCAAAGCATTTTGTCTAATCTTGATGGATCCAACAAAGTCCCTTACCGAGGTGCTATTGCCCAATTTAAACAAGTATATCCATAGAACAGAATGAGACAGGGCAGCACTCACAATTGGTATGGACCCGTGAAAGCACCCCTAGTGGTGCGAAACGGTACCTTCGTCCTCGTGCTCCCCTCCCTGCATTCCCTCATGTCCGTCTCACCTGTCAGCATTGAAAAATAAAATAGTCCCAGGATATCGGTGAGTGCTGCCCTGTCTCATTCTGTTCTATCAATCCCCGGATGTTTGGTGGCTGAAAAACAGCTGTCAAACATGCAGGGACTCAAGCATGGTGCACGAGCAGCCGCGATACTCACCCCGATGCTCAATCGAGTAAAGTGCAGTGCTGAGCATGCTCGCTCAGCAATAATCTTTAGCAACTGTCAACAAATGGATGTTGTCTACTTACGCTTGTTTTCATAAGTCTGGGAATGATGTTTAACACAAGTGCTCGGAGAAATTCCAGGACTTTATGGGGGGTTTTTTAGGTTTAGGTTAATAATGCTGAATCATTAAACAAATGACAAGTTATGCAACTTTCTATTGTAACTTGCATTTCTATTTCTAATTACTTCCTAGAAATGTCTATTCTGGACAAAATCAGAAATCTGTTGTTTATATCTCTACTACTACTGTCAGCTAAGAAGTTATTGTGGTGCCCCTGAATATATAAGGGTGCTACAGGGTACTGCAATCCTTACCAAGGGTGGAGGATCTACCCCCCTGGTTCCAGGTTCTTAAGAAACCGGTGTCACTAACATCAGCACAAATCCCAATCACACCTCACATCATGACCTGTCAGACACACCAGTGGGTTGGATAAGCGGAATAAGGCCACCCACCTAGGGTTCAGGCAGACTGGTGGAAGGGAAGAAGAGGCAGTTTAGTGAGAGCCCTCAAGGAGTGAGGAGCTGGGGAGTAGTAGCTCCCGGGGAGCTAAACCAAGGTTGGGACGCAGACGGTGGTCCGGGACCAGAGGAGTCGGGGACCGGTGGCAGTGACATTGGAAGGGTGCGACGGACATAGTCTAGGAGGGCTGTCGGCATCAGAAACTCAAAAGAACTGACCGGTACCGAGCACGATGGGGTACAGGATCCTAGGTCAGGAGCAGGTTCATCCATCCTGATAATTAACCTGGAAGGGAGAGTCTCTTTATGAACTTCCCTAGGAGCTCAGAGATTGAAGTTGACAGCACACTGCGGGGGATAGGGCTTTCCAGTAATGTGGCCCACTAAAATCCCAAGTGCCAGCCATCAAGAGCACAGCTACACTACAAATATAGTAAGTGGGGTCCCAACAGCCACGCCAAGGGGCCACACAGAAAACTAACTTGTGTATGGATGTGGCTCTGGATTACCCAGTGACACCGGTGGGAGCGGACACCTGGACAGGCTCCCCTGTAGAGACTGTGATGCACAGAGTCTTTGGTTTATCCTCAGTGTGAGTGTCAGCTTTATAATCCTCATCCTGCACAACGACTACCCACAGTGAGTAACCTGGCTCCCCTGCACCCTGCACTCCCAAACATCCCACCAAACAACCCCAGAGGCCAGGGCCTTCCCTACCTGCGGAGGGACTGAGACCTTGCTGCTCCACACCATCCGCCCTGGTACTCCTTCCAGCAGCGGCAACCTGCAGGTGGCGTCACGAACTTCTCCACTGTAAATAATCCCCCTTTCAAGAATCGGAGCGAGTGCTGAGCCCGGATCCGGACCCCTTGAGCCACGGCCACCCTGGATCCGAGCACCCCGGTCTGCGCCGTGGCGGCACATTATTACAAGGGTTTTTTTTAAAAAATTTGGCCAGAAAAAGTTAATGGTATAAATTAACAAACAATCCTATACGGACTTATTAAGCCAACTGTCTCTGAAGGCCTCCAGCTCTGAAGGTGTTACAGTATATATTTACTTTGCCACTGGCTATATGAACTCAGCCAGGTATGTTCGACAAAGAAAGACATGCTTTAAATAACCATCAGGGACCGAGTTGACCTGCAAACTAGCCAAACAGGCGGTTACCCGGCGACTTTTCCCTGTCCACTGCAATAGATTAACAGGTTTCTGCCTATATGCACACATAGTATATCAATTATTTGACCGCCATTCCCGGTACAAATACTGACGAATCCTCTCACTGTACAGTTAGAGGATTCACAAGTCTGCAATCACAGAGAATCACTGCAGACTTGTGATTCTAGGTCGGACAATCCCTATAATACAGCTTTGCTTTGTCAAAGAATTGCAATGTATCCATAAAAATCAGATATTAACAGTGGCTCCATATCGCCATCTATTTTTTTTTTCGGGGGTGCATTCGTAGACTTGAATTGGAGAGTCACATCTGACACACAGAAGAAACAAGTATATGCTGGGATTTTTTCACAAGCAGAAAGGGTCCATGAAAAAACTCCTTCATTGGTACTGGCCCACTAAATAACATTGGTCTGAGTGCTGCCACGTGATACCAATTTTATACCAATAGCACTCAGATTGAAAATACGGTCATGAGACCTTACCATAAGATTGGTATTTTGTTTGTGAGCCTTAAGGATGGGGCGTGCAGGAGTAAAGCGGGGTTTACACGCAGTGACATCGCTAACGAGATGTCGTTGGGGTCACGGAATTCGTGACGCAAATCCGGCCTCGTTAGCGTCGTTGTTGCGTGTGAAACGTACGAACGACTGCTAACGATCAAAAATACTCACCTTATCGTTGATCGTTGCCCTGTCGTTCTATTCCCAATTATCGTTGCTGCTTTTGCACGCAGGTTGTTCGTCGTTCCTGAGGCAGCACACATCGCTACATGTGACACCCCAGGAACGACGAACAACAGCTTACCTGCGTCCTCCGGCAACGAGGTGAGCGTGTCTTTCCTTCGGCTGCTCTCCACCCCTCCACTTCTATTGGCCGCCTTTCGTGTGACGTCGCTGTGATGTCGCACGAACCGCCCCCTTAGAAAGGAGGCGGTGTGCCGACCACAGCGATGTCGCAGGGAAGGTAAGTACGTGTGACAGGGCCTAACGATATTGTGTGCCATGGGCAGCGATTTGCCTGTGACGCACAAACGACGGGGGCGGGTACGCTCACTAGAGATATTGCCTCCTGCCCATTGACGCACCCATGACATCATCATTAGGTTGTCACAACAGCCAGGGGTCTGCTGATGACCCCCGTGCCTGTCATTATGATTCTCATGTAAAGGTCAGTCCATGACCGGAATTCATAAGAGATTGTGATTTCTGCTGATGCATTCCTCTGTATAGCACAGGCAATCACATTTTCACAGCTTTAAGTCCCATAAGGGGATTATTAAATACAGCAAAAAAAAGCTTTTAAAAATCTGACACCCCCCCAAGTAAACCCCCCCAAGTTCAAATCATCCTCATTTTCCCCAATTATAAATAAAATGTAAAAAGTGTACATGTTTGGTATCACTGTATAAAGAAATGTCTGATCTATCAAATTATAAATTATATTAATCCAATCGGTAAGCGGTCTAACAAGAAAAAAATTGCCTGATTACGTTTTTTTGGTCGCCACAACACTATAATAAAATGCAATAAGAGGCGATAAAAACATCACATATATCCCAAAATAGTATCAATAAAAACATCAGCTCAGGGTACAGAAACACAAGCCCTCATCCCGAAAATTTAAAGCATTACTGGTCTCGGAAAATTGCAACAAAAGTAAATTTTGTATTTTGTTTACAAATATCTGAATTTTTTTTACCACTTAAATAAAAAAAGAATACATGTTTGGTATCTTCGTACTCGTACTGACCTGGACAATCATACTGCCAGGTCACTTTTAGCCGATGCTAGCGATGTCGCAGCGTGTAAAGTACCCTTTATTCTCTAAGTTTGTGGGGGGAGCGGAAAGGCGTGAAGATAAATCTGTGCCAGATAAACACCTGTCTAGCTTAAACTCTATTACAGAAGCATGGAGAGAAGTCAGACAATACGAGACAATTCATTTCAAAATAACCTATTTATTTAATAAAATGTAAGGCTATCACATTCAGTCAGTTAACTAAGAGATGGGAGAAGGTGGTGGTCATTTAAATATGCCTAAGAAACAAGTATCACCTTTAAAAATTGAGAGGACACATCACATCCTTTATATGATGCTGCGCTGCTGCCGGGAAGACACTGTACATTTGTAAAAGGTAAATTACATGATAAAATAAATGAGAGTAGGGCCCTCTAGTGGATATACTAGGAAGTGTTTCCCAAGAACAAATTCAGATGCAATTTCCGTGGAAATATCAGTATTTGGCTCAATACAACAATTGATACATTTATCACAAAAACGTTAGTCAATGCAAATTTTATAGTACTTACTAATATATACTGCTCAAAACTATAAATAGAACAATTAAACAGCAAATTAGTATTTTAGTGTTCCCTATACTGTGTGTGTATATATATATATATATATATATATATATATATATATATATATATATATATTTTCTCTTTAATAACTTTATTACTCAAAAGAGCTAATGCTTTGCCATAATGGTCATTAATGGATAAGTTCTACATTTCACACCACCAAAACCTCAGAAAGATTTGCAAAAATTCCTTTTTTTCACTGTCCACAAATGCTACTGTGCCAACAGCGCCAATCCTCAACTCTCAACTCTAATTCTATGTGAGGTTAGACTGCGCCACCATCTGGTCTGACGCCCCTGTTCACAATTTCTGCTATAAGGCTGTGTGCCCACGTTGCGTCGTGTCCCTGCAGAAATTTCTGCAGCGATTTGACAGCACATGTGCGCATCAAATCGCTGCAGAAACACTGCGTAATGAATGCAGTGTAAAAGCCAATTTCATGCACTCTGGATGCTGCCCCCACCATAGACAGAGCAGGACCTGCATCCAAAGTGCACGGAATAAGTGACATGTTGCTGTTTAGAATGCAGCGATTTGGCAGCATGCAAATCGCTGTGTTCTAAAATGCAACGTGCGCATAGATTATGCACAAACTTCATAGATTGTGCAGGGGATTGAGGACGCATGCAGTTACGCTGCAGTACAATTCACAGCGTAACTGCACGCAAATACGCAACGTGGGCACAAAGCCTCAATCCAATCTATAAGTGTCAGGGCCGGCTCCAGGTTTTTGTGGGCCCTGGGCAAAAGAGTCTCAGTGGGCCCCATCCACACATAGACATGCACAGATACGTACACATACAAGCATATGTACACATACATATTTAAAGGGAAATTCACAAAAACACATAAATAGACAAAAATCTATACACTGTCATATACACTGACATACATACTGTAGATATACATATCATACATGCACACACAGACACATTAGAGATATTCCTAATGTTGGGAAGCCGGCAGCAGCCTCATTCACCTCCCCGCTTGTGTCCATCCAGCTCCTCCTGGGCATGTGTCTGTGCCACGCTGATTGGTGGCTGTCACTAACAGACATGGTCGCACATAGAGAACACTAACACTGCTGTATATACAGTACATCACAAGAGAGGCTGGGGACATACACATTACGTGGGGGCATACATATTACAGAGGAAAGGGATATACAGTAAAGGGGGGTATACAGGTCTAGAGAGAGGCAGTGGCTCTGGGGTGGGGGGAAAAACAGCTCTGAGGTGGGGAGGTGGCATGCAGCTTTGGGAGTATACACAGCTCTGAGGGGGTATACAGCACTGGGGTGGAGGTGACATACAACTCTGGGGGTATAGCAGTATGCAGCCCCCATATTCCTCCATATAGTGTTATGAAGCCCCCATAGATCTCTATGCAGCCCCCATATGGCACTATGCAACCCCCATATAACATTAAGCAGCCCCCATATAGCACAATGCAGACCCATATAGAATTAGGCATCCTCATGTGGTATACAGCCCCCAGACAGCACAATGCAGACCCAGATCTGGGATCTATGGGCCCTGGCGGTGACCTCTCATCCCTATCGGTGGGCTGTTGTCTTCTATGAGGGACTTTGGGTGGGACAGAACCTCTAGTCCTGGCCTCAATCGGTGAATTAACCAGTCTGCTTGTTTCCGGTTCTGGCTTCAGGGTCCGAGTACCCCCCTTTGGGCTACGGTTTCCGGGTCAGTTCCCTCGTGTCGGTACCGGCGGGCTACAACCCTGTCCCGGTCCACCTCGGGTCTGCTGAGCCGTCTTCCCGTCTCCTGCTGACGGAGACCAGGGTCTGCCTCCTAGACAGTGGCACGAGGGCTTCTACCCTGGTACCGTTCAACTTGAACTTTCCTGCTGGAGCTACACTTAGCTCCAGCCCACACTCCTCTCCAAACTGAACTCCAAACTGAACTACTTGTTTTCCCACCCCGGCCTGTCTGGACCCCTGGGTGGGCATGTCCCAACTGCCTGGTCACGCCCACTAGTGTGTCTATCTTTCCCTAATGGGGGGTGACTAGGGTTTCTGGTTGGCTGTGTGTTTCCTAGTGAGGGAAGGTGTTATGCAGGGGCCTATTTGTGACTACCTGGTTTTGCCAGGGAGTCACATTCCCCCTTGGTTAAATACAGACTGTCCGCGGGCTGTCCGACCACCACCATTTATTGAACTGGAAAAGATAAAAGGGGTAAACAATTTACAGTTATAATAACATATTTACAATCAAGTATATTTATGGTTTCTTCCATTACGGGAGGCATGTTACTTTAACGTTGCACATTTAAAACTGGGACGGGACGGACCGGGTCCTTCTCACCTCACCCACCCAAAACAACCTAGCCCTGATGCCACCTCTAAAACACAGGTTGGCACCCCTTGCCTAAGTCCAGGGTAGGTCCGGGTGTTGCCCAAACGGGCCGGGTAAAAAGTTCCTTACCCGGCAGTCCTTTTTAAAGGGCCCCACGTCCAGGGGACCCCTGACCCAGAGGGTAGTCACCGGTTTTGCTGGTGACAGGGCCTCGGCCGACTCTACTGCAGGCCTGTTCTCCAATCAGCCTCTCCAGAGACTGCGGCATGGTGAGAAGGTTGGTCAGGGGCTATTTACAAAACCCAAAAGTTTATGTGCTGGAACGCAAGTTCAAAGCCATTATCTTCTTTAACTGGAACACGGGAACTGTAACGGGATCAACAGACGGTCCCAATGGGGACTTTGCAGGGGAGGTAGCCGGGAACCGCTACCACTGCTGCATGGGGCCATATGGCTCACTTTGCCCCCAGGGGTCAGCATTCCGGGGCCAGCTGCAATACATCCCTGAACTTTGAACTTCCATCGGGAACGGAGGTGGTATAGCAGGTGATGCCGCTGCTCCTGGGAGCAGTGCCGGCCGGAACTCTCCCATCACATAGGAAACAGGCTCTAGCTCCGGGCAGGTGAGCGAGGACGAGACGGTCTGGGTACCTTTTTTCCTCCGGTGCGACACTGTGCGGTTAGCTTGGCTCTCGCGGGCCCACACCACAGCCACCATTCTCCGGACCTCCGCTTTCCACTCCAGCACCTGTTGGAGGGATTGTGACCGCACCCGGACACTAAATCTCGCCAGCTCCCGTTCCAGCCAGGCAGCGGTCCCTATCGGTAGGCAATCTGATTCGCGTTCCTCCGCAGGGATCTTCGCTGCACTCTGGGGTGCCTCCGCTCCAGCGGTCGGCGCGGGGCCGGCACCAGGTTTAGGAGCAGACATCTTCCCGCGGCTCCCCCTTGGTCTTTTGCCGGCATTTCTTTCTGCGACCTGTTAGTTTAGTTTTACAACATCCGGTTCGCTTTCCGGCCTCGTTCCCAGGGGGTGGGGCTTCGGCTTTCGCGCCCTTTTCTCGGGGAAGAAGATGCTGGGCTGTAGTTTTCGCGCCCAAAATGGCGGCAAACTGGCGACTTCTGAAAATTTTGCAACCGATCACCGCTGACTGTCCAATACAAGGCGCACTTCCACAAGGTAAGTGGATGGGTAAGTATCCTGTCCGTGACGCCAAGTTTCGGGGTGTGTCGCCCCCGTGCCAGCAGCCAGCGCTGCTCGGGTCCGGGCCTTCTGGGGTGGTGGCTCGAGGGTCTCCAGGCCCGGGGATCTCACGGACACGCCGAATAAAAAGGGGGACGTAAATGTACGGCTAGGCCGTAGTAAGTTTGTGACGCCACCCATGGTGTGTGGTGAGGTGGGACACCACCGCTGCTGTTATAGGGCACCCGGGGGAAAAGGTTTTGCAGCCAGTTGTTAACCCCTCCGTGGGTAGGGATGGTGGCCCTGGGACCTGGTGTCTCAGTGCAGGGAATAGCGACCGCAGGGAGTGTTTGCGTACTCACAGTTAATAAACCACACAAGTCTCTGGTAAACCAAGGTGATGGTGGCCGGTGCCACGGCCGGTTGCATTCAGGTCCCCCACCCGGCTTGTGGTCTCTGTCCTGTACTCTGCACTGTTTTGTGTAAGGTGGACTTCCTAGCGTGAAACTCAGGAGTCTGCTCCCGGCTGGATGTAGCCTAAGGAGCCGTGCCCGCAGACGCTGGCCTGAGGGATCTATGGGCCCTGGCGGTGACCTCTTATCCCTATCGGTGGGCTGTTGTCTTCTATGAGGGACTTTGGGTGGGACAGAACCTCTAGTCCTGGCCTCAATCGGTGAATTTACCAGTCCGCTTCTTTCCGGTTCTGGCTTCACGGTCTAAGTACCCCCCTTTGTGCTACGGTTTCCTTGCTTGTAAGGGGCGTTCCCCTAAATCACGTGACACGGACGCGATGTCGGATCACATGGTCCTCCTTCACTGACTGCGATGTAGTACGCATGCGCGGTAAATATAAAATGATGGCGCCCGTAGCGTTCAGCGCAGCGCAGAAAGACTATGTTTGTTTGTGGACACACTATGGTAAGTTGCTAATTTACTTTAATATGCCTGACCTAGGTGTATTTTGTATGGGAAAGGATGATTAAAGCCCTGTTACTTTGATTGCAGTCCGCTGTGGGCATTGTTTCTTAAAGACCACTATGTGGATTTAAACAGTGGCATTTGGATGTGCAGTGTCTGATTGACACAGGCTCCCCTGACGAATTTGAAGTGAAGGAAACGCGTTGGGAGTTCTCATGATATCTGCTTGGAGAATGGAGTAATAAGATAGCCAGAGGAGGTCTATCAGTAATATCCCCACATCTTATGAAATTGATAACTTTGAATAAGCCCGTCGCTGGTGAGACTATTCCAGTTTTTTCATAATGGTCATTTATGGTGAGAAAATGACATATGTATAAAGAAAATGAAATGGTATTGAGTTTCACCAATATTCCTCATATAATTGTTTGAACTTGAGGATAGATTGTGGAGGGCGGTACCCTGTAATATTCTATCTTTAAGAAGGATAAGGCAGTGTGGCTGAGAACCTGACCTTATAGAGGAAGTTTATTTGTGCGCCATACCCAGGTTTTCTGGTCCGTTTGAGCTTAGTGATCCAGAACCGAGTATCACATTTTATACCCATGATTTTATTGATTATAGTATTTTAATCAGTATTAATAAAGGTTATATTTTAAAAAAAAAAAATGTCATGTTGTAACACGAATGGTCCACTTCTGCTATAAAATATAAAGTGCACGTGCATAATAGCAGCAGGGTAATGATATGTAATAAAAATCTTCCAGGCCCACCACTAGAGATAGAGTGCACATAAAAAATAGTAGTCAGCCAGGGGGGCTAGGAGCATCATGTGACAGAGCACTCACCCATAATCCCCTAAATGTCCTGCAATGTAGGTCCCTCCAAGCCCCCTACGCGCATTTTGCGTGGGCTTCTTCCAGGGGATCGTACGGTTAGTGTGTGCAGTGAGGTTTAAATAGTCCCAGTACCCTATGTCCGTACATACCGCCATTAAAGTTTTGCGCATGCGCGGTCCGCACACGCGCTGGGCAGAAGCCGCATCAGCCATCCAGCGAAGGAACTGAGGAGGGGAAATCCCCCGTGACGTCATGTTCAGACCGTGGCTAAAGGAGGGCGTCAGCAGCATCCGTCCGCCAATCATGGACCACGCATGCGCGCTCCAACAGGTAGGCTTGGCTATCGCGCAGGCGCCATCTTGGAAGGGGAAAAAGCCGACAAAGATAGACGTCGCGGGACGCCATATTAGGAAGGTCACCATCAGACCGCATAATGTACAAAATGTATCAGCGCTAAGTGGCAGAACACAGCGGGCCATCCAAAATACATATACATAATAATAGTAAAAAAGGACATTTAAATATTTAATATAAGTTAAAAAAGGGTGGGCATCTTTCCACTGTGTGTTGGCTGTAGTGGAGAACCAGATAATGGGAACAGGGTTTAAGAGATCGGCACCATAAATGCACTATAAACAAATAAAAAACACACAGATTAAAATGGAGAAAGGGATATATATAAAAAATGTGATATAAAGAGAGAGCACAGATGTACACATAAAGGGGACTATATTATATCAAAAAGGCACATAAAACCGAAAAAAGGGAGGGGGGAAGGAAAGAGAGGGGGGGGAAGACAAAAGGGAGGGGGGAAGTGAAAAGGAGGGAAAAAAGGGGGCCCCATGTACACAGGTGGATAGTTAAAAAAACATTTTTTGAAGAGGTAAGTTTCTCATTTAAAACATTAGGTACCATTGAGCCCACAGTAACAATCCATCTGCATTCTAATTGCGCCTGACGGCGCTGTACATCACCCCCTCGAATCCCACAGTGCAAACGGTCAATACCTCTAATTTTAAGGAATTTAGGGTTACAATCATGAAATTTATGGAAATGCCTTGCTAAGGTTTTTAACAGAGTGACGTCTTCTGCATCACGGGCTGCAAGAATATCGCAAATGTGTTCGCATGTATGGACACGTAATTCGCGAGAAGTTAGGCCGATGTAGATAAGGTCACGTAGCATAATAGATCACACAGGAGGTTCGGCATGATATATAGTTTGTAATTATATATTCCTGTGACCGATCGGCTGATGAAAACGTGGTGGCTCTAATGATATTCTTGCAGCCCAGGCAATCCCCACATGGGTAGCACCCCCATCTTTGTTTGCCCACCCCAAAAATGCCTGGTTGTTTAGCGACATAGTGGCTCTTCACTAAAAGATCTTTCAAGTTCTTTCCCCTCCGTGCTGTCATCAATAGGGTGTCAGAAAGGAAATCAGAGAGGGTAGGCTCGGTTTTTAAAATAGACCAATGTCTGGACAAAATGCTCCTCATGTTGTCCCATTGATGATTTAGCGTAAAGATCAATTTAATTCCGCTATTATCATTTTTACGTTTCAAATTGGGATTAAGTAGGTCACTGCGATGACAGTGCTTAGCCCGCATGTATCCTTGCTTAATTGTCCTTTTACTATATCCCCATTCCAAAAACCGTGATCTCAAATCAGAGGCCTGTCTTACAAAACTGGAATCAGAGGAACAGATACGACGCATTCTAAGGAATTGCCCTATTGGGATCACACGGATGGTTGATCTGGTATGAGCCGATGACGCATGAAGAAATGAGTTGACCGACGTATCTTTATGGAACACTTCGGTCTGAATTAACCCATTATCCTGTACATGAAATTTAATGTCCAAAAACTCAATGGACAGGGTGTCAAACTTATATGTTAATCTGATATTGAACCTGTTGTTATTTAGACCCAACATAACTTGATGTAACTCAGGGATTGTGCCTTGCCAGATAAAGAACAAATCGTCAATATAACGAAACCATCCAGATACATGGGAGACAGCGTGGGCGCCATCCTGGAAGATCTCACGTTCCCAATAGCCTAAAAAAAGATTTGCAAAAGATGGCGCACACGCCGCCTCCATTGCGGTCCCCCCGTCGTTGTAAGTAGTATCTGTCCCTAAAAGTGAAAAAATTATGACTCAAAATAAACTCTAAAAGTTCCAGAATTAGGTCGCAGAGAGACACATCGAAGTTGCTCATCCTAAGAAAAAAGCCGACAGCTGTCATGCCGATGATCGTTTATAACGACTCCATATCTGCCGTTACCAAAAGTGCACAAGGATCAAGATGTAACCCATCTACCCACTTCAGGACGTCAGTAGTGTCTCTGACATAGGAGGGAATATGATATAGTCCCCATTATGTGTACATCTGTGCTCTCTCTTTATATCACATTTTTTATATATATCCCTTTCTCCATTTTAATCTGTGTGTTTTTTATTTGTTTATAGTGCATTTATGGTGATCCCTGTTCCATTATGACCCCCTGGAAGAAGCCCACGCGAAACGCGCGTAGGGGTCTTGGAGGGACCTACATTGCAGGACATTTAGGGGATTATGGGTGAGTGCTCTGTCACATGATGCTCCTGGCCCCCCTGGCTGACTACTATTTTTTATGTGCACTCTATCTCTAGTGGTGGGCCTGGAAGATTTTTATTAAATATCATTACCCTGCTGTTATTATGCACGTGCACTTTATATCCACCCTATTGATGTAGCCCTGTCCTGAAATACTGCCCCCCCTTACTTGGATTCTTTGCTGAGCACCCATTTGTGTTGTTTTTCTATTGTACATTATTTATGATATATGTTAAATAAATTAAGTATTTGCATTTAATTTTCTGGTGGATTCCTGACTCACATTCTTGTATAGGTTTATAGTATTAAACCAAAGTAGCATTTTTTTCCTATTCTTTACACTTTAGACTTCGTCTACCCATTTAGTTGGAATTTATCTGAACTTGAATATTTTTAATCCACCTATGACTGGTAATTTTAAGACTAGAGCATTATAGGGTCACTAATCTCAGGTTAGTTACTCTTTTATTAATGGTTAATACAGCAATTCGGCTGATGGTACCACAAACGTCCCACGTTCCCCGTTGAACAACAACTGGGGAGAAGAAAGCTCATGCATAATGGACGCGCAAACCGCAAAGTGAGACCATAATACTGGAATTGTAAGTAGAAAAATATGAAATTTATTGAGGAGGACTGACAGGCTCACGGTCTGAGAGGGAGCTGAGCGCACAGAGAGAGATGTGGGGAGAAGCCCCACGCGTATCGCTGGCAAGCAGCTTCGTCAGCTTCGTCTCCCCTGACGAAGCTGCTTGCCAGCGATACGCGTGGGGCTTCTCCCCACATCTCTCTCTCCTTGCTGGGCTCTGCCGTGCGCTCAGCTCCCTCTCAGACCGTGAGCCTGTCAGTCCTGTGTTAGGTATCTGCATGCACACCATGGGGGATTTTTGGGCACCAATTCTCTATGGCATATAATGTGTTGTGGTTATCTCCAATGGAACTGCATACTATATATATATACAGAATATATTTTTCTTTATGCTTCATCTGAATGATATATCATATGTGTAGTCATTGGTTGCCCTGTATACCTTCTCTTGTTTTATATAGAGCTATGTTTCATGCCTTTCAATTTTGAATAATATACCATATGTTGTGGTTATTGGTTACCCCCTACACCCTTCCATCTTTGTCTTGTGTCACATGCAGGTATCCTCCTTTTACCACATTGGGGGTTCCACACAGTGGTTTATTCAGCCTAACATTGGGGACTGCCTATTAGGTCTGCTCCCGGTCACTCAGATTCTATGAGTTTTCATGTATGTATAGGGATTACCTTATACGCATAATGTACTTTCTGATTAAAATCTGCTTACATATTGCACACTGAATGGTTGTACAGGGCGGTACCCCCTATTACCAGCATGAGAGATGTGGGATGTTGATGTTTCATGGTTTTAAGTGATTTTAGTACATTGTGTGTGTTGGCTTTGTTCAATAAATTTCATATTTTTCTACTTACAATTCCAGCATTATGGTCTCACTTTGCGGTTTGCGCGTCCATTATGCATGAGCTTTCTTCTCCCCAGTTGTTGTCTGTTTATTCATGCAGGACGCAGCATCCCTGTTGTTGATTACTTGCAACATTAGCTGTGCACCCAGAATCTTTATGGTTCAAAACGTTCCCCGTTGAAGACACCAGTGTTATTTTCATGTGTAATGTATATTGTGATATCCGTTATCATCGATCGATCGTAGTTTGCCTTACAGTAGGGAGAGTTAGGTTTAATGTTTGGACTAGCCCAGAGTGGGAGGGACTGAAGTGAAGCGACAGAGACCGTTTGCTGCTAGTAGACCAGAAAGGGCCCAATGTGCAGTAAAAGCAGACCTATGGTCTGACCAGTGAGCTTAGCCGCATGACGTGGGTGTCCTTGACATGAGTGGAGACCAACACAGTGGATATCGTGATACCAAGTAAAAGGAAGATACATGGAAAGAAGTGCAGCGTGGTTAACCAGAGACAGGTCCTGAGGCAGGACACAAAGCATTATGGCCTGGAGTCTATAACTCAGAGAGGTAATAAGCCAGGACAGAACAGAAACATGAGACAAAGAGAGTGCCCCAGGCATGAGTTCCAAGTCATCAGAAGTAGAGAAGTTGAGTACCAGCCATATTGACAAACTAATTCCTTTAACCTCTTTGTGACTACCCAGTGTATATAAACGTCAGTGCTTTCTGGGTTTGTGCAGGCAGACATTTTACCATGGTCAGCGGTCAGGAGGGAATCGTGACCCCCAAAGTCTCTCAGGATTCCAGTGCAGAATGCTAGTTCTGACCAAACACCTCATCGGGGACCTGATTGGCCCTTTGCTATCTTCTATATGCTGTGATCATTAGTCATCACGGCGTATATAAGAGGGAGTGCGCTCCTTCTCACTCCCCTCTGGCATGCCCGTGACATGATCACGGGGGAGCAGAGGTTTGGCATGGTAGCCAGAGGTATTTGATATTGCCCTTCAGGAATGACCGTATCTTTAAAGCTGTCACACAATTTTATTTTTTCAATAAAAAATGTGGCAAAAAAGTTTCTTTTTCATCATACCATATAAAAAAGTGGCATAAAATGCAATCAAAAAGTTGACCAAAAATAAAAATGGTATTGTTGAAAAAGTCGTCTTGCCCGGCAAAAAACAAGCTGCGATACAGCTCCATCAGCGGAAAAATAAAAAAGTAATAGCTCTGAGAATAAGGCGATGCAAAAACAATTATTTTTTAAAAAAAATTGTTTTTATTGTGTAAAAGCTGCAAAAGATAAAAATATGATATAAATGTGGTATCACTATAATCGTACTGACCCGTGTTATTACTTTTACCAAACAGAAAGGATGTAAAAAAATTAAAAAACAAAAAAAAAATCCTGAATTGCTGTTTCATGTTAATTCTGCCTCCCAAAAAACGGAATAAAAAACGATCCAAAAATGTTATGTGCCCGAAAATTGTACCAATAAAAACATCAACTCATCCCGCAACAAAACAAGCTTTCACATGACTTTGTCGTCAGAAATGTAGAAAAATTATAGCTTTCAATAAATGTTGATGCAAAAACGTTTGTTTATAAAAAAAAAAAAGTGTTTTTAATGTATGATAGTAGCCAAACATAACCCGCCAATATTAACTGTACTGCCCCAAAAAACAGAACCGTCTAATCACTTATACTGCACAGTAAATGGCATAAAAAATAAATAAAAGCGATTCTTGACCTCCTGTTGATTTATTTATTCTTCCTCCCAAAGATCGCAGTAAACGTGGCTCACATTTAGGCCCATTTCACACGTCAGTGAAAAACACAGACGTTTTTCACTGGCGTGTAAAACACGCACATGTCCCTGCGTGTGCCGTGAATCACGGCACACGTGGGTTGTCTAAGTGCAATCCGGGCTCCGTTCTCCGTGGCCCGTGATTGCACTTAGAAATCAACTCACCTGTGCCCGCTCCCGCTGTCCGTGGTGCTGAATCCTCCCGCGGTTCAGCATCCGGCCGGCGGTGACCCCTGCAGCAGCTGCTTCCGGGTCGGCTGTGTCGCGCATAATGAATATGCGCGACAGTAATCAGCCGGCTTAGAAGCAGCAGGGAGGATGGGCTGCAGAGAGCGCGCTTGAAGCCGGGTGAGTAAAAATGTTTATTATTTTAATTGCACGTTTTTTTCTGGCACGTGTTTCACGGACCACACCACTGCGTGGTCCGTGGGACATCAGTGATGCCAGAAAAAAATGGACATGTCTCCGTGCGGCAATCACGCACACGCGGGTATGCCACACGGAGACACGTGCAGTGAAAAATCACTGACGTGTGAGCAGACCCATTCATTATAATGGGTCTGCATATGTCAGTGATTCTGGTACGTTTAAAAAAAAGCACAAACGTACCAGAATCACTGACGTGTGAAAGGGGCCTTAGAGTGCGCTCTATGCTGAGCGCTTACACCGGGTTTACATGTTTAAATCTCTAAAATATGTGATTCAGACAAAACTCCTGACAGAAGATTTCCTATAACTAGGCAAAGGGAGTCTCTTTGGACTGTGTCTCCCTATAATTCGCTGGTATCCATCTTTTCAGTGGTATATAAAGGTGCGGTAAATCAGTTTTCTGCTGTTCTGAAAAGGACACCGCTGAACAGAGGCCAGCCAGTGTCCAAAGTAATTCTGCTGCCTCATTATAGTGAATGGATCCTTCAGAAATGTCATCTGAATCCCGTTATTGGGAGATTTAGATGGAAACTGTGATGTAAGTGTTCAGGGTAGAGCACAGGATAAATGTGATCCAAAATGTTTTGTCAATCCAAAAAAAATCAACTCCCCACACAGGTCTCTCATCTGTCAATGGAAATAAAGGAGGTTTTCATGTTATTGGTAACACAAAGTCTCTGGAAAGGCGCTATGGTTCACACCAACAGAAATCCAACAAAACCTGCACTCCCAAATCCAAATGCCCCCCTCCTTCTGATCCCCACAGTGTGCCTAAACCACATTTAACATCCATGTTTTACATTACTATAGTGAGCAGAGCCAGCTTAATTTACATGTCTCCAGAAGCACAATCTGAACATAATGTACTGGACACTACAATGTATGGGCACTACAATGGCAGATTTGCAATTTTCACTAAGCAACTTGCACTGCGTGTTTATTTCTGGGAAAACACCCATGGAGTCAAAATCATCACTACATCTGCATATTATTTTCCAGAGGGGTGTAGTTTTCAAAATGGGGTCACTTCAGGGGGTATTTTGCTCTTATAGTACTTAAGGGCTCTGAATATAGAGTCTAAAAACTATTCTAGAAACATCTATCCTCCAGGATTCAAATAGCTCTCCTTCCTCCTGAGTCTCACCATGTGGCTAAGCTGTACTGTACTGCCACATTTGGGGTACTGCCATGTTTAACAGAAATTGTGTGACACATTTTGGAGCCTCTTTTACCCATTTCCCCATGTAACAATGTCAAATCTAGGGTACAACAAACTTTTTGTAGTAAAAATGTATTTATTTTTTCTTCACCGTCAAATGATATACAATTCTCTGACACATCTGTGGTGTGCAGACTTGTGCACACTACATCCAATCATGTTGTTACACCCAATCACGCTGTTGTTACACACAGTTTGAACCAATTAAACACTGAAAGTGGCTTGCACTGGGCTGAGCACCGAGCGTACCTGAGCACAGCAATGCTTGTGCAAGTGGTTTGCATATGTAAAGCACCCGACCTCCAAACTTGTGACTCATATGACCAGAAGGGGCGGGGCCTCAGCCAACAAAGCTGATACCAGGAAGGAACATTTTTCTATTGGCTTAGGCCCCGCCCCTTCTGGTCACATGGGTATGACTTCAGCACAGGTCCTGCTGGTCAAAAAGTAGATCGATTCTATAATAGAATTATCATAAATAACAGGGGGAGGGGATAACTATGAATACCCACCCCAGTTATTATCTGATCCACAGCTGCTGTCACTCAACAAGCTGCTAATTTTACAAACTTTATTTGCTTGGATTTTAAAACCTATACATCCGAGCTGATAACTAAAGTTATGAATAGAATCAGACTGATAGTGCCAGTATAGCACTGGCTTTAGGTTATATAGGAAAATCCTGGTGATTGGTTCGCTTTAACACAGTAATTAATAGTAAAGTGTTACATTACCTTTTTAATCAGGCTATGCATAGTATCACAAAAGTCTACAACCTACAGTGGTGCTTGAAAGTTTGTGAACCCTTTGGAATATTTTTGACTAATTTCTTTGATTTGGGTCTCTTTATCTACATTTAGGATTTCTTTGATGTAATTTTAGGTCATATGTATGCAGAAATAAGGACATTGTGAAGGGTTTGAAAACTTTCAAGCTCTACTGTACATTCTAAGAATACACTGTCCAAAATGGTACTGTATCTTATATGTCCTAACAGGTTACATAGTTACATAGGTTGAAAAATGACCTTAGTCCATCTTCCTCCACCAATTATACAGTTTTGTCATTAAATTATCTATAACCCACAATGTTGTGTGTACTGAGGAAATCATCCAGCTCTTTTTTAAAAGCAGTTATAGTGTCTGCCTCTTGTGGTAGGGCATTTCACAGTCTGACTGCTCTAACTGTAAAGAACCCTTTCCTTTTATAGGTTCTATAGCTAGTTTTTAGAAATCTGTATACCTGATTGCTGCCTTTTATACGTGTATGTCGGATTATGATTCCTCTTCTGACAGTGTATTAGAGATTTGCTCATAATGGAATTCCTTAAGATTTTAGTCAAATGACTACAATAAAAAAGTCCATTGGGAAAGTGTTAACATCACAGCAGACACTAGTACAAGTACAGAAATACACTCTTTCTTAAGAATATCCTGCCCATCTGACACTTGTAGTAGCTAACTGGGCATATTTGCCACCAATTTACATCATTTGGCTGTTGTAACTTTTGTCTCTCTGCTTGTGATACAGGACTTTTAACAGTCTTATCTTATTCTTTGGACTTCAGAAAATAACAAATGAGCTAGAAGAGTTAAATTGTCTCTCCAGTAAAGGAGACAAACTCTAGCACAGCGCCACCTATTGGAAGTAGCGATCCTAAAAGTCACAAGTGGATTTTTGACAATCCTTTGCAATATGACTCAGGATATATAAGCCAGATCAGAATCCCAATTTGCAAGAAGAGTTAGGCACCAACTACTAAACACGTGCCGTATACAGTACACATATGCATGGACTTTAGTTGTACTAAACATTCCACGTACATAATATAAGACCCCGTTGGGGGGTAATTCCACTGTTTGGTCTTTACATGGACACATTGCATCATTGTACAATATTGATGACATTCACTAATATACATATGTATTACATAATGACCTGCACTACTTATATTTAGTATATATTGTCAGGATTGCTTACCACAGCGACAGCCACAGTCTTCCAGAATTTTCCTGGCATCTCAGACGATGTCTTGACACTCACCACCTTCCTTAGCTAGGTTTACGTCTTGTATAAAACGATAATATGTTGTACAGAGCGCGGAGAGATGCCTGTATGCATTTTCTGAAAGAGGACTTTGTATAACAGTAAAATAAGCGTCAGTCTGTATACTGCTAGCACAGAAGCATCAAGATAAGCATCAGTCGTATTGGTGGGAGGAAAGGCGGCATTGTGCACATATTTGGCAGAAAACCACATTCTTACTGTACAGTAATGCCGCCATTGCCTTTACAAAGGAATGCTATGATGGAACACTATTCAAACGGATTTGTAAATTTCAGCTACTGTTGTTGTCCGAAAAAAGTATCCGAAGAAGGGCTAGGAATGTAAGAGGGGGGGAAATGCATTGTTTTTAATTGTCTCTATTTTACGTCTCGGTTTTTCACTTTATTTTATAATTTTTGAAAGAGGAACCAGAATATCCAGAACTTCTGACGTGCCTGTATGATCTACACATTATTTCACTGGCGGACACAGACAGAAAAAGGCCACTGTGCAAGAACAATATATGGACCCTTTGCAGTCCAATAACTCATCATAATGCACAATTCCACCTGCTCTGGATGGAAAAATAAGCCCCATCATCTCTTGGGCCCTTGTGCAGCTGCACCAATCAGGGCCGCCATAAGGGCATTAAAACCATGACTGGTGTATGGGGCCCCATGAAGAGGGGGACCTTGCCCCGGGTAATTATTTAGCTTTATTAATCCCTGACCGGCCGGGCCCCCCTCTTCACCATGCCCCACTCACAGCAGCAGCAGAGGGGCCTGGCAGTGTCGCTTTGACTACTATACATGACTAATTTGCATACAAATTAGCCATGTGCTGGACTGGAGACTGGGTCCGTGGTGCAGAGGGGGGAGGTGGATTGGGGGCTGACGACCACAGCCTCTGCCTTGCTTCAGCTGGATGCGCGTTGGAGGGCGCACCCGGGTCGCAGCCCAGACCCATCCTCTTTCATTCTTCTACTCACTGGAACCCAGGGTCAGGGGGCAGGGACCAGAGCTGAATGTAGAGGAGGCAGGCGGGCGCAGCTGTCAGGGGGGCACCTAATGCGGGGATGTCTCCCAGCGGCTGCCTGAGAGTCGGACATTTTTAAAGCTGCTGTCAAACTGTCCGCGGTTCACAGAATCAAGCACTGACCCGGCAAAGTCAGCAGTGTGATCTTGTGCATTTTGTGTTGATCACAGCTACACAGCTAAGACCAGCAGATATGTTCATGTCCTGTCTGACACAGCATTCGGTCAGGTGAAACAGGAAGTTAGTCATGATAGCTTCAAGAGTCATCATATGACCCTGTGCTACCATGGCAACAATCGGCTCCACGTAATCAGGTCACGTGACTTCCGATGGCGGCCGGTGAGTAAAGCTTTACCACGACCACTAATTAAATGTCACTGTCACATTTTGACAGCGCCATTTAAGGGGTTAAAAAGCACGGGTGGACACGGATCCTCTCATGCTTGTGAGGCAGACATGTCAGCTGTACAAATCAGCTGACATGTGTGCGGATCACAGAAAGCTTCCTGCAGCAGCTGTTGGGGATTAACACTATGACCGCTAGGACGTAATTTTACTGCCCGCAGTCGTTAAGGGGTTAAGCCACTTATAACTTGTTTGGCAGTATGCTTTGGGTCATTGTCTATTTGGAAGACCCATTTCCGCCCACGTTTTAAGTTCCTGACTGATGTCTTGAGATGTTTCTTCAGTATTTCCACATAATCTTCTTTCCTCATGATGCCATCTATTTTGTGAAGTGCACCAGTCCATCCTGCAGCAAAACAACCCCACAACATAATGCTGCCACCCCCGTGTTTTACAGTTTACGACCTGTGCCAGCGGATGACCAGTGCCTGACATCCTGCGCCAGGTGTCTTGTGCCTGATGTCCACTGTCTGCTGGTGCCTACCCTGCCTCTTCCTCTTCAGGACTGTGAACCTTGTGCTGCTCTGAATTGCTGTTACCGCAGTCCTGCTCTTGCCTGCCTTCTCAGCTGCCACAGTCCCGGTCGCTGCCCTGGGAGTGGCACTTGGTGTTCTGCTTTGCGGCGGGCGCTTAGTCAAGCTCCTCCTTCCAAAGGGTAAGTCTGGTATCCCCCTGTGGTCCAATGGGTCCACTTCTATTATACTCCGCTCGCCAAAGTATCATCATCCCCCGGCGGCGAGCGCGTGACACTGGCTTCCTCCAGATTCCTTTCGGGAGGAATTTCAGGAATTTCAGGGCCCCATACTGGCAACATTTTCAGGCCCTCTTGAGACTCCTTGTAAACAATAAATACATGGCTAATTTAATTATACTCTGAGGGATACACTACATAGAATCCCTCAGGGGAGGTGCCAACTTCAAAAGACATTGTAAACAAGGAGAACAAAGAAGAGAATGGCACAGAAATAATTATAAAAGTGTACATTTTATTGAATGATAATAAAATAATTTTATATTTTTATATATCAAAACAGTCAAAAATAAATACAAAATGTTGTAGAAGGGAATGAAGTCACAGTGGTGTAAGTGGGCTGGTTGTTGATGTCAGAAAGAACACAATTGAAAATGAAAAAAACCTTACCACCACTCACATAACCCTGCCTAAATGATGATAAAAAGTATGTGAACCAGGTAAGTGGCCCCGATGTATAGAGCCCATCCAAAATATACGTCTCATGTCATAAAGTATACCCGGGGCGTCAAAAAAGTACACCCATAAAGTTGTAATGGGTGTGCTGATAACAGGAGAAACCTCAGGGTCAATGTAGATGTACTAAGAAAATTAAGAAGGGAACCAAAAAGGCAAATATAGCATAGTCACAAAAAGTCCCTTAATAGTCATGTGGAGGTGTTCACCAACAAGGGAGTAGGGGACTGCTGGGTAGAGGGGTGATTGGACTCTGAACATTAAAAGGGAGAAAATAGATGCACCAATGATAACTATCAAAGAAAAAAGGAGTAAGGCCCAGATACATAAACCTGTATAAAACAGGGAATGCCAAAGGGAAGACAAAAACAAAATGAAGATAATGAACACTGGTTCACCTATGAATCTGCCTGACCCCAATGGATAATAAGTAGTCGTAGGTTATAGATGTAAGGCCACAGTATAGAGTATAGTATAGAGGTAATAGTGAAAAGAGTATAGAGTATAGTATAGAGGTAATAGTGAAAAACCACCTCTAAATGAATAAGACTATACCAGAGGGCAACTGTAAAAAAGATAATGAACACTGATGCATCTATGATTCTGCATATGCCCAATGGGTGAGGAGTAGTCGTAAGTCATAGAGGTAAGGCCACAGTGAAAATAATAGTGAAAAGCCACCTCAAAATAGGACTATACCAGGCGGCAACTGTAAAAATGATAATGAACACTGATGCATCTATAATTCTGCATATGCCCAATGGGTAAGGAGTAGTCGTAGGTTATAGAGGTAAGGCCACAGTAGATATGATGGTGAAAAACCACCTCTAAATGAATAAGACTATACCAGAGGGCAACTGTAAAAAAGATGATAATGAACACTGATGCATCTATGATTCTGCATATGCCCAATGGGTAAGGGCCGAGTAGTCGTAAGTCGTAGAGGTAAGGCCACAGTAAAAATGATAGTAAAAAGCCACCTCTACACAAATAGGAGTATACCAAAGAGCAACTGCAAAAAAGAAAATGAACACTGATGCATCTAGGATTCTGCATGTGCACAATGGGTAAGGAGTAGTCGTAAGTCATAGAAGTAAGGCCACAGTAGAAATAACAGTAAAAACACCTCTAGATGAAAAGGACTGTACCAGAAGACAACTACAAAAAACCCATTGGGACGTGTAAGAGTCAAATACCTGAAAGATAATTGTGAAAATGAAATTATAACAAATCGTGAGAGTGAGGGATCTGCAAAATATGGAAAAATAAACTCACTGATCACCTGGGCAGATGTCAGAGATTGTGAAAGGGGACTAAAGAGGAGGGAGGAGAGCCGCGGCAGCGGGTGTCAGTAAATAGAAGTGCAAAATGTACTGCTGTCACGGGCAAAACCAGAGTAAATAGGGAGCCAAAAATACCTGGTGGAATGGCTGAGCGTGGTGGCAGGTGAGAGGCCCCGACGTCCGTTTCGCTAGGCGCTTTTTCGAGGGAGTGATGAGTCTGGGAATGCTGACCCCTTATAACGGGTCAGCACGGGTGTAAACAATCATGGAATTATAGTGGCCGGAACTGCGCATGCGCCGGGAGCAGAGGCTAGGGGGCGGAGCGGACAGGAGACCACTATGTGAAGAGCGCATGCGCGGGAGAGCGGACGTCTCCATAGCTCCCACGCATGCGCTCAAAGTGGACAACGTCAGGCTACACCCCCCGGCAGTCAGCTGACCAGCAGATGAGCACAACCACAACAGAAAGAGTAGTATGGAAGATTGTGTATGTATTATGAAAAATAGAACAACAATATGTGACAAGAAAATAACAGATATAATCATAAATAGATCCAGTTGAATTTCCACGTGATCCACCAATGGGAAAGGAGTAGAGATCAGATAATACGAAGAGTATGATTCCCACAGAGAGAAGGGAGTAGTACCTATGCAAAGATCATACACAAAAAAAGGGGAAAATGTTAAAATCAATAAAAGCATGAAAGAGATTAGAAAAAACACACCAGAATAAAAACGACAAGCAATTGTGTTCCAAAATGGTGTAGCCAAAGGATTACAATATTTCAAATTTTTTATTTCAAAATTCTAAATTTAGGGGCCAGTACTGCAAACTCGGATGCACAACAGAAATAAGGTGAAAAAACATGAAAGGATATAAAATATACCCACATGTATAAAATAGATAAATGGGACGCAAGCAGAAGGGGAATATATATATGTTACAAAAATGGGGAGTAGCTAACTGTTTCAAAGTTGGAGTTAGTGGAGCAGATCCGCTTCATCCTCAAAAACTGGCCGGTCGGGATGGCACGTATGGTGGAAGGAGTGTGGCCTGAGGATGCAAGGAGGAGGGCATTGACAGATTTGTCCTTACGGAAAACATCCGTCTGAATGCCCCCCTGCCCATCCACCGAAATCCCGATGTCCAAGAAATCCAAATTGGACCGGTTATATCTGTATGTCAATTTAATATTAAGGGAATTTCGGTTCAGGCCACATATGAAAGACTCAAGTTGCTCGAAAGAGCCCTGCCACAAAATAAAAATGTCATCTATATAACGCAGCCTGCACTGCACATGGGCGCTGGCCTGCGGAAAGCCGTCGCCAAACACCAATTTCTCCCAGAAACCCAGAAAGAGGTTGGCGTAGGCCGTCGCACAGGCCGCGCCCATTGCAGTGCCGCACTGCTGTAGATAAAAAAGAACTTTGAAAACAAAAAAATTGTGGGTCAGGTCAAAACCCAGCAACCCGAGCAGAAGCTCCACCAAGTTGCCATCGAGACTGGAGGTTCTGAGGTAGAAGCGGACCGCCTCCAGACCATCTTCATGTCCGATGCAGGTGTAAAGAGATTCCACGTCAGCACAAACCAAGAAACAGTCATCATCCACAAAGATGCCATCAAGGCGCCGCAAGACGTCCGTAGTATCTTTGACATAGGAGGGGAGGCACTCTACCAGGGGTTTCAGGTAAAAATCAATGAATTTACAAATGGGTTCGCACAACCCTCCTATGCCAGACACTATGGGACATCCTGGGGGGTTGAGGGCATCTTTGTGGATTTTAGGTAACAAATAAAAAGTGGGAACACTAGGACAGCCAGTGAGCAAAACCTCGAACATCTTCTCGTCAATGATTCCCCGCTCATGAGCCCCTGACAAAATCTTCCTGAGCTCACGGGAGAAAGAGGCCAGTGGACTGCAAGTGAGACGTAGATATGTAGACTTATCACGGAGTTGCCTATGGGCCTCCCTTTCATATTTGTCTACTGGCCAGATCACGATGTTGCCCCCCTTGTCCGCCGCCTTGACGACGACATCGTCACAAAGCTGCAACCGTTTTACCGCTGACCTCTGACGCTGGGTAAGGTTATCAAATTTGCGCTCGGTTGATAGTTGTTTGAGGTCTTCGGTTACAAGCCTAGTGAAGATGTCGATCGCCGGGCAGAGGGACCTCATAAACCTGGGTTTAAGGAAGTCAGGGTCCTACCCGTAGTGGGATTTTGTTCCTCCAGGAGATCCTGGAGGTCCTGCAGGGTGCTCCTCTCAATCGGGTCCACCTCGCTCATTGATTGTTTACGGGAATATAGCCTCTTCAATGGAATTTTTCGGGCGAACAAATTCGTGTCCTTCAAGGCTGACACTGGCTTCCTCCCGATTCCTTTCATTGACATTTCTTTCCCCCTTTGTACACTTATAGTGAATGAATTTGCCTACAGAAAAAATGGACTATAAAGGACACTTCAATTATGTATAAAAATATTTATTTATAATTATATTAGCATGATTAGTACAAAGTAAAAGAAACTAAAAGGGAGAGAGAAGTCAATCAACACATAGTGAGAGAGCTGTCAATGAACTGAAGTGTGGTGGGGAGAGCCAGCCTGCATTGCACTAGTCATCTGACTAGCTTAGTCCCAGCTACTTTGCATAATAAAACTATTAGGCAGCCACACTCTTATTCATGCGGCACATAGCAAGTTTTCTTGTAATTTAGAGTAGGATGTCATAATAGCTCCTGCAGGTATAATGCAAGGGTGGACATATCATTGGCCGCCACCAGGAATTTCAGGGTCCCATACTGGCAACATTTTCAGGCCCTCTTGAGACTCCACCTAGGCTTCATCCCAGCCTCACCTCTGCTTAGCTCCGCTGCCACTCCTCAAACCCTCCACTCCTCAAACCCTACACAGTCCCACTGTCCACTCTGGGAAAACTCCACTTCTGCACTCCATTAGCTCCATCCGCTCCCCCAAAGCAGTTTGAGTAGTCGCTCCATTGAAAATTAAAGGGTTAAAAAAATAAAAAATGTATACACATTTGGTATCGCCGCATTCATAAATGCCCGATCTATCAAAATATAAAATCAATTAACCTGATTGGTAAATTGTGCAGCGGCAAAAAAATTCCAAACACCAAAATTACGTTTTTTGGTTGCCGCAAATTTTGAGCAAAATGCAATAACAGGTGATCAAAACGTAGCATCTGCGCAAAAATGGTACCATTAAAAATGTCAGCTCGAGATGCAAAAAAATAAGCCATCACTGAACCCCAGATCAGGAAAAATGAGAACGCCACAGGTCACTGAAAATGGCGCAAAAACTGTGCCACTTTTTTTTGGACAAACTTCTGATTTTTTTTTTAACCCCTTAGTAAACCTATACATGTTTGGTGTCTAAAAACTTGTACTGACCTGAGGCATCACACGCACACACCAGTTTTACCATATAGTGAACATAGTGAATAAAGATTTTTGCCAGTTTCCATTACACTATATGATAAAACTCATGATTTCACTTGAAAGTACAACTCATTCTGCAAAAAATAAGCCATCACATGGCACGATTGATTGAAAAATAAAAAAGTTACGGCTCTCAGAAAAAGGGGAGCAGGAAAACAAACGGAAAATCGGCCGGGGATGAAGGGGTTAAGGATAACAAAGTCAATGTTTTGGAGTGTCCATCACAAAACCTTTATCTCAATCCTATTGAAAATTTCTGGGCAGAGCTGAAAAGGCAGCAACCTACAAACATGGCTCAGTTACACCAGTTCTGTCAGGAGGAATGGGTCCAAATCCCTACCAACCATTGTGAGAAGCTTGTAGAAGGAGATCCAAAATGTTTGACCGAAGTCATACAGTTTAAGGACAATGGTACCAAATACTAATGAAATGTATGTAAACGTATGACTTTGGCAATGGAAAATATAAATATAAAACCCTGCAAAATAAGCCGAATAACCCATTTAAAAAATAGAGTTCCCACACTGTGGTAATGCTCTCTCACCACTTGTTACCGCTCATCACAGTGATAAGCAGTGACGTTCCTGACATGACAGCTAAAGATGAACAAACCTGATGTTCGGTGTTCAGTTTGCGGGCCGAACACCGACTTTACAAAAATAGAGTTTGGAGTTCAGGTGCTTTACGTATGCTGACCACATGAGCGAGCATTGCTGTGCTTGTGTACGCTCGGTGCTCGGCCCAGTACAAGCCACTTGCAGTGTTTGAATGGCTCACACTGTGGCTAAAACAGTGTGCTAAAAAAAAAAAAAATGGAAAAACCCTGCTTACCCGCCCATGGAAATGTTCTCCTTTTCGTTGGCTGTGTGACGTCCTAGCAGCAGTCGGACTGCTCGGCAGACACTTCGATGAAAAGGGGGATTATTTACAGGGGAGAATGTTCAGGACACCACCTGTGCTGTGCGGTAATGAGGAGTGCCACCGCTGCCATATGGGACTGCCGGGGCAGATGGTGTGGGGCAGCCGTGATAGAGGTTCCCTCCGCAGGTAGAGAGGCCCCGGGACTCAGGGTAGAGAAAAGGTAGGAACAGTCTATGGGCCCTCTTGGTGTTGGATGAGGGGAGGGTGCAAAGGAAGTCTATATTGATATTGGGCCAGCAGGGTGCTGGGGAGCCAGGGTACTCACTCAGGTGTGATGACGCATTCAGTGGACACAGACTCTGAGGTAAACCAAGTCTCTGGGTTTCGCTGCCCTCAGTGACAGCACGTCCGGTGGTCCCTTTCAGTGATTCTGTGGTGGACTGGAGCCTTCCTCCATACACTGTGTATTATGTGTGTCTGACACCGCTAATCTCTGAGCCGTTGCAGATAGCACGTGAAGCTACTATCCGCTGAAGGCTAATTGCTAGGTTGCGTGAAGCTACTTCCCGTCTTAGGGGCCTGTACCCCGCTGTGTGCTCGGCCCCCAGACTGGTTACTGTGGATCCGATGGCTGACAGTCCTCTTGACCCATCCAGTCCTGTCCTCCAGTTCCCCGTGACTGGGTCTCCGTCTCCTCAGGCTCAGGCCACCGTCTGCGACCCAACCAGACTCTTCTCAAGGAGCTCCTACTCTCTCGGTCCTCTCTCTTTGACCGTTACTACCAACTACCTAACTAACTCCTCCCACCAGCCTGTCTGACTCATAGGTGGGCGCTTCCTTTCCCAGCTGGAACCATGCCCCTGGTGTTCCTGACAAGTGTAGTGTTTGGGTGACTAGGATTTGTGCTATTGGTACAGAATCACTGTTGCGGACCCTGGAACCAAGAAGGGTGGTCTCTGCACCAAGGATAGAGAGTAGTGCAGTTCCCTGTGACACCCTGGACTAGTCCAGGGGCGTCACATTCCCCCTTGGTTAAACGTAGCTCATCCCCGAGCTACAGGGCACCCAGAGTGTTTATTTTTGTCTGCAAAAATGTGAACATTTTAATAAGAAAAACATATCTATCCATCCCACGCAGAGGAGGTACTTTGCTTGAACCCAATGTTTTGCTTTCCCCTTCCTTCATCCCACCCCAAAAGTTCCAAAAGCAGGCAAGCCACCGGTCCTGTTGGTGGCCAGATCTGGGCCATCTGCCTACCAGGTCTCTCCTCCACCTGTGTCCTCTCCTGTAGGTGGGGATGCAGTCCGTGGGTATAAATGGGAAAGAACTATTTACAATAGCATCAGTTCGTGCTGGCTACCACCAGTCCTGTAGCCAAAGGTCCATTTAAATAAAACTTATTATTGGTTGTCTATCAGGTGATGAATCCGGGTAATTCAAATAAAATCAACATTCTTCTTATCAACACTCTAAGCAGATTATATTTACGTTTCTTACATAGCTCTTTAATTAGCACAGAAAATAGTAGAATTAAAAGCATGGAAAATACTTAACATTTTTAACTTTACTCTATATTCAGACTATGTACATTAGGGTAGAGTAGCCGGGTTCCGCTACCATTCCTCATCTCTGAATCTATGTGGGGGCTGACCAAAGTTAACACGGATGGACCTCCTCAACTCCTGGTCTCCCACTAGCCCTTGTACTGTTTTGTCTGCTACTACCTGTTCCCCACTACTGGCGCTAGGTGTTGTAGGTAGCAATCTACGTGTTCGTGGTACTGGTATGGGTACTTCTCTAGGTGTAATGGTTTCAGGCCTCCTTGGTTCTGGTTCTTCCGCTGGTTGCGGGAATGTGAGTACAGGCACAACCACTGCTCCATTGTGCATAGGCCAATTTTCTGGGAAGTCACCTAGGATGGTGTGGATTACGCTCTTCTTTTTCTCAGTCACTTGAGGGTGGCGCTGTTCTTCCTTCTGGATGTTCAGGGGATTAAGGCACTCGTTAAAGTGGTCACGGGAAATTACAGCTGTGGTTCCTCCTTGGTCCTTGCTGACAAGACAGGTCTTCTGGTTGTTGAAATTGGAAGGCTGGACCCCATATGGCTCTCTTTCCCACTGGTCGTCCAGTTTATGCATCTTTCTTTTTAAGACCACTTCTCCTGGTTAAAATGGAGGGGCTTGGGCTTGCTTGTTAAAGCTCCTTTCTTGCTTCTCCCTACTTTGGTCCAGATTCTCCTCGACATACTCTTGAATTTGCCGGTACTGGGTTCTGCGTCTTGTATCCCAATCTCCATGTGGGGAATAAACTTCAGGCATCTCAACTTCCATCTCCAGATCCACTGGCAGTCTCCCAGGTCTAGCCCTCATGAGATTAGCGGGTGTGCATTTACTGGAACTCACAGGAATATTATTGTACATGTCCACAAGATCTGGCAATTTTTCAGGCCACTGGTTCCGCTCCTCAAGGGGTAGAGTTTTCAGCAGATTGATGACTACATAATTCATTTTCTCACACATCACATTTGTTTGTGCGTGGTAGGAGGCAGTGCGTATCTTCTTGCACCCATACAATTTACAAAATTCTTGGAAGATTTCTGCTTCAAAAGTGGGACCTTGATCTGTTAGGACGTGATCTGGGTAACCGTGGGGTCTGCAGAAGTGTGCCTGGAAAGCCTTCGCCGCAGTGCTGGCAGTTAGATCTTTGACAGGTACCACCACCAGGAATCTTGAATAGTGATCTACTATGGTGAGTGCGTAGGTATACCCATTCCTGCTTGGTGTGAGCTTGACGTGGTCTAAGGCAACGAGTTCTAGAGGCTGGGTAGTTACTATTGGTTGCAATGGTGCTCGCTGACTGGTGCTATCTTTTCTCCTTAATGTACCACAGTTCCTGCACCAAGCTTCTATGGTGTCTCTCATCCCAGTCCAATAAAAGCGACTTCTCAGCAACATTTCCAACTTCTTCCAACCAAAGTGCCCAGCTCTATCATGATAGGCCTACATGACCACTGGTGCATATGCTGTGGGTATCACTATCTGGCATATTCTCTCTTGCGTTTTTGGATTAATGAGACTTCTGCACAACTTGCCTCGATGGAGATAAAGTCGACTTCTTTCTTTCCACAATTTCTTAGCTTCTTCTGGAGCATCTGGTTCAAGGTGTAAATCAGCCTGGGATATCAATGCCTTTATCAATCTGATTGCAGAGTCATTATCTTCAGCTTCTTGTTTCCTTCAGCATCACTGTTGGGGCTGGTTAGTTTGAGAGTCTGTAGCGCTGATTGCAGCCTCAGGGCATAGTCTCTAATGCTTTCTTGTGGGCGCTGCTTGCAGTTGTAAAACTTTATCCGGAGTTCCACCTCAGTGCGGTTTTCAAAGGAAAGTCGCAGACGTTCAAAAATGGCAGTTACTGAGGCCCGGTCCTGATCCGTCCAGATCTCCAATTCCAGCTCTGCGGCGCTGGATAACTGGCCGAGCACTACAGACTCTTGCTGCCAGTCATTCATCCCATACAGTGCTGGCCAAAAGTATTGGCACCCCTGAAATTCTGTCAGATAATACTCAGTTTCTTCTTGAAAATGATTGCAATCACAAATTCTTTGGTATCATTATCTTCATTTATTTTGCTTTCAGTGAAAAAACACAAAAGAGAATGACACAAAAATCAAATCATTGATCATTTCACACAAAAAACTCCAAAAATGGGCCAGACAAAAATATTGGCACCCTTAGCCTAATGCGCGCGTCACACGATACGATCTATCGTGCGATCGCATGACTGATCGTATCCGCCCCCGTCGTTTGAGCGTCACGGGCAAATCGCTGCCCACGTCACACAAAGTCGATAAACCCCCGTCACACGTACTTACCTGCTGACCGACGTCGCTGTGGGCGGCGAACATCCACTTCCTGAAGTGGATGGGACGTTCGGCGTCACAGCGACGTCACACAGCCGCCGGCCAATAGAAGCAGAGGGGCAGAGAAGAGCGGGACGTAAACATCCCGCCCACCTTCTTCCTTCAGCATTGCCGGCGGCCGCAGGTAAGCTGCAGTTCATCGTTCCCGGGGTGTCACACGGAGCGATGTGTGCTACCCCGGGTACGATGAACAACCGGTGCAAAGAAAAATAAACGATTTTTTAAAAATAAACGACGTGTAAACGATACACGGTTTGTAATTGATTTGCGATCGTTCTGAGACGCTCGTAGGTGTCACACGAAACGACGTCGCAAACTATGCCGGACGTGCGTCACGAAAACCGTGACCCCGACGACATATCGCACGATAGATCGTCTCGTGTGACGCCCGCATAATACTTGGTTGGACAACCTTTAGCCAAAATAACTGTGAACAACCGCTTCCGGTAACCATGAATGAGTTTCTTACAATGCTCTCCTGGAATTTTAGACCATTCTTCTTTGGCAAAATGCTCCAGGTTCCTGAGATTTGAAGGGTGCCTTCTCCAAACTGCCATTTTGAGATCTCTCCACAGGTGTTCTATGGGATTCAGGTCTGGACTCATTGCAGGCCACTTTAGTAGTCTCCAGTGCTTTCTCTCAAACCATTTTCTAGTGCTTTTTGAAGTGTGTTTTGGGTCATTGTCCTGCTGGAAAATCCATGACCTCTGAGGGAGACCCAGCTTTCTCACACTGGGCCCTACATTATGCTGTAAAACTTGTTGGTAGTCTTCAGACTTCATAATGCCATGCGCACAACCAAGCAGTCCAGTGCCAGAGGCAGCAAAGCAACCCCAAAACATGAGGGAACCTCCGCCATGTTTGACTTGTAGGGACCGTGTTCTTTTCTTTGAATGCCTCTTATTTTTCCTGTAAACTCTATGTTGATGGCTTTTCCCAAAAAGCTCTACTTTTGTCTCATCTGACCAGAGAACATTCTTCCAAAACGTTTTAGGCTTTCTCAAGCATGTTTTGGCAAACTCCAGCCTGGCTTTTTTACGTCTCGGGGTAAGAAGTGGGGGTCTTCCTGGGTATCCTACTATACAGTCCCTTTTCATTCAGACGCCAACGGATAGTACGGGTTGACACGGTTGTACCCTCGGACTGCAGGGCAGCTTGAACTTGTTTGGATGTTAGTCAAGGTTCTTTATCCACCATCTGCACAATCTTGCGTTGAAATCTCTCTTCAATTTTTCTTTTCCTTACACATCTAGGGAGGTTAGCCACAGTGCCATGGGCTTTAAACTTCTTGATGACACTGCGCACCGTAGACACAGGAACTTTCAGGTCTTTGGAGATGGACTTGTAGCCTTGAGATTGCTCATGCTTCCTCACAATTTGGATTCTCAAGTCCTCAGACAGTTCTTTGGTCTTCTTTCTTTTCTCCATGCTCAATGTGGTACACACAAGGACACAGGACAGAGGTTCAGTCAACTTTAATCCATGTCAACTGGCTGCAAGTGTGATTTAGTTATTGCCAACACCTGTTAGGTGCCACAGGTAAGTTACAGGTGCTGTTAATTACACATATTAGAGAAGCATTACATGATTTTCAAACAGTGCCAATACTTTTGTCCACCCCCTTTTTTATGTTTGGTGTGGAATTATATCCAATTTGGCTTTATGACAATTTTTTTATTTTTTTTCATTGAAGACAAATTAAATGAAGATAATAATACCAAAGAATTTGTGATTGCAATTATTTTTAAGAATAAACTGAGTATTATCTGACTGAATTGCAGGGGTGCCAATACTTTTGGCCAGCACTGTACATATCCAGGATGGTGCAGATTTTTCTTTTGAATCCTTGCAGAGTGTCAGGGGAACCATCATTTTGGGGTAGCCAGGCAGCGCCTAGCACATACAGTAAAGTCATTGGCATTATCGCCGCTGTGCCCATGTCACTTTGATTTTGAGGGGGAACCGCCGCTGCGCTCGCTTCACCCGGCGCCGTCATCTTTTTACGCCCTCTTGGTTTTCAGCGGCAAGCCCTTTTACGCAAAGGATCACTGGGAAATTCCAGGTTCTGCGCTTCTGGTTTCCGGCCGTGCTCTCAGGCTGGGGGCGGGGCTTGCACCTTTGCGCGCTTTCTGCCAGGAGATGGCGGGGCCGTTATTTTGGGCGCCAAAACGAGTGGCAAGATGGCGGCAATTGAAATTTTTCATTCACTTCGGGCTCAACAGTTCTGGAAAAGGCGCACGTCACCCAGGTTAGTGGGCCCAGTCTGATCCTGTTTGTGACGCCAAAAATCGATGTGTCACGCCCTAGCAGCAGTCGGACTGCTCGGCAGACAGTTCGATGAAAAGGGGGATTATTTACAGGGGAGAATGTTCGTGACGCCACCTGCGGTGTGCGGTAAAGAGAAGTACCGCTGCTGCCATATGGGAGTGCCGGGGCAGATGGTATGGGGCAGCCGTGATGGACGTTCCCTCCGCAGGTAGAGAGGCCCCGAGACTCAGGGTTGAGAAAAGGTAGGAACAGTCTATGGGCCCTCTTGGTGTTGGATGGGGGGAAGGGGCAAAGGAAGTCTATATTGATATTGGGCCGGCAGGGTGCTGGTGGACCAGGGTACTCACTCAGGTGTGATGACGCATTCAGTGGACATAGACTCTGAGGTAAACCAAGTCTCTGGGTATCGCTGCTCTCGGTGACAGCACGTCTGGTGACCCCTTTCAGTGATTCTGTGGTGGACTGGAGCCTTCCTCCATACACTGTGAAGTCTGTGTGTTGCTGGCCCCGTTGGCTTGGGACCTCCGGGTCAAGTCCCTCTTTTTACTGGGGACCTGCTCTTAGCAGCTGGCACGTGGGATTTCTGTGGACTGCTCTGTGTGGGAAGTCCTATCCCTCCGTTGTGCTGACGCTGCTAATCTCTGAGCCGTTGCAGATAGCACGTGAAGCTACTACCCGCTGCAGGCTAATTGCCGGGTTGCGTGAAGCTACTTCCTGACTTAGGGGCCTATCCCCCACTGTGTGCTCGGCCCCCAGACCGGTTACTGTGGATCCGATGGCTGACGGTCCTCTTGACCCGTCCATCCCTGTCCTTCAGTTCCCCGCGACTGGGTCTCCGTCTCCTCAGGCTCAGGCCACCGTCTGCGACCCAGCCAGACTCTCCTCAAGGAACTCCTACTCTCTCGGTCCCCTCTCTTTGACCTTTACTACCAACTGCCTAACTAACTCCTCCCACCAGCCTGTCTGACTCATAGGTGGGTGGTTCCTTTCCCAGCTGGAACCATGCCCCCAGTGTTCCTGACAAGTGTAGTGTTTGGGTGACTAGGATTTGTGCTGTTGGTACAGAATCACTGTTGCGGACCCCGGAACCAAGGAGGGTTGGCCCTGCACCAAGGAGACAGAGTAGTGCAGTTCCCTGTGACACCCTGGACTAGTCCAGGGGCGTCACAGCTGTATGTGGGCAGACACCCGAACTGAAAATCAGTGATTTTTTTTGGGGTTCGGGTCAAGTCCGAAGCTGCGCCCGCCGAACCGAACTTCCACTGATTCGCTCATCTCTGTTTACTACTTATCACAGTGAGGAGCGGTGATGTTCCTTACATCACCGCTTATCACAGTCCCCAGAGTCCACAAAGTTTAATGTGAGCCGGGATCGGCTGCTGCACAAAGCCTTTGGAGTCTTGTTCTGAATGTCCATAAACTTTGATCCACGTAACTGAGAAATAGCATGGGAACCCATAGATTATGTTGTATGGGCGAACTTTACTTTCTAATAAATTGGTGAATGAGACAGTCTCTTGATTTTATTTTTTTCATCTTTCAAATTTTCAATGTGAATTATGTCGGATTCCGTGGACTACTTTAGACCTGCATGGATTTTTTTTTTTATTTATATAAATTGGCGAACCAGGCAGAGAGTCGTCGAATAATTTTTTTTTTTTTTTTTTTAAATAATTAT
Organism: Anomaloglossus baeobatrachus; assembly: GCF_048569485.1. NCBI lineage: Eukaryota > Metazoa > Chordata > Amphibia > Anura > Aromobatidae > Anomaloglossus > Anomaloglossus baeobatrachus. The sequence continues at coordinate 383,891,032 of NC_134355.1, read as the reverse complement.
AATATTTTTTGTATGTTTTTTTCTCTTTACACTTACTGAGTTAGTAATATGGGTGCCTGATAACCCGTCTTCATTACTAATACCAAGGTTAATGCCAGCAGAAAATTCAGTTGACATCAACACGATTGCCACTACACCAGGACAATGGCAATCGGGAAGAGCCAGGCAAAGCGCCAGAATTGACACATGTAATGTGATCATTTATCCATTTTGGCACACCTTTTACACATTCAAACCATTCATTTTATTGTAATGCATTTTTTTCTGGCACATGCTGCAAGGATGTCACACAGATGTCATACTTGTGCTGTACGTGTTTCATCCATGCTGCCAGTATGAAACAGACGTCTGTTTTTTATTGGCAGAATAGACGCATGGACCTATATAAGTCAATGGATCCGTGAAAAACGCATATGTGGCGCCCCTGGGCTTCAGGCACCACAGGGTATTACACCACTTTTCAGAGTTAATATCTATCCCGGGTCAGGAGGGGGTTAACCTGTTGGTGCCTTCAAAAAACACACATATACAACAGTAAGGTGCTTACTCACAGGGGGTTGGACTAGGGCAGACAGGATAATTAGCCATCACGAAGCATGGGATTTTCCTGGTCGCTAGGACAACCACTGGGGGCGGGCACCACATGGGGTAGAAGCAGATGCAACCAACACACTAGAGACAGAATCTTCCGGACCTTCCTGAGCACAGCTTGGGATAACACCTAGCACTGACAATTCGAGTTAGTGTTCCTCTCTTTTCATGGGCCCGTAGCTTGGAGCAGATGGCTCAGCCTGGGCACCGGATAGCAACCGAGGGACACTTCACTAACAGACTTTCACTGGCACCGGCGGTGACAACCGACGGATCCGGGATCGGCTGGAGCCCATCGTGGCAGAGATCGGTACTCTTGGGCAGCGCTTGAACAACCTGTGAGTAAAGAGACTTGGAACCGCAGCCCCTGCCTCTGCCTCTCCTTTAACCGACGCCGATGCTCAGCGCTGCGGTGCTAGCGGGGACTACCACCACCTTCGTCCTCCACTAATCTCCCCGGGGTAATCCCGCTCCGCCTGTGGGGAGCGACACCATCCCAGCTGCACTTAACATGTGCCCCAATGAGAGACCCTGCAGCGGCTGCCCCCATCCCTGGGCGTGTACCACAGGTGGCGTCACGATCATCATATAGACTTTCCTACCCGTCACTCCCGTCCTCCACTTCCGACTACCACCCTCATACTCCACGCCTGCCTCCCGTCCACCGCTATCTTTCCCTTCCTGTACGCCTCGAGGCAACGGAACTGGGCCAGGCAACCCTGTGATGACGCAGAGGATCTGCACCCCCGGCCTGCCTACGAGTAGGCTAAAAACACCTGTCCCGTGCGGAGCTACACATACAGCACATGTAAGACATCTGTGTGGCATCTGGGTGCTGTCTGTGTTTAACATTGCAAAATCATAGGAGAAGCTTTGTAATTTTATTCTTCCTTTAACCATACTGGAAAAACACGGATGGCAAACGGATGGCCAAAAAATGTGCCACATGTGCATTTTTTGTGCGGATGTGTGAAGGTGGCCTTACAGAGAGTGCGCAATCAGGGCCAACAGTGCAATGATGCTACAGTCAATCAAGCAGGTGTGAATCACAGTCTGGCCTTTAGAAAGTCAGAAGCAGAAGTAGTATGCTCCTCAAGAAAAATTAACTCTATAATCACAGGTAACATGTGTCACTCAAGAAATAGAAGAAATTCTAGTAGTACAGTCATAATGTATCATGAAGTACATGGAACAGGATAATATACAGAAAAAGCAGACATTGTAATACAGTCCATCTTAGCTAAAGTACAACAGGTACATTGTTAGCACAATTCCCTAGAGTAACAATTCACAGTAAAACTCGCATAAAAAGACTAGAATATTATGTAACAATCTAAGAGATACGGTAATCAACACAATAAATAAATCTGATACCAAAAAGTAAGTTTGAGCATTTTTTTTGTTAAGTTTTTTTTGCTACATTTTTGGAGTAAATTATGTGTATCATTTGTCTACAGTAGATGTTGAAATAAAGTTAGTTTCATTCACTCAAAAAGCAGAAACAATGCAGCAGTTGCGTTTTTGCACTTTCTCATGGCTTTCTATAGTGAAAAAAAAATCGCTGCAAAAACGCTGAAAGACATGACATCCTGCTTCTTTCAAAAATGCTGCAGTTTTCCATTTCAGTCTCAAAAACAAAACAAAACAAATGCATGTGTGCATGAGATTTCTGAAATCTGATAGCTTTTGCTGGTACTGTAAAAAGCATCTTTTAATTTGCATTAAAAAACGCTTAAAAAAAACCCTGCTGCAAAAATGCAACATGTGAACATAGCCTAAGCAGTACTGGGGGTCACAGGAGCCGAAGTGTTGCAATGGAATCTCATCACTGGAGCCCCAAAACACAGAATGTGAGGGCTCTGCCAGGAATGGTGATGGAAGGAACTGTTGGCCCAACAGAACTTAGGACACAATGCGGGAGGGACATTTACCATGAATGAGTTTTGTTGGAAACCAATGCGGCTTTACTTGCGTAATAAAGTGGTTGGGATTTATTTAGCATGGACTGTTCTTTATTTTGGGGTTAGAGAGAGGGGAGCCAGCATGATCTGAAATTGGCATGCATAATATAAAAAGTGAACATTCACAGATTTATTCCAACTGTACTACAATAAAAAAAAAATGAGATTTTTAGCAAATAATTGATCAATTTTTTGAGCCACCCCTGCCAACGTCACGGCAAATCTCAATAGGGGGGTCCTACTCTACATTCTGTATTTCATGTGCCATGCGGCCTCCTAGATAAAGTTAAAAGCAGAACCATAATAGAGCACACATACCTGTAACCTGTATATAACCGCTTCTATGTTGCAAAAAAGGCACTTGTGGATAGAGACCAGCCCAGGTCCCAGCATGTGGAGCAAGCTCTGCACCATACCAGGACTATATCAGAACTGATCCTCCCAGTGCCAAACAGCAACCATTGATAAAGGCGAACCAGATCCAAGATGGTGCTTAATTAGCATTGCCTGTGGAAAGGGGTGAGGTAACTGAATCTGAACAGCCACCAACAGGAGGAATACATAGCAAACCAAAATCAGGCATGCATGGCATGGTGGTGACCGGCCACCAGAATTTGTAGCATAACTACGACCAAACAGAGAGAGAGGGGAGCCAGCATGATCTGAAATTGGCATGCATAATATAAAAAGTGAACATTCACAGATTTATTCCAACTGTACTACAATAAAAAAAAATGAGATTTTTAGCAAATAATTGATTAATTTTTTGAGCCACCCCTGCCAACGTCACGGCAAATCTCAATAGGGGGGTCCTACTCTACATTCTGTATTTCATGTGCCATGCGGCCTCCTAGATAAAGTTAAAAGCAGAACCATAATAGAGCACACATACCTGTAACCTGTATATAACCGCTTCTATGTTGCAAAAAAGGCACTTGTGGATAGAGACCAGCCCAGGTCCCAGCATGTGGAGCAAGCTCTGCACCATACCAGGACTATATCAGAACTGATCCTCCCAGTGCCAAACAGCAACCATTGATAAAGGCGAACCAGATCCAAGATGGTGCTTAATTAGCATTGCCTGTGGAAAGGGGTGAGGTAACTGAATCTGAACAGCCACCAACAGGAGGAATACATAGCAAACCAAAATCAGGCATGCATGGCATGGTGGTGACCGGCCACCAGAATTTGTAGCATAACTACGACCAAACAGAGAGAGAGGGGAGCCAGCATGATCTGAAATTGGCATGCTGGTTCCCCTTTTTTCTCTGTTTTGACCGTAGTTATGCTACAAATCTGGTGTCTGACCAACACCATACCATGCACGCCTTATTTTGGTTTGCAATATATTCCTCCTGTTGGTAGCTGTTCAGACTCAGTTACCTCACCCCTTTCCACAGGCAATGCTAATTAAGCACCATTCTTGGATCTGGTCCGCCTTTATCAATGGTTGCTGGTTGGCACTGGGAGGATCAGTTCTGATATAGTCCTGGTATGTGTGGGGCTTGCTCCACATGCTGGGACCTGGGCTGGTCTCTATCCACAAGTGCCTTTTTTGCAACATGGAAGCGGCTATATACAGGTTGCAGGTATGTGTGCTCCATTATGGTTCTGCTTTTAACTTTATCTAGGAGGCCGCATGGCACATGAAATACAGAATGTAGAGTAGGACCCCCCTATTGAGATTTGCCGTGACGTTGGCAGGGGTGGCTCAAAAAATTGATCAATTATTTGCTAAAAATCTCATTTTTTTTATTATAGTACAGTTGGAATAAATTTGTGAATTTTCACTTTTTATATGATGCATGCCAATTTCAGATCGTGCTGGTTCCCCTTTTTTCTCTGTTTTGACCGTAGTTATGCTACAAATCTGGTGTCTGACCAACACCATACCATGCACGCCTGATTTTGGTTTGCAATATATTCCTCCTGTTGGTAGCTGTTCAGACTCAGTTACCTCACCCCTTTCCACAGGCAATGCTAATTAAGCACCATTCTTGGATCTGGTCCGCCTTTATCAATGGTTGCTGGTTGGCACTGGGAGGATCAGTTCTGATATAGTCCTGGTATGTGTGGGGCTTGCTCCACATGCTGGGACCTGGGCTGGTCTCTATCCACAAGTGCCTTTTTTGCAACATGGAAGCGGCTATATACAGGTTGCAGGTATGTGTGCTCCATTATGGTTCTGCTTTTAACTTTATCTAGGAGGCCGCATGGCACATGAAATACAGAATGTAGAGTAGGACCCCCCTATTGAGATTTGCCGTGACGTTGGCAGGGGTGGCTCAAAAAATTGATCAATTATTTGCTAAAAATCTCATTTTTTTTATTATAGTACAGTTGGAATAAATTTGTGAATTTTCACTTTTTATATGATGCATGCCAATTTCAGATCGTGCTGGTTCCCCTTTTTTCTCTGTTTTGACCGTAGTTATGCTACAAATCTGGTGTCTGACCAACACCATACCATGCACGCCTGATTTTGGTTTGCAATATATTCCTCCTGTTGGTAGCTGTTCAGACTCAGTTACCTCACCCCTTTCCACAGGCAATGCTAATTAAGCACCATTCTTGGATCTGGTCCGCCTTTATCAATGGTTGCTGGTTGGCACTGGGAGGATCAGTTCTGATATAGTCCTGGTATGTGTGGGGCTTGCTCCACATGCTGGGACCTGGGCTGGTCTCTATCCACAAGTGCCTTTTTTGCAACATGGAAGCGGCTATATACAGGTTGCAGGTATGTGTGCTCCATTATGGTTCTGCTTTTAACTTTATCTAGGAGGCCGCATGGCACATGAAATACAGAATGTAGAGTAGGACCCCCCTATTGAGATTTGCCGTGACGTTGGCAGGGGTGGCTCAAAAAATTGATCAATTATTTGCTAAAAATCTCATTTTTTTTATTATAGTACAGTTGGAATAAACTCAGTCATTTAGGGTGTTATGAAGGTACAGAAATAGATTATGTTGGGTTTAAAGTGGTCCATATTCGTTAGGGAGTTCAGGATGCGATGAAGAATGACATGTGTAAAATTTGTGGGGAATCTGAATTTATATGGAGTGTGATGAAGGTGGACCTATCTGCTATTTGTTAGGTCTGAGGGAGTATGTTTTCATCTAGGCTTTGTTTAGGTCATGAAAAAGGAAATACAGTTATGGACGAAAGTGTTGGCACCCTTGAAATTGTTCCAGACAATTATTGAAATTACACATTTATTTCCTTTGTGTGTATTGGAACAACACAAAAAAAAAAGCCAAACTGGATATAATTTCACACAAAACTCCAAAAATGGGCCGAACAAAATAGTTGGCACTCTCAACTTAATATTTGGTTGCACACCCTTTGGAATAAATAACTGCAACCAATCGCTTCCTATAAATATCAACAAGCTTCTTATACCTTTAAATTGGAATTTTGGACCACTCTTCTTTTTGCAAACTTCTCCAGATCTCTCATATTTAAACATTCTCCCAACAACAATTTTAAGATTCCTCTACAGGTAGTCAATGGGATTTAGATCCGGACTCATTGCTGCCACTACAGATGTTTCCATCCATTTTTTAGTGCTTCTTGAAGTATAGGCCCTGTCACACACAGAGATAAATCTGTGGTAGATCTGTGGTAGATCTGTGGTAGATCTGTGGTAGATCTGTGGTAGATCTGTGGTAGATCTGTGGTAGATCTGTGGTAGATCTGTGGTTGCAGTGAAATTGTGGACAATCAGTGCCAGGTTTGTGGCTGTGTACAAATGGAACAATATGTCCATGATTTCACTGCAACCACAGATCTGGCAAAGATTTATCTATGTGTGTGACGGGGCCTTAAGTCTGGGATCACTGTCCTACTGAAAGATCCATGACCTAGGACGCAAATCCAGCTTTCTGACACTGGACACTACATTGTAACCCAAAATCCTTTGGTAATCTTCAGATTTCGTGATGCCTTTTACACAGTCAAGGCACCCAGTGCCACAGGCAGCAAAACAACCCAAAACATCTTTGAACCTCCACCATATTTTACTGTAGGTACTTTGTTCTTTTCTTTATAGGCCTCATTCTGTTTTTGGTAAACAGTAGAATGATGTGCTTTACCACAAAGCTCTATCTTGGTCTCATCTGTCCACAAGACGCTTTCCTAGAAGGAGTCAGCAGTGGAGTCCACCTCCTCCTCATTTTGGGGGGTTTTGTGTGAAATGATGTCCAATTTGCTTTTTCTCTCTGTTGTTCTTTATTTTGTGTTTGTTATTCAAATACACACAATGGAAAGAAACAGATATATAACAAAATGTGTAGATGGAATAGTTTGCAGGGAGAAATGATTCATTCTCTGTAGTAATTTCAAGGATGTCAAAACTTTTAGCCATGACTGTATGTACTATTTGTTGGTTCTAAGGAGGTCTTGATTCATTTAAGCGGTGATGAAGGAAGACATATATACGATTTCTCTGGGATCTGTATTCATTTAGGAACATGAAGGAGGACATAAGTATTGTTTGTGGGGTCTATATTAATTTATAGTGTGATGATTAGGAATGTATGTACTATCTGTGGGGTCTGAGAGTGCCCAAATTTATTTTAGAATATGATGAAGTGGGACATATGTACTATATGTAGGATCTAAGGCAGGGGTCTGAAACACGGGGGATGCGGACCACATGGGGCCCCTCAGTTTTCTTCTTGTGGCCTGCAGGCTCGTGGACCCCGTGACGATTGCGCCCGGTGCCCGCAGTAGTCAGCACTTTATTCCACTTCAATGAACTGTTGGCGCCACACAGAGCTCTCTGCAGAACTATACTTAAGGCAGCCGCTGGCCAATCACAGGTCAGTAGCTGATGTAGTGACATGAGGTCAAGCGCTGGACCCTGTTTGGCTGGAGGCTGCCACTGGTTTAAGAATGCAGAGAGCTCTGAGTGGCGCCAGCAGTTCATTTAAATGAAATAAAGCTCTAACTACTGCGGGCACTGCCTGCGATCATCATGGGGTCCACGGGCCTGCGGGCCGCAAGAAGCAGAAGAGAGGACACCAAGGGAATGGAGGACAGGTGAGAAGAATCTTTTTTTATGTGTATATGAAGAACGGCATATAAGGGGAAGTTACTACAGGATGGAACATTACTTTAAGGTGGGGACAAGGATGGACACATTACTATAAGGTGACAAAAATGGGCACATTATTACATGGTGACAAAGATGGGCACATTACTACAAGGTGACAAGGATGGGCACATTACTACAGCAGGGAACAATGATGGGGCACATTACTACAGGATGGGGACAAGGATGGGCACAGCACTACAGGATGGTGACAAGAATGGGCACATAACTACAGGATGGAGACATTGCTACAGGATGGGACAAGGATGGGCAAATTACTACAGGATGGGGACCAGGATGGGCACATTACTACACGAAGGGGACTAGGATGGGACATTACTACAAAAAAGGGGACCAGGATAGGCAGATCACTACAAGAAGGGGACCAGGATGGGCTCATCAATACAAGAAGGGGAGCAGGATGAGCCCATTACTACAAGAAGGGAACCAGGATGGACACATCACTACAAGAAGAGGATCAGGATGGACACATCACTACAGGATGAGGACAAGTATGGGCACATTACTACAGGATTGGGACAAGGATGGGCACATTACTACAAGGGGACCAGGATGGGCACATTACAAGAAGGGGACCAGGATGGGGCACATTATTACATGAAGTGGACCAGGATGGGCACATTACTACAGGATGTGGACAAGGATGGGGATATTATTACAGGTTGAGGACCAGAATGGGGACATTACTAGAAGATGAGGACCCCATGGGAAAATTACCACAAGTTATTGGCCAAAATTACTATAGGTTGCCAGCTCTAAAACAATATTACTTGCAAGAAGGGGATAAAATGTAGAAAAAATGTAACTAAAGCATTGAATTTTTTTTACCATTTCAAATGCCTTTTTATATATATATATATATATATATATATATATATATATATATATATATATATATATATTGTGACGATGTGGGCCCCGAGTGTATGGGGGGCCGCGCGTCAGGTAGCGGGATTAAGGCGACCGGAACACTTTATCACATTAATAGTCCAGGCACTTTATTAACAAACAGGCACTGCACCTCAAAGTAACACACAGAGCCTCTCCTGGCTTAAGGCAAAAACATAGCCCGTCTGCTGCTGGTCCAGAAACACAGGATTGATTTAACCCTTGGAGCCACACCCACAGGTGGTAGGAGGTGGTAAGGAGTGTTTAATCAGCCTCACACACCCTTCCATGACTCTGCATGTAATGCAATCCTGTGAAACCACAGGTCTCAGCCAATATTCACATTGCAGAGCACCAACGCTTCTGCAAAACATACCGGCCATTTATAATGCAGCCAGTTGATGCCTCACATACCCTCCCACTCTGTTCAAACCCATGGGGGAGAACACGTGCCAAAGACCTGGGGCCCCAAGACAGGGCATCCCTGATTCCGTGCCCCACCAGTCGAGAGCGCCGTCTCTGTCGCCCAAAAGCATTAGTCCCTGAGACATCGTCCAGCACTGACACCTAACCCTATCTTGTCAACCTAGGGTCAAAGGACATCCCATTTGCGGACCGTTCTCTTCCTGACCCCCTCCCAGGGTCACCGCAGTAGAGAGACTTATTCCCAGTCAAACCTACAGTCTTGTCCGAACCTAGGTTTTCTCGTGTACCCCCAGGGCTACTGTCGGGAACTCTAAAGGGTACTTTACACACTACGACATCGCTAGCGATCTCATTAGCAATGTGAAATTCTAGATCACAAGTGCGATCTTTCGAGATCGCACATGCGTAAAATGTCCTATGTGCGATCTCGAAAGATCGCACTTGCGATCTAGAATTTCACATCGCTAATGAGATTGCTAGCGAAGTCGCAGTGTGTAAAGTACCCTTAAGCTCATAGTGGCCACTATCTACAGTACATCGTAGGTTGTTTCTCTGTCGGCAATTTCTTTTATCGCGTGTCCCAACTACTGGACCGACATTCCGCTTTCCTCTTCTTTCCCCCGAACAACGGGTGGAAGACGGCTGATGTCTTCCATACAGTTGGCAAAGCTGCTCCTCAATTTTCAATTTTTCTTGCCTCAACTGCTCCATGTCACGTATATGGTTCACCTGATATTCAAGAAGGCGTCGTACGTTTCCAAGACTCTCTACAGTCCCAACACAGACGAATGGAACCATGCCAGCTTCCCTGGGTATCTTGTTCTCGTGATCAGCAGGGATTCTTAATCTCATCAATCCCGACTTATTCACCATGTTTTGCATGACTCGTCCAGTTTTTCCGATGACTCTCCCTACTAGAGCACAGGGTACTTGGACGATATGTTCCGCCAGACTCTGGACTTTCCTTTTATACTCCAGCTGTCTAGTGGTTTCTTCATTTTGGAGCTGGACCTTCCACTTCACACGAACACATCTGAAGTGCATGTCCTTTAGAATAGCCACCCGCTGCCGAGTAATTTCAGTGGTGGACAATATCACTAATTGTTCAGCCTCTGGGGTACAATAAACCTCACACGCTCCCACAGCTTTCTTAAATTCTTCATGCATGGACTCTATGGCACATGCTTCTCTTAAGTCCTCAGGTATATCCACCGTGCACTTGACAACAGAAGTCTCATGCTTCCATGCCGCTTCCACATGATTGTCCAGTTTAGCTTCCAAAGTCCGCTCTCTTTGGGCCTCACCTGCTTCAACAAGTTTGGTCAGGATCGACACTCGCTGCTTCATCTGCTCCAAGGCTACCTGGGACCTGGACTGGCACTCTGCCAAGCAACTTCGGAGCTCTGCCACTTCTTTCTCAAGGTCACTTACTCGACTCTCAGTAGCCTGCCTAAGAAGTATTTCTTGTTTCAGATGGTCTTTGACCATCCCGTTGATTAAGTCTTCACTTGCAGACCTCTCTGGTCCATGACACACTTTTTCAGAGGCTTCTTCGACCTCTACACCTCCGGCCTCTTCATGGGGTTCGACTATGTCATAGTCAACCCTCTCTTGGGTCTCAGCTGCTTCACCTTCAGCCGCCTCACAGATAAGTGGTTCATCAGCTTGCTCAGAAGCGGGAGAGGATACCGCTTTCAACTCTGGGGCCGGCTCATTCTCCATGGCTTCATCCCTTGGACCACTCTTGTCCCGATGTGTCGGTTTCTCTGTCAGCACGTCACTGCCTGCCAGTGCACTAGCCTCAGCTTCAGAGCTTTTAGGTTTCTTACTGCTCTTACCCAAAACAATCTTTATATCTTCTATCTTGGTTTTACCAAGCAGGTCATGTAGGCTCTTAGTCCCAGATGAGACCTCTAGTCCAGACTTCACCTCCTCAGAGGCTCGCTTCACTTTAGCACCAGCTGTCTCTTGGGTTTTCACTGCATTACCTTCAACTTCCTCTTGGGTCTCTGCAGTGTCACCTTCAGCCTTTTCTTCCTTTCCTTCCAGTATGTCACACCCTTCAGTGTGGTACTCTGTTCGTTGTAAAGCTTTGGCGCTATTTTCACTGTCCATCAACCCAGCACGGGATGGACCACCAGTCTGCTCACCATAATCTTCGTGGTTTTTCTCTCCATCACCACTCTCTAGGATGTCATCTCCAACAGTGATTTCCAGGATTTCATATCCTATAATGCTCACACTCGACAAACGATCAGCTTCACACTTGGAAATCATAGGGGACACTACCATTAATACCTTGGTTGGCTCCTTTTCTGCAATTTCAGCCCACTGATTTCTCTTGTTACAATGTGTCATCTCACATTCCTCTTTCTCTTGCAGGACCCTGCTGTCTGACTCTACATTAGCAGTTGTCCCTAGAAACGAACCTTCCTCAACAAGGAACTCCAACCTTCTCTGCCTCCTCAGACGGTAAACCTTGCGCTACCTCTCGGTGCTTATTATGTCTTCGACGTCAGGAGGAGGTTTTCCCCTTCTCACTTATACGTCCCTTACTGTACTCATTCATCACCTTTCTTGAGTCAGTGTCTTTACTGGAGTCATCGTCACTCCCCCTGGTGTCCTTGTCTAACATGTTTTGAATATTTCCCAGGGGACATTGCTCTAGAATCATTGCATTGAGAAACACGTGATGGGGTCTCCGCGGTGTTGGATGTTGATCTCCCTAAGGTCAACCATCCTTGCTTATGTAGTCTTCTACTAGGCATTGCCCCCACTAGCCAGTTTACTACTCCACACTGATGAGGGGCAAATACCCCGAAACAGCTGTCTGTGAATGGATACCATGTTTGGCATAGGTGGTCTCCTTGACTGGAGACTGCCCTTCCCGTGGTTGTTCCTTCCCGGTGAAAGACCTGGCTAGTTCCCTGCCAGTGTTGAGAAACATGTGATGGTGTCTCCGCAGGCTTTCTTGTTTTGGTGGTTCAAGAAGGGTTGGGGGAGGGGTTTGGTTACTACTAACCTTTCATGGTTGTACTACCTGTACAACCAGGATCTCCAGCCTGTGGTGTATCACTGCTCACCAAGCAGGACCCAGCAATCCCGGATTGACCTGGAACCTCCAGTCACTGGTCTCCCGCAGCTGCAGCACGGAACCCCGCAGACCTGCCGATCCACCGCCAGCCACTTGAGTGCGCAGACAAAATTTTCGTGGACCCGCCGATCCACCGCAAACTGCTTGTATCCACAGGAATACGTCCTAGGCCGTTGCTCTTAGCAACCAGGCTGCGTTGCCCCTAGCAACCGGGCTGCATTGCCCGCATTCTCCACCATAATGTGACGATGTATGCCCCGAGTGTATGAGGGGGGGGGGGCCACGCCTCAGGTAGCGGGATTAAGGCACACCAGAACACTTTATCACTTTAATAGTCCAAGCACTTTATTAACAAACAGGCACTGCACCTCAAAGTAACACACAAAGCCTCTCCTGGCTTAAGGCAAAAACATAGCACGTTCACATACCGTGGGCTTCCAGTCCAATACAGTCTCTATTGGAGGTGTGGCGCCTGTACACACTGGCTCCTGCCAGCAAACACCAATTGCTGTGGTTCCTTCCCAGCACCCAGAGACACTCTGCAGACCATTGTCTGTCTCTACTCCAGGAGAGTTTCAGCCCTGCAGCCACAGCCCTAGCCTAGCTGCACTCACCTTCCAGTCTCCACTCAGACTGACAGTCTAGAGCCAGTGTCCCCTAGACTGCCCTAGACACTCTGCTGCTGGTCCAGAAACACAGGATTGATTTAACCCTTGGAGCCACATCCACAGGTGGTAAGGAGTGTTTAATCAGCCTCACACACCCTTCCATGACTCTGCGTGTAATGCAATCCTGTGGAACCACAGGTCCCAGCCAATATTCACATTGCAGAGCACCAACGCTTCTGCAAAACATACCGGATAACGGCCATTTATAATGCAGCCAATTGATGCCTCACAATATATATATATATATCTCAACTAAAATAAACAAAACCATCCATAAGGATTCAATCTAGAAAACTCTACCATAACCCATATTATGAATGCCATTTAAAACATTTTTTTAAAGAATGAAAAATCTGAAAAAAGTGATCTAAATGTGTATAGAAAAAATTATATGGCATTATGTCACGCTTCCCGGTCCCCTGGCCCCGTTCTCCGGTTCCCGTGGCCCGCTCCCCGCTCCCCGGCGGCGTTTCATACTTACCACTCCGGTCCCGGTCTCCTCTTCCCCGCCTGCAGCCTCCATGCGTCCGGCTCCCCGCTCCCGGCGCTCCTCTGTGACAAGGGACTCCCAGCCGGGCGCTCCTGCTTCCTCCTCACCGCTTCCTGGACTGGCTTCTGGCACACAGGCCTCGCGCATGCGCATTAGGGCGCGCGCGCGGTCATTGACCCTTTCTTAAAGGGCCAGCACCCAGAAACAGGATATTGCATAGACAGGTACAGGGTATATAAGGTTTCTCTTTCCTGGTGGGCGGGGCCTGTTCTACGTGTTTAGCAAGCTAGTGTTCAGGTCCCCGTATTGCTTTGCTCAGTGCTTTGCCGTGTATTAACCCTGTCCTGTCTCGTAGAGCCTATCCTGCCACGTCAGTTGCTCCGAACCAACTCCATCCCGGGACCCTGACGGTGACTTCGGCGGATGTTCCACCACCTCTGCAGCTCCGCCAGTCTCCAGTCTCTGGCTCCGCTCGGTGACCCGTTCCATCGCTCAGCAGGTTCCGGATCCCGCCTGACCCTATCACCCGGCCTCAGACCCTGAGCCTTGTCACCCGGACTACCATCCAGAACTCCGTGGGTTCAGCATCATCCACCTTTCCTGCTTCTCTACGGACTGTCCAGCTACCTATAGTGCTCCGGCTGCCGTGCATCAAGACCCTCTGGCGGGGTGACCAGCTTGGCTGCCTTCTCAGGGGACATCGGTGTACGGTCCAGTGCTTCCACCACCCGGACGTAACAGCTAGAACAGGCCATGGATCCCGCCGAAGCACTAGTGGCCTTGCAGGAGGAACTCACACGCCAGCGTGAGACCCAGACCCGCATGCTGAACTTCATGTCTTCTGTGGACGCCCGCCTGAACACGCTAGCAAGCAAGCGTCGGTCACATCATCAACATCTCGAGCTTCCACTGTACAATCCAGGGCCACAGCTCCCGTGGCAGCCTCCTCGGATGCTTCCAGTCTTCGTTTGGCCTCACCACCCCGGTACGCCGGAGATCCCAAGACCTGCAGGGGATTCATCAATCAATGCTCTCTCCATTTCAAGCTGCTGCCGCACTTGTTTGCCTCTGACCAAGCCAAGGTCACGTTCATGATGTCCCATCTAGAGGGAGAGGCACTGGCCTGGATGAACCCCTTGTGGGAGAAGGGGGATCCGGTGACCACCAACATCCAGGAGTTCCTGCAGGCATTTCGTGGCACCTTTGACGAGCCCGGACGCGCCTCCGCGTCTGCCTCATCTCTCCTCCGGCTACGTCAGGGGACTCTGACTGTGGGCCAATATGCCATCCGTTTTCGCACCTTGGCTTCGGAACTCGGGTGGAACAATGAGGCACTAACCGCCGCCTTCGGGGAAGGACTCTCGGGTCGTATTAAAGATGAGCTGGCTGGACGTGACGTGCCTTCCACCTTGGATGCCCTGATTGCCCTAGCGACTCGAGTGGATCTTCGCTTTCAGGAACGATCCAAGGAAGTGTCTCGCAAGTAGAGATGAGCGAACCGGTCCCGGTTCGGCTCGAGGCCGGTTCGCCGAACGGAGGTCCCGTTCGAGTTCGGCTCGTCAAACGTTCGAACCGAACTCGAACTGCATAGGAAACAATGGCAGGCAATCACAAACACAGAAAAACACCTAGAAAACACCCTCAAAGGTGTCCAAAAGGTGACAAACAACTCAAACACATGGGAAAGTGACAAGGACATATACTCATGCGAAAACAAAACAGCTGGACAAGGAAAAAGAGGAGGACACACAGATATATGAGTATATGCAAGGAAACATCGATTCCATTATTGTGCAACTTGAGCCCTGCTCATTTTAGACTTCCAATCTGGATAAATTGCCTGAGCTCGCCACGTCCGCCTTGGGGATCTTGTCGTGTCCTGCAGCCAGCGTTCTCTCGGAACCTGTCTTCAGTGCTGCTGGGGGTCTGCTGGCAGATAAGCACACGTGTCTGTCCACTGACAATGTGGACATGGCTCTCAGAGGACTTTTCTTCCCCTGGGTCAGCCAGGGGACGGGAAAGGCACGCGTATTTTTGAGAGTGCTTCATGCAAAGCATCTTTTTCTTTTTCAAAAGGGGGCTCAACCGATGCCAGTCAAGTGGGGTGTGTGGGGCCCAGTTAGTGGAAACGAGGGAGACTGTGGTTGCAGTCCCCTCGCTGTGTCTCTAAAAGAACCAAGATGAACAAGTCATGGCTCTCAGAGGACTTTTCTTCCCCTGGGTCAGCCAGGGGACGGGAAAGGCACGCGTATTTTTGAGAGTGCTTCATGCAAAGCATCTTTTTCTTTTTCAAAAGGGAGCTCAACCGATGCCAGTCAAGTGGGGTGTGTGTGGCCCAGTTAGTGGAAACGAGGGAGACTGTCGTTGGAGTCCCCTCGCTGTGTCTCTAAAAGAACCAAGATGAACAAGTCATGGCTCTCAGAGGACTTTTCTTCCCCTGGGTCAGCCAGGGGACGGGAAAGGCACGCGTATTTTTGAGAGTGCTTCATGCAAAGCATCTTTTTCTTTTTCAAAAGGGGGCTCAACCGATGCCAGTCAAGTGGGGTGTGTGGGGCCCAGTTAGTGGAAACGAGGGAGACTGTGGTTGCAGTCCCCTCGCTGTGTCTCTAAAAGAACCAAGATGAACAAGTCATGGCTCTCAGAGGACTTTTCTTCCCCTGGGTCAGCCAGGGGACGGGAAAGGCACGCGTATTTTTGAGAGTGCTTCATGCAAAGCATCTTTTTCTTTTTCAAAAGGGGGCTCAACCGATGCCAGTCAAGTGGGGTGTGTGTGGCCCAGTTAGTGGAAACGAGGGAGACTGTGGTTGGAGTCCCCTCGCTGTGTCTCTAAAAGAACCAAGATGAACAAGTCATGGCTCTCAGAGGACTTTTCTTCCCCTGGGTCAGCCAGGGGACGGGAAAGGCACGCGTATTTTTGAGAGTGCTTCATGCAAAGCATCTTTTTCTTTTTCAAAAGGGGGCTCAACCGATGCCAGTCAAGTGGGGTGTGTGTGGTCCAGTTAGTGGAAACGAGGGAGACTGTGGTTGCAGTCCCCTCGCTGTGTCTCTAAAAGAACCAAGATGAACAAGTCATGGCTCTCAGAGGACTTTTCTTCCCCTGGGTCAGCCAGGGGACGGGAAAGGCACGCGTATTTTTGAGAGTGCTTCATGCAAAGCATCTTTTTCTTTTTCAAAGGGGGCTCAACCGATGCCAGTCAAGTGGGGTGTGTGTGGCCCAGTTAGTGGAAAGAGGGAGACTGTGGTTGCAGTCCCCTCGCTGTGTCTCTAAAAGAACCAAGATGAACAAGTCATGGCTCTCAGAGGACTTTTCTTCCCCTGGGTCAGCCAGCGGACGGGAAAGGCACGCGTATTTTTGAGAGTGCTTCATGCAAAGCATCTTTTTCTTTTTCAAAGGGGGCTCAACCGATGCCAGTCAAGTGGGGTGTGTGTGGCCCAGTTAGTGGAAACGAGGGAGACTGTGGTTGCAGTCCCCTCGCTGTGTCTCTAAAAGAACCAAGATGAACAAGTCATGGCTCTCAGAGGACTTTTCTTCCCCTGGGTCAGCCAGGGGATGGGAAAGGCACGCGTATTTTTGAGAGTGCTTCATGCAAAGCATCTTTTTCTTTTTCAAAAGGGGGCTCAACCGATGCCAGTCAAGTGGGGTGTGTGGGGCCCAGTTAGTGGAAATGAGGGAGACTGTGGTTGCAGTCCCCTCGCTGTGTCTCTAAAAGAACCAAGATGAACAAGTCATGGCTCTCAGAGGACTTTTCTTCCCCTGGGTCAGCCAGGGGACGGGAAAGGCACGCGTATTTTTGAGAGTGCTTCATGCAAAGCATCTTTTTCTTTTTCAAAAGGGGGCTCAACCGATGCCAGTCAAGTGGGGTGTGTGTGGCCCAGTTAGTGGAAACGAGGGAGACTGTGGTTGGAGTCCCCTCGCTGTGTCTCTAAAAGAACCAAGATGAACAAGTCATGGCTCTCAGAGGACTTTTCTTCCCCTGGGTCAGCCAGGGGACGGGAAAGGCACGCGTATTTTTGAGAGTGCTTCATGCAAAGCATCTTTTTCTTTTTCAAAAGGGGACTCAACCGATGCCAGTCAAGTGGGGTGTGTGTGGCCCAGTTAGTGGAAAGAGGGAGACTGTGGTTGCAGTCCCCTCGCTGTGTCTCTAAAAGAACCAAGATGAACAAGTCATGGCTCTCAGAGGACTTTTCTTCCCCTGGGTCAGCCAGGGGACGGGAAAGGCACGCGTATTTTTGAGAGTGCTTCATGCAAAGCATCTTTTTCAAAAGGGGGCTCAACCGATGCCAGTCAAGTGGGGTGTGTGTGGCCCAGTTAGTGGAAACGAGGGAGACTGTGGTTGGAGTCCCCTCGCTGTGTCTCTAAAAGAACCAAGATGAACAAGTCATGGCTCTCAGAGGACTTTTCTTCCCCTGGGTCAGCCAGGGGACGGGAAAGGCACGCGTATTTTTGAGAGTGCTTCATGCAAAGCATCTTTTTCTTTTTCAAAAGGGGGCTCAACCGATGCCAGTCAAGTGGGGTGTGTGTGGCCCAGTTAGTGGAAACGAGGGAGACTGTGGTTGGAGTTCCCTCGCTGTGTTTTACATGCTTTTAGGAGGGCATGACATGGCTTCTAGGTTGACTTTCATCATCTGCAAACTGTTGGCTACCAAAATGCTGCCTTTCCAACAACTGTGGTTATAGACAATGAGGAACATACTGATGAAGATGAGATGCAGATACCCGATTGGGATGACAACTTAAATATTCGGTCAGGGCAAGAAGAGGCTCGGTCTGAGGGGGAGGGGAGTGCAAACACAACAATTGATGAGGAAGTTCTAGATCCCACCTACTGTCAACCCACAGTCAGGCTCTCGAGGAGGTCAACAGAGGCGGTGGAGGAGAATGCAACCGACGACGAAGTTACCTTGTGCCTTCCTGGACAGAGTCGGAGCACTGGTAGCACGTCTAGAACTGCATCCTCAGCCACCACTCTGCCTCTGAGCACTAGTCGGGGGGCTCAGCAGGTCGCATGCCCTCTAAGCCTTGCCTAGCCTGGTCCTTTTTTGACATAGCAAAAGATCGGCCAAATTATGTGATCTGTAAAATTTGTCGTGATTCTGTTAGTAGAGGGCAAAACCTCAGCAGTTTGACAACTTCTTCCATGAATCGTCACATGAATAAATATCATATGGCCTGGTGGGAAGCTCACCGTGCTGCAATGCGGCCTAGCGGAGCCAACCATCCACCGCCTGCCCCTTCCAGTGCATCCGCGCGCTCGTCATCTTCTAGGACTGTGGGGACAGCTGTCACACCTGTTTTTCCACCCACAACTTCCACCACTGTAACCGCAACAGGCAGTTTGCTTGGTAGGTCGTCAGTTGGTTTGGAAGGGGAAACAAGTGATTGTGTACAGCTCTCTCAAACATCGATAGCACCAACGTTGGATGAAGGCAACATCATGTCTCTGCCTGCACTTTCCTCACAAACCTGCATTTTTCCAGGGACACCCTACTCAACACCGTCTACACACAGCAGCCAGATCTCTGTCCCTCAGATGTGGTCAAATAAAAGGCCACTTCCTGCGACCCATGACAAAGCTAAGAGGTTGACTCTATCCCTCTGTAAGCTGTTGGCTATCGAAATGCTGCCTTTCCGCCTAGTGGACACACAGGATTTTAGAGACCTTATGTCTGTCGCTGTGCCCCAGTACCAGATGCCTAGTCGCCACTACTTCTCTAAGAAAGGTGTGCCCGCGCTACACCAGCATGTCGCACACAACATCACCGCTTCCTTGAGAAACTCTGTGTGTGAACGGGTGCATTTCACCACCAATACTTGGACCAGTAAGCATGGACAGGGACGTTACATGTCGCTGACTGGCCACTGGGTAACTATGGTGATAGATGGTGAAGGGTCTGCTGCACAAGTCTTGCCGTCCCCACGACTTGTGTGTCAATCCTCTGTCTGTCCAAGTTCCGCCACTGCTTCTGCATCCTCCACCTCATCTGGGTCCTCCACCTCCGCCCCAAGCCTGCCTGGTCAGGCCACCAGCGTTCTCACTGCGCAGAAGGAATCACGCAACCCTCATTACTATGCTGGCAGCAGAGCGCAACGGCATCAGGCGGTCTTTAGCTTGACATGTCTTGGGAATAAGAATCACACAGCTGAGGAGTTGTGGTCAGCTCTGCGGTCCGAGTTTAATAAATGGTTGTCTCCACTCAACCTGCAGCCTGGTAAGGCCGTGTGCGACAATGCTGCAAACCTGGGTGCGGCCCTTCGCCTGGGCAAGCTGGCACACGTGCCTTGTATGGCTCACGTGTTTAACCTTGTTGTCCAGCAATTTTAACCCACTATCACGGCCTAGATGGGCTTCTGCACAGGGCATGGTCACTCTCTGCTCACTTCTGCCGTTTAAAAGCCGCAGCTGACTTGACTTGCATTGCTCCAGAAGTCTTTCAGCCTGCTGGTTCATCACCTGAAATGCGATGTATCGACACGCTGGAATTCGACTCTCCACATGATACAGAGACAGCACCACCGAGCCCTGGTGCATTACGTCATGACGTATAGCCTAGGCCAATGAGATGCAGAGGTGGGTCAGATTACACTGCTAGAGTGGTCTCAGATCAAGGACCTATGCACCCTTCTGCACAGTTTCGACATGGCGACGAATATGTTTAGCGCTGACAATGCCATTATCAGCATGACGATTCCAGTCATTTACATGCTGGAGCACACGCTAAACACTATTCGGAGTCAGGGGGTGGGACAACAGGAAGGGGAGGAACTACAGGAGGATTCATATGCGCAAGACACAACAACATCACCAAGGTCCAGACGTTCATCATCACCAAGGCGCCAGGCATGGGACCATGGGGGACAGGGATCAACAAGGGCGCATGGTAGCAGGCAAGATGTTGAGGAAGGTGCAGGAGGACATGAAGATATGGAGGACGAACTGTCCATGGACATGGAAGACTCAGCAGATGAGGGGGAGCTTGGTCAAATTTCAGTTGAAAGAGGTTGGGGGGAGATGTCAGAGGAAGAAAGAACGGTTAGCACCTCTATGCCACAAACACAGCGTGGACTTGGTCCGCATGGCTGCGCAAGACACATGAGTGCCTTCTTGTTGCACTACCTCCAACATGACCCTCGTATTGTCAAAATTAGAAGTGATGATGACTACTGGCTTGCCACTAGAGATGAGCGAACCGGTCCCGGTTCGGCTCGAGGCCGGTTCGCCGAACGGGGGTCCCGTTCGAGTTCGGTTCGTCGAACGTTCGACGAACCGAACTCGAACCAATAGGCTATAATGGGAGGCAATCACAAACACATAAAAATGCATTATAAATGTACACAAACAGTTAATAAACATTGCCATAACACTTACCGGTCCTCGCGATCCCTTCTGCACTCTGTCTCCTGCCGCTATTCCATCCGATGATCGCTGAATCCTCCCGGTGACCTGCACTGCCAGCAGAGAAGCAGGACCTATCGTGACGTCAAAATAGCCATGTGACCAGTCACGTGGCTATTATCTCATTGGCTACAGACTGGTCACATGACTATGACACGTCATGTAGGACCTGCGAGTGCATCTCTCCGGTACACGGTGGACATATGTGTATCGCCGTGTACCGGCGACATGCTCTAGCACACGGTCGACTCCCCGTTCCGTTAGGGACCGGCTGACACAGCCGGTCATTAACGGAGATCACCGTTGCCATAGCAACGCAGTTAGCGGTGACGTCACCGCTAACCGCGGCTCCGGGAGCACCGTTGCTATGGTAACGCGTCTGTCAGCGTTACCGCTAGCAGCCAGCAGTGATCACTCACGGAGTGAAGGCTGCACGCTGCTTCCCGATTGTAGTGAGCATTGTAGTTAGGATGGAGGTTCCCCAGCCCCAAGTGATGCCCCTCACTACAATCGTCACTACTACTACACTAGAAAGAAAGAAGACAGAAGAGCAGGATCGTGGAGGGCTGACAGGGGGTAATAAAGATGGAGTCTCTAATGTGTCTGTGTATTTATTTCTATTAAAGTATTTTTTCTCTGTGTGGTGTCTTTTTTTAACCCTTTATTGGAGATTCTTAATGGCCGGGTCAAACGTGCCTGACATTAAGAATCTCTGGCTTAATACTGGCTGGTAAAACAAAGCCAGTATTAACTCATGATTACCCAACAAGCCACCCGGCTCCAGGGCTGTTGGAAGAGTTGGATACAGCGCCAGATGATGGCGCTTCTATGAGAGCGCCATTTTCTGGGACGGCTGCGGACTGAAATCCGCAGCAGAGGCGCCCACAAACCTCGGGCTAACCTGTGCTGCGGATTCCAATCCCCAGCTGCCTAGTTGTACCCGGCTGGACACAAAAATAGGGCGAAGCCCACGTCATTTGTTTTTTAATTATTTCATGAAATAAGTGAAATAATTAAAAAAAATGGGCTTCCCTATATTTTTGGTTCCCAGCCGGGTACAAATAGGCAACTGGGGGTTGGAGGCAGCCCGTGGCTGCCAGCTGTACCTGGCTAGCATACAAAAATATGGCGAAGCCCACGTCATTTTTTTGGTGGGCAAAAAACTTCTGCATACAGTCCTGGATGGAGTATGCTGAGCCTTGTAGTTCTGCAGCTGCTGTCTGCTCTTCTCCATACAGACAGACAGCAGCTGCAGAACTACAAGGCTCAGCATACTCCATCCAGGACTGTATGCAGAAGTTTTTTGCCCCCTGAAAAAATTATGTGGCTTCGCCATATTTTTGTATGCTAGCCAGGTACAGCAGGCAGGTACGGCTGCCCCCAACCCCCAGTTGCCTATTTGTACCCGGCTGGGAACCAAAAATAAAGGGAAGCCCTTTTTTTATTATTTCATGAATTTCATGAAATAATTAGAAAACAAATGACGTAGGCTTTGCCCCATTTTTGTGTCCAGCCAGGTACAACTAGGCAGCTGGGATTGGAATCCGCACCACCGGTTGGCCTGAGCTTTCTGGGCCCCACTGCTGCGAATTGCAGTCTGCAGCCACCTCAGAAAATGGCATTTTCATAGAAGCGCCATCTTCTGGCGCTGTATCCAACTCTTCCAGCACCTGCCTGCTATACCTGGCTAGCATACAAAAATATGGCGAAGCTCACGTCCTTTTTTTGTAGCTTTTTGGCAAAAAAAAAAAAAAATGCTTCCCTGGATTTTCCATTGCCAGTGAAGGTAACACCAAGCAGTGGGGGTTAGCAGCCAGTAGCTGCTTGGATTACCCTTAGCTAGCAATACAAAAAATGCAGTGGGAGCTAACATATATTTTTTTTAATTATTTATTTAAATAACTAAAAATAAAATGGGCTTCCCTGTATTTTGATTGCTGGACATCACAGTGCTGTAAAAATAAATCTTTAAAAAAATGACGTAGCGCTCCGCGGTATTTTTGATTCTCAGCGCAGATAAAGCAGACAGCTATGGGTTGCCACCCCCATCTGCCTGCCGTTACCTTGGTTGGCAATCAAAATACAGGGAAGCCCATTAATTTTTTCTATTTAAAAAATAGTTAAAAAAAAAAAATTACGTTGGGTCCCCCCATTTTTGATAGCCAGCTAGGGTAAAGCAGACGGCTGTAGCGTGAAAGCCACAGCTGGCAGCTTTACCGTGGTTGGGGATCCAATGTGGAGGTCCCCTCAGGCTCTTTTTTATAATTATTTTATAAATATTAATAATTACACAATAAAAGTAGGGGACCCCCCAAATTGGATCACCAGCCAAGGTAAAGCGGACAGCTGTGGTCTGGTATTCTCAGGGTGGGAAGGTCCATAGTTATTGGGCCTTCACAGCCTAAAAATAGCAGGCCGCAGGCACCCCAGACGTGGCGCATCCACTAGATGCGCCAATCCTGGCGCTTCACCCCAGCTCATCCCGTGCCCTGGTGCAGTGGCAAACGGGGTAATAAATCGGGTTGATACTAGCTGTAAAGTCACCTGAGATCAAGCCCAGCAGTTTGTGATGTCATGGCGTCTATTAGATACCCAACATCATAAACTGTCAGTACTAACAAAAACAAAAAATCGACAAAAGAAATTTATTTGAAAAAACAGTCCCCAAAACATTTCCTCTTTCACCAATTTATTGTAAGAAAAAAATAAAGGGGTCCCACGACGACTCTGGACCGTCTAGAATATGGGGGGGAGACACTCAGGGAACGTATCCCCCATTTTCTAGGAGTGCGGACCCTTCATGTGAGGAGTGTGGGTGCAATGAATCTGCACTCACTCTCCCCGGGTCCACAGCAGCAGAGTCCATGTCGTAATGGTTGCTACCAAAGCTGCAATGCCCTGCTCATGAGGTAAGGGCATGCCTAATCAGGAGAACTACTGTAGAGGAAGCTCTGCTCACTGGTATATAGGTGCTCAGAGGTAATAATAGATAAAATTAGTGAGTAACCTCGGCACTCTATATCTCCCAGACTAAGTCAGTAAGTCACAACGGATAGTAATGCAAAATCACTCTTTATTGGTCCGTATTAAGAAAATTTTTTTTTCATAAGCATATATGTTTTTGTCCAAAACAAGTTACAAATGACGTTTCGGCCTGAGCCTTCGTCAGATTGGACTTATCTGCATGTAATCATGAAAAATGACAATAATCAGTATCACATAAGAGTGAGAGAACAATAACATAAACTCGAACAATGTAGAGGTACAATTGGGATGCAGCAAAAAAATTGCAACACAGCAAGAAATGAAACACATGATACAAATGTCATAATACAGTACAAGGACAATATAGTAATGACAAATATGGGGTCAGAGTAGACTTAGACAGCTCTGGTACGAAAGAGATGTCAATCATAAAGTAACATGTGCAGTAGGTGTAGAGCTACACTATGCATGGCAGAGCTAATGGGTAGACCGACCATAGAAAAAGTAGAGAAAAAGTGGAGAAAAAGTGGAGAATAAGTGGAACATAAGTGGAGAAAAAGTGGAGAAAAAGTGGAGAAAAAGTGGAGATTAAGAGGAGAAAAAGTGGAGAAAAAAGTGGAGAAAAAGTGGAGAAAAAGTGGAGCATAAGTGGAGAAAAAGTGGAGAAAAAGTGGAGAAAAAGTGGAGAAAAAGTGGAGATTAAGAGGAGAAAAAGTGGAGAAAAAAGTGGAGAAAAAGTGGAGAAAAAGTGGAGCATAAGTGGAGAAAAAGTGGAGAAAAAGTGGAGAAAAAGTGGAGAAAAAGTGGAGCATAAGAGGAGAAAAAGTGGAGAAAAAAGTGGAGAAAAAGTGGAGAAAAAGTGGAGCATAAGAGGAGAAAAAGTGGAGAAAAAGTGGAGAAAAAGTGGAGCATAAGAGGAGAAAAAGTGGAGAAAAAGTGGAGAAAAAGTGGAGCATAAGAGGAGAAAAAGTGGAGATTAAGAGGAGAAAAAGTGGAGAAAAAGTGGAGCATAAGAGGAGAAAAAGTGGAGAAAAAGTGGAGAAAAAGTGGAGAAAAAGTGGAGAAAAAGTGGAGCATAAGAGGAGAAAAAGTGGAGATTAAGAGGAGAAAAAGTGGAGAAAAAGTGGAGAAAAAGTGGAGAAAAAGTGGAGCATAAGAGGAGAAAAAGTGGAGAAAAAAGTGGAGAAAAAGTGGAGAAAAAGTGGAGAAAAAGTGGAGATTAAGAGGAGAAAAAGTGGAGCATAAGAGGAGAAAAAGTGGAGAAAAAAGTGGAGAAAAAGTGGAGAAAGTGGAGAAAAAAATGGAGAAAAAGTGGAGAAAAAGTGGAGAAAAAGTGGAGAATAAGAGGAGAATAAGAGGAGAAAAAGTGGAGAAAAAGTGGAGAAAAAGTGGAGAATAAGAGGAGAAAAAGTGGAGAATAAGTGGAGAAAAAAATGGAGAAAAAGTGGAGAAAAAGTGGAGAAAAAGTGGAGCATAAGAGGAGAAAAAGTGGAGAAAAAGTGGAGAAAAAGTGGAGCATAAGAGGAGAAAAAGTGGAGAAAAAAGTGGAGAAAAAGTGGAGAAAAAGTGGAGCATAAGAGGAGAAAAAGTGGAGAAAAAGTGGAGAAAAAGTGGAGCATAAGAGGAGAAAAAGTGGAGAAAAAGTGGAGAAAAAGTGGAGCATAAGAGGAGAAAAAGTGGAGAAAAAGTGGAGAAAAAAGTGGAGGAAAAAGTGGAGAAAAAGTGGAGAAAGAGTGGAGAAAAAGTGGAGATTAAGAGGAGAAAAAGTGGAGAAAAAGTGGAGAAAAAGTGGAGCATAAGAGGAGAAAAAGTGGAGAAAACGTGGAGAAAACGTGGAGAAAAAGTGGAGAAAAAGTGGAGAAAAAGCGGAGAAAAAGTGGAGCATAAGAGGAGAAAAAGTGGAGAAAAAAGTGGAGAAAACGTGGAGAAAAAGTGGAGAAAAAGTGGAGAAAAAGTGGAGCATAAGAGGAGAAAAAGTGGAGATTAAGAGGAGAAAAAGTGGAGAAAAAGTGGAGAAAAAGTGGAGAAAAAGTGGAGAAAAAGTGGAGAAAAAGTGGAGCATAAGAGGAGAAAAAGTGGAGAAAAAAGTGGAGAAAAAGTGGAGAAAAAGTGGAGATTAAGAGGAGAAAAAGTGGAGCATAAGAGGAGAAAAAGTGGAGAAAAAAGTGGAGAAAAAGTGGAGAAAGTGGAGAAAAAAGTGGAGAAAAAGTGGAGAAAAAGTGGAGAATAAGAGGAGAAAAAGTGGAGAAAAAGTGGAGAAAAAGTGGAGAAAAAGTGGAGAAAAAGTGGAGAAAAAGTGGAGAATAAGAGGAGAAAAAGTGGAGAATAAGTGGAGAAAAAGTGGAGCATAAGAGGAGAAAAAGTGGAGAAAAAGTGGAGAAAAAGTGGAGCATAAGAGGAGAAAAAGTGGAGAAAAAGTGGAGAAAAAAGTGGAGAAAAAGTGGAGAAAAAGTGGAGATTAAGAGGAGAAAAAGTGGAGAAAAAGTGGAGAAAAAGTGGAGCATAAGAGGAGAAAAAGTGGAGAAAAAAGTGGAGAAAACGTGGAGAAAACGTGCAGAAAAAGTGGAGAAAAAGTGGAGAAAAAGTGGAGCATAAGAGGAGAAAAAGTGGAGAAAAAAGTGGAGAAAACGTGGAGAAAAAGTGGAGAAAAAGTGGAGAAAAAGTGGAGAAAAAGTGGAGCATAAGAGGAGAAAAAGTGGAGAAAAAGTGGAGAAAAAGTGGAGCATAAGAGGAGAAAAAGTGGAGAAAAAAGTGGAGAAAAAGTGGAGAAAAAGTGGAGCATAAGAGGAGAAAAAGTGGAGAAAAAGTGGAGAAAAAGTGGAGCATAAGAGGAGAAAAAGTGGAGAAAAAGTGGAGAAAAAGTGGAGCATAAGAGGAGAAAAAGTGGAGAAAAAGTGGAGAAAAAAGTGGAGAAAAAGTGGAGAAAAAGTGGAGATTAAGAGGAGAAAAAGTGGAGCATAAGAGGAGAAAAAGTGGAGAAAAAAGTGGAGAAAACGTGGAGAAAACGTGCAGAAAAAGTGGAGAAAAAGTGGAGAAAAAGTGGAGCATAAGAGGAGAAAAAGTGGAGAAAAAAGTGGAGAAAACGTGGAGAAAAAGTGGAGAAAAAGTGGAGAAAAAGTGGAGAAAAAGTGGAGCATAAGAGGAGAAAAAGTGGAGATTAAGAGGAGAAAAAGTGGAGAAAAAGTGGAGAAAAAGTGGAGAAAAAGTGGAGAAAAAGTGGAGAAAAAGTGGAGCATAAGAGTGGAGAAAAAAGTGGAGAAAAAGTGGAGAAAAAGTGGAGAAAAAGTGGAGATTAAGAGGAGAAAAAGTGGAGCATAAGAGGAGAAAAAGTGGAGAAAAAAGTGGAGAAAAAGTGGAGAAAGTGGAGAAAAAAATGGAGAAAAAGTGGAGAAAAAGTGGAGAAAAAGTGGAGAATAAGAGGAGAAAAAGTGGAGAAAAAGTGGAGAAAAAGTGGAGAATAAGAGGAGAAAAAGTGGAGAATAAGTGGAGAAAAAAATGGAGAAAAAGTGGAGAAAAAGTGGAGAGAAAGTGGAGAAAAAAATGGAGAAAAAGTGGAACACCCTTTGGTACCTTTCATGTGGCACTAAGGGGTGCTTAGCTTTGTATTTAGCCAAAAAAATGAAAAAAAAATGACATAGGGTTCCCCCTAGTTTTGTAGCCAGCTAGGGTAAAGCAGACGGCTGCAGCCTGCAGACCACAGCTGGCAACCTCACCTTGGCTGGTAATCCAAAACTGAGGGCACCCCACGCTGTTATTTTAAATTAAATAAATAATTTAAAAAAAAAACACGTAGGGGTCCCCCAAAATTGGATCACCAGCCAAGGTAAAGCAGACAGCTGGGGCCTGATATTCTCAGACTAGGGAGGTCCATGGTTATTGGAATCTCCCCAGCCTAAAAATAGCAGGCCGCAGCCGCCCCAGAAGTGGCGCATCCATTAGATGCGCCAATCCTGGTGCTTCGCCCCAGCTCATCCCGCGCCCTGGTGCGGTGGCAAACGGGGTAATATTTGGGGTTAATACCAGATGTGTAATGTCACCTGGCATCAAGCCCTGGGGTTGGTGAGGTCAGGCGTCTATCAGATACCCGACATCACCAACCCAGTCAGTAATAAAAAAAAAATAGACGACAAACACATTTTTATTTGAAAAAACACTCCCCAAAACATTCCCTCTTTAACCAATTTATTAGATTGAAAAACAAATCCAGGTCTGGTGTAATCCAAGGGGTTGCCATGACGATGCACACTGTCCCAGTCAATGAAGAGCAGGATGTTCCCCATTGGCTGGGAGAGCAGTGCAGTGACCTGAGCTAACATCAATGGGTCAGCCCAGGTCACTGCAGGGGGGTGACAAGTGCTGCTGTCAGTGAGGTACATTACCTGCGCTGATCTCCAGCACACTGACAGCCCCTGTCACTGAGGTCAATGACCGGCGCCTTCACATCAAGTATCGCGAGAGGTCCGTGACGTCACCGCCAGTGTCAGTCTCGGGTCGGAAGCGATAGGTGATGTGACAAGCGGCGGCCATGGAGGACAGTGACAGCGCTGAGGTCGGGATGGCGGGACTTCATCACCGCAGGTAAGCCGAGCGAGCGAGTGGGCGGGCGGGCGGGGGGGGGGTGGATGTGTGTGTGTGTGTGTGTTTGTGTATGTGTATGTATGTGTACATGCCGCGGGCAGGAGGGGGTGGAGCGAGCTGAGCGGGAAAGTGTGGGCTTCCTGCACGTAACTAAGATAAACATCGGGTTACTAACCAAAGCGCTTTGCTTGGATACCCGATGTTTATCTTGGTTACCAGCTTGTGGCAGGCTGCCAGCGATGGCTCCTGCTCACTGTAGCTGTAAAAAGCCCTGCTTTTTGCTGCTAGAACCGTTCTCGAACGTATCTAGAACTATCGAGCTTTTAGCAAAAAGCTCGAGTTCTAGTTCGATCTCGAACAGCCCAAAAATCACTCGAGCCTAGAACTGGAGAACCACGAACCACGAACCGCGCTCAACTCTACTTGCCACACTATTAGATCCCCGGTACAAGTCCAAATTTTGTGACATAATTCCAGCCATAGAAAGGGACGCACGTATGCAGGAGTATCAGCAGAAGCTGTTACTCGATCTTAGATCCGCTTTTCCACCAAACAACCGTGCAGGTGCAGGGAGTGAATCTCCCAGTTGTAACTTGACAAACATGGGACGGTCTCGTCATCTTCAACAGTCTACACGTACCAGTAGGACCGTATCTGGTGCTGGTAACAGCAATTTAATGGAATCTTTTCATAATTTTTTTAGACCCTCCTTTGCAAGGCCACCAGAGACAACAAGTCTGACACATAGTCAACGGCTGGAGAGGATGATACAGGAGTATCTACAAATGAACATCGATGCCATGACTTTGCAAATAGAGCCTTGCTCATTTTGGGCTTCAAATCTAGAAAAATGGCCAGAGCTATCCAGTTACGCCTTGGAGATTTTGTCGTGTCCAGCTGCCAGCGTTGTCTCTGAACGTGTCTTCAGTGCTGCTGGGTGTGTGCTGACAGATAAGCGCACGCGTCTGTCCAGTGACAATGTGGACAGACTGACGTTCATCAAAATTAACAAGTCATGGATCCAGAAGGAATTTACAACCCCTGTGTCATCCTGGGGAGAGTAAATGCTTGTGGATTTGGAATGTGCTTGATGCAAATCTAGCTGTGAAGTGTACAACTATGGCACAACTGCTGCCACTGAATGGGTGGGTGTGTGTGGGGCACAATTTTTGGAAAAAAGGGAGGCTCCGCTTGGAGTAACCCTTGCTTACATTGTTTTTAAAAGGAGCCAAGATGACCAAGTCATGGTTCAGCAAAGACTTTATCTACCTACCCCGGTGTCATGCTGGGGACGGTTAATTATGGCGTATTTTTGAATGTGCTTGATGCAAATCAAAACATCCTGTTTGCAACTAGGGCACAAGTGCTGCCACTGATGGGGTGTCTGTGTGCCCAATTTTTGGGAAAAAGGGAGACTCCGCTTGGAGTAACCCTTGCTTGCTGTGTTTTTTAAAAATGATACAAGATGAACAGATCTGAAGGCAAGATGAAGGCAACATCATGTCTCCGCCTGCACTTTCCTCACAAACCTGCATTTTTCCAGGGACACCCTACTCAACACCGTCTACAGACAGCAGCCAGATCTCTGTCCCTCAGATGTGGTCAAATAAAAGGCCACTTCCTGCGACCCATGACAAAGCTAAGTGGTTGACTCTATCCCTCCGTAAGCTGTTGGCTACCGAAATGCTGCCTTTCCGCCTAGTGGACACACAGGATTTTAGAGACCTTATGTCTGTCGCTGTGCCCCAGTACCAGATGCCCAATCACCACTGCTTCTCCAAGAAAAGCATGCCCGCGCTACACCAGCATGTCGCACACAACATCACCACTTCCTTGAGAAAATCTGTGTGCGACAGGGTGCATTTCAACACAGATACTTGGACCAGTAAGCATAGACAGGGTCATTACATGTCACTGACTGGGCACTGGCAAACTATGGTGAGAGATGGAGAAGGGTCTGCTGTACAAGTCTTGCCATCCCCACGAGTTGTTTCAATCCTTCTTCTGTATGTAGAAGTAAATACACTGCTTCTGCCTCTTCAACCTCGTGTGGGTCCTCCACCTTGGCGCAAACCCTGTGTGGTCAGGCCACCCTTCCTTGCAACTGCGCACAAGGACTACCACACACCTCCTTACTATGCTGGCAGCAGAGCTCAATGCCATCAGGCGGTCAAAGTTTTACTTTGAAATGTATGGGAAATGTGAGTCACACCGCTATTCCAGAGAATAGTAGTCAGGCAGGGTCAAAACATTAATTGAGGAACAGGAACAGAATGGGACGGCCAGGACTTAATCAGAAAACAAGCAGAGGTGAAATGCGGATCGGCCAACAAGGTACATAAACAGCAAGCAGGAAAAGTAGTCAGGTAACAAGCACACAAAATCATAAAACTGAACTGGGGGTAAAATTAACCAGAGGTTCATAGCTATGTCTGGCAGTGGTCTGCAGACAGGATGGGCATAAAAAAGGGTGTGGTGTCTTCCCATTGGTTGTAGCTGAATGATGGTATTTCATCTGTGAGATACCCACCAGCTACATTCAGCCAGAGATTCTGCATCTGTCAAGGTAATGCAGCCCAGTGGGTGAGCATAACCTGCGTCCACCTGCGCCGCTGGCATCGACTACTCTCCCATCATCAGCACTATTCATGAAAGGAACACGTTGTCACCTGGCGACCGCAGTACAAATTGACGTAGCGGACTCCGTTGGTGACTTAACAGCCGTGTGCGGCAATGATGCAAACCTGGCTGCGGGCCATCCTCAGGGCAATGTGACACACGTGCCTTGTATGGCTCACGTGTTGAACCGAATTCTCCAGCAATTTTTAAAACACCATCACGGCCTACATGGCCTTGTGCAGCGGGCACGCTCGCTATGTGCTCACTTCCATCGTGCGCACACAGCAGCTCAACAACTTTCATCACTCCAGAAGTCTTAGGGTCTGGCAGTTAAACGCCGGAAATGCGATGTTCCGACACGCAGGAATTGGAATCTGCACATGTTGCAGCGTGTGTGGCAGCACCGCAGAGCCCTGCTGAAATACGGTATGACATATAGCCTGGGATAACTTGATCAAGAGGTGGTGCAGATCACGCTGCTGGAGTGGTGTCAGATCAAGGACCTATGCACCCTGCTACACAGTTCACAAATGTCGACGAAGATGTTTAGCACTGGCAATGTCATTCTCAGCGTGACAATTCTGGTCATCTACATGATGGAGCACACTGTAATTATTATTCGGAGTCAGGTGTTGGGACAAGAGGAAGGGGAGGAAGTACAGGAGGAGTCATATGCGGAAGGGATAACAAGATCTACGAGGTCCAGATGGTCAGCGGCACCTATGCGGCATTCATGGTGAGGGAGAGGGATTAACAAGGGCGCATAGTATCAGCAAAAAGTGTTGATGAAAGTGCAGGTGCCCATGAAGAAATGGAGGACGAACTGGCGATGGGCATGGAAGACTCAGCAGATGAGTGAGAGCTTGCTCACATTTCGGTTGTGCGAGGTTGTGGGGAGAGGGCAGAGGAAGGATGCACGATTCTCACCTCTCTGCCACCAACACACCAAGGACTTGGTCCTCCTGGATGCACAAGACACATGAGCGCCTTCTTGCTGCACTACCTACATGACCCTCGGATTGTATGAATTTGAAGTAATCCTGAATACTGGGTTGCCACACTGTTAGATCCCCGGTACAAGACAAAATTTGGCGAACTAATTCCTGCCATAGAAATGGACGCACGTATACAGGAGTATCTGCAGAATGTGGTACGCAATCTTAGATCTACTTTTCCACTAAACACCAGTGCTGCACAGAGTGAATCTCAACGCTTTGTCATGGATAGGAGGAAATGGTCTTTTACTTGTCCACATCGGAGGGACCGAGGGATGGCTGCTGTGCTGAGATGGCGTTGAGTACGGTGTCCCTGCACAGTTGCACTTTTGGTCATATCCCAAAATGAGTTGAAAAAGGACAGATGCTGTTGGAAAGGGGAACAGGTGTGTTGGAAAGGGGAAAAAAGTTTTGGTCCGTGGATTTGGTGGTTAAGCAACTGTAACATTTGCTGAAGAAACACCATCTGTTACAGTGGGACTGGCAGATTTGGATAAAGTGGTATATAATCTGTGACCGCTATATAACGAAAATTAATAAGAAAAGAAAGAGAAAGGTATATATCCCCATCAGCAGTCAGTGTCCACCGTGCTCCCAGTTGGAAAAGGAGAGGTTGGCAACTGGAAGGTTTGGTGGAGGATACAGAGCTGTGTGGCTATGAAACTAATAGTAGCCTGAACCGAGTTAGACACCATTCGGATCTGGAGACTGGGAGCCCTGTTAGCGTCACAGGGTCCACATGCCCACCCAGCCCAGGAACTCCCTGTTAACAACACAGGGGCCATTGAGTACGCTGACCGTGTGCGTAGGGGCACACCTGTGGACAGCAGGCGCATCAGCAGCAGCAGGCCTGTTAATGCCACTGTGCTGCACAAGCAGGACTGGTAGGACAGGAGCTGGTCTTAACCGTTCTGCGTTACCAACTGTGGTGGTGGCCTGCATCGACACCTTATCCCTGCCTACCTCTGGCCTAAAGCCGCAATGGGTTCAACACATGGAGGTGTGCTCTTTCGGAGCATAATAGAAGACTGCGCACCTCCTTGTTGGCTCCAGCCCCTTTTATAACCTGGAATCCCAGCACTCGAATGAAAACAAGGGGGAAATTATGCAAAAGTGAATTTATTGATACACTGCAAAAGGAACCTAACCAGAGCAACAGCACCAACGTTTCGGCATAGAGCCTTTCTCAAGGTTGTTGCATCACTGGTCAGAGTAAGGAACCACGGGTCTCGAAGGACAACTGGGGGTTTGCAAATACTGGCAAGGTTCCACACGTTTTTGCAGGGTGTTATCGTGGGTGAAGGGGTGACAGCCATTCCCCCTGCCACTGATGCCAGTCCCGGATCTCTCTGCAGGCGTCCTCTCACCTCACATCGTGATCCTATGCCGAAACGTTGGTGCTGTTGCTCTGGTTAGGTTCCTTTTGCAGTGTATCAATAAATTCACTTTTGCATAATTTCCCCCTTGTTTTCATTCGAGTGCTGGGATTCTTTTTACTATATGATTCCTTATCCCATTAGCACCTCCAGTATATGTGGTGAAGCCTGTAATTTCTATACATTGATATTCCTTTTATAACCTGGGTCCGCCCCAAACCAGGGTGAACCACAATGCACCTCCTGGAGACAAAAGTAGAGTGACACGTCATGAGTGGCATAACTAGCGTCCTATTTGGAACCGCAACTTCAATGATGACCTCATGGCTGCCATGACACAAACACCTCACCAGTCATCATCTGACCATCAATAATGCGGTGACAAGTCATAGGTGTGGGCCTCTGCAAGCCATTTGGGAGGACACCTGATGCCCTGTGGTCTATATGGGACCCCCACATCAGGGCCAGGGCCAAAGAGTTCATTACCGGACCTAGTCTCTGATGCAGGAAGTGCCTGAGCATGCTCAGTAGCATGAAATACAGTCTCTGAAAAAAGACTATCAGCTTTAGCATGGTGTCTAGGCACAAAACAGGACTTAGACCCGGCACGGAATGCAAGCACCTGTGCAAAGAGGCTTTTCACACTTAGTGTGGGAGCATGCGCTGTATCCCGAAAAGAAGACTTAGCGTCAGGAATAACACAGTCAGGCTGAGCATACTCACTAGGCGAAACACTGTAATTATGCTGCAGCTGGGGTACATCGGCACACGCATGCGCACTAGCTGCCTCTCCACACTTAGACGTGGAGGGGAAATTGCTCTTGGAGATGCTGTCTATGAACAGAAGGAAAAGCTAAAGGAAGCCTGACTTTCTATCCCTCCGAATTATGAAATGCAGCAATGAATTCCATGAGTTTGCTATAACATTAGCGTAGCAAAATGTGCATGAGGGTGTGATGTAGAGGTGCTAGAAATAGCTTGTCACCAGTGGGGCACTAATGGAATACAACAGCCAGTTCTATGATGCCACTAAATGGCAGTATTTTGTGCTATCATTATAGCTTATTAAAAACAGAGCAGGAGGGTGTCATGCAGAGGTGCTGCACATAGATTTGCAGTAGTGTGAATAGATAAAAGTACAATAGCCACGTTTAGGATGCCACTAGGTACACTGAGTGTTTGCTAGTATAATGGCTTAGTTTAAAAAAGTTGGAGTGTGCAATGCAGGCAGACGTGCTGCAAATATCGTTACAATAGTGTGAATAGACAAAAGTACAATAGCCACGTTTAGGATGCCACTAGGTACACTGAGTGTTTGCTAGTATAATGGCTTAGTTTAAAAAAGTTGGAGTGTGCAATGCAGGCAGACGTGCTGCAAATATCGTTACAATAGTGTGAATAGACAAAAGTACAATAGCCACGTTTAGGATGCCACTAGGTACACTGAGTGTTTGCTAGTATAATGGCTTAGTTTAAAAAAGTTTGAGTGTGCAATGCAGGCAGACGTGCTGCAAATATCGTTACAATAGTGTGAATAGACAAAAGTACAATAGCCACGTTTAGGATGCCACTAGGTACACTGAGTGTTTGCAAGTATAATGGCTTAGTTATAATGAGTTGGAGTGTGCAATGCAGGCAGACGTGCTCTGCAAATGTCTTTGCACTAGTGGGACTATAGCAAAGTCCATTAGCCACGTTTAGGATGCCACTAGGTACACTGAGTGTTTGCTAGTAAAATGGCTTAGTTTAAAAAAGTTGGAGTGTGCAATGCAGGCAGACGTGCTCTGCAAATGTCTTTGCACTAGTGGGACTATAGCAAAGTCCAATAGCCACGTTTAGGATGCCACTAGGTACACTGACTGTTTGCTAGTATAATGGCTTAGTTAAAAAGAGTTGGAGTCTGCAATGCAGGCAGACGTGCTCTGCAAATATCTTTGCACTAGTGGGACTATAGCAAAGTCCAATAGCCACGTTTAGGATGCCACTAGGTACACTGACTGTTTGCTAGTATAATGGCTTAGTTTAAAAAAGTTGGAGTGTGCAATGCAGGCAGACGTGCTCTGCAAATGTCTTTGCACTAGTGGGACTATAGCAAAGTCCAATAGCCACGTTTAGGATGCCACTAGGTACACTGAGTGTTTGCTAGTAAAATGGCTTAGTTTAAAAAAGTTGGAGTGTGCAATGCAGGCAGACGTGCTCTGCAAATGTCTTTGCACTAGTGGGACTATAGCAAAGTCCAATAGCCACGTTTAGGATGCCACTAGGTACACTGTTTGCTAGTATAATGGCTTAGTTAAAAAGAGTTGGAGTCTGCAATGCAGGCAGACGTGCTCTGCAAATGTCTTTGCACTAGTGGGACTATAGCAAAGTCCAATAGCCACGTTTCGGATGCCACTAGGTACACTGAGTGTTTGCTAGTATAATGGCTTAGTTATAATGAGTTGGAGTGTGCAGAGGACAAGAGGGTACAGTGGCAGGATTGTGGGGCTCTGGGTAGAGGAATGGAAGCCTGCCTTTCTATTCCCTCCTAATGGTGAAACGCAGGGAGGAAATCCCTGACCTTGGCTACACAGACGCTGTTGCTGTTTGCAGGACCTGTCACCTATGGCTCTCTGACCCTGCCGGTTTGAGCCCTTAAAAGGACTGCTAGAAAGTGCTCTCCCTAAGCTGTCTAAGGCCTCTGCCACACTCACGTGAATTTCACGCACGTGCCGAGAGACACGTATTTTCCCTGCGTGTTGCGTGCAGGTAAGTACGTGTCTCTGGTACGTGCGTGACACGTGTGTTCTACGTGTGCTATCCGCGATAGCACACGTAGAATCAGTAATTATTATACTCACCTGGTCCTCCCTGCTGTCCGCGCTGCTGTCCGTGGTGCTGATCCTCGGTCTCCAGCCCTCCCGTCTCCCCGCTGCTGCTGCTGCCAGGCAGTGAAGTGAATATTCTATGAGATTAATGAGCGGCGGTCGGCAGCAAGAGGCAGCAGCGGCAGAGACAGGAGGGCTGGAGAAGGTGAGTTAATGTTTTTTATTTTTTTCCCTGACATGTGTGTTTACTCCGGCGCGTGTCACACGGGACCGCATCCACACTACACCCGTGTGGTACGGGTGCGGGCCGTGTAACACCCGTGCTGCCGGAGAAAACACTGACATGTCAGCGCTTTGAAAATCGCACACACGTACAAACGCACACGGACACACGTTCCGTGTGGTTTTACGTGTGTGTGCCTGCTACCATAGGGTAACATTGCTGTACATGTCTCCGTGCCGCCGGTACGTGTAAAAAATGCCAAACACGTGCCGGAGGCACGGATGTGTGGCACAGGCCTAACGCTGTGTATGGAGCGCATACAGCTGTATCGGCGATAGGACTCAGGAGGACGGAGCTACGACAGTGATGTCTGACACCAAAGACGCAGAAGGCAGATAATGGCGTCCTGGAGGAAAATGTCCGTTTTTATAATGCAGGGACATGTGACATGGACATCCTATCACAC
This sequence comes from Anomaloglossus baeobatrachus, assembly GCF_048569485.1. Lineage (NCBI taxonomy): Eukaryota > Metazoa > Chordata > Amphibia > Anura > Aromobatidae > Anomaloglossus > Anomaloglossus baeobatrachus. The sequence continues at coordinate 383,854,357 of NC_134355.1, read as the reverse complement.
ATGCCATTGCTTCTCTGGCTAAAAGTCCACTTAGCTGTGTGTGTGTCTGGGATTGGCTGACATGCTGGCCCGCCCCACTACACGCGCGCGCTTAGGGAAGGAAGACAAGAAAAAAAAAAAAAAATGGCGATCGCCATTATAGAAACAGCAGTGATCTGAAGGCGCTGTTCACGCACACTATACACTGAAATGTCATAATAGTGTGATTCACAGAGTGACTTACACTATTACAGCAGAAACCAAGCTAGGATTTAGCTGGTTTTTTGCTGCTAGAACCGTTCTCGAACTTTTCTAGAACTATCGAGCTTTTGCAAAAAGCTCGAGTTCTAGTTCGATCTAGAACATGCCCCAAAATCACTCGAGCCTAGAACTGGAGAACCACGAACCACGAACCGCGCTCAACTCTACTCGCGAGAGGCGTCCGATACGGCACTCCTCCCCACCACAGAAGTCCATCGCTCCCCAGTTGGCGTCACCTGGCGTGTCTACCTCCGAGCCCATGCAGATTGACCGCCTGAAGCAGTCGGAACAACGCCGCGCGGAACGACTAGCAAAGGGTCTCTGCTTCTACTGCGGTGGTGGCACCCACCTGCTACGCTCTTGTCCCGAGAAGCCGGGAAACTCCAACGCCTAGGCTTGGTAGGAGAGGCCACCCTAGGTGCTGGGACTCTCTCAGACTCCTTTACCTGGACTATACAAGTCACTACTGAAGAGACCCGGTTCACGGCAGAGGCGTATCTCGATTCCGGAGCAGCAGGCAACTTCATCCAGCAGGCCACGGTGGATAAGTACCAGGTGCCTGTCCTCCCACTAGAGAAACCACTGGTGATCGCGTCTGTGGATGGGAAACCCCTCTCTGACACTGTCTCCCTGGTCACCAAGCCTGTGGAAGTAAGGATCGGTGCTCTGCACACCGAGAAGATCACCTTTTACGTCCTTCCGCACATGTCTCACCAGATCCTGCTGGGACTGCCATGGCTACGGACACACGAACCATCGGTCAGCTGGAGTAAAGGTGAAATCACCCGATGGGGCTCCTCGTGTCACGAGAGATGTCTGAAATCCATCCAGCCCGTCCGACGCCCTCCGGTTCCAGAGTCTCTACCAGGACTGCCTTCTGCCTACTGGTCCTTCACGGACGTGTTTGATAAAAAAGAGTCAGAGGTGTTACCGCCTCATCGTCCCTACGACTGTGCTATCGATTTACTGCCAGGAACTGCGCCTCCTAGAGGAAGGATATACCCTTTGTCCCCTGCTGAAACACGGGCTATGTCAGCCTATATCACCGAGAGCCTAGCTAAGGGGTTCATTCGGAGGTCCTCGTCCCCTGCCGGAGCGGGTGTTTTCTTCGTCAAGAAGAAGGAAGGAGATCTGCGGCCTTGCATTGACTACCGGGGATTAAACCAGATCACCGTAAAGAACAAATACCCTTTGCCGCTTATCCCTGAACTATTCGATCGGCTCCGAAGGGCCCGAGTATTCACCAAGTTGGACCTTCATGGGGCCTATAATCTGGTTCGCATTGGTTCCGGAGACGAATGGAAAACTGCATTCAACACTCGGGATGGGCACTATGAGTATTGTGTCATGCCCTTTGGTCTGTGTAACGCTCCGGCCGTCTTCCAAGAACTGGTGAACGACGTGTTCAGAGACCTCCTCTATGTCTGTGTTGTGGTGTATCTGGACGACATCCTGGTCTTCTCTCCGGATCTACAAACCCATCGAGAGAACGTGTAGCTAGTTCTCCAGAGACTTAGAGAGAATCAACTGTACGCCAAGTATGAGAAATGCATCTTCGAAAAGTCGTCTCTTCCCTTCCTGGGTTATGTAATCTCGGACACTGGCCTGCAGATGGACCCAGAAAAAGTATCTGCCATCATCAACTGGCCTCCTCCTTCCGGACTGAAGGCTATCCAACGCTTTCTCGGCTTTGCGAACTACTACCGTCAGTTCATCCCGCATTTCTCTGCCTTGACAGCACCTCTCTCTGCCTTGACTAAAAAAGGAGCTAATCCTAAGGACTGGTCTCCGGCGGCCGATGCCGCGTTCTGCTCCTTGAAACAGGCGTTTGCTTCTTCCTCGGTTCTCCATCGCCCTGAATTGAACCGGACAGTTCACCTTAGAGGTGGATGCCTCCTCCTCAGGAGCCGGGGCAGTGTTGATGCAGAACTCCCCCTCCGGAAAGATGGTCACATGTGGATTCTTCTTCAAGAGCTTCTCGGCACCCGAACGCAACTACACCATTGGGGATCGGGAGCTACTGGCCGTGAAGCTGGCCTTGGAGGAATGGCGCTACCTCCTGGAAGGAGCTGTATACCTTATAATCATATACACGGACCACAAGAATCTGGAGTACCTGCGGTCTGCCCAAAGACTGAACCCACGACAAGCCCGCTGGTCCTTGTTCTTTGCTCGATTTGATTTCCAACTCCATTTTCGGCCTGCGGATAAGAACGTGCGGGCAGACGCTCTGTCCAGATCCTTCGTGCCCGTGGAGTTGGAGGAGGAGACATACCAGCCCATCATCAACCCCAGTAAAATCATTCCGGTGGCTCCTGTCGCTCTGACTCAGATACCCCCTGGGAAGACCTATGTCTCAGATACTGACAGACAGAGAGTCCTTCACTGGGGCCATGCTTCTAAGATCGCCGGCCATGCTGGTCAGAAGAAGACTTGGAGCACGATTGTCCGTCACTACTGGTGGCCGTCCCTCCGTAAAGACGTCGCGACCTTCGTCTCGGCCTGTCCATCCTGTGCCCGGAACAAGACACCCAAGCACTTACCCTATGGACGTCTTCTGCCTTTGCCCATTCCTTCCGTTCCGTGGCAACATATCGCAATGGACTTTATCACGGACTTACCCTTATCCTCCGGACATACGGTCATATGGGTTGTGGTGGATCGCTTCTCAAAAATGGCTCACTTCGTTCCCATGGCTGGACTGCCCTCTGCCCAGGAACTAGCTGACTCCTTCATACAGCACATATTCCGATTGCATGGCTTCCCCGCACACATAGTGTCTGACAGAGGAACTCAGTTTACCTCGCGCTTCTGGAGGGCTCTCTGCAAACATCTAGGAGTGACCTTGGACTTTTCTTCAGCCTACCATCCTCAGTCGAATGGCCAAGTGGAACGGCTCAATCAGATCCTGACCTCTTTCCTGCGCCACTACGTCAACATCCATCATGACGACTGGTCCACGCTCCTACCTTGGGCTGAGTTCTCCCATAACCAGCACATCAGTGAGTCTACCTCCAGCTCTCCCTTTCAGATCGTGTATGGATTGCAGCCTTCTGTTCCGTTGCCAGTATCCTCGGCTTCCGACGTCCCCGCAGCAGATGCTCTGGTTCGGGACTTTTCAGCTATATGGAACTCTGTCAAGTCATCCCTAGAACGTGCTTCATTGCGGATGAAGAGGCATGCGGACAAGAGGCGCCTGGATCCCCCGTGTTTCTCCCCAGGTGATCTGGTCTGGCTTGCATCCAGATATGTCCGATTGAAGTTACCCTCATACAAGTTGGGTCCTCGCTACATCGGGCCGTTTAAGATCATCAGCAAGATCAATGCAGTCTCCTACAAGCTGCAACTCCCGGCCACGATGCGGATACCCAACTCCTTCCATGTCTCCTTACTCAAGCCGGTTGTCCTTGGTCCCTTCTCCGCTGAGGTCGGTGCTGCTCCTCCTCCTATTGCCGACGACGACATCTATGTGGTAAGAGATATCGTGGCCATGAAGACCGCGCGAGGTCGGCAGTACTTCCTGGTAGACTGGGTGGGTTATGGTCCCGAGGATCGGTCCTGGGAGCCCCGGGAGAACGTTGGCACTCCTCTGATTCGTGCCTTTCTGTCCCGCTTGCGAGGAGGGGAGCGTGGGGGGGGGGTACTGTCACGCTTCCCGGTCCCCTGGCCCCGTTCTCCGGTTCCCGTGGCCCGCTCCCCGCTCCCCGGCGGCGTTCCATACTTACCACTCCGGTCCCGGTCTCCTCTTCCCCGCCTGCAGCCTCCATGCGTCCGGCTCCCCGCTCCCGGCGCTCCTCTGTGACAAGGGACTCCCAGCCGGGCGCTCCTGCTTCCTCCTCACCGCTTCCTAGACTGGCTTCTGGCACACAGGCCTCGCGCATGCGCATTAGGGCGCGCGCGCGGTCATTGACCCTTTCTTAAAGGGCAAGCACCCAGAAACAGGATATTGCATAGACAGGTACAGGGTATATAAGGTTTCTCTTTCCTGGTGGGCGGGGCCTGTTCTATGTGTTTAGCAAGCTAGTGTTCAGGTCCCCGTATTGCTTTGCTCAGTGCTTTGCCGTGTATTAACCCTGTCCTGTCTCGTAGAGCCTATCCTGCCACGTCAGTTGCTCCGAACCAACTCCATCCCGGGACCCTGACGGTGACTTCGGCGGATGTTCCACCACCTCTGCAGCTTCGCCAGTCTCCAGTCTCTGGCTCCGCTCGGTGACCCGTTCCATCGCTCAGCAGGTTCCGGATCCCGCCTGACCCTATCACCCGGCCTCAGACCCTGAGCCTTGTCACCCGGACTACCATCCAGAACTCCGTGGGTTCAGCATCATCCACCTTTCCTGCTTCTCTACGGACTGTCCAGCTACCTATAGTGCTCCGGCTGCCGTGCATCAAGACCCTCTGGCGGGGTGACCAGCTTGGCTGCCTTCTCAGGGGACATCGGTGTACGGTCCAGTGCTTCCACCACCCGGACGTAACACATTACTAAAAATGTCATTTTGTTCTGAAAGAATGCGGCCCCCAAAATATTTTTTTTCTATGTGCGGCCCATATACGCAGTCGGGTTTGAGAACCCTGGTCTAAGGGCTCTATATTAATTTAGGGTGTGATGACGGATGACAAATGTACTAGTTGTGGGGTTTGTATTCATTTAAGTTGGTGAAGGGGGACATATGTACTAGTTCTGGGGTCTGTATTCATTTAACGTGTGAAGAAGGGAGATATAAGTATTGCTTGTGGGGTCTCAGGGGTGTATTCAATTAGGATGATGAATGGGTACATATTTACTATTTGTGGGTGTAAGGGGCACGTAATAATTTAGGATGATGAATGCTGACTTATTATTGTCACAAAGTGACAACCGAGGTTTCGCCAGGTACAAGGGAAACCAAAGCGAGTGCCACAGCACACAGGGTACACAATACAATAGAGAGCCCTGGCGCTAGGGAAAGACGAACAGGGTCACCTTCTAAACTCACTGAAGGCTGATCCCTGCACTCCCTAACGTCCCTCTACGGGTTCTCTCACCTTGTCACAGATCATGTGCCTATCCCTGTCTTTCCCTGGACTCAGTATGTATGGTGCACAGGGCAGTGGGAGCGTTAGTCCCACTCTAGATTAAGGACACAGAGAGGATTAGACAGACCGTGGCAAAATAAACAGCAATCATACAAAGCACTCCAAACGACAAGAGGTAGTAATGAAGACCAGACCACAGCTTTCCTCTAGAGGCAAGCTAAGCAGAAACTATCACCTCATTTACCTCTGCTGGGGAGAAGTCTTTATAGGAGAGGTAATTAGCAATAGAGAACAGCTGGCTATAGCTTTCATTCAGAGTTCAGGAGACCAGAGGAACTACTTAACCCTAGCAGCACTGTATAAAGGATAATCTGCACAGCCAGCAGTATTAACCTGAGCAAATGTGTATGTAGCCCTGCAATGTGATCTCCTGACACCAGAAATAGGAGGGACTACTCTCCATCGTGGAACCCTTGTGACATTTATAGTATTTGTGGGGTCTATGTTCATCTAGAGCAGGGGTGGGGAACCTCCGTTCTGCGGGCCGTATGCGGCCCCCGAGGAAGTTTTCTACGGCCCCCCGGGCACATTCCTGGGGCCGCAGTGCTCAGGTCGACCATCACGTCTTGCCAGCCTCTGGCGCTTTAAACCGCCTTGTGCTCTGTGAGGATGCACATTCCGGAGTCACACTTGGGAGTGACTCGAGCGAGTCTCGCATCGCATCACCTGGCACGGCCGCACACTCTCCTGACAGAAGCGAGTCGGCTGCATGTATTTCTATGCAGCTGAGATGCTCCTGTCAGGAGAATGTGCGGCCATGCAGGGTGATGAGATGTGTGACTCCGTCTGAAGCATTCACTACTTAATGCTGCATTAGTGTACCATTGAGTCTTCACACTGGTCAGTGCCAGTGTGCTCAGGACTTACTTAGTGGGCGGGGTTAGTGCTCTGCACTCTCGTCCCATGGAAGATGAGCAGCAGCAGCTTCACGGCTTCCAGCAGTGTGTACCTGGCCTCTAGTGCTGTGTGCCCCTGTATTGTGTGCAACCCACAGTGCTGTGTGCCCCCATCCACAATGCTGTGTTCCCCCACCCGCAGTGCTGTTTGTGTGCCACGCATAGTACGTTGGGCCCCCTACAGTGCTGTGTACCCCCTCCCTCAGTGCTGTGTGCCCCCCTGTGCTGTGTGCCACCCCCAGTTCTGTGTTCCCCCTCAACCCCCAGTGTTGTGTGCCCCCTTCCCCACTGCTGTATGTGTCGCGGGCGGAGGAGGGGACGCCGCGCTCTCCCACTGCTGCTCGGGTCCGGCTGTCGCGGCTGCTGCGGCCTGCCGCTGCTCGGTGGCTCGAGCGATGGGCCGGATCCCGGGGACTCGAGCGGCGCTCCTCGCCCGTGAGTGAAAAGGAGAATTGGGTGTGGGGATAGTTTATTGTCCGTGACGCCACCCACGGTTGTGGTGATTAGGTGTACACCACCGCTGCTCTGGCTGGGGATCCCGGGAGCGATGGCATGGAGCAGCCAGTTGTTGTGTTGCCCCTCCGTGCGTAGGGGCCGGTGATCCCGGGGCCCAGTGATGGGGCCGTTGGATGGTGGACAGGCGGGCTATGGGGCCTGTGGAGGTGCAGGGGCAGCGCTGTGCCGCACGGCACGGAGGTACTCACTCAGCCAGTAAACACGACACAGTTCTCGGTAAACAAACGGCTGGTTGGACGGGTCCCTCGGATGGTTGCTGTTGTTGTTTCTCCCCTGACCCAGTTTAGTGGGATAAGTCCTTTCTCTCGCCTCAGTGCACCCTCCTTCTGCGTTCCGGCTTCCAGCTGGCTCCCCGGTTCAGTAACGGTGGGCCACCGCCCAGCCCCGGCTACCTACGGTTCCACCAGCTGTCTCCCCGGCTCCCTGCAGACGGCCACTACCGTCTGCCGGACTCTCTGCACGAGGCCCTAGGCTCCAACCTAGGCCCCTGGCTATGTCTGCCTCTCTGCAGACCTTCTCTTCTCCTCTCCTAGGACTTGACTGGGCTTGTTTCCTGCCTCAGGCCAGCTTACTCCAGGGTGGGCGTCTCCATCTCCTCACTCCACCCACCTGGTGTGTCAGTCTGAGCCCGAGGCAGAAAGCAGGTCACTTTGGGGATGTCTGCTGCGAACTGCTGGGGGTGGGGGTGTGTGTGTGTTGTTACCTGTGTCCCCTGGCTTGTCCAGGGCGACACATATGCCCTCTCCAGTGCTGTGTGCTACCCCTTAGTGCTGTGTACCACCCCCAGTGCTGTGTACCACCCCCAGTACTGTGCTCGCTAATTATGTCCATGCTCCCCTTTACTGTCCATGCCCCCTACTGATGTCTGTGCTCCGGAAGTGCTGTCCGTGAACCCCAGTTCCCCTTTAGTGATGTTTGTGCTCTGCAAGTATTATCCATTTTCCCCAGTGCCCCCCTAGTGTTGTCCATGCCCCCCCTCGCTGTCTGTGCTTCCCTCATGATATCCAAGACCCCCTCATGCTGTCTGTGTCCCCCAATGATGTCCGTAACCCCTAGTGATGTCTGTGCCCCACTAGTGATTTCTGTGCTCCCCCAGTGCTGTCGTGCCCCTCTAAAGATGCCTGCTCACCAGTGATATTTGTGCCCCAACAGTGCTGCATGTGCCCCCCAACTGCTGTCTGTGCCCCTCAGCCATATGTCTCCCAGTGATGTTAGTGCCTCAGCATCTCTTGTGAGGTATATGCCCCAGCCCCTTCAGTAATGTATATACCCCAGCCCCTCTTTTGATGTATATGCCCCCAGCCCCTCCTGTGATGTATATGCCCTTCCTGTGATATATATGCCCCCAGCCCTTCCTGTGATATATATGCCCCAGCCCCTCCTATGATGTGTATGCCCCCAGCTTCTCCACTGTGATGTATATGCCTCAGTGTCACCAATGTGATGTACATGCCCCCAGTCCCTCCTGTGATGTATATGCCTTAGCCCCTCCAGTGATGTACATGTCAACATTAATGAATCTTTGGTGCGTAAGTGGAGGAAACAAGAAGATGCCCTACGCCAGGTAAAGAAGACCAAACTGAGTTTCCGAGGAATCAAAGCAAGATGGCTACAGTTGGAGGACAAAATAGAACAGTGGGTTATCGAACAGAGAACCACAGGTAGAAGCATCTTCACTGTCTCTATTTGACTCAAAGCCACAGCGTTAGCACGCGACATGGAGATCAAAGACTTTCGAGGAGGTCCTTCATGGTGCTTTTGTTTTATGAAAAGGCGTAATCTCTCCATCCGCACCAGAACTACTGTCTACCAGCAACTGCCAATGAATTATGAAGAGAAGCTGGCCATTTTCCGCACCTACTGACGAACCACATTGATAATTTTGTATGGCCTCCGAAGGTTGGTAGAAATTTACAAATAGCCCCCGGCAGTAAAAAGGTTCCCCACCCCTGATCTAGAGGGTTATCATAGTTGATGACGGGGTACATGTGTACTAATTATAGTATAAGGGGGATCTGTATGAATTTAGGGTGAAGAGATACATTTGTGCAATTTGTGGGGTCTGTAATAATTTAGAGAGATGAAGGGGGACATATACTAATTGTGAAGTCTGTATTGTTTAGGATGCTGAAGGGGTAAACATACTAATTGTGGGGTTTGTATCGTTTAAGGTGATGAAGGGGTGCACGTACTAATTGTGGGGTCTGCAATCATTTAGGATGATGAAAGGGGACATGTACCTACTGTGGGGTCTGTATCGTTTAAGATAATGAAGGCAGGCACGTAGTAATTGTAGAGTCTGTATTCTAGGGTGTTGAAGGGGACACGTCCTAATTGTGGGGTCTGTAATCATTTATGGTGATGAAGGCGGACACGTAGTAGTTGAGGGGTCTGTAATCTTTTAGGGTGATGAAGGGGACACGTACTAATTGTGGGGTCTGTATCGCTTAGGGGGATGAACGATGGCACATACTGATACTGATTGTGGGGTCTGTAATCTTGTAGGGCGATGAAGGGGACACGTACTAATTGTGGGGTCTGTACGTTTAGGGTGATGAACAGGGGCACATACTGATACTGATTGTGGGGTTTGTAATCTTGTAGAGAGATGAAGGGGGGACACATACTAAGTGTGGGGTCTGTATCGTTTAGGGTGATGAAGGGGGACACATACTGATTGTGGGGTCTGTAATCTTGTAGGCCGATGAAGGGGACATGTACTAATTATGGGGTCTGTATCGTTTGGGGTGATGAACGGGGGCACATACTGATTGTGGGGTCTGTAATCTTGTAGGCCGATGAAGGGGACACGTACTAATTGTGGGGTCTGTATCATTTAGTGTGATGAAGGGGCACACATACTGATTGTGGGGTCTGTAATCTTGTAGAGAGATGAAGGGGACACGTACTAATTGTGGGGTCTGTATTGTTTAGGGTGATGAAGGGGAAGACAAACTGATTGTGGGGTCTGTAATCTTTTAGGGTGATGAAGGGGGGACACGTACTAATTGTGGGGTCTGTATTGTTTTGGGTGATGAAGGGGGACACATACTGATTGTGGGGTCTGTAATCTTGTAGGCCGATGAAGGGGACACGTACTAATTGTGGGGTCTGTATCGTTTAGGGGGATGAACGATGGCACATACTGATACTGATTGTGGGTTCTGTAATCTTGTAGGGCGATGAAGGGGACACGTACTAATTGTGGGGTCTGTATGTTTAGGGTGATGAAGGGGGATACATGCTAATTGTGGGGTCTGTAATCTTGTAGGCCGATGAAGGGGACACGTACTAATTGTGGGGTCTGTATCGTTTAGGGTGATGAAGGGGGACAGATACTGATTGTGGGGTCTGTAATCTTGTAGAGAGATGAAGGAGACATGTACTAATTGTGGGGTCTGTATCATTTATGGTGATGAAGCGGGACACATACTGATTGTGGGGTCTGTAATCTTGTAGGTTGATGAAGGGGACACGTACTAATTGTGGGGTCTGTATTGTTTAGGGTGATGAAGGGGGACACATACTGATTGTGGGGTCTGTAATGTTTAGGGTGATGAAGGGGGGACACGTACTAATTGTGGGGTCTGTAATCATGTAGGGTAATGAAGGAGGTAGTACTTGTGATTCCCATTCCTATACAATGCACAGGCGGATTGCTCTGAGCCCTGGCCGCTCGCGGGTTGCTTTGGGTTGTGTTTTCAGAGGGGTGTTACACTGAGCCGCCCGGACAGAGGTGGTCGCACAGTGTATGGGGCAGCTGCGGCCCTCACACACTCCTGAGGCGGCTGACTCCAGGGGCAGGATTCGCTGCGGGCTGTGTAGCCATCTTCCTGGCTGCAGCAGTCCAGGCCTCGTCCCCCTCCCGGCTCTGTAGCTGAGTGTCAGGCTCCTCCCACCACTCCAGCCGCGGCCTCCTGCATCCTCTCCCGGCTCAGGCCTGCCTGACATCCCGGCCTCTCGGTGCCGCTGGTGACGCCGTTGTCTTTCTGTTTGCAGCGGCGCAGCCCTTCGCCCATTCCCGCTCCCAGACGCCGGTCATGGAGTAAGGTGGGAAGATGGCGGGCGGCGGAGATAGCCGCTTTCTGGAAGGTGAGAGCTGGGCCCGGCCGTGTACTGAGCCCGGGGATAGTCTGTCATGGCGTACTGTGCACTGAGGCTTCTCTGTCGTGTACGAGGTGTGTGTGCAATACATGTATACAGGTGTATGTGTGATATATATTCACAGTCATCTACAGTGTGTGATATATATGAGTCTGTACACCTATGTGTCTATATATGTATAGTGTGTATGTGATATATAGTATGTACACCCGTGTATACAGTGTATATAGATGTATGTGTGATATATATTCAGTCATGTACAGTGTGTGATATATAGAGTATGTACACCTATGTATAGTGTATATGTGATATATAGTATGTACACCCATGTATGTACAGTGTATACAGGTGTATGTGTGATATATATTCACAGTCATGTATAGTGTGTGATATAGAGTATGTACACCTATGTATATGTATAGTGTATGTGTGATATAGAGTATGTACACCTATGTATAGTGTATATGTGATATATAGTATGTACAGTGTATACAGGTGTATGTGTGATATTCAGTCATGTGTGATATATAGAGTATGTACACCTATGTGTGTATATATGTATAGTGTTTATGTGATATATAGTATGTACACCCGTGTATACAGTGTATATAGATGTATGTATATACAGTACATTCAGTCATGTACAGTGTGTGATATATAGAGTATGTACACCTATATGTGTGTATATATATATATATATATAGTGTGTATGTGATGTACACCCATGTATGTATAGTGTACAGGTGTATGTGTGATATTCAGTCATGTGTAGTGTGTGATATATAGAGTATGTATAGTGTGTGTGTGTATAGTATGTACAGTCTATAGAGGTATGTGTGATATATTTTCAATCATGTATGTAGTGTGTACACCCATGTGTGTGTATGTAATACATATAGTGGGATGAAGTGTGTGTTTATGTGATATATAGTATGTACACCCATGTGTGTATGGGCTTCAATCATAAAGATAAAAAACTTCAATTTTGTGGTGAAGAATCAACAAGTGGGACACAATTGTAAAGGTGAACGTAATTTATTGCTTATTTTAATTTTTTCTAAAAAAGAATAAACTGAAAATTGGGGCGTGCAATATTATTCATCCCCTTTACTTTCAGTGCAGCAAACTCACTCCAGAAGTTCATTGAGAATCTCTGAATGATCCAATGTTGTCCTAAATGACTGATGATGATAAATATAAGGCTAGGTTCACATTTCCGTTAAAATATATCAGTCACAATCCGCGGCTATGGTAAACAACGCAATCCGTTAAGCGGATTCCATTGTGTCCCATAGACTTGTATTAGTGGCGGATTGCGACTGATTACCTTGCGTTGCATCCGCTGCGTTGCAATCAGTCGTTTTTGGACTGACCGCCGGGCGGGAACAACGCAGGATGTAACGTTTTTCGGGCCATCAAAATTAACGCACCGCGCAGGAATCCGTCGCCATCCGTCACGCTTGTAATGTATATCTATGGTGCTGGAGTCCGTCGTAATCCATCTTAGGACGGAATCCAGCGCTGGATTCCGTCATGCTCTACTGAGCATGCCCAGCATGTTTGGCACACCCACTGGGCTGTCCCAAACACAAACGGATCATGACTGATCCGTCAAAAAACGGACGCGACGGATCAGTTTTTTCACAGGATTCCTATGAGGCCTAAAACACACTTCCGCCAAAAAAAAAGTACGTGTCTTACGGTCCGTTTTTCGGGTCCGTGTTCCGTTTTTTTGCGGCGTTTCTCCGGTACGTATGGCATCCGTGTGATGGCGTATTTGAGCCGTGTGTGCGTGTGGAATGTCCGTATTGACATAAAATACGTACGTGTGCTGTCCGTTTTTAAAGGCCCACATTCTTACCCAATTAACGATTTTAATCATTCATCATGAGATCCTGGTGTTGTTGTTTGCTTTCAATTGACCTGATAGATTGGAAACAAGTGTTGCAGATTTGATGATGACACATGGACGATACGTGCTGAACACGGACATACTCCATGTGCGGTCCGTGCAGGCACGGACCCATAGACTAAAGCGGATCCGTGCCTGCGTGCTGCCGGCCAAAAACGGACATGTCGTCCGTGTAGAAAAGCGCACACACGTACTTACCACATGGACACACGTTCCGTGTGATTTTACGTGTGTGTGTGCCATCTACCATTGATTAACATGGGTCTCCGTGTGTACGTGTCTCCAGTACGTGCAAATACGTACCGCACACGTACAAAAAAAAACGGATGTGTGTTGCGGGTCTGAAAGGAATCCTGTGAAAAACACATCCATTGCGTCAGTTGACATCTAAAAAGCAACTGATCCGTTGCTGGCGGACCTGACGGATTTAAAACAACGGAAATGTGAACCTAGCCTAAGGGTACTATCACACTTGTGTTGTTTTCCTTCCGTTACAATCCGTCCTTTTGGAAAACAGCGGAATCTGTTAATGGATTCCGCTGTTTCCCATAGACTTGTATGGTTGACGGATTGTGCCAAAAGGACCTGTGTTGCTTCCACTGGGCGACGCTTCGTTGCTTCCGCCCAGCGGGAGGAACGCAGCTTGTAACGTTGTTTTGAGCAGCGGAATCCTCAGGATTTCACTGCACATGCTTTTTTTTTTGTTTTAATTCACAAACTTTATTTTGTCTCGCGGTGGCCGAACGTTCAGCTGAGTCCCCTCCCGCCGGCAAGTGACAGCGCTCAGCTGAGCGCCGGCATGCCCGCCCACTGGCAAGTGAGAGCGCTCAGCTGAGCGCCCGCCCGCTGGCATGCTCGGCCGCAGGCAAGTGACAGCGCTCAGCTGAGCGACCGCCGGCATGCTCGGCCGCCGGCAAGTGACAGCGCTCAGCTGAGCGACCGGCCGCCGGCTATTGAGACCGATCAGCTAATCGTTCACAATAGTCTGCTGCCGGTAAAGAAGAAAAAAGAAAAAGCTTTCCGTTGCTTTGCATGATCTGTAGCATCCGTTGTGCCACTATATGCAACACATCCGTTGCATCCGTCACACAACGCAATGCTACGGAAGCCGTCCAACGCAAGTGTGAAACTAGCCTAAGCCACCTGTGTGTAATCAAATCTCCGTATAAATGTACCTGCTCTGTAATAGTCTCAGTGTTCTGTTTAAAGCATAGAGAGCATCATGAAGACGAAGGAACACAACAGGCAGGTCCGTGATACTGTTCTGGAGACGTTTAAAGCCGGATTTAGTTGCAAAAAGATTTCCAAAACTTTAAATATCCCAAGGAGCACTGTGTAAGTGATCATACCGTGTTTCCCCGAAAGTAGGACCCCCCCGAAAGTAAGGCAGGGTGGGGGTTTCGGGGGGGTCCGCCAATGTAGGGCACCCCCCGATTGTAAGGCAGGGTAGCGGGGGTGCCCGGGGAATGTAAGGCCGCCTATGGGTGGTGGTCGCGGCGTAATGTATACCTCCTCCGGTGAATGGCCCCCGCAATCTCGCCGGCCTGCGGCGCGTCCCGGGTCAACGCTCTTCCTGCTTGATGCTGATTGGCCGATCAGCCTGTTCGTCACAGGCTCCCTGCTGGCCATCAGCTCGAGCTGTGATTGGCCAGTCAGCCGGCTCGCAGCTGATTGGCCCTCAGCTCGAGCTGCGATTGGCCAGTCAGCCGGCTCGCAGCTGATTGGCCCTCAGCTCGAGCTGCGATTGGCCAGTCAGCCGGCTCGCAGCTGATTGGCCCTCAGCTCGAGCTGCGATTGGCCAGTCAGCCGGCTCGCAGCTGATTGGCCCTCAGCTCGAGCTGCGATTGGCCAGTCAGCCGGCTCGCAGCTGATTGGCCGAAATCAGCCGCGACGTCACCGCCTGCAGGCTCGCTCCGATTTCGGTAAGTTCCGAAACTCTGTGTGTGTGTGTGTGTGTGTGTGTGTGTGTGTGTGTGTGTGTGTGTGTGTGTGTGTACGGTATGTGTATGGGTGCCGTATGGGGCTGTATGTGTCAGTGTGTGTGTGTGTGTGTGTGTACGGTACCGGTACGATATGTGTGTGGGTGCCGTGTGGGGCTGTACCGGTACCGTATGTGTCAGTGTGTGTGGTGGCAGAGTGGGGGGCAGAACCACTGTATGGGGAGGCTGCAGGGGGGAGGATGGGGTGGATGCCGGATCTCAAACAATGGGGAGGCTGCAGGGGGGAGGTATGTCATTTTTTTTCCAATGTAAGGCCTCCCCCGAAAGTAAGGCAGGGTGGGACTTTTGGGGGTAAATTTAATGTAAGACAGGGCCTTACTTTCGGGGAAACACGGTATTAAAATGGAAGGAGTATCATACCACTGCAAATCTACCAAGACCCGACCATCCCTCAAAAATTTCATCTCAAAGAAGAAGACTGACCAGAGATGCAGCCAAGAGGCCCATGATCACTCTGGATGAACTGCAGAGATCTACAGCTGAGGTGTGAGAGTCTGTCCATAGGACAACAGTCAGTCATACACTGCACAAATCTGGCCTTTATGGAAGAGTGGCAAGGAGAAAGCCATTTCTCAAAGATATCCATAAAAAGTGTTGTTTAAAGTTTGCCACAAGCCGCCTGGGAGACACCAAACATGTGGAAGAAGGTGCTCTGCACAGATGAAACTAAAATCAAATTTTTTTGGTACAATGCCAAACGATATGTTTGGCGTAAAAGCAACACAGCTCATCACCCTGAACACACCATCCCTACTGTCAAACATGGTGGTGGCAGCATCATGGTTTGGGCCTGCTTTTCTTCAGCAGGGACAGGGATGATGGTTAAAATTGATGGGAAGATGGATGGAGCCAAATACAGGGCCAGTCTTGAAGAAAACCTGTTGGTGTCTGCAAAAGACCTGAGACTGGGACGGAGATTTGTCTTTCAACAAGACAATGATCCCAAACATAAAGCAAAATCTACAATGGAATGGTTCACAAATAAACGTATCCAGGTGTTAGAATGGTCAAGTCAAAGTCCAGACCTAAATCTAATCGAGAATCTGTGGAAAGAGCTGAAAACTGCTGTTCACAAACGCTCTCCATCCAACCTCACTCAGCTCGAGCTATTTGCAAAGGAAGAATGGGCAAGAATTTTAGTTTCTCGATGTGCAAAACTGATAGAGACATACCCCAAGCTACTTACAGCTGTAATCGCAGCAAAAGGTGGCGCTACAAAGTATTAACTTACAGGGGTCGAATAATATTGCACGCCCCAATTTTCAGTTTATTTTTTTTATAAAAGTTGAAAATAAGCAATACATTTCGTTAAACTTCACAATTGTCCCACTTGTTGATTCTTCACCAGAACATTAACATTTTTATCTTTATGTTTGAAGCCTGAAATGTGGGAAAAGGTTGAAAAATTCAAAGGAGCAGAATACTTTTGAAAGGCACTGTATGTATGTATGTATGTATGTATGTATGTATGTATGTATGTATGTATGTATGTATGTGTGTGTATTCAGCCACGCATAGTGTGGGATATTTTCTCTCTTTCTCTCTTCCCCTTTTTCTCTCTCTTTCTCTTTCTCTTTTTCTCTTTCTCTTTCTCTTTCTCTTTCTCTTTCTCTTTCTCTTTCTCTTTTTCTCTCTCTTTTTCTCTCTCTTTTTCTCCCTCTTTTTCTCTCTCTCTCTCTTTCCCTTTCTCTCTTTCCCTTTCTCTCTCTCTTTCCCTTTCTCTCTCTCTTTCCCTTTCTCTCTCTCTCTCTCTCTCTCTCTCTCTCTCTCTCTCTCTCTCTCTCTCTCTCTTTCTTTCTCTTTCCCTTTCTCTCTCTCTCTTTCCCTTTCTCTCTCTCTCTCTTTCCCTTTCTCTCTCTCTCTCTCTCTTTCCCTTTCTCTCTCTCTCTCTCTCTCTCTCTCTCTTTCCCTTTCTCTCTCTCTCTCTCTCTCTTTCCCTTTCTCTCTCTCTCTCTCTTTCCCTTTCTCTCTCTCTCTCTCTCTCTTTCCCTTTCTCTCTCTTTCCCTTTCTCTCTCTCTCTCTCTCTCTCTCTTTCCCTTTTCTCTCTCTCTCTCTCTCTCTTTCCCTTTCTCTCTCTCTCTCTCTTTCCCTTTCTCTCTCTCTTTCCCTTTCTCTCTCTCTTTCCCTTTCTCTCTCTCTCTCTCTCTCTCTCTTTCCCTTTCTCTCTCTCTTTCCCTTTCTCTCTCTCTCTTTCTCTCTCTCTCTCTCTCTTTCGTATGGCAATAGTCGGCTACGGAGGAGAGAGGGAAAGAGAGAGAAAGTGCCCCAGCAGCTGAGGTCCGCTCACACGATCGGACCTAAGTCGCAGGGATACTCGCATGACACTTGGCTCTGCTGTTCTGCCAGCATGAGCCAAGTGTCATGCGAGGGGATCGCAGTAATCCCCGTGTGGTCCCAGCTTAATATACGGTACGTACACACACACACACACACACACACACACACACACACACACACACACACACACACATATACACACACACACACTGTTCAATACATGTATACAGGTGTATGTGTGATATATATTCTCAGTCATGTGCAGTGTGTGATATGGAGCATGTACTCCTGTGTGTGTATATACAGTCATATGAAAAAGTTTGGGCAATCCCTATTAATGTGAACCTTTTTTCTTTATAACAATTTGGGTTTTTGCAGCAGCTATTTCAGTTTCATATATCTAATAACTGATGGACTGAGTAATATTTCTAGATTGAAATGAGGTTTATTGTACTAACAGAAAATGTGCAATCTGCATTTAAACAAAATTTGATAGGTGCATAAGTATGGGCACCTCAACATAAAAGTGACATTAATATTTTGTAGATCCTCCTTTTGCAAAAATAACAGCCTTTAGTCACTTCCTGTAGCTTTTAATGAGTTCCTGGATCCTGGATGAAGGTATATTTGACCATTCCTTTTTACAAAACAATTCCAGTTCAGTTAAGTTTGATGGTCGCCGAGCATGGACAGCACGCTTTAAATCATCCCACAGATTTTCAATGATATTCAGGTCTGGGGACTGGGATGGCCATTCCAGAACATTGTAATTGTTCCTTTGCATGAATGGCTGAGTAGATTTGGAGCCGTGTTTTGGATCATTGTCTTGCTGAAATATCCATCCCCTGCGTAGCTTCAACTTCGTCACTGATTCTTGCACATTATTGTCAAGAATCTGCTGATACTGAGTTGAATCTATGCGACCCTCAACTTTAACAAGATTCCCGGTGCCGGCATTGGCCACCCACCCCAAAGCATGATGGAACCTCCACCAAATTTTACTGTGGGTAGCAAGTGCTTTTCTTGGAATGCCGTGTTTTTGCCTCCATGCATAACGCCTTTATGTATGACCAAACAAATCAATCTTTGTTTCATCAGTCCACAGGACCTTCTTCCAAAATGTAACTGGTTTGTCCAAATGTGCTTTTGCATACCTCAGGCGACTCTGTTTGTGGCGTGCTTGCAGAAACTGCTTCTTTCGCATCAGTCTCCCATACAGCTTCTCCTTGTGCAAAGTGCGCTGTATTGTTGACCGATGCACATTGACACCATCTGCAGCAAGATGATACTGCAGGTCTTTGGAGGTGGTCTGTGGATTGTCCTTGACTGTTCTCACCATTCTTCTTCTCTGCCTTTCTGATATTTTTCTTGGCCTGCCACTTCTGGGCTTAACAAGAACTGTACCTGTGTTCTTCCATTTCCTTACTATGTTCCTCACAGTGGAAACTGACAGTTTAAATCTCTGTGACAACTTTTTGTATCCTTCCCCGGAACAACTATGTTGAATAATCTTTGTTTTCAGATCATTTGAGAGTTGTTTTGAGGAGCCCATGATGCCACTCTTCATAGGAGATTCAAATAGGAGAACAACTTGCAAGTGGCCACCTTAAATACCTTTTCTCATGATTGGATACACCTGCCTATGAAGTTCAAAGCTCAATGAGGTTACAAAACCAATTTAGTGCTTCAGTAAGTCAGTAAAAAGTAGTTAGGAGTGTTCAAATCAAGAAATTGATAAGGGTGCCCATACTTATGCACCTGTCAAATTTTGTTTAAATGCAGATTGCACATTTTCTGTTAGTACAATAAACCTCATTTCAATCCAGAAACATTACTCAGTCCATCAGTTATTAGATATATGAAACTGAAATAGCTGTTGCAAAAACCCAAATTGTTCTAAAGAAAAAAGATTCACATTAATAGGGGTGCCCAAACTTTTTCATATGACTGTATACAGTTTGTGTATGTATGTG
Source organism: Anomaloglossus baeobatrachus (assembly GCF_048569485.1). Taxonomy (NCBI): domain Eukaryota; kingdom Metazoa; phylum Chordata; class Amphibia; order Anura; family Aromobatidae; genus Anomaloglossus; species Anomaloglossus baeobatrachus. The sequence continues at coordinate 383,835,365 of NC_134355.1, read as the reverse complement.
TGTGTGTGTGTGTGTGTGTGTGTATGTATATATATATATATATATATATATATATATATATATATATATATATATATATATATATATATATATATATATATATATATATATGTATATGTATGTATATGTGTATAGTGTGTGATTATATAGTATGTACACCCATGTATGTAAAGTGTATAGAGGTGTATGTGTGATATATATATTTTCACAGTCATGTACAGTGTGTGATGTAGAGTATGTACACCCATGTGTATATACAGCTCTGGCAAAAATTAAGAGACCACTGCACAGTTTTATAAAAATCAGCTTCTCTACATGTCTGACAGCCATTCCATTCCAGTGTCAGTTGAATTCCAACCAGAGAACACCTTAGGCTGCTTTCACACATCCGGTTTTTGCAGTGAGGCTCAATCCGGCTCTAAAAGCTATGCAACGGATGCGGCGAAATAAATGGATCCGTTGCATAAGTCTTCTCATGCGGCCCGTCCGTTTTTTGATGGATGCGGCTTGATACTGAGCATGCGCAGTGTAAAAAAAAACGCATCCGGTGGCTGGATGTGGTTTTTGGCCCAGGACGCCGCATCCGGCGTCCATAGGCTTGCATTGTAGCGATGCGTTTTTTTTGCCGCACGAAAAAACGTGCCAGGCAACGTTCCATCTGGCCGCCGCATGGGCTAAATATGCCGCATCCGGCAAAAACCGGACGCAACACAAGGTCATGCGGCACAATACGGCGCTAATGCAAGTCTATGCAGGAAAGCGCCGTATTGTGTCGCTCAGCAAGAACCGGATGTGTGAAAGCAGCCTTAGGCTATGTGCGCACGTTGCGTAATTACATGCAGTTACGCTGCGCTTTGTAGCGCAGCGTAACTGCATGCGTCCTGCGTCCCCTGCATAATCTATGAAGATTATGCAGGAGCCGTGCGCACGTGGCGTATTAGAGCGCAGCGCTTTGGCTTCTGCCTGAAGCGCTGCGTTCAAGAAGTGACATGTCACTTCTTCCGTGCGCTTTGCCGGCAGCTCCTGCTCTGTCTATGGCAGGAGCTGCAGTCAGAGCGCATGGAATCGGCTTTTTTTTTTCGCTACGGACATTTTCTGCAGCGATTTGAAGCGCACGTGTGCTCTTCAGATTGCTGCAGAAATTTCTGCAGTGACAGTACGCAACGTGCGCACATAGCCTTATTTTACTTAATGTACTTCTAATTCGGTGGTCACCTGAACCAAATCTTATTTAACGAGTAAAAGTATAAAAAAAACACTGCTGTGGTCTTCACAATCCTCTTGCAATAGGAGAACCTGGATGGCAAAACAAGTGCTAGTAATATCCCAAAAGTAATAGGAATGAAAAAATAACATCTAACCCTGACAAATGAGTTGAAAAGAGAAGTCTTGAGTGAGGAAAAGGACTCAATTTTGGCTTTACTAGCAGAGGGATACAGTGAGCATCATGTTGCCTCCATCCTTAAAATTTCTAAGACGGCAGCTTTATTACAAGGTCAGGCAGCAGACATTGGGGACAACAAAGCTACAGACCGGCAGAGGGCGAAAGCGACTCTCCACTGACCGCGATGGCCGTCATCTTATTCGGATGTCACTCAGTAACCGCAGGATAACATCAAGTGATATACAAAAGGAATGGCAAATGGCAGCTGGGGTGAAGTACACGGCAAGAACAGTTCGTAACAGGTTCCTAGAGGCAGGGCTCAATTCATGTAACGCTAGAAAAAGCCTTTCATCAATGAAAAGCAAAGGAGAGTCAGGCTGAAGTTTGGCAAAAACTATAAGGATTGGACCATAGAGGACTGGAGTAAGGTAATCTTCTCTGATGAGTCTAATTTTCAGCTTTGCCCAACACCTGGTCATCGGTTAGACGGAAACCTGAAGAGGCGTACAAGCCACAATGTCTTGCATCCACTGTGAAATTTGGAGGAGAATCGGTGATGATCTTGGGATAGCAAGGCTGGAATTGTGCAGATTAAGCTTTTCGAAGGATGTATATATCAAGCCGCATACAAGATTATTTACTTAAAAACAGTTGCTTCCTTCTGCTCAGGCAATGTTCCCCAACTCTTAGGACTGTTTTTTTTCCCGAACGACAATGCGCCATGCCACACAGCTAGGTCAATCAATGTGTGGAGTAAGGACCACCATATCAAAACCCTGTCATGGCCAGCCCAATCTCCAGACCTGAACCCCATTGAAAACCTCTGGAATGTAATCAAAAGGAAGATGGATAGTTACAAGTCATCAAACAAAGAAAAACTGCTTACATTTTTTCACCAGGAGTAGCATAAGGTCACTCAAAGGCAATGTGAAAGACTGGTGGAAAGTGTCCCAAGACGCATGAAAGCTGTGATTAAAAATCATGGTTATTCCACAAAATCTTGATTTCTGAACTCTTCCTGAGATAAAACATTAGTATTGTTGTTCTTAAATGATTATAAACTTGTTTTCTTTGCATTATTTGAGGTCTGAAAGCAATGCAATTTTTTTGTTATTTTGACCATCTCTCATTTTCAGAAAATAAATATACATTTATTGCTTGGAAATTCAGAGACATGTTATCAGTAGTTTATAGAATAAAACATTTTACTCAAAAATATATCTATAAAGAGAAAAATCAGAAAAACTGACAATTTTGCAGTGGTCTCTTAATTTTTGCCAGAGCTGTGCGTATACTGTATACTATAATAAATTTTATATATCTATATATATAATATATATAATATATATATATATATATATTACAGTACAGACCAAGTGTTTGGACACACCTTCTCATTCAAAGAGTTTTCTTTATTTTCATAACTCTGAAAATGGTAGAACTATGAATGAAAACATGTGGAGTGGAATGAAATACTTAAAGTGTGAAACAACTGAAAATATGTCTTATATTCTAGGTTCTTCAAAGTAGCCACGTTTTGCTTTGATTACTGCTTTGCACACTCTTGGCATTCTCTTGATGAGCTTCATGAGGTAGTCACCGGAAATGGTTTTCCAACAGTCTTGAAGGAGTTCCCAGAAATGCTTAACACTTGTTGGCCCTTTTGCCTTAACTCTGCGGTCCAGCTCACCCCAAACCATCTCGATTGGGTTCAGGTCTGGTGACTGTGGAGAGCAGGTCATCTGGCGTAGCACCCCATCACTCTCCTTCTTAGTCAAATAGCCCTTACACAGCCTGGAGGTGTGTTTGGGGTCATTGTCCTGTTGAAAAATAAATGATGGTCCAACTAAACGCAAACCGGATGGAATAGCACGCCGCTTCAAGATGCTGTGGTAGCCATGCTGGTTCTGTATGCCTTCAATTTTGAATAAATCCCCAACAGTGTCACTAGCAAAGCACCCCCACACCATCACACCTCCTCCTCCATGCTTCACGGTGGGAACCAGCCATGTAGAGTCCATCCGTTCACCTTTTCTACAAAGACACGGTGGTTGGATCCAAAGATCTCAAATTTGGACTCATCAGATCAAAGCACTGATCTAATGTCCATTCCTTGTGTTCTTTAGCCCAAACAAGTCTCTTCTGCTTGTTGCCTGTCCTTAGCAGTGGTTTCCTAGCAGCTATTTTACCATGAAGGCCTGTTACACAAGGGCTCCTTTTAACAGTTGTTCTAGAGATGAGGTGTGTCCAAACTTTTGGTCTGTACTAATATATATACACACACACACACACACACACACATATATATATATATATATATATATATATATATATATATATATATATATATATATATATATATATATATGTATGTGTATATATATATATATATGTATGTATATGTACAGTGTATAGAGGTTGTATGTGTGATATATAGTACGTACACCCCCATGCATATATATGTACAGTGTATACAGGTGCATGTGTGATATATAGTATGTGCACCCATGTATAAGTATAGTGTGAAGTGTATAGGTGATAGTATGTACACGTATGTGTGTGTAAAATATATACTACACACTGTGTATACAGGTATACGTGTGAAATTTATATTCAGTCATGCATAGTGTGGGATATAGAGTATGTACACCTGTGCGTATCTTTCGCTGTGTGTCTACGTATGTATGTGTGTGTGTATATATGAATATATAGTATGTATAGATATAGATTTATATCTATAGTGTATACAGTGTATGTGTATATATAGTTTGTACACCCATGTACAGTATATATAATGTATAGTGTAAACTGTATGTGACATATAGTATGTATCCCTATGTATCTATATGTATAGTGTATAGAAGTGTATACGTGATCTATAGTATGTACAGTACACAGGTGTATGTGTGATATATATTCAGTCACGTATAGTGTGTGATATAGTATGTACACCCATGTGTGTATGTACAGTGTTTACAGGTGAATGTGTGATATAAAGTATGTAAGCTTATGTATATATGTATAGTGTTAAGTGTATGTGATATATAGTATGTACACATATGTATGTACAAGTGCTTCTCAATCAATTAGAATATCATCAAAAAGTTAATTTTGTTTTAGTAATTCAGTACAATAAGGGAAACACATACTGTATATCATCTAGAGTCTTTACACACAGAGTGATCTACTGTATGTCAAGTGTTTAGTTCTGTTAATGATGATCATGGCTTACAGTCAATGAAAACCCCAAATCTGGGCCAAGGACAAAAAGAACTGGACAAAGAACTGGACTGTTGATCAGTAGTCTCAGGTGTTGTTTTCAGTTGAGAGTAAATTTTGCATTTCATTTGGAAATCGCGGTCCCAGAGTCTGGAGAATGAGTGGAGAGGCCACAATCCAAGCTGCTTGAGGTCTAGTGTGAAGTTTCCACAATCAGTGATGGTTTGGGGAGCCATGTCATCTGCTGGTGTAGCTCCACTGTGTTTTATCAACACCAAAGTCAGCACAGCCATCTACCAGGACATTTTAGAGCACTTCATGCTTCCGTCTGCCGACAAGATTTTTGGAGATGGAAATGTCATTTTCCAGCAGGACTTGGCACCTGTCCACACTGCCAAAAGTACCAATACCTGGTTTAATAACCACAGTATCGCTGTGCTTGATTGGCCAGCAAACTCGCCTGACCTAAACCCCATAGAAAATCTATAGGGTATTGTCAAGAGGAAGATGAGACATCAGACCCAACAATACAGACGAGCTGAAGGCAGCTATCAAAGCAACCTGGGCTTCCATAACACCTCAGCAGTGCCACAGGCTGGTCGCCTCCATGCCACGCCGCATTGATGCAGTAATTCATGCAAAAAGAGCCTCGATCAAGTAATGAGTGCATTTACTGTACAGACTTTTCAGTGGGCCAACATTTCTGAGTTTAAAATATTTTTTTCAGTTGATCTTTTATATAATAATCTAATTTTCTGAGATAATGACTTTTGGGTTTTCATTGGATGTAAGCCATAATTATCAACATTAACAAAAATAAACACTTGAAATAGATCACTTTCAAACGTTGATCAATGTAGATTACATTATTTCTGAAAAAAATCAAGTGATCATAGATTCTTCTCTAATTTTGATTCCCAGTGTATAGTATGTATACCTATGTATGTATATATGTAGTATGTGTGACATATTATATATGCACACCTTTTTTTGTGTGTGTGTGTGTGTGTGTGTATACATATACAGTGCCTTGCGAAAGTAATCGGTTCCTTTGAATTTTTCAACCTTTTCCCACATTTCAGGCTTCAAACATAAAGATAAAAAATGTTAATGTTATGGTGAAGAATCAACAAGTGGCACACAATTGTGAAGTTGAACGACATTTTTTGCTACTTTTAAAAAAAATAATCTGAAAATTGGGGCGTGCAGTATTATTCATCCACTTTAAGTTTAATATTTTGTAGCGCCACCTTTTGCTGCGATTACAGCTGCAAGTCGCTTGGGGTATGTCTCTATCAGTTTTGCACATCGAGAGACTGAAATTCTTCCCCGTTCTTCCTTTGCAAACATCTCTAGCTGAGTGAGGTTGGATGGAGAGCGTTTGTGAACAGCAGTTTTCAGCTCTTTCCACAGATTCTCGATTTGGATTCAGCTCTGGACTTTGACTTGGCCATTCTAACACACGGATATGGTTATTTGTGAACCATTCCATTGTAGATTTTATTTTATGTTTGGGATCATTGTCTTGTTGGAAGACAAATCTCCGTCCCAGTCTCAGGTCTTTTGCAGAGTCCAACAGGTTTTCTTCAAGAATGGTCCTGTATTTGGCTCCATCCATCTTCCCATCAATTTTAACCATCTTTTTGGTTTCATCTGAGCAGAGCACCTTCTTCCACATGGTTGGTTTGTCTCCCAGGCGGCTTGTGGCAAACTTTAAACAACACTTTTTATGGCTATCTTTGAGAAATGGCTTCCTTCTTGCCACTGTTCCATAAAGGCAGATTTGTGCAGTGTACGACTGATTGTTGTCCTATGGACAGATTCTCCCACCTCAGCTGTAGATCTCTGCAGTTCATCCAGAGTGATCATGGGCCTATTGGCTGCATCTCTGGTTAGCCTTCTCTTTGCTTGACATGAAATTTTTGAGGGACGGCCGGGTCTTGCTAGATTTGCAGTGGTATGATACTCCTTCCATTTCAATATGATCGCTTGCACAGTGCTCCTTTTGGATGTTTAAAGTTTTGGAAATCTTTTTGTAACCAAATTCGGATATATATATATACATATATAATATAATATAATATAATATATATATATATATATATATATATATATATATATATATATATATATATATATATATATATAATATATATAGGAATCTGCACCGTCATATTTACAATCACGAAATTTTGCACAGTCGCCTCATGTGACCCAGGGAGCGTTGTAGACTGTTTTGACAGAAAAATTTAACCCCGTGCTTTACAGTTAGTCTAAAATCCTGCTGCCATTAAACTGAATGGAGGTGGGAGTTATAGGTTATTAATAGCAACTGTCAGTGGTTGCTATAGGAACAAAATAAACTGTTAGTTGAAGCTTATGCGTGAGGTTATGATGCCGGTGGAGAGATGGACAGAGACAGATGGGGAAAGAGACAGACAGACAGACCGGGCAAAGTGACAGACCGACACACACATAGAGACAGACATAGAGATGGAGACCGATAGACTGATACAAATACAGACAGAGATAGAAATAGTCAAACACAGACAGACAAGGAAAGAGACAGACAGCGACACCTATACAGAGACTGGGAGAGAGACAGTTACAATCCCGGGTACTACAATTAGTGTGTGTATATATGTATGTATGTATGTATGTATGTATGTATGTATGTACCAGGGCTGTGGAGTCGGTAAGCCAGAACTTGCTCTCAAAGAAATAGAAAAATTCAACCGTTCATCATTACTTATTAGGTTATGTGCCCACGTGTGTGCGCTCTGCACAGAAGCGTAAAGTCACTGAATGTCCGCTTCAGAGCGCAGCTAAAAAGCTCCGTTCTGAAACTTTGGTGACTGCAGAATTTATGGATGCTGCCTCTCCCTATAGACAGAATGGAGACAGCATGCAAAGCGCACGAAAGAAGTGACATGTTGCTTTTTAGAACGCAGCGATTTGGCAGCATGCAAATCGCTGCGTTCTAAAACGCAACGTGGGCATGGATTATGCACAATCTTCTTAGATTGTGCAGGGGACGCAGGACGCATGCAGTTACGCTGCAGTGCAATACACAGCATAACTGCATGCAAATACGCAACGTGGGCACATAGCCTTACACAAGACCATTATTGTGTAATAAGTAATGACCATTAAATAAGTATTTGATACAATTGAAAAATAGAATTTATTTGGTGCAGAAACCATTGTTTGCAATTACAGAGGTCAGGTGTTTCCTGTAATTCTTGATGACGTTTGCACACACTGCAGCAGGGATTTTGATGCATTACTCCAAACAGATCTTCTCCATATCTTACAGGTTTTGGGTCTGTTGCTGGGCAACATTGAATTTCAGCTCTCTCCAAAGATCTTCTATTGGGTTCAGGTCTGGAAATTGCCTAGGCCACTCCAGGACCTTGAAATGCTTCTTATGGAGCAATTCCCCCTTTCTGTGTGCTTCGGATTGTTGTCATGCTGGAAGGCTCAGCCACGATCCATCTTCAATGCTTTGACTAATGCGGGCATCACACGTACGATATATCGGGCGATATGTCGGTGAGGTCATGTCATAAGTGACGCACATTCGGCATCGTTTGATATATCGTAGCGTGTGACGGCTAGGAGCGACGGTAAATGAGCAAAAATACTCACCTTATCGTCAGGGCTGTGGAGTCGGAGTCGTGGAGTCGGAGTCGGAGTCGGAGCTCATTTTGGTGGAGTCGGAGTCGGTATAAAATGCACCGACTCCGACTCCTAAAATATATAATAAATTGGGGACAGTCGTGCAATGCAGAATGTGCTGAATATTTTACTAAATAATAACATTTAGTATAATGCTTATATTTAAGTGATAAATTTATTGTAGTACAATGTGAACATCAGACATTTAATTGTTTTTATGATACAATAATCAAGATAATTGGATAGAACATAAAATATTTATTGGAATACAACTTTAGAACACAAAAAACTAATAAATTGTAAATATGTTATATATATATATATATATATATATATATATATATAGTGTATATACACACACAAGATATATATGTAATCAACTGTATATTACATAGTGTATTACATATTTACAATTTATTACAGTTTTTTGTGTTCTGAAGTTGTATTCCAATAAATATATTTTATGTTCTATCCAAATATCTTGATTATTGTATCATAAAAATTATTAAATGTCTGATGTTCACATACACACATTCATGTACTACAATAAATTTTTCACCTAACTATAAGCAATATATGTAGGAGTCTGAGTCTGAGTCTGAGTCTGAGTCTGAGTCTGAGTCTGAGTCTGAGTCTGAGTCTGAGTCTGAGTCTGAGTCTGAGTCTGAGCAAGAGAATTTGAGGAGTCGGAGTCGAAGGTTTGGCTTACCGACTCCACAGCCCTGCTTATCGTTACTCGTTGACACGTCACTCATTTTCAAAAAGTCGATTCTTCTTCTCTGTGCCTGTTGTTCATCGTTTCCCGGGCAGCACACATTGCTCCGTGTGACACCCCGGGAACGACAAACACAGCTCACCTGCGTCCTGCCCGCAATGCGGAAGGAAGGAGGTGGGCGGGATGTTTACATCCCGCTCATCTCCGCCCCACCTCTGCTATTGGCCGGCCGCTGTGTGACGTCGCTGTGACGCCGAATGTCCCTCGCCCTCCAGGAAGAGGATGTTAGCCGCCTACAGCGAGGTCATCCGGGAGGTAAGTGCGTGTGACGGGGTTAACGACTTTTTGCGCCACGGGCACTAATTGCCTGTGACTCACAAATTACGGGGGCGGGTACGATTGCACGATAGATCGTCCCGTGTGATGCCCGCATTAGGGAAGGAGGTTGTTGACCAAAATCTCGTGATTCATAACCCCATCCTCCCTTCAATTTAGTGCAGTTGCCTTGTCCTCTTTGCAGAAAAGCACACCCCAAAGTGTGATGTTTCCACCCTCATGTTTCACGGTGTGGATGGTGTACTTGGGGTTGTACTCATTCTTCGCCTTCCTCCAAGCACAAGTGGAATTGATACCAAAAAGTTCTATTTTCGTCTCATCTGGCCACATGAACTTTTCCCATGCCTCCTCTGGATGATCCAGATGGTCATTGGCGAAGTTCAAATGGGCCCGGACTTGTGTTGGTGTGAGCAGGGTGACCTTGCGTGCCATGCAGGATTTTAATCCGTGACTGCTTAGTGTGTTACTAATGGTAATCTTTAACACTGCAGTCCCACCTCTCTTCAGGTCATTGACCAGGCCCTCCCTTGTAGTTCTGGACACATTCCTGACCTTTCTCAGAGTCCTCTTTACCCCACGAATCAAGATCTTTCATGGAGTCGAGACTAAATAAGACTAACAGTCATCTTGTGTTTCTTCTACAGTGGTACCTTGCTTAACGAGAACAATCCGTTCTTGAACTGTGCTTGTTAATCAAGGTACTCGTTCAGCAATAGGAAATCATTGCAATGCTGACGATCCGTTCCACAACTTCTAAAATGTCCCATCCTGGTCCCCTATTCTATCATTCCATACATGCACACTCACAAGCACACACGCACATATTATATGCTCACCTTACCTTCTGTTCCATCGCCGGTCTGCTGGGACTTGCTGTTCTCTGGTACGGGGCCAGGCTGTGTAACGCGTTACCATAACGACGAGGCAGGAAGTTTCCGGCCAGAGCGCTGACGTCAAAGGCAGAGCCGCTTGCCTCTGATTGGCCAGCGCTCTGCCTTTCATTAGCGATGACAGGAAGTTCCTTCCTCGTCGCTATGGATGCAGATACACAGCGTGGACTGGAGCGGCGCACTACAGCACCCAGGAGTCCGGCGATGATACGAAAGGTAAACATATTATGTTATATTATATGCTCACCTTACCTTCCGTTCCATCGCAGGCCTCCTGGGTCTTGTAGTTCGCCACGAGGACGTCGCGATGTACCCGGGAACTACAAGAACCATGAGACCGGCGGTGGAACGGAAGGTAAGGTGAGCATAATACTGTATGTGTGTGCGTGTTTGTGCGTACATGTGTGTGTTTGTGTGGACTGCAAGAGCGGGTCAGAGTGTGGTGGATGGACGAAACCGGAAGTGTGAGCGGTGAGAATTTCGCTCGGCCAGCAAAGCTTTCTCGTAAAGCGGGTTACAAATTTACAGAAAGCTTTGCTTGTATTTCGAAAATCTCGTTAAGTGGGTTACTCGTTAAGCGAGGTACCACTGTATTTTCTAATAATTGCACCATCAGCTGTTGCCTTCTCACCAAGTTACTTGCCTATTGTCCTGTAGCCCGTCCCAGCTTTGTGCAGGTCTACAACTTTGTCCTTAGCTCTTTGGCCTTGGCCGTGGTGGAGAGGTTGGAGTGTGATTGATTATGTGGACAGGTGTATTTTATACAGGTAACAAGAGTAGGAGGGATTCTTAAAGAAAAATAACAGGCCTGTGAGAGCCAGAATTCCTTCTGGTTAGTAGGTAATCAATCACTTATGCAATAAAATGCAAATTATTTAAAAGAATGCAACGTGATTTTCTGGATTTTTTTTTTTGTTGTCAAATTTAAAGTGTACCTACAATAAAAATTACAGACCTCTCCATTCTTTATAGGTGGGAAAAACTTGCAAAATCAGTAGTTAATCAAATACATATCTTCCTTGCTGTATATATAGTGTGAGGTGTATATGTAATGTATAGTATGTGCACCTATGTATATATGTAAAGTGTTTAGAGGTGTATGTGTGATATATATTTACAGTAATGTACAGCATGTGATGACATGTACACGTGTTTGTGTGTGTGTAATAAATATATAGATGTGTGTGTGTGTGTGTGTGTGGGTGCATGTGTGTATATATATGTATGTGTATGTGTATATATATATATATATATATATATATATATATATATATATATATATATATATATATATATTTAATGTAATAAAAAAAATCTGGGATATATAGTATGATAGCATGTCCACTTGGTGTGTATGTGTGATATACCATGCACAGATATTTACAGTGTAGATGTATAATGTACAGCTGTGTATAATTTATATGTATAATGTGTAGAGTTATGTGATATTTATAATAATGTATAGTGTATGTATTTAATATTTGTGCACAGCATATAGAGGTTTATGACATCGTATACTCGGCTATGTACCTATATAGTGTATTTGTGATATATAATGTGCAGAAATACTTGCAGGGCCTTGCAAGGGTATTCATACCCCGTGAACTTTTTCACATTACACCCACAAACTTAAATGAATTTTATTGGGATTTTAAGCGATACACCAACAGAAAGTAGTAAGTATATGGGAAGTGTAAAGGAAATGATACAACATACAGTGCTGACCAAAAGTATTGGCACCCCTGCAATTCTGTCAGATAATACTCAGTTTCTTCTTGAAAATGATTGCAATCACAAATTCTTTGGTATTATTATCTTCATTTAATTTTTCTTCAATGAAAAAAAATAAAAAAAATTGTCATAAAGCCAAATTGGATATAATTCCACACCAAACATAAAAAAGGGGGTGGACAAAAGTATTGGCACTGTTTGAAAAATCATGTGATTCTGCTCTAATTTGTGTAATTAACAGCACCTGTAACTTACCTGTGGCACCTAACAGGTGTTGGCAATAACTAAATCACACTTGCAGCCAGTTGACATGGATTAAAGTTGACTCAACCTCTGTCCTATGTCCTTGTGTGTACCACATTGAGCATGGAGAAAAGAAAGAAGACCAAAGAACTGTCTGAGGACTTGAGAATCCAAAGTGTAAGGAAGCATGAGCGATCTCAAGGCTACAAGTCCATCTCCAAAGACTTGAAAGTTCCTATGTCTACGGTGCGCAGTGTCATCCTTGAAGTTTAAAGCCCATGGCACTGTGGCTAACCTCCCTAGATGTGGAAGGAAAAGAAAAATTGACGAGAGATTTCAACGCAAGATTGTGCGGATGGTGGATAAAGAACCTTGACTAACATCCAAACAAGTTCAAGCTGCCCTGCAGTCCGAGGGTACAACAGTGTCAACCCGTACTATCCGTCGGCGTCTGAATGAAAAGGGAGTGTATGATAGGATACCCAGGAAGACCCCACTTCTTACCCCGAGACATAAAAAAGCCAGGCTGGAGTTTGCAAAAATTACCTGAGAGAGCCTAAAACGTTTTGGAAGAATGTTTTCTGGTCAGATGAGACAAAAGTAGAGATTTTTGGGAAAAGCCATCAACATAGAGTTTACAGTAAAAAAAAGGGGCATTCAAAGAAAAGAACATAGTCCCTACAGTCAAACATGGCGGAGGTTCCCTGATGTTTTGGGGTTGCTATGCTGCCTCTGGCACTGGACTGCTTGACCGTGTGCATGGCATTATGAAGTCTGAAGCAACAACAACAAGTTTTGCAGCATAATGTAGGGACCAGTGTGAGAAAGCTGGGTCTTCCTCAGAGGTTATGGGTCTTCCAGCAGGATAATGACCCAAAACACACTTCAAAAAGCACTAGAAAATGGTTTGAGAGAAAGTACTGGAGACTACTAAAGTGGCCAGCAATGAGTCCAGACCTGAATCCCATAGAACACCTGTGGAGAGATCTCAAAATGGCAGTTTGGAGAAGGCACCCTTCAAATCTCAGGGACCTGGAGCAGTTTGCCAAAGAAGAATGGTCTAAAATTCCAGCAGAGCATTGTAAGAAACTCATTGATGGTTACCGGTTGTTTGCAGTTATTTTTGCTAAAGGTTGTGCAACCAAGTATTAGGCTAAGGGTGCTAATACTTTTGTCTGGCCAATTTTTGGCGTTTTGTGTGAAATTATCAATGATTTGATTTTTTGTTACATTCTCTTTTGTGTTTTTTCATTGCAAGCAAAATAAATGAAGATAATAATACCAAAGAATTTGTGATTGCAATCATTTTCAAGAAGAAACTGAGTATTATCTGACAGAATTGCAGGGGTGCCAATACTTTTGGCCAGCACTGTAGTTTACTAAATATTTCAAATTCTAAATCTGAAAATTGTAATGTGCCTTTTGTATTAGCCCCCCTGAGTCCATACTCTGTAGGACCTCGCTGCAATTACTGCTCTAAGTCTTGTGGGATATCAGCTTTGTTCTTGTCAAGGCTGGAATTTTTGCCCGTTCCTCTATGCACACTTGCTGCAGCTCATTGAGATTGGATGGAAAACGTCTGTGAACAGCAATTTTCAAGTCTTGCCATAGATGCTTCTGGTCTTCGGACTTATTGGACATCAAGACAAAGTGAGCTGTCAGCCGCACCTCTGACTTCCTCTCTGAAGGAGGGAGCGTGAAGCCAGCACTAATTGGTTGCAGGGCTCATATGACCTAACAATCTCACGCAAGCCGCAGTACAGATTGCTTAAGGACTGTGGGTGGTAAAATTAAGTCCTAGCGGTCATATTGTTAATCTCCCCCGGCTGCAGCTGCTTTGATTGGCACACATCTCAGCTGATTTATAGAGCTGACATGTGTGCCTGCCAGGCACGAGCGCAATCGTTATCCACCCCTGCCTTTTAACCCCTTAAATGGTGCTGTCAATAAGTGATGGCGCCATTATAACCGCGATCGCATTGAAACTTTACTTACAGGCCGATACCGGAAGTCACATGGCGTGATCACGTGGATCCGGTGGTTTTCATGGTAGCACAGGGTCATGTGATGACTCCTGTGCTCACATGACTAAGGTCCTGTAAACAAACAGCCGAGTACTGGCTGTTTTCAAAAGTTTTTATTGGTCTCTGAAAGTGAGCAAGTTGTAACAAAAGCTTGTGCATTTTGTGTATGTAATGATAATAATAAAGCATTAGAAGTAACCATATCAATTAACAAGTTGTGTGTGGGGGGTGGAGTGAGGAAGATTGGGGGACAAGGAAAGTATTAGGGAAAGAGAGGAATTTATTGGGGGTAATAGAGGAACAAGGGAGGTAAGATGTGGTGGGAAGAGAAGCGTTGGAGGAGAACCATCTTGTACAAAATTATGAAACAAATTTGGCTATATCAGTAATAGTTTAGTAATCACTCACAGTAATTGCAAACAGAAAAGAGTTCATAAGTGTAAAAAAACAAAAATGAAAAAAACTAACTTTTAATGGGAGAGAAGAGGGGGAAGGAAATTAGAAACGGGAGAAAACAGAAGGGAAAGGGAAGGTGATTCCTCATTTGTAACGTCGAAGACCAAAGACCTGTTAGAGGAGAGTTGAGTGAATTTATATCAATAAATCAGGAATACATGAGGTAATTAACCTTGGTTGCTAAAAGACCTCCAAGTGCTCCATCTTTTATAATAGGAGTGGAAGAGGTTTTATATATGACATGTGTTTTTTCGTAATCGTGATGAGTTGATACTGAGAGGATAACGTCAGATATCGTTGGAACATTTCCGGTTTTCCAGTTGGCCAAGATCAGTTGTTTAGTGGTAAGGAATATATGAATCATTATTGGTTTATGTAATAGATTTATATCTTCGAGGTCTAAAGATAATAGAGCCGTTTGTGGAGAGATTACTAATTTAGATTTGGTAATACGTGATATCAAATTGGTTACTTCCTTCCAGATTGTTCTTATTTTTGGACATTCCCACATAATATGGCGCAAGGTACCTCTTTCATTGCAGTCTCGCCAGCACAGATCAAAGTGTTTTGTGTCCAATTTACTTGATCTCAGCGGCGTATAATGCCATTTTGTCAAAATCTTATAAAAAGATTTCATGTAGAGTTGCTGAAAGAGTAGAAGAGTATGTCGCTTTGGGGCTAGATCGCCAATTGTCGCCAATAAAACTTTTCTTAAGATCCTTCTCTCATTTCAGCATAAAACTAGTATTGTGTAATTTAGTATCATTTATGGCATCATAGATGTGCTTCGTACTCCAGATTGACTTGCTGTCAAAATCGCAAAGCAGTAGACTTAGAATTTCTGGAAGGGAATTTTTGTAGATGAGTAGTTTGTGGAGAGTTCCTCTGATGGACAGGAATTGTTTAAATTCCGAATCTACTATTTCACATTTAATTTTTTAGGTTAAAAAATGGAATAGTACTGGCTGTTAAGAGATGATCATTTCTCCTGGACTGAGCAATGCTGCTCTGATCGGGATAAATGACTGAGCGATTAGACTGTTGATCGTTATAGTCCCCTAGAGGACCTAGTAAAATTAAAAAAAAAAATTAAAAGAAAGTTTAGAAAAATAAAAAAAAAAATAAAACCTAAAAGTTCAAATCACCCCTCTTTCACTCCATTGAAAATTAAAGGGTTAAAAAAATAAAAAATATACACACATTTGGTATCGCTGCATCCAGAAATGCCCGATCTATCAAAATATAAAATCAATAAATCTGATTGATAAATGGCGTAGCTGCAAAAAATCCAAAGGCCAAAATTAAGTTTTGTTTTTTTTTTTTAGTCGCCACAAATTTTGCGCAAAATGCAATAACAGGTGATCAAAACATAGCATCTGCGCAAAAATGGTACCGTTAAAAACATCAGCTCGAGACGCAAAACCTAAGCAGTCACTGAGCCATAGATCCCGAAAAATGAGAACGCTACACGTCGCGGAAATTAGCGCAAAACGTGCGCCACTTTTTTTGGCAAAACGTCTGATTTTTTTATTTTTTAACCCTTTAGATAAAAGTAAACTTAATCATGTTTGGTGTCTACGAACTCCTATTGACCTGAGGCATCACACTCACACATCTGTTTTACCATACAGTGAATATGGTGAATAAAATATCCCAAAAACAATATTGCTATCGCACTTCTTTTTGCAATTTTTCTGCATTTGGAATTTTTTTGCCATTTTCCAGTACACTATATGGTAAAACCTATGGTTTCATTTAAAAGTACAGCTCGTTCCGCAAAAAATGAGCCCTCACATGACCATATTGACTGAAAAATAAAAAAGTTGCGTCTCTCAGAAAAAGAATGGCAAAAAAACCAAAACGGAAAGCGAAAAATCGGCCGGTCGTGAAGGGGTTAATACTGTCATCCACCGCCGCCTTCTCCAGGATTCAGCGCCATTCTGCTCCTCTTCTGAGTGACATCACTTCCCTTCAGACTCTATGGGTCACACTGTCCATGACCAAGTAGTGGTTTTTACCATGTAAGGCTGTGGAGCATCAGATCGAGGCTCCACAGCCTTATATTCTAAGGGCTCATGGAGATGACAGTTTTTTTTTGGTTTTTTTTTTAAGTCTGAGTGTGATCCGACCAAACGTCAGATCACACTTGAGATAATGTTATACAGCAAGGCAGTGCACATTTCTGATTTTTTTTTGTTTTGTTTTCCCCCCCCCCTTCCCCCTCAAACCACTCGGTCCTAGGGGGAAAAAAAAAAATAAAAATTCCAGCATGCTCACTTTGTCACTGTGATGGCAATTAGCCAGTCTATGGGTCTGTGATAAACACAAACCACATTCGGATGACATTTTCTCGGACTGACAGAACGGAGAAGATGGAGGAATGTGTATGTGTGTACATATATGTATGTATGTATGTATGTATGTATGTATGTATGTATGTATATATATATATATATATATATATATATATATATATATATATATATATATATATATATATATATATATATATATATATATATATATATTATATATATATATAATTTTTTTTTTTTTTATTTTTTTTTTAATGCTTCACTTTTGAGAAAAGGATGGAGAAAATACAGTTGTGTGACCCTAGCCCCCTAAAAGGACTTCCGGCTCATGCATAAATTGAGCCGGATAGTCTGAGTAGCGGTGACGTCACTGAGAAGAGGAGCAGAACAGTACCTGATTCTGGAGAAGGAAGCAGTAGGTACAGTAAGTATATTAATAAATTCACACACTACTACATGCACATATTTGCAGATTTATTTAAAATAATCTTCATGGGATGTCTTCTTTTAATATTTAAGATAGTACAAGTGAGGTTTTGTCTTTCTTACAAGAATATCTGTGTGCAGAATTATTAAGCAACTATTTGAAAATTGAAAATAAACCATGCAGATGGAAAAATTTACATCTGTTAAAGAGGACCATCCACAAGGATTTTCCTATGTAAGCTAAAGCCAGTGCTATACTGGCTATGTCATGCTGATTCTCTACATACCTATAGTTGTGAAATCGGGTTTATAGTTTGTGAAATACACTGTTATTTGACAGCAGTTACAGAATATCTAATAGATGGGTCAGGTTTTGTTAGTTATTTCCGCCCCTGTCTACCTGCCTGTCCTTCTTCCCCTGTCTCTTTTTAATACTGGGGGAGGAAGGACGAAGGAGGAAGGATGGCTGGAGGAAAGACAGGCAGGCAGGCAGACAGGGGTGGGAATATCTAGCAAATCCCGACCCATGTATTAGATATTCCGTTGCACCTCTCATCAAATAACAGTGCATTTCCCAAACTTCACTTGCCTATATTTGAGAAAGTATACATCTGATCTCACTAAAGGTATAGTTAGACTCAGCATGATAGCAGTATAGCACTGGCTTTGCTTATAAAGGAAAATCCTGGTAGTTGGTCCTCTAAGTCAGGTGCTGAAGCGACCGTGTCACTATTCTATCACGTTTCAGGTCTTTACTGAATGACTAAGAAGTGGGGGGCTATGATGCTGCGATGGAGCATTGTCCCACATAAGTCATATATTTTTGCCTTCTAAACTGGCTGTAGGTTTGGAACTTTATTTTGAGTCCATCTTCAACCAGAAAAGGTCCAACTGTCTTTTCTTTAATAATACCAGCCCATAGAAGTACCACACCTCCATTTTGCTGGCGTCTGATTCCAACCATGGGCCCATCCATCTCATCCATTAATGTTCATTCTCATAAAACGTTTGAAAACTTTGACTTTAGATGTTGGTCAAGTCTTGATGTTTCAACCTCTGTGTCTTGTTCAGTGGTGGTTGGGTTTCAGCCTTTCTTACCTTGGTAACTCGCGTCTCTGAACAGCTTGTACTTCTAGACACTCCAGGGAGGTTGCAGTTCTGGAATATGACAGTACGGGAAGGATCATTGCCATCCAGTGTAGATTTATCATTGTCACCCAAATTGAGTCTAGAGACATATAAGTGTTTCTGGTCCTAGTGGCCAGGTAGAGATAGATGGCAGCTAGGTAAGATATCTGATGACGATAAGCAATAAAATGTTATCTAATATTGAAATCTGCAATGTTATCACTCCTTACATGATTTTCTTTGCTTCATTTGGCATGTGATCGGGGTGTAATAGAGCTTCAGTCTCTCAGAAGTGATCCTCTGAACAATTTGATCTATTTGTGCTGTTTCTGACATGGATTTTCTCTGTTTTGTTGTAGCTTTGGACAGAACACAATCCAAGAAGGATGCAGGTTTTCGAAACAACTGGAGTTTTGCAAATGCGAAAGAAAGTGACGATATTGTTGAAAAAGAGTAAGTACAATCCTGTGGATTATTGGAAGGGATAAGAATCTTCTAGTTTTTACTTCTTGTTGCCAGTATACTGCTGTCCCTTTATCTGATACTAACATGCAAATATTTATTAAGAGTCTTCCAGAATTGTAATGTTTGGCCCTATCTTTAGGGTAAGTAATCATTATTAAATTGCTGTATGTCCAACTCTTAGCACACTCACCATTCAGCTATCAGCAGGTCCCATTTTGGTAGAAGTAAAGGGTGAGCTGCAGTACTCCCAAAATATTGCCAATATGCAGTGTACAAAGCCGTATACTGTATACTTGAGGCTGCAGCAGTACCAAATACCTGATCGTAGGGGTTACTTAGCGAATCTGACATTGATACTGTATATTATAAGGATAGGACATAAATATCAAAAACCTGGACAACCCTTTTACTATAACACTACTGTCACGGACCAGGTGGGTCACTCAGCCGTCCCTCTGCTCGGTCATGGACCTGTCAATAACTGTGATGAAATCGCACCTGGCAGCCCTACTGTGACATCCGGAATATGTCGGAATCACGCAATACGACCTCGTCACTTCCGCCAACACGCAATGTTACGTAAGGTCCGCTTGGCCTAGTGTAAGGGCCGTTTCAGATCAGCGGTATTCTGCCGCACTCGCAGATCCGGCATAAGGGCAGTACAGTACTTTACAGTTCACTGGCATGCTCCGGGCACATAGGGTCATGTGACCGGAGCATGTGACAGCATGTGACCGGGGCTTGCTGCACTGTCTGTGAACTGCAAAGTACTGTACTGCCCTTGTGCCGGATCTGCGAGTGTGGCAGAATACCGCTGATCTGAAACGGCCCTAACACTGGCACCTCATGTTCCTGCAGGCACAGGAAGGAACGGGGAGGGGGATAAGAGAAGGCCGCGCAACCTCCAGCGTAGCACTCGGCTCTCCCACAACCCTGACAGGCCCACAGAAACTTTTCACTAGTCCCAGTGAAACAATATTTTGCCGGTCCAGTACAGAAGACTGCCACCAGTTCCTCGTTAGATATAGGCCTGGTCTGTTAGAAGTATTATAGTGGGCCAGAAACCAACCAAGGTAGCGTGTAATGTTAAACTGAGGTCACGGACATGGGGATCAAGATAAAAGCAACCGCAAAAGGTTAAATTTTATATTTAATCCCCTTAACAGCACATTAGATAGTACACTATATACAAGATGAGATATAAAGCTATTTTTCAGAAGTACAGTTACAGATAGGTTATGGTTGCAAACAGATGGATCAGTTATTTTTGTTCCTTTTGACTAGGCCTGGTGTTGGCTGGCACAGGGGAGGCGCTGTGGAGCCACCGGTTTTCCTGGGACTCTTCCCACGTGTGACCTCTCAGAGAAGAACCCTCACAAAATGTCCGCTCTGATTGTTATGAACCTAAGTCCCTTCCATGTCCCATCCCACCTTGTGACCTATGACTGGGCTGGAATTGGCTGGGCCTTTTAGTTTCCAGAAATTTATGAATTTGCAGTTATCTCCATATTTCCGCCCCTGAGTGTCCCACACGGCAGATATGACCATGATATTTCTAGTTATCATGTGATCATGTGATATCCATAGTTATGAAACATGATAGGTCTGTGGGCTTTCCTTGGAGAGTTATTAATTTTGAGCTGATTTGCAAGTTGCACTATTAATAGAATATATGTGTAACATGCGTCTCATCATCGTGAAACCAGAGATATACCTTCCCTATATGTGGAAGCGAATCGCTCCCTAATATTATAACTCTTACGCAGGAGCCTCAAAGTCTATGATTCCTATTTTGAAGCTGGTTAAAAAACGTATAGATGCCCACCCATCTCCCTGGCTGAATACTCTTGACAGCAGGGTAGCTGCTCTGGATTCCTTAGTCTTGGTTGGATTTGTCACCTGGCCATTTGGTGACCAGATCTGGGAAATTCCTTACTGCAGGTCAGGGGGTGTGTAAATGAACAGTGACAGCTGACTGACATATGAATGTCATATTCCTCATCATTTTCCTCACAACAACTGCCTGTAGTATGATTGATTGATTGTTTTCTACAGTACGTCTTAAGACTTTCCATTTTTAAAGCGGACCTTTCACTAAATTTATCATGTTCAACTGGACACACGATGTAATTTTGGCTACAGAGCAGAATAAAATGTTTTTGTTTATTTTTTTTACTTTTTCATTTCGCCTTTCTGTTGTTAGGGATATTAGCAATCAAAGTATCTAGCAACTACAGTGCTGGCCAAAAGTATTGGCACCCCTAAAATTCTGTCAGATAATACTCAGTTTATTCTTGAAAATGATTGCAATCACAAATTCTTTGGTATTATTATCTTCATTTAATTTGTCTTCAATGAAAAAAAATAAAAAAAAATGTCATAAAGCCAAATTCGATATAATTCCACATCAAACATAAAAAAGGGGGTGGACAAAAGTATGGGCACTGTTTGAAAAATCATGTGATGCTTCTCTAATTTGTGTAATTAACAGCACCTGTAACTTACCTGTGGCACCTAACAGGTGTTGGCAATAACTAAATCACACTTGCAGCCAGTTGATATGGATTAAAGTTGACTCAACCTCTGTCCTGTGTCCTTGTGTGTACCACATTGAGCATGGAGAAAAGAAAGAAGACCAAAGAACTGTCTGAGGACTTGAGAATCCAAATTGTGAGGAAGCATGAGCAATCTCAAGGCTACATGTCCATCTCCAAAGACCTGAAAGTTCCTGTGTCTACGGTGCGCAGTGTCATCAAGAAGTTTAAAGCCCATGGCACTGTGGCTAACCTCCCTAGATGTGGAAGGAAAAGAAAAATTGACGAGAGATTTCAACGCAAGATTGTGCGGATGGTGGGTAAAGAACCTTGACTAACATCCAAACAAGTTCAAGCTGCCCTGCAGTCCAAGGGTACAACAGTGTCAACCCGTACTATCCATCGGCGTCTGAATGAAAAGGGACAGTATGGTAGGATACCCAGGAAGACCCCACTTCTTACCCCGAGACATAAAAAAGCCAGGCTGGAGTTTGCAAAAATTACCTGAGAGAGCCTAAAACGTTTTGGAAGAATGTTCTCTGGTCAGATGAGACAAAAGTAGAGATTTTTGGGAAAAGCCATCAACATAGAGTTTACAGGAAAAATAAGAGGCATTCAAAGAAAAGAACATGGTCCCTACAGTCAAACATGGCTGAGGTTCCCTGATGTTTTGGGGTTGCTTTGCTGCCTCTGGCACTGGACTGCTTAACCGTGTGCATGGCATTATGAAGTCTGAAGACTACCAACAAATTTTGCAGCATAATGTAGGGCCCAGTGTGAGAAAGCTGGGTCTTCCTCAGAGGTCATGGGTCTTCCAGCAGGACAATATCCCAAAACACACTTCAAAAAGCACTAGAAAATGGTTTGAGAGAAAGTACTGGAGACTACTAAAGTGGCCAGCAATGAGGCCAGACCTGAATCCCATAGAACACCTGTGGAGAGATCTCAAAATAGCAGTTTGGAGAAGGCACCCTTCAAATCTCAGGGACCTGGAGCAGTTTGCCAAAGAAGAATGGCTAAAGGTTGTGTAACAAAGTATTAGGCTAAGGGTACCAATACTTTTGTCTGGCCCATTTTTGGAGTTTTGTGTGAAATGATCAATGATTTGATTTTTGTTTCATTCTCTTTTGTGTTTTTTCATTGCAAGCAAAATAAATGAAGATAATAATACCAAAGAATTTGTAATTGCAATCATTTTCAAGAATGAACTGAGTATTATCTGACAGAATTGCAGGGGTGCCATTACTTTTGGCCAGCACTGTAATGTGTTATATTTTGTAAGTCAATGTTACTGTAATCAGATTTTCACTGAGGGCGTGTACTTCGTCTCCCTGTATGATGTTTCCCAATCATAAGCAGGCAACAACACACAAGAGAAAACACACCCCATCATAGCTTTGAGCAGGTTTCTCAGAGATACTGTATATTCACTATATGGAGATAAGGCATGCACACCAGTGACCATGCAAGGGGAATACATGTAATAGCAGAAACTGCTGTGTGAATACTGACATGAAAAATCCAATAGCTATATGTAAGAATGAAATGTGAAAAATGGAACCTGCATTACTGCCTTGAAAATATGAATCAAGAGAAATTTAGCTACTGAATTGACCAATGCAATAGAGCCCCAACACTACGCCAAAGTATTTCTCTAAGTTGGGGTCCCTAGCTTGTGTGTGTCCTCTCATGCAGTTAAAAAACTTTCCGTGTATGGGAAGCTGAGACCCAGGCTATATATACGATGTGGATTGGCAATAGGTGTGTATGAGGAGGGTTCACAAACGAAAAACTACTAACAAATAAGGAATAACGTTTGGAACTCCATTCTATGTCTGAATATAATGTATATTCACACTTATGTCTGTTGTGTACAAGCATCTTCAACTCTCTCTGCAGTGAGTTCAAAACAGGACTGCCATTACATCTCATAGGAGCAGGCTGTCTGGGCTCCTCTTGTTGGAGATGTAATGACCTCTCTGATCTCACTACAGAAGGAGTACTAGTTAGTTGTTCTCAGCACAACAGACATTAGTTTGGTTACTAACACATATCTGTACAGGCAGTGTGGGGGAGGGGCAGTACAGCAGAACTTACGCCCATTTAACGACCTTGGATCGGCTGTCTCATCTGCATCTGTTCAGCCTGCAGTTCCTGCACCGACAGCAATTGTGCCTCATCTGTCTGTTCAACCTTATTTCGACGCCGACTGTAAGCAGTGCCGAGGATTTATCAAGCTGTGTACTCTGCACTTAAAACTGTTGGCCCACCTCTTTTCTTCGGACTGGGCTAAAGTGGCATTCCTAATGTCGCACCTTGGTTAGGAGGCTCTCGGTTTGGGTCAACTCCCTTTTGGGAGAGAAGAGATCCATCACCTCCAATATCTTAGACTTTATTCAGGCCTTCCGGAACGTTTTTGACAACCCACATTGTGTCGCCTGCTGCTTCCTCTCTTCTGCAGTTGCGTCAAGGAGTTCAGACTGTTGGACAGTATGCAGTTCAATTCTGCACCCTTTCTGAACTAGGCTGTAACAATCAGGCGCTGGTAGCCTTTTTTTTTTTTTTTGTTAAGGTTTATCCAGGAAGATTAAGGATCAACTGGCAGGCTGTGATATTCCTGCTACACTGGATGATTTGATTTCCTTGGCTCCTTGGGTAGGTCTCAGATTCCAGGAGCGATCCATGGAGCTGATGTGATGGGCAGCTTTTACATCTGGCTCCATCCCTCCAGATGCCACTAGTGTCCCAGTTTCCAGTTGCTGCTCCTGCACCTATGCTGGTGAACTATATCAAGATGACCTAGCAATGTTGAGAATATCGCCAAGGATCCGTGTTTCTACTGTGGAGATGCAGAACACTTTATCCATGTATGTTCCGGGAGGCTTAGACTTTCTTGCCTGGGGTGAGTAGGAGGCACCACCCTAGGCAAAAACAAATACTCTTTGACCGTGTCCGTATTGTATGGAGCTATTTGGTTCTCTGAGATGGCCCTCCGTTATTCTGGATCTGCTGAGAATTTGATTCAACAAGCTGTGGTGGATCGGTATCAAATTTCTATCTGACGCCTCCAGAGTCCCTTGGCGGTGACATCGATTAATGGAGTGCTTTGGACTAAACCCATATGCGTTGTGTCCGAACCAGTAGCGCTACAGGTGGGAGCTTCACATTTGGAGAAGATCTATTTCTTGGTGCTTCCGAACTTGTCCTATCCACTTCTCCTGGGCCTGCTTTGTCTCCATTCACACGTTTATGTTCTGGACTGGAAATCTGAAGAGGTGTATAGAATTACCACAAGAGATTTGTAGTCTCTGAACCCTCAGCAGTAACAACCCTGGAAGCTGGTTTCGTCTGCCATTCTTGGTCCAGGAAGAATCCTCCCAATCAACAGCCATCCGGCCTACTGCTTTCACCGGCCATTACTACCAACTCGGAAGACATCTTGCTGAAGACGAATTTTCCTCGCCTGGTTAAGGAGAGGGGACTGTTATGCCGGCATCGCTGTGCGATCCTGCCCCTGCCCTGCTGCAGGGATGCCAACATGCTCATCGCCGTGACCGAACTGTGCCCTCCCCCGTCTCACTGTAGTTCTCCATGTGCTGTCCTCCTGCTCCCAGAACCTGTGCATGCTGCACAGGTCACCTGGGGGCATGATTAGGGTATGAACCTTTCTTGCTCTTAAAGGGCCAGCACACCATTTCCCGAAAGTGCTTCTCAGCCATAGGCTCAGAGGCACTAGGTTCTTAAGGCATCCTCCCACTAGGGAAGGGGCCTGAGCAACGTGGTCTTCTTGTGTCTGGCTAGCTAGCTAGTTGTCAGATGTCATATGTCCTGTGCCCATTACCTGTCCCTGTTGCCTGCCTTCTCATACCTGTCAGTATCTGCTGAGCCTTCGATAACTGCATCAGGTGCATCTGCATCGTCCTGCATGCACCCGCCGGCACTAGACTGTACCTGAGCCCTTCCCTGCCCTGGGGGCAGCTGCCACATTCCGGGACACTGACCTGGGAGTGGCACCTGGCGTTTACTGGCAGCCAAGCCCATCATCACCATCTGAGGCTTTGATGTACACCTGGTGCAAGCTTGGTTAATCCCCTCTCAAAGCTTGGGTCCTCCCTGTGGTTCAGTGGGTCCACTCCTGCTCGCCGGTGAGCGTAACAACTATCTGTTAACACCCACTTTGAATAAACTAAAGTTAACTCATTAGGTGCAAGATACTTCAATTTTTAATATCTCCACAATAGAGATGCAAAATTAAAATGTTTTCCGCTATTACAGCTTGTGTCCAGTTCAACATGAATAATTTGGTAAAAGGTCCTACCTCTTCGTTAGGAGTATTATAATTTCTTTTAATATGGAAATAGACTTTTTTTTTTTTTTTTACTATTATGTTATGTTCTCAAATGACAGATATGTTGTAGGAGTTTCTTCCACTGATTAATTTATCTGAACAGGTTTTGCAGAAATTCATCCATATGCTCCAAAGCCCCATTCAGATCAATGAGACAGATTTATATTTGCAGAAGTGCAGAAATGTTTGTAATTGTGATCACGATTTATTGTCTGTAGTGATGTGTCTATAACACCCGTACTTGATGTGACCGATGATGCAGGTGCCTAAAACATCCTGATTTGTACATTTTTAGTGACCAGCAGTATGCCTATTAATAGTGGTAAGTAGGGCATTTTGTTTGACCATCTGCTTTTTGCTGCAGCCACCTAGTGTAAGCATGCCATTTGTGCCCCTTTCTGGCCAGTCTAGCACCTTTTACCCTCAGTTTCTTTAGCAAGGCAGTGGTCACCTTGAGGGTGTGTTGGGGGTCAGCATATGATGGCGTTCATGGTTCCCTCAATGAACTGTAGCTCCCCACAGCCGGCAGCACTCCAAACAGCCCCCAAACCATGACTCTCCCACCATCATACTTGACTGTAGGCAAGACACACTCGTCTTTAAACTCCTCACCTGGTTACCGTCACACATGCTTGACACCATCTGAACCAAATATGTTTCTCTTGGTCTCATCAGACCACAGGACATGGTTTCAGTAATCCATGTCCTTAGTCTGCTTGTCTTCAGCAAACGTTTTGTGGGCTTTCTTGTGTATCATTTGTTAGCGGAGGCTTCCTTCTGGGACAAGACATCAGCCATTCAGTGTTCGGCGTATGGTCTTAGTGCTGAAAGGCAGACTCCACATCCCTTTAATCTCTGCAGTAATTCTGGCAGCACTCACACTTTTATTTTAAAAAGAGAACCCCAGGATATGACTACTTTGGTCGACCCTGGCGGTGCCTGTTCTGAGTGGAATCTGTCTTGTTAAACTACTGTATGGTGGTGGCCACCATGCTGCAGCTCAGTTTCAGGGTGTTGGCAAACTTCCTGTAGCCTAGTCCATCATTATGTAGAGCAGTAATTCTTTTTTTCAGATCCTCAGAAAATTCTTTGCCATGAGGTGCCATGTTGAACATCCAGTGACCAGTATAAGGGAGTGTGTGAGCAATAACACAAAATGTAACACCTGCTTCTTATTCACACCTGAGATCTTGTAATATTAATGAGTCACATGACACTAGGGAGCCAGACATTCGCGACCCTCTCTCTGAGCTGGATGTGGCTCACGACCCTCTCTCTGAGCTGGATGTGGCTCACGACCCTCTCTCTGAGCTGGATGTGGCTCGAGACCCTCTCTCTGAGCTGGATGTGGCTCGAGACCCTCTCTCTGAGCTGGATGTGGCTCGAGACCCTCTCTCTGAGCTGGATGTGGCTCGAGACCCTCTCTCTGAGCTGGATGTGGCTCGAGACCCTCTCTCTGAGCTGGATGTGGCTCGAGACCCTCTCTCTGAGCTGGATGTGGCTCGCGACCCTCTCTCTGAGCTGGATGTGGCTCGCGACCCTCTCTCTGAGCTGGATGTGGCTCGCGACCCTCTCTCTGAGCTGGATGTGGCTCGCGACCCTCTCTCTGAGCTGGATGTGGCTCGCGACCCTCTCTCTGAGCTGGATGTGGCTCGCGACCCTCTCTCTGAGCTGGATGTGGCTCGCGACCCTCTCTCTGAGCTGGATGTGGCTCGCGACCCTCTCTCTGAGCTGGATGTGGCTCGCGACCCTCTCTCTGAGCTGGATGTGGCTCGCGACCCTCTCTCTGAGCTGGATGTGGCTCGCGACCCTCTCTCTGAGCTGGATGTGGCTCGCGACCCTCTCTCTGAGCTGTGAGCTGGATGTGGCTCTCTAGGTCAGAAAGGTTGGGGACCATTGCACTAGATGATACACTACACTACATAAGTAGTGCATTGCTTTACCTCATCAAGTATATACTAGGTACTTTAATAGGTCATTGTGTTTTCTAGGCCTCCTATAGCATCACATTGGTACCTCGTGATCTCTCTGATGCAAATGAGCTGATAAAGGGAGTGCTCTCCCTCTGTCAAATTTTGTAGGTGCCACTGTGTCAGTTGACAGAGACATACAATGGGTACGGAAAGTATTTAGACCCCTTTTTAATTTTTTCCCTCTTTCATTGCAGCCATTTGGTAAATTCAAAAAAGTTCATTTTTTTTCTTATTAATGTACACTCTACACCACATCTTGACAGAAAAAACAGAAATGTAGAAATTTTTGCAAATTTGTTAAACAAAGAGAACTGAAATATCACATGGTCATAAGTATTCAGACCCTTTGCTCAGTATTGAGTAGAAGCACCCTTTTGAGCTAGTACAGCCATGAGTCTTCTTGGGAATGATGCAACAAAGTTTTTCACACCTGGATTTGGGGATCCTCTGCCATTTTTCCTTACAGATGCTCTCCAGTTCTGTCAGGTTGGATGGTGACTGTTGGTGGACAGCCATTTTCAGGTCTCTCCAGAGATGCTCAATTGGGTTTAGGTCAGGGCTCTGGCTTGGCCAGTCAAGAATGGTCACAGAGTTGTTCTGAAGCCACTCCTTTGTTATTTTAGCTGTGTGTTAAGGGGTCATTGTTTTGTTGGAAGGTGAACCTTCGGCCAAGTCTGAGGTCCAGAGCACTTGAAAGAGGTTTTCTTCCAGGATATCTCTGTACTTGGCCGCATTCATCTTTCCTCCAATTGCAGTTGAAAAACACCCCCATAGCATGATGCTGCCACCACCATGTTTCACTGTTGGGATTGTATTGGGCAGGGGATGAGCCATGCCTGTTTTTCTACAAACATATTGCTTAGATTTAAAAATTGAAAGGGGTCTGAATACTTTCCGTTCCCACTGTATATACAGTGGCATGAAAAGGTTTGGGCACCCCTAGTCAAAATTACTGTTATTGTGAACCGCTAAGCAAGGTGAAGAAGAAATGATCTCTGACAGGCATGAAGTTAATGATGACACCTTTCCTTTGTATTTTAGGGGTGCGTATTTTGCATTTTTAAATTAACAAAAATGGAAAATGGGTCGATTCAAAAGTTTGGGCACCCTACACAGTACCTAGTAGCACCCCCTTTGGCAAGTATCATAGCTTATAAACGCTTTTTGTAGCCAACCAAGTGTTTGAATTCTTATTTGAGAGATTGTCATCCATT
This sequence comes from Anomaloglossus baeobatrachus, assembly GCF_048569485.1. Classification (NCBI taxonomy): domain Eukaryota; kingdom Metazoa; phylum Chordata; class Amphibia; order Anura; family Aromobatidae; genus Anomaloglossus; species Anomaloglossus baeobatrachus. Next base: position 383,806,286 of record NC_134355.1, on the reverse strand, counting down.
CTTACTTGGAAAAGTCTTCCAGTTTTGTGAGATTCCTGAGTCGTCTTGCATGCACTGCTCTTTTGAGGTTTAGCCACAGATTTCCCTTTCGCCCATGACAGCACCACCTGAGAGGTTCCGCCCACATCAGGACAGGAAACCCACTGATAAAAAGGCGGTACCTCTCCTCCACATCAGTTTGGTTTCCTGTCCTGATGGGACAACCCACGGATTCTCCCAGGTCTGACCCGGTGTGGAAGTTTGGTTTCTTACCAAAAGCCGGCATTCGGGCCTGGATGCACCTCCCCAGGGCTTCGGCTGTCTGCGGTGGTGGGGTGCGGGCCTGGAGCGGGAGCTCGGCTCTGCGTCGCCCCAGGCTATGTGATCCTCACACGGAGCCCGCGAGACGGGCGCCCTGCTGACGGAACGCCGGGGTATAGAGGAAGTGACGCGTCACCCGGAAGTTCATCACCTGTGCATGTGCAAGGTGTTCCAAGATGGCGGCGCCCAGTGAACTGATTTCGGGCGGGAAATTTGAACCAGGGAGGTATGAGGAGTCACCTTCGCTGCATTCTGGTGAGTATGACTTCTCCCCTATTCAAGATGGAAGACAACTCTCCTCCAGAGCAGGATGTGCTGGAACAGCATACAGATTCCCAGGGCAGCAAGGGGAGCGCTCCTCCGGCAGGGCTAGTCCCTCCAGTCCGGCAAGTCGACATTCCAGGGGATCTTAGAAATCCAAATCTGGAAGTCATAAACTGCCTCCGAAACCAGTACCAGATCCGCCATCTTGAGGGGTGAGTGTCTGCTGCAGTATTTCATTGTTTAAAAGTCCCCCCTATGTTCCCTTCTTTCTTCAGGAGGTACCTCTAAGAGGAATCATAGGAATTGTGGGGTTTACAAGGACAGTCTATCCTCAGATTACCAAGGGTGCCTTGTCCCACCTGTATCAAAGAGGTCTTCTGTTTTATTTAGATCATAATGTTGAAATTACATACAACATGACCAAATCCTGACATGTTTCGTACCCTAGAACAGGGTCCTTATTCTTGGGTATCATGGACAAGTATGAATGCTGAATTTATAAGCGGAAACCTGAACTTGTCTCAGTGAATCAGTGTCCAAGTGAAAACATCTGATGTAGACTGATTTCTCCCTGTCTTGTCTTAAATGAACAAAAAAAACAAACAAAAAAAACACTGTTACCACAAAGAGCTTAATATACCATTGTGACACTAGGTGTGATCAAAGATACATAGTTTATAATTATATCATTCCAGATGTTGTAAAGTGTAAATAAGCGAATCTCTCAGCACCAGAAAGACTGCTTCTATTGTTCTGTTGTCAGCCTTTATACACAACTGTTATTGGTATAGAGAGGCTGCAACTATTATCCCTTGTTGTCAATCTTACAAGTCATAGAATAACTGTTATAATGTGGGAGAACTACTGCTTTTATTCTCTGTTGTCAGCTATTACTAACCAAGAAAAGGCTGTTATAATATGGGGGAACCACATCCACCATTCTCTATTGTCAACCTTAACAGGCTAGGTAAGAGACTATTGTAATATGGAAACCAACGTCTATTGTTCTCTGTTCTCAGCCATAGAAGCTGGCGAAAAAAAAAAAAAAAGGTGGTAATTTTAGTAGACGGAAACTGCACCTCTTACTCTTTTGGTTTTGGCTTATGTATGGAAGCACCAAGACTCAAGGCTGAGTTGAGAGATATTAGCCGTGCTGAAGTCAGGGAAATACATAAACAATCCACTAGGAAAGATGGGGGAACTTCAGATAAATCAGGCGGCTCTGAATGGGGTTCCAGAAAATTTTCACCTGCCTCTTCCTCAGCCTTGGATTCCTAATCTTCCTCAGACGTGGACGGCAGATGATGCTTCCCATCCTCTGAGGTGACACCCCTAGTTGAAGCTGTCCACTCCACTATGGGGCTGGTGGATGATAAAGATCCTGAATCCACACAAGACCTCATGTTGGAGGCCTGGAATGCAGGTCCGTGGTACCTGGAAGGCTGCAGCAGGAGCTCTTTGCCAGGCGGTGGCAGGTACATGTGTAACAAGGTCCATAATGGTCTGGGTCCAACAATTAGAAGACCAACTTAAAGGTAACGTGTCTAGTAAGGACATTATTTCCTCATTTCCACGTATACAGGGGGCGGCAGACGTCTAGCAGATGCTTCCATCGACTCGCTCAAATTATCTGCAAAGGTAGCAGCTCTTTCCAATTCAGCCAGAAGGGCCCTATAGTTGAAATGCTGGAAGGGAGACGTACAGTCCAGGAACAGACTATGCAGGATACCTTGTGAAGGAAACTTTTTGTTTGGATCACAACTGGATGACCTTCTGTCCAAAGCGGCAAACAATAAACAAGGATTTCCAGCTGTAAGAACTCCGTTCCCTCGTAACCGTCCGTTTCGGAGGAAGCAATTTTCCATACGGGGCCTCCCAGAGACCAGAACTCCTGGAAGGATAGATGGAAGAGGTCCTCAGGATTATGTTTGACCCATCATTCTCTACCAAGCCACAAGGCCCTCAATGACTCCACCATCCCAGTGGGGGGGAGGCTCTCCCTCTTCCTTGAGACTGTTTCCTCCAGCCCGTGGATTCTACAGATCATTGCAAAAGGGCTGACATTACAACTGAAGTCGCCCCCTCGGGGGTATTTTATTGTAACATCTATATGACACGGAGAGAAAAGAATAGTGATCTCCATCCTAGAGCACTTAGGGTGGATCATAAATCAGGAAAAATCTAGAACACAAACCTCAACAGTGTCGGTCTTTCTTGGGGCTGATCCTGGATTCAGTTGCTCAGAAGTCTTTTCTCCTGGAAGAGCAGATACTGAAGTCACAATCCCTGGTCACCTTGACGATTGAAAAACCAGTCATGACCCTCAGACAGGCTATGTCTCTTGTGGGGACCCTCACATCCTGCATCCCCACGGTTCCTTGGGCTCAGATAGATATGAGATCCCTTCAGATGGAGGTCCTGGTCTGACAGCAACAGTCAGGAGGCTTCTTGGATATGAGACTCCGCTTGGATCCAAAGGTGTTGCTTTCTCTGTCCTGGTGGCAGGACTTAACTCTATTATCCACAGGGGTGTCCGGGTGTCCCAACATCACGGATATCATCCCAACAGATGCAGGTCACTTAGACTGGGGAGCTTACCTGAGAACTCACCTGTTACAAGGACTATGGGACGATCATGTGAGGACTCAGTCCTCAAACTTCAGTGAACTAACTGCAATAAAATCAGCCAGGGATCATCCCATGACAATAGATGCAATGCCGATCCCCTGGTCACAGGGTCTTCTATATGCCTTTCCACCCCTGGTTCTTCTTTCGGCGGTGCTCAGGAAGGTTCGGGAAGAAGAGGCCCTCATTATCCTCATAGCTCACTTCTGGCCAAAAAGAGCCTGGTTCTGTTGGCTCCAAAGACTGGCAATATCAGACCCTTGGATACTGCCAGACAGGACAGACCTACTAGTCCAGGGACCAATGTGCCAACCCAAGGCTCCTACCCTCCACTTGACAGCGTGGCATTTGAAAGGTGGCTGCTCCTAGCACAGGGATTCTCCTGAGAATTTAGTAAAACTCTCCTTAAAAGTAGGAAGCCGGTCGCCACTGTTATTTAGGGAAGGGTCTGGTGAAAAATCCAGCAAGTTTCCTGGGCACAGATCGGGGGTCCCCCTTTCTTCCCGGCCATTCTGGAAATCCTTCAGTAAGGGTTGGATTGAACTTATCCACTAGCACCTTGAAGGTACAAGTTTTGGCCCTAGGAGCCCTCTATAAACATAACCTCAGAGAATAGATGGATTAGCAGGTTCATTAAATCCTGTGCTAGAGCGACTCCTGTCCTTTCTTCTCGCATGCCTCCCTGGGATTAAATCTTGTCCTTGATGCCCTTATAGACACCCCATTGAGCCCCTTTCAGCTGTTCCCTCCAAGACCCTGAAGGTGGTACTACTCATTGTTTGACGTCCGCTAGACGGGTGGGTGACCTACAGGCGCTCTCCATTGTCCATCCATATACCCAAATTTTGGTCGATAAGGTGGTATTGCGTACAGATCCCTCATAGCCTAAAGTGGTCAAGCCCTTCACAGGTCCCAGAAATTTATACTGCCTTCCAATGACAAAGTGAACAGGCTCCATAGCTTGGATGTAAGACTTGCCCTTATAACCTACTTAGATAGGACCAGGGAATTGTGAGAATCTCAGGCCCTGTTTTTGTTATTTTAAAGCCCACGGACTTTCCTTAGAACGTATCTACAAGCACCTTGGCTAGGTGGGCCCGGGATGCTATGTCGCTGACCTACTCAGCTAAGGGGGTGCCAGCTCCACTGGGTCACTTTCTACTACTTGGGCTGAGCGGGCAGAGGTGTCTATTGATCATATATGTAGGGCCGCCACTTGGTCCTCTTCCTCTACCTTTTTCTGTCACTATAGACTTGACTTGTCCTCCACGGCCGACCCTTCTTGGTAGACTGGTATTACAGGCGGTGGTCCCTCCCTAAGGTGATTGGTCTCTAGAATCTCTCAGGTGGTGCTGTCATGGGCGAAAGGGAAACATCTTAATTACTTACCGGTAATGGGATTTTCAGAAGCCCATGACAGCACCCTTAGTTCCCCCCTATTCACTTGTTATGGGCACCCTTCGGGGAGTGTTAGAGTTAATGGTGTATTCCTTTGGTGGTGGTGTGATTTAACATTTTTGTTTGTGTTTTGCTGGTCCTCTCTGGCTCTGTAAACCTACTGATGTGGAGGAGAGGTACCGCCTTTTTATCAGTGGGTTTCCTGTCCTGATGTGGGCGGATCCTATCTCTCAGGTGGTGCTGTCATGGGCTTCTGAAAATCCCATTACCGGTAAGTAATTAAGATTTTTTTCAATGATGTTCAGATCAGGGGCCATTGTAAAACCTTCAGCTTGCACCTTTTGAGGTCGTCTATTATGGATTTTCACATGTGTTTAGGATGATATCCATTTGAGGAAGCCATCCTCTTTTCAACTTCAGCTTTTTTACATATAGCGTTATGTTTGCATAAAGAATTAGTTGAAATTTCATTGAATCCATTCTTTCTTCTACCCGTAAAATGTTCTCCATGCCATTGGCTGCAGCAGAACCCCACCACATGATTGATCCACCCCCATGGTTAATGGTTGATGAGATACTTTTTTCTTGAAATTCTGTGTCCTTTTTTCTCCACTTCAATCATTGTGGCCAAAGAGTTCTTTTTTAACCTCCTCGCTTCACAGGACTTGTTTCCAAAATACATCATCTTCTTTAGATGTTCTTTTGCATACTTCTGACACTGAATTTTATGGTAAAAATGCAGGAGAGGTTTTCTTTTGATGACTCTTCCATGAAGGCCATATTTGTGCAGATGTCTCTGAACAGTAGAACAATGTACCACAACTCCAGAGTCTGCTAAATCTTCCTGAGGGTCTTTTGCAGTCAATCAGGGGTTTTGATTTGCCTCTCTAGCAATCCTATGAGCAGCTCTCACAGAAATTTTGCTTGGTTTTCCAGACCTTATCTTGACCTCTACTCTTCCTCGTAACTGACATTTCTTAATTACATTTCAAACTAAAGAAAGGGCAACTTGAAAACATTTTGCTATCTTCTTATAGCCTTCTCCTGCTTTGTGGGCCTACACCATTTTCATTTTCAGAGTGCTAGGCAGCTGCTTAGAAGAAGCTATGGCTGCTGTTTTTGGCACAAGGTTAAATGAGGCTTGGTTTTTATAAAGCTATGAAATTTGCATCACCTGGCATTTCCCAATGATGATAGTGAACAAGCTATAACCCTAACAGGCTAACTAAGGTCTGAAATCTTGGTCAGTTATCTGAGCACACAAATCTCCAAGGGTGCCCAAACTTTATCATCGGCCCATTTTCCTTTTTGTAATTTTTAAAATGTAAAAGATGAAAATGCATTTTTTTTTTTTGCTTCAAATGCAAAGGAAATGTGTGATATTTAACTTTATGCCATTTAGAGATCATTTCATCTTCAACTTGCTTAGCTGTTCACAATAACACTAATTTTGACCAGGGGTGCACAAACTTTTACATGCCACTGTAGGGGGGTTAAACTGGTGGAACCAGTGAGAACATTGTTCCAAGCAATCTAAAAAAAACCTGATGTCACATCCTATCTTTCCAATATGAAGAGGTGCAAACTGAACATGAAACAGTAACAAAAAGGAAACAATTGCAGTCTGTGGTGCTAAGATATGTGAAACAATGACTATGGGAATATAGACCGGCATTACTGCTATAAAAATATGTAAAAATTCAGATACTTGTTACACAAAAATCGCCAGTTTTATGTGTGCAACGACAAGACAACCTCTTTTTGTTGGGTTCCTATCAACCTAATGGCTCTCTTTGGGTTAAAAACCCTACAATTTATGGGCAGACAGGAACCTGCAAATGGAGAATTGAAATCGCCTGAGGCTGAAGAGCAGAAGTGCTCAATCAGAAGACCTGACCCTGTGTTCCAAGAAAAAGACCATGGCCCATCCTACCTTTCTTATGTGAACAGGTGCAAACTGAACATGAAACATAGTAACAAAAAGGAGAGTTGCACAATTTTTTGGCGTACATGCCTGCTCTTCACCCTTTAACCCAAAGAGAGGCATTAGTTTGATAGGGACCCAACAAATAGAGGTTGCCTTGTCATTGGGTGTTGGGTACACACAAAATTGGCCATTTTTGTGTGCTGCGTATCTGAATTTTTACATATTTTTCATAGCAGTAATGCATGTCTATAGTCCCATATTCATTATTCCACATATCTTAGCACCACAGAGTGTAATTGTTTCAGTTACAGCAGAAGGTGCGCTGTGTGATCAGCATAACGTATATAGGTCATGGAGCCCAAACTGACATTTGCTGAATTCTGGCATATGTATCAGATGATTAAAGGGAACCTTTCCCCTATGCCCTCCAAGCTAGCAAAATTCACGTGTGTGCCAAAATTCCCTGCCTAACCAGCCCTGTGTAATGCTATTTACTGAAATCCAATGCTTACAAAAAGCATTTCTAAAGTGCGCTGTTCCTATGCTAATTAGGACCTTGACTAGTCAAATGGGCGTTATTTCCCCAGACTAGTCACCCCTTTTTCCATGTTATCGTGCTCCAGGTGTGATAACATGATTTCCATGAGTTGGCGTCATCGCAGCTCTTGGAAATCTTATGCATGTGTGTGGCTCATGTCGACAGTGTAAGTGCAACTCAGTAGCCCGGTATATCAGTCTCTGCTTCAGAGAAGTGCACTATGCATGATCAGAAGAAGTTCCGCTTCTGCTGAAAGGAGCCTGACGCATGCACAGTGTTTCCAGGAGCTGCGATGATGCCGACCCACAGGGGCAAGACAACAGGGAAATAGGGTAGACTAGTCAAGGCATTATACAGGGCTGGTTAGGCAGGGAATTTTGACACTGACGCGCACACACACACACACACACACACACACATACACACACACACACACACACACACACACACTCTTGAATGTTGCTGGGTTGGAGGGCATAGGGGACCTCATAGGTTCCCCTTAAGGACTTGAGAGGCTCTATGGAACTATAAAATATCTTAAATGGTTGCTATGAGCAACTGCACTTCTTTTTGACAATTTATTATTATGCAAGATCTGCAAGGTTTTGTATGTTCTCCTTTTTGTTTGAGTGGGTTTCTTCTGGGTGTTGCGGTTTCCTCCTCCAAAGCAAAAAATGTCCTCAGAGGATAATTGATTGTCTGTCTGCAAAAATTGACCTTTAGTGAGTATTGGGGGACTGCTCAAAACTCTACACTAAAAATTGTGAGCTGGAGTCTGTGCGTACTCTTTCACTTGTTTTGATAAATATTTCCCAGGTATGCACACTTCTAAGTATCTAGCCACAACGCAGGGATATGACTGCTCAAACTGGAGAAAGGCTATAAATAAGCTGAGCCTGGGTGTCCCTTATTCTTCTTATATAAGGCCTGTCTCATCTATAGGGACAGATGCATCTAAGGCTAAGTTCACATTTCCGTTGTTTTGCATCAGTCACAATCCGTCGCCTAGAGAAATTACGGTATCCTGCAAAATATTTTGCAGGAATCCAGTTTTTCCCCATAGACTTCTATTAGTGACGGATTGCGACTGATGATGCTGCGTTGCATCCGCTGCGTCGCGGTCAGTCATTTTTTTAACTGACCGCCGGGCGGGAGCAATGCATCCTGTAACGTTTTTTGAGTAGCGCAATCCGTAGGATTTTGCTGCGCATGCTCTCTGGCTCCCTGCCCCCGTAACCAGGATACACATCGGGTAACCAAGCAATGCGCTTTGGTTAGTTACCCGATATTTACAGTGGTTACGGGTGCAGGGAGCCAGCGCTAAGCGGTGTACGCTGGTATCCAAGAGAAATATCGGGTAACCAAGCAAAAAGTGCTTTGCTTTTACCTGATATTTCCCCTGGCTGTGCAGGGAGCCTGACACTTCCCCACTCGGCTCCACCCCCTTCCGCACTTAGCATGTACTCACACACTCACCTGTCCCCAGCCCTGCAGCCCCCGCGGCACTGACGTCCTCAGTGCCACGGCCTCGCTCGGCTCCACCCAACCCGAACTCCGCCCCCTCGTGCTCCGCCCCCGCACACAACGGAGTCCGACAAAGACAATTCTGTTCTTTGTCATCTGTTGTACAGCGCATCAGTCACATGCGTCAAGCATGTGACTGATGCATAACAACGGAAATGTGAACTTGGCCTAAGCGATCTGGCTCACGTTTTATTAGCTCGTATAATGTTTACCACTTTGTTTTTCTGCTGTTGCTGGATTGTGACGTTACTTGGCAGAATAGCTCTAGTAGATGTACAGTAACTATAAGTTGTACTCCCGGCTGATTTTCTATATACCGTATGTACTACGGATGAATGCCTTACTCGCTGTGTGTCATGAATGCCACCTCTGTTTCTCACCAGTATTCGCCAGCCTGCATTCTTGTGCTGGCATTAGTGAGGTCATTAATGGCCGCGTGCAGAAAGACTGTTAACGCATTACTGCCCAATAAACAAAACCATCTTCTCATGGCTTTCAGGTGTCTTCTGCTAGTGGCATGATGACTTTAAGATTACTTTTATTTTACGCATATTACATTTTTTTTTTCCTTTTTGTTATTGTAGTGAAATTAACTTGCTCACTATAGAAGATGACGATGCTGTCAACTCAAACGCTTCAGAACAAAAGGCAAGTGTCCAGTGTGTCTGTGTTGTAGCTTGGTAAATCCTCATATACACTGGTGTAATAGTGCTTTGTGTAGTCAGGATCCATAGACGGCAGTGGCCCTATACTACATCTGTGCGTTACAAATTGTATACAGCAGACACTTTGTTTTACGTCTCCTTCACACACAAATAAGCGAAAAGAGCCAGAATTCTAGCGTAGTTTGCACCACAAGAGCCAGAATTCTAGCGTAGTTTGCACCACAAGAGCCAGAATTCTAGCGTAGTTTGCACCACAAAACTGTTCATCATGACTTGCACCATATTTAGGATCTGTATTAGACTATTTTTTTATGACATGGCTTACCGTGGGTCGCAGTGCAAAGAACATGCGCCGTAATTGTGCTGCACACTTTGATAGATACTGTAAGCTTGAGTAGACTACCTTAGGCTATGTGCGCACGTGTGCGTAATTCATGCAGTTACGCTGCGCTTTGTAGCGCAGCGTAACTGCATGCGTCCTGCCTCCCCTGCACAGTCTATGGAGATTGTGCAGGGGCCGTGCGCACGTGGCGTTTTAGAGCGCAGCGCTTCGGCTTCTGCCGAAGCGCTGCGTTCTAAGAAGTGACATGTCACTTCTTCCGTGCGCTTTGCCGGCAGCTCCTGCTCTGTCTATGGCAGGAGCTGCAGGCAGAGCGCATGGAATCGGCTTTTTTTTTTTTTCACTACAGTCATTTCTGCAGCGATTAAAGCGCACATGTGCTCTTCAGATCGCTGCAGAAATTTCTGCAGTGACTGTACGAAACGTGCGCACATAGCCTTAAAGTGAATCTCTCAGTAGGGTTTTGCATTTGAGAGCAGCATAATGTGTGTGCTGAAACCCCGATTCTGCATGCTGTAATTTTTATACAATCACAGTTTTCTCTCCTGCAGATCTAGTAGAGTTCTGAATGCTGAGCCCTGTATAATGCCACCCCCTCCATTGTTTGGCAGCTTTTGCTGTACACTGTAAATTGACATAAAGCTGCTAATCAGTGGTGGGAGTGGGGGTACACAGAGCAGTTGACTACGAGGCACCAGACACCTAGTCCAATAATGATAATCCCCTGTTGATAAAACACTGAGCATCACACAGCCTAGTAAGTGATACATCACTGGAATCACAGTTTCGGAGTCTGCATCATGCCGCTCTCGGATTATATATCAAAAACCTGGTGACAGATTCCCCTTAAAATTGGACAGGTTTATCAACTAGCATGGGCCACCTTGATAAATTTGGTGCATATTACTGTCTGGTCTATGCGGAAGGAAGGAGGTGGGCGGGATGTTTAAGTCTCGCTCATCTCCGCCCCTCCGCTTCTATTGGCCGCCTGCTGTGTGACGTCGCTGTGACACCGCACGACCCGCCCCCTTAGGAAGGAGGAGGTTTGCCGGCCAGAGCGACGTCGCAGGGCATGTAAGTCCGTGTGACGGGAGTAAGCGAGGTTGTGCGACACGGGTAGCGATATGCTCGTGTCGCACAACCGATGGGGGCGGGTACGATCGCTAGCGAGATCACAGCGTGTAAAGCCCACTTTAGGCTTGCCTAATACTGAACTACAGAGACTTTATGATGTTGTGTCAATTCTGCGCATGTAGTAGTGCCCTGTGCATGGACATCAATGTTTTTTGCATGTATTTCCTTATTTTCACAGGCCAGTCAATTACGGTCCAGAACTGTTCATGGTACAGGAGACCCCTGTAGGACATATGAGAAAAGAGGGAAACAACCTTACCTAAGAGGTGGTAAAGGCAATGCAACGGGAATGAACATGTTAGGAGCAAGCAAGAAACTGGGGTAAGCTTTCTATGATGTGCCCTGCTGCTAAGCCCATACATGTTACCAGGATAAGCAAATGTGCTACATGCAGGTATCGCCATAAGAATATAATGCCAATGTGCTTAGAGTGTGAAAGCATATGAAAACAATAGGAAACCGCTACCAAGTATTTGCTCAACCCTACCAGCAAAATAATTCCTTGTTTTTCGTATAGAATTAAAAGCATTCTCATCTTGCTAATTGTTGAAATTGAAAAGCGCTTGTAAACACAAGGAACAATGTCATTTTTCATTCAGTAGGTTACAGCTCATTGCAACAGGTCACCTCATAGGTGGCTGGTTTCCTAGGTAAGAGCAGGCACTTGCAAGCTGTTTGCTTCTCCAGCTTGTAGGCGCTGCTCTGCAGCTGGCTGAATCTCTGGAGCCAGTCACTTCCACTGTCCCAATGCTGCAGAATTAGGCTACTTTCACACATCAGTTTTCTGTATTCAGGCACAATCCTTTTTTTTCCTGATCCAACGGATCCGGCGAAAAATGTAATAACCTTATCCACCGGATCCGTTTTTTAATGTATCCGTTATGCCGGATGCGTAAAAAAACGGATCCGTTTTGCATCCGTTTTTTTTTTTTTTTTTTTTTTTTGCTGGATACGTTTTTTTAAAACATTGGAGCATGCTCAGTTTACAAAAACGGATCCGGCAGCCGCATCCGTTTTTGCCGCATTGCGCCGGATCCGGCGTCCATAGGCCTCCATTGTAAAACACGCCGTATCGCGGTATCCGGCGCGATGCGTTTTTTTTGCCGGACAAAAAAACATTACAAGATACATTGCATCCGGCCGCCGCTTTAATTAATTTTGCCGCATCCGGAAAAAACGGATGCAACGCAAAGCCATCAGGCACAATCCGGTAACAATGCAAATCTATGGGGATAAAACGGATGCGGTATCGGATCCGTTTTACCCGTTTTTTCCCGGATTGTGCCTGATGGGAAAAATCCTGATGTGTGAAAGTAGCCTTAAGCTGCCTCTGCTAGTAGCAGCAGACAGCGCGCACGTCTGCACTGTCCTGTGGGGGTATCCTGAGGTATTCTTGTACAGTTGTTTTTTTTTTTTTAATTTGTTTATTAAGTACCAGTGATCAACCAGGTACAAATAAGAGCATGTACAATGCTTACGTATGAAACTGTAAAAGGATTCTGTACGGAGATACACATATGCCAGGTACCTGGGGTGCACATGCACCTTAATGAGAAAGAGAACAAAAGAAGAAAGCATAGAACACATAATAACAATATCATAGTGACTGTTTCTGCCATAGGCACCAACCGAGGAACATTCAACATTAATACCAGAAAATATATTTACTACAATGGAAGAGCGAACGGGCGATGCAGACACTTATTACACTTAGGCGGGTAGTGTCAGAGGAGAGGAGTTCCACATCTCCCAGACCTTTATAATATTTCTCAGGGCAACCCCTATTTTGATATACTGTCCATTCTTAAGGAAACACTGCATTTACCAGCTCCACCCATGTACGCACTGTCAGGGGGAGAGGGGGGGTGGAGTTGACTGCTCATCCATCTCAGGGCAATGAGTTTCCTGGCCATAAATAGGGATTCCTGAAGAAATATTTTGTGGGGATGAGACCAGGTTCCCTCATCCAAGACTACAAACAGCCAGAGTAATGGGTCAAGAGGTATCAGGGAGGACAGAAGCTATAGCACCTCATGCCACGAGGCAGCGATTACCGGGCAGCCCCAGAACATATGGACGAAGTCAGCGTCCTCCCCATAACACCACGGACCCTCTGATGTCTCTTGGCGTCGCATCTTAAACAACCTCAGTGGGGTAAGATATGCCTGGTGTACTGTATAGATTTGGATCATTTTGTTGTTAATTGATGAGGAGACCTTTAGTAGGCCATTCAAAGACTTCCTCCCAGTTATCCTCCTGCATGTTCGGAACCAGCAGCCCCCACCTCTCCTTGACTGCCAGAGGTTGGCACTGATTCCCCACGGACAGTAGGTTTGTATACAAAGATGAGATCAAGCCTTTCAGGCCCTGGGACCGAAGTGTCCCTATCAAGGGAAAAGAGTAGATGAAAACTGTACCAGGAGTCCCCCTCATGTGGTGCTGGATCGCCGTTCTAAGCTGCAAGTACCTGGAAAAATGGCACCTAGAGCTTGTTTAGTTTAATGCCGCACGTTACCCTCTTACCGGGCAGGTATTGTGGCAATTTTAGCCTTCCTTTGGAATGTACCAGAGATTCATCTATGCAGATCTTTTTGGGATTTGTACGCCTAAGCAAATTTTACTGGCTGAATTTTATGTAGACGATCAAGGTTGGGATCATCTCGGGGACAACACTGTGCATTATCACTATAATGCAAAAATTATTAGATTGCTTCAAATTGTGTCCTTGTCATGGCCATACGGAATACTGTTATGCTGTATAGTATATGAGTACTCCAGTATCGCTGAAGCTCTGTGTTTTTCACTAGGCCCATATGCAGCACAAAAATCCAAAATGTCATTTTTGCTGCGTTTACAGGGGTCCATCTGGCAAATGAAGTTTTATTGAAAAATTGATGGGCATATAAATTTGTCTGGGCCACCGTAAGATTTGTTATATTCTCACTGAACAAGTAATTGAAAAAGTAAATTTCAGTGAAGCTTGTAGTGTCATATTAGATTCCTGAGCTGCCCAAGAAATTCCAAATAACAAGCTGATAAATTTTAGGGGCTGGAGTCCATATGGGATCAATTGCTAAAGGGGTTGCCACCTTGCTGGGGGTTCCTCCTCATCAGATGAGGAGGAGGATGACGAAAAATGGAGGAATGCGGGATTTTCCTCACGGCATGATTCTGTGTCTGAGGCAATGATGGTGTTTGTCTCCTCTGCTGAATAACATCTTTTTTCGCCATTTTTATTTATTCTTCTAACCAGTGGGGTTGTGTGTAAGGCTGCTTTCACACATCCAGTTTTTGCTGAGCGGCACAATACGGCGCTTTGCAGAAAAAACGCAACCGTTTTTTTTGCCGCCGTTGCTTTTTTTCCTCATAGACTTGCATTAACGCCGTATTGTGCCGCATGGCCTTGCGTTGCGTCCGGTTTTTGCCGGATGCGGCATATTTAGCCCATACGGCGGCCAGATGGAATGTTGCCTGGCACTTTTTTGTGCGGCGAAAAAACCGCATCGCGCTGGATCCGGCGCGATGCGGCGCGATATACAATGCAAGCCTATGGACACTGGATGTGGCGTCCTGTGGCAAAAACCGCATCCGGCGGCCGGATGCGTTTATTTGAACTGCGCATGCTCAGTATCAAGCCGCATCAGTCAAAAAACGGACGGGCCGAATGGAAAAACTTATGCAACGGATCAGTTTTTTTCGCCGCATCCGTTGCATAGGTTTTTGAGCCGGATTGTGCAGCTCAGCACAAACCGGATGTGTGAAAGCAGCCTAAGGCTACTTTCACACATCAGTTTTTTCCCATCAGGTACAATCCGGAAAAAAACGGGTAAACCGGATCCGGTATCGCATCCGGTTTATCCCCATAGACTTGCATTGTAACCGGATTGTACCTGATGGCTTTGCGGTGCATCCGGATGCGGGAAATTTTTTCCGGATGCGGCAAAATAAATAAATGCGGCGGCCGGATAGAACGTTCCCTGCAACGTTTTTTGCTCCGGCAAAAAAACCCGCATCGCGCCGCATCCGGCCGCTGCGGCGCATTTTCAATGCATGCCTATGGATGCCGGATGCGGAAAAAAACGCATCCGGCCGCCGCATGCGTTTTTTTCCACTGCGCATGCTCAGTAGCGTGCCGCAACCGGAAAAACCGGACCGGCCGCATGTAAAAACTTATGCAAAGGTTTCGGTGTATTCACCGCATCCGTTGCATAGGTTTCACAGCCGGATTGAGCCGCAGTGCTCAAACCGGATGTGTGAAAGCAGCCTAAGCAGTTCTTTTACACTTGTGTTGTGTGGGGCGTGTGTAAAGGGTGCTTTTTATTACATTTACTAGAAAAAGGAGAGGGGGGGGGGGGAGTTAAAAATTATGAAAAAAAAAAAAACACAAAACACTTGGGCTGTGTGCACATGTTGTGTTTTTGAGTACAGATTTGTCACAAAATTGCAAGCAAATCCTGATGCCAGCAAAGTCAATGAGAATCCTGAAGTGTCATGCACATGAGTATTTTCTCCTTGCAGATTTCGTGCACAAAACAATCTGCTGCATGTCAATTCTTTGAGCATTTTTGCAGTGTATTTTCACACATTGCCTTTAATTTGTAAAACATTACTTTTTTCACTGCGTTTTTCCTGCTAAGAGATGCAGAAATAGTGCATACATTTCTGCAACCAAATACTCAACCTGTGCACATACCCTTAAGAAAAAACCTAAAAGAAAAATCCGTAGAAACAAAAACCTTGCATAAAAAAAATTGTGATGTTCACTGCACTAATGCACTACCTATAAAACTACTCAGCGCTATTATTTTTTTTTCTGGAAGAGAAAAACGAAAGCCAGCAACGACCGCTCCACTAATGCGTTACCTATGAAGCTATCCGACATTGTTAGGCGATGTGTGTACACTGAGAAATTTCTGCACCAAATCTGCAGCTCTTGGCAGAAAACTGCACCAAAAACGCAACAAGTTTTGACACTTTCATGCATTTGGAGTGGAAAAGGGCTGGAAGAATTGACATGCTTCAGATTTATTTCTGCACCAAATCTGCAATGGAAAGAAAAGCAACATGTGTACAACACTTCAGGATTCTCATTGACTTTGCTGGCATAAGGCTTTGCATACAGTCTTGTGACAAAACTCCACAAAAATATGCATCAAAAAACGTACTATGTGCACATAGCCATACACAGGTCTGCAAGGGTAAAATTGTTTGACAAGTAAGAGGTGATTTTTATATACTTTCAATCACGGAACTCAGTAAAGATATAAACATTTTTTACTAACACGGACTCCATAGGATTTGTTTTGCACAATACTTTGACCCCTTTGTGTGAGCTGCCGTAGATGATTTTGGTTTAAAGGGAAGAAAGAGCGCTTTCTTTTTGCCGTGCCTATGATCTGGGGAGAACCACAAAGGCCGCGTGCACATGTTGAGTTTATGGTGAGGGTTTTTTTCCCCTCAATATTTCTAAGCCAAAACCAGGCGTGGAACAATCAGAGGAAAAGTTAAAAGGCTGAGCACACACAGCGAAAAAAAATGGAGCAAGTGGAATGCGATAAAAAAATGTTACTCTATGGGCTCGCTCCCATAGGCGATTTTTTTTTTTTTTATTTTTTTTTCAGCCCTAATAGGGCTGAGAAAACAATCGCAGCATGCTGCGAGTGGAATTCGATCAGTGTTCTCTCATACAAGTCTATGGCAGCTGGCAGGGATTAACCTAACACGATCCATGACGTACCCAGTGCGTAATGTGTCGTGAAGAGGTTAAGGCTGTGTGCGTAATCACCCCATCCATTTGATCAATGATCCCCCCCATCATCATCATCATCATCAATGATCCCCTCCCATGATCAATCACAGTATGTCACTTGGATTTTTTTTTTATACAAATTTTATTGTCAAACGCTGTGATTGGCTGGTAGGTCAGAATTGAAAAGCCAATCACAGCGATTGCCATGTAGGGGATGGTCTTCTGTCAGGAACTTGCAGTGCCGCACATGTACAGCAGTTTATGGGATGATTCATCCAACGAATGTCATGAAGGGGTTAAGAGCACATTTATGTTGCTCATTCACTTGGCAGAGGAAGCCAGTCACTGATTTCAGCCATTATGTGCTATACATGCATATGTCACCAAAGCGCACTGGGTTAGCTACATGGGTCATGTAACTTGATGGATATGACTATCTCTGCTAGGCAGGTGAGGACTACAGGCCACTTTACTCGCTGTGATATCGGTACCGATATCGCTAGTGTGGGTACCCGCCCCTATTGGTTGTGCGACATGGGCAAATTGCTGCCCGTGGCGCACAACATCGCCCAGACCCGTCACACATACTTACCTGCCCTGCGACGTCGCTGTGACCGGCGAAACGCCTCCTTTCTAAAGGGGCGGTTCGTTCAGCGTCACAGCAACGTCACAGCTGCGTCACTGAACTGCCGCCCAATAGAAGCGGAGGGGCGGAGATGAGCGGGACGTAACATCCCACCCACCTCCTTCCTTCCGCATTGTGGCCGGGAGGCAGGTAAGGAGAGGTTCCTCGTTCCTGCGGTGTCACACGTACTCATGTGTGCTGCCGCAGGAACGAGGAACAACTTCGTTACTGCTGCAGCAACGATATTTGAGAATGGACCCCCATGTCATTGATGAACGATTTTACACGTTTTTGCAACGATGCAAAATTGCTCAAAGGTGTCACACGCAACGGCATCGCTAAAGCGACCGGATGTGCGTCACAAGTTCCGTGACCCCCAACGAGATCGCTTGAGCGATGTCGCAGCGTGTAAAGCGGCCTTACCTCTGCTTGTTGATAGAGCTGCTAAGGGATTAAATTAGTAGTAATAGTGTAATATGTTAACTTATATCCTCCTGTTAGCCAGATTTAAAAAAATAAATAAAAAATGAATAAAATCAAAGTCAACTCTTGTTACTAAAAAGAACCTGTCACCATGTTTTTCCCTTATGAGCTGCAGCCACCACCAGTGAGCCCTTATAGACCATTCCAGAATGCTGTATATAAGAGCCCAGGCCGCTCTGTATAATGTAAAAAAAAACCTTTATTATGCTCTACTAGGGGGTGGTCCGGTCCGATGGGTGTCGCTTCACTTGGTCTGGCACCAACTCCATTTTGTGCGATCCCTGTCCTGCTGCCCAGCCCCATGTGGATGGCACGGCCTACGTCATCCACACAGACAGGGCCGGCTCCAGGTTTTTGTGGGCCCTGGGCGAAATTGTCTCAGTGGGCCCCATTCACACATAGACATGCACAGATACACATACAGGCACACGTACACATACTTATTTAAAGAGAAATTCACAAAAACACATAGACATAAATCTAGACACAGTCATATACACTGCCATACATAGATACATATCATACATACACACACACATTATTTTTATATATTTATCCTGTATATATATTTCTAATATTGGGAAGCCGGCAACAGCCTCAGTCACCTCCCGGCTTGTCTAACAGACATGGCCGCACATAGGGCACACTAACACTGCTGTATATACATCACAAGAGAGGTCTGGGGTGGGGGGGACATACAGCACCTGGGTGGAGGGGACATACAACTCTGGGGGTATAGTAGTATGCAGCCCCATATTGTGTTATGAAGCCCCCATTGTCCTCCATATAGTATTATGTAGCCCCCATATGCACTATGCAGCCCCCATATAGCACAATGCAGACCCAGATAGCATTAGGCACCTTCATGTAGTATACAGCACACATATAGCACAATGCAGACCCAGATAGCAATAGGCACCCTCAAGTAGTACACAGCCCCTAAATACCACAGTGCAGAGCCAGATAGCATTAGGCACCCTCATGTAGTACACACCACCTACATAACACAGTGCAGAGCCAGATAGCATTAGGTATCCTCATGTAGTACACAGACCTGTATAGTACAGTGCAGACCCAGACAGCACAGTGGAGAGCCAGATAGCATTAGGCACCCTCATGTAGCATACAGCTTGTATATAGCATAGCCTGTATATAGCACAGTGCAGAGCCAGATAGCAGTAGGCACCCTCATGTAGAATACAGTGATTAATACTCAGTGGCGTAACTAGAGTTTGATGGGCCCTGGTGCAAAATTTGGATCGGGGCCCCCCTCCACGTACACCGACACTTAGGGTGCGGGATAATGACACTGACACTCGGGGTACAGGATAATGATGCTGACACTTGGCTCTTACCCTCAGCACCCAGGTTTCCCATGATCTGAAATCCCTCTATCAGTACCCAGCTTTCCCATGTTCTGATATCCATCTTTCCCTCAGCACCCAGCTTTCCCATAACAGAGTAAAGCTGGGTGCTGAGAGATGTATAGCAGAGCATGGGAAAGCTGGGTGCTGAGGGAAATAGCCTTTTTCCCTCAGCACAAAACATTCCCATCCCATACTTGTATCTTTGTCCTCCTTGTATATAGATCTCCAAATACTATAATGGCCCCCACATAGCCTTCCGTATAATATAAAGGGTCCCACATAACCCGTCATATATTATAATGCACCCCCATAGTTCTCCATGTATTATAATTCACCCCATAGTACTCCATATATTATACTGCACCACAGTCCTCCATGTTTTATAACGCACACCCATGTGTGACCATGTGTAAGGTAGCCTCCATATTCCTCCATTTATTATAATGTAGCCCCCATAGTGCTATATGTATTATAATGTAGCGCCATAAATCATCATTTTGTATTATGCAGCCCCATACTCCTCCATGTATAATGCAGCCCTAGTCCATGTATAAGGTGTCCTTCATGTTTATTATGCAGTCCCATAGACCTCCATGTATCATGGAGCCAGGCCCCTCCAGGCCTTCATGTGTCATGCAGGCAGCAAAATAAAAAACAAGTACTTCTCTTCTCCTTCCAACCCTGCGACTGCGGTAGTTACGCCCCTGCCCCCATGTCACACACCCTGCACCCCCATATCACACACACTACACCCCCATATCTCACACACCCTGCTTCCCATACAGCCTGCACCCCCCATATCACACACACTACACCCCCATATCACACACACTACACCCCCATATCTCACACCCTGCTCCCCATACAGCCTGCACCCCCCATATCCCACACACACTGCTTCCCATACAGCCTGCACCCCCCATATCCCACACACACACACTGCTCCCCATACAGCCTGCACCCCCCATATCCCACACACACACACTGCTCCCCATACAGCCTGCACCCCCCATATCCCACACATACACTGCTCCCCATACAGCCTGCACCCCCCATATCCCACACACACACACTGCTTCCCATACAGCCTGCACCCCCCATATCCCACACACACTGCTTCCCATACAGCCTGCACCCCCATATCACACACACTACACCCCCATATCACACACACTACACCCCCATATCTCACACCCTGCTCCCCATACAGCCTGCACCCCCCATATCCCACACACACTGCTTCCCATACAGCCTGCACCCCCCATATCCCACACACACACACTGCTCCCCATACAGCCTGCACCCCCCATATCCCACACATACACTGCTCCCCATACAGCCTGCACCCCCCATATCCCACACACACACACTGCTTCCCATACAGCCTGCACCCCCCATATCCCACACACACACTGCTTCCCATACAGCCTGCACCCCCATATCACACACACTACACCCCCATATCACACACACTACACCCCCATATCTCACACCCTGCTCCCCATACAGCCTGCACCCCCCATATCCCACACACACTGCTTCCCATACAGCCTGCACCCCCCATATCCCACACACACACACTGCTCCCCATACAGCCTGCACCCCCCATATCCCACACACACACACTGCTCCCCATACAGCCTGCACCCCCCATATCCCACACATACTGCTTCCCATACAGCCTGCACCCCCCATATCCCACACACACACTGCTCCCCATACAGCCTGCACCCCCCATATCCCACACACACACACTGCTCCCCATACAGCCTGCACCCCCCATATCCCACACACACTGCTTCCCATACAGCCTGCACCCCCCATATCCCACACACACACACTGCTCCCCATACAGCCTGCACCCCCCATATCCCACACATACTGCTTCCCATACAGCCTGCACCCCCCATATCCCACACACACACTGCTCCCCATACAGCCTGCACCCCCCATATCCCACACACACACTGCTCCCCATACAGCCTGCACCCCCCATATCCCACACACACACACACTGCTCCCCATACAGCCTGCACCCCCCATATCCCACACACACTGCTTCCCATACAGCCTGCACCCCCCATATCCCACACACACACACTGCTCCCCATACAGCCTGCACCCCCCATATCCCACACATACTGCTTCCCATACAGCCTGCACCCCCCATATCCCACACACACTGCTTCCCATACAGCCTGCACCCCCCATATCCCACACACACACACTGCTCCCCATACAGCCTGCACCCCCCATATCCCACACATACTGCTTCCCATACAGCCTGCACCCCCCATATCCCACACACACACTGCTCCCCATACAGCCTGCACCCCCCATATCCCACACACACACACACTGCTCCCCATACAGCCTGCACCCCCCATATCCCACACACACTGCTTCCCATACAGCCTGCACCCCCCATATCACACACAATACACCCCCATATCTCACACACCCTGCCCACATATCTCACCCTGCCTGTACCCCAACTTACCCCTCTCAAACACTCTGCACCCCTTCACATCCTTCTGTCAGTCTGCAGCCCTCATATGCCACTCACCCTGCAACTCCATCTTCCCTCATATGCACTCACCCTGCAGCCCCCCTCACCCTCATGTCCCCTCTTTTCTTATTACCAGTCATGTGTCTATTATCTCCTTCAGGATTCAGTTCTCTTGCTTTCTGCCCGGCCTCCTGTGTCTCCTCCCACACAGTCACATGGGCGTGACATCATCGCAGGTCCTGCAGGATGGCTTAATCCGTCTTCTGTGCAGGTCAGGCCTAGCACTGCTGCAGCTCAGACACGGCTGGCGGCCTCTCCAGGTCAGGGGCCCCTCTACTGACACTGGGCTCCGCTGACTCACAGGCCGGCCACTACACAGCGGCACTACACATAGGGGCCCGGCAGCCGGCTCTGCAGAGCGGCTGCCGGGCCCCTATGTGTACTAGTGCCGCTGTGTAGTGGCCGGCCTGTGAGTCAGCGGAGCCCAGTGTCAGTAGAGGGGCGGCTCACTTCTCCTCGTTCCCCCGCTGATCCGGTCTCCTCGGCGCGTCGTCCATTGCTGTCGCTCACTCTGACCTCTCAGCAGGCGCGCAGTGATGACGTCACCGCGGTCCTCTGCAGAGCTGTCAGAAGAACGCCGACAGTCACAGCGGGGAGCATGATAAGAGAGAGAGCGCGCCGCTCACTCTCTCATCATTGCTCTCAATTGTATCTGCACCTGCGATGCCGATGCAATTGAAAGCTCGATCCTCGGCGGGGGGCGGTGACAGCGCGGCCACCGGGCCCCCCTGAGTAGCGGTGCACTACTCCTCCCACCGCGAGTGGGCCCCCCCGGCAGCTCAGGGCCCCGGCATTTGACCGGGTTTGCCGGGTGCTGGCGCCGGCCCTGCACACAGAGTTCTCCATTGCGCTCCTGCGCATGCACATTTTCATCGCAATGGAGGCCTCTGTGTGGTTGACGTAGGCTGAGCAGGTGGACGGTGATTGCACAAGATGGAGGAGGCACCGAACCGAGAACAGCAACACCCATCGCATCGGACCCCCCCCTAGGTGAGTATAATAAAAGTCATTTTTACACTATACAGAGCGGCGTGGGTTCTTACATAGAGTATTCTAGAATACTGTATATAAGTGCTGACTGGTGGTGTCCGCAGCTCATAAGGAAAAAACCTGGTGACAGGTTCCCTTTAAAATTGTATGTGTGCGGCAACTTGTCCACTAGTAACAGATCCTGGCACCTGTCCATGCGGGGGCTCAGTCAGTTCTCCACATGGCATAGCATATGATTTTTTTTCCCTATAGGGAATCTATCAAAGGTTTCTCAATTCGAGGGCAGTGGAAAATGGCGATAGACAAACTGGTCAAGCCAGGTCACTTTTTTGTCTTCTTGCTGTCATTTGGATGAAATAACTGTTTTTGTCTGCTGCAGCTCTGCTACTTCTCTAAAAGATGAGCTCCTGCTATGCTATACACCTCTCAATGATCAGCTCTATCTAACCCAACAGTGGTGAGGGCAGGGAAGCAAGAGCTCATGAATATTGAGGACTAATAATAATTTTCTATAACGCCAACACATTCAGCCGCATTGTACAATTAACTATAATAAATTGGAAGCACCACTCTCCTACATTGTATTGCACGTAAAACCTATGTATTTAGAAATCGTTGTGCCTGTATATGTATATGTGTGTGTATATGTGTGTATATATATATATATATATATATATATATATATATATATATATATATATATATATATATATATATATATATATATATATATATATTATACTATTTTGTAAACTTATTTTTTTTCCCCCATCATAGAGAGAATGCGCAGAGCATTGTCCACCCTCAGGGGACTATAGTGCAGGGAAGGATATTTCATCACATAAATACCCCTCAGACGGTCTTGAAAACCGCTGCACAGAGGTAAGTTGTAAACTTTGGGTGCGATTCATTTTGCACTAGCGTCATTTTTTTTTTTTTTGTCTGGGTTTTGGCGTTTCTAACCTGATTGGTTTCCAATTCTTCTTTTAATTTGCACCTTTTCAAAGTCTTTTGTATGTCTTCACTTATTTGTTGTGTTCTTGTAATGTTTTGTAATGTGGGTTTTGTTTATGCATTCCCAATGTTTGTGGCCGATTCATCGATTGCAATTCTACAAACTATAAAAATTTTCACACAAACACTGTCCAGTCTGATCTGGTTGATTTTTTTATATGTCTAAATGTTTTATGCAAATTTAGCGACATTTTCATAGAAGCATATACATTTTTTCTTTGTAAAGTCACAAAAAAGGTAAAAGTAACAAATTCAAAAGACTTTCTGATTTTTCTGCAAAATTCATGACACACTTGCACCATTTTTTTAAAAAAAAATTGGTGCAATCAACATCAACAAGTAACAGAAGACAAAAAAAAAAAAATGACAAAAAAAAATCACAAATGAAGTGTTTGTTTGCGAAAGCTTGAAGAGTTAAGCTGGGTTTACACACTGCAACATCTCAAACGACATCGCTGTAACGTCACCGGTTTTGTGACGCAATAGCGATGTTGTTTGCGATGTTGCAGTGTGTGAAACCTATCAGCGACCCGGCCCCTGCTGTGAAGTTGTAATCGTTACAAATCGTTCAGGACCATTCCTAGGTCCTTTGTTTCCCGCTGTGCAGCATGAAGTTTCAGTGTGTGAAGACTTTGCAGCGACTTTGTTAGCAACTTCCCTTTCAAAAGGCTGCTTATCAACGTCCCCAACAACCAGCTAGGTCGCTCTGCAGGTCCGGATCGCTGTTGAGTTGTTGGCCAGGTTTGCCTGTTTGAACGCTCACCAGAGACTTAGCAGAGACTTAGGGAGGTCGCTATTGCGTCACCAAACCGGTGACGTTACAGCGATGTCCTTTGCGATGTTGCAGTGTGTAAACCCAGCTTAAGGGTATGTGCACACAATCAGGACTCACTCCGTCCTGGATGCAGAGGGTCCTGACCTGCAGGGCTGCGAGTCTCCTCCGCAGGAGACCGCAGCTGCTTGTACTCAAGATCAGGGTTCATTGCGCTGCGGTCTCTCGCTTGTGTTCTCCCTATGGAGGACGCATGCAAATCCGCAGCAAACAATTGACATACTGCGGCACGGAAAGCAGTGTTTTAGACGCAGCGAAAACACGCTACATCCAAAACGCTGCAAACACTGATCGTGATCACGCAGCCTTAGACACATTTTCATTTTTCTCTGCAAAATTGTAGATTCACATTGAAGGCATCAAAACTAGGAATTAACACCTGTGGAATGAAATACTTAACAAAAAAGTGTGAAACAACTGAAAATATGTCTTATATTATAGGTTCTTCAAAGTAGCCACCTTTTGCTTTGATTACTACTTTGCACACTCTTGGCATTCTCTTGATGAGCTTCGAGAGGTAGTCACCGGAAATGGTTTTCCAACAGTCTTGAAGGAGTTCCCAGAGGTGCTTAGCACTTGTTGGCCCTTTTGCCCTCACTCTGCGGTCCAGCTCACCCCAAACCATCTCGATTGGGTTCAGGTCTGGTGACTGTGGAGGCCAGGTCATCTGGCGTAGCACCCCATTACTCTCCTTCTTAGTCAAATAGCCCTTACACAGCCTGGAGGTGTGTTTTGGAGTCATTGTCCTGTTGAAAAATAAATGATGGTCCAGCTAAACGCAAACCGGATGGAATAGCATGCCGCTGCAAGATGCTGTGGTAGCCATGCTGGTTCAGTATGCCTTCAATTTTGAATAAATCCCCAACAGTGTCACCAGCAAAGCACCATCACACCTGCTCCGCCATGCTTCACGGTGTGAACCAGGCATGTAGCGTCCATCCGTTCACCTTTTCTGCGTCGCACAAAGACACGGTGGTTGGATCCAAAGATCTCAAATTTGGACTCCTCAGACCAAAGTACAGATTTCCACTGGTCTAATGGCCATTCCTTGTGTTCTTTAGCCCAAACAAGTCTCTTCTGCTTGTTGCCTGTCCTTAGCAGTGGTTTCCTAGCAGCTATTTTACCATGAAGGCCTGCTGCACAAAGTCTCCTCTTAACAGTTGTTCTAGAGATGTGTCTGCTGCTAGAACTCTGTGTGGCATTGACCTGGTCTCTAATCTAAGATGCTGTTAACCTGCGATTTCTGAGGCTGGTAACTCAGATAAACTTATCCTCCGCAGCAGATGTGACTCTTGGTCTTCCTTTCCTGGGGCGGTCCTCATGTGAGCCAGTTTCTTTGTAGCGTTTGATGGTTTTTGCCACTGCACTTGGGAACACTTTGAAAGTTTTCCCAATTTTTTGAACTGACTGACCATCATTTCTTAAAGTAATGATGGCCACTCATTTTTCTTTACTTAGCTGCTTTTTTCTTGCCATAATACAAATTCTAACAGTCTATTCAGTAGGACTATCAGCTGTGTATCCACCAGACTTCTGCACAACACAACTGATGGTCCTAAGAAAAAAATCCCACTTATTAAACCTGACAGGGCACACCTGTGAAATGAAGACCATTTCCAGTGACTACCTCTTGAAGCTCATCAAAAGAACACCAAGAGTGTGCAAAGTAGTAATCAAAGATACTTTGTGGCTACTTTGAAGAACCTAGAATATGACATATTTTCAATTGTTTCACACTTTAAGTTTTTCACTCCACATGTGTTAATTCATAGTTTTGATGCCTTCAATGTGCATCTACAATTTTAAGAGTCATGAAAATAAAGAAAACTCTCTGAATGAGGTGTGTCCAAACGTTTGGTCTGTACTGTGTGTGTGTGTGTGTGTGTGTGTGTGTGTGTGTGTGTGTGTGTGTGTGTGTGTGTATATATATATATGTGTATATATACATATATAGATAGATGTAGATATATAGATATTTATTAATATATATCGGCCTCTTGTAGAAAGGTCACTTGTTATGTGGTGGAGGATAAAATCTCTATGGTGTGAAATGAGCCCACATTGGTTACATATATTACTGACCATGGATTTGGGACCTCTCCCACCTGAAGTATCAGAATATAAAGCTCTACTTCTTGTTCCACCATTGTGTGGAAGTCTTTGTATCTTGTATAAAAGCCATGTTCTTTCTGAATAGTTTATAAAGCCTTTGCCTACTCTATCTAGTGGTCTTCAACCATTAGGGCTTGTTCACACAGCAAGTTTGATGTTTGTTCATTTATTTATTCATTTTTTTTTATAGAAAAATTGCTTCTTTTTTGATCTGTAACTTTTATATTTTTTTCTTTTTCGCTCCTAATTGGGAGACCCAGACAATTGGGGTGTATAGCTACTGCCTCCGGAGGCCGCACAAAGTACTACACTTAAAAGTGTAAGGCCCCTCCCCTTCTGGCTATACACCCCCCCGTGGGAGCACGGGTCCTTCAGTTTTTTGCTTTGTGCGAAGGAGGTCAGACACGCACGCATAGCTCCACTGTTTAGTCAGCAGCAGCTGCTGACTATGTCGGATGGAAGAAAAGAGGACCCATACAAGGGTCCCCAGCATGCTCCCTTCTCACCCCACTTTCTGTCGGTGGTGCTTGTTAAGGTTGAGGTACCCATTGCGGGTACGGAGGCTGGAGCCCACATGCTGATTCCTTCCCCATCCCCATTAGGGCTCTGGGCGAAGTGGGATTTTACCGGTCTCCAGGCACAGAGACCGTGCTCCATCCGCAGCCCCTGGAGAAGCCGCTGGATTTGGAGCTGAGTATCGTCAGGGACATGGCCCTGCTCCGTCAAGGTACTCTGTGTCCCCGTGCATACGCGCGCACACCGCAGCATTGCTGGGTGTGTTAGTGCGCCGGGGACAAAAGCGCTGCTGCGCTTGTGCCATTTCCTCACTTCAGCTTAGCTGAGTGGGTAGACTCGGGGAGAACGGTCGCGCCGGCCGCTGGGACTGCGACGCGGCTGGGACGTGTGGTGCGCCGGGGACTTCCGCGCTGGCCGTGCATACATCACGGCCGCGCTTATTACTACAGTCCCCGGCTTTTGCGGCCTAGTTCGTTCGTTCCCGCCTCCGCACCTGCCAGTCAGGAGGAGGGCGGGACGCTGTACAGAGCATCAGCGCTGAGGGCTGGAGTCTTTTTTACATACTCCAGCCCTCACACCAGGCACAGTAGGATGCAGTTTCCCGCTCTTTGTTTGTGGCACGCCCACGGTCCGCCCCTCTTCACAGAACGCCGGCAGCCATTCCTGCCTGCACGCTGAGCTGCAGAGGGGAGACGGGGAGACCCAGACACGGGATTCTACGGCCTCATACCCGCTGTTCAGCGGGCGGTAAGCAGCCCTCAAGGGCTCACCCCCACTTGTGCCGTTTGTATACTGAGTATTTTGTGTTTGCAAATACTTTGTACTGTACGGTCGCTGGTGATTCTCGGCTATATACCCTCCTAGATTACAAGGAGGCAACAGCATGTCGTCCGCTAAACGCAAGGGTGCCAAGGCACAGACATTATATGCTGCCTGTACCGCATGTGCGGCTGCTCTACCGGCAGGTTCCACTGACCCCCATTGTGTGCAGTGCTCGGCCCCTGTGCAACTTGCACAGCCGGGGCCTCTGCTGGACGTGACCCAGGGTGTACCACCTGTGAATGCTGTCCAGGTGACAGGAACGGAGTTTGCAGCTTTTGCTGACAGATTGTCTATGACCATGTCAAAGATTCTTGAAACATTGCAGTCTAGACCAGTAACTCAGACCATGGAGGCATCATTGCTCCCTGGTCCTCCTCAGCTGGAACACTTCCAAGCTCCGGGGGTGTCACATGCACCCCAGGGTGACGATTCTGACTCGGACGACTGTCCCAGACAACCTAAGCGGGCTCGTTATGAGGGGCCCTCAACTTCGTCTCACTGGTCAGGATCCCAGCGGGACGAATCTATGGGTGATGAGGCGGATGTAACTGATCAAGATTCTGATCCTGGGTCCGCTCTCAATCTGGATACACCGGATGGTGACGCCATAGTGAATGATCTTATAGCGTCCATCAATAGGATGTTAGATATTTCTCCGCCAGCTCCTACTGAGGAGGAGGCAGCTTCACAGCAGGAGAAATTCCATTTCAGATACCCCAAGCGTAAATTAAGCACTTTTCTGGACCACGCTGACTTTAGAGATGCAATCCAGAAACACCACGCTTATCCTGAGAAGCGGTTTTCTAAACGGCTTAAAGATACACGCTATCCTTTTCCCCCTGACGTGGTCAAGGGTTGGACCCAGTGTCCCAAGGTGGACCCTCCAATCTCCAGGCTTGCAGCTAGATCCTTAGTTGCAGTAGAAGATGGAGCGGCACTTAAAGATGCCACTGACAGGCAGATGGAGCTCTGGCTGAAATCCATCTATGAAGCTATTGGAGCGTCGTTGGCGCCAGCTTTCGCAGCCGTATGGGCACTCCAAGCTATTTCAGCTGGGCTTATACAAGTCGACTCGGTCACACGTACTTCTGCCCCGCAGGAGGCACCATTGACCTCTCAAATGTCTTCATTCGCGTCTTACGCGATTAATGCTGTCCTGGACTCTACGAGCCGTACGGCGGTGGCGTCAGCCAACTCCGTGGTTTTGCGCAGGGCCCTGTGGTTGAGAGAATGGAAAGCAGATTCTGCTTCCAAGAAGTGCTTAACCAGTTTGCCCTTTTCTCGTGACCGATTGTTTGGGGAGCGTTTGGATGAAATCATTAAACACTCCAAGGGTAAGGACTCATCCTTACCTCAACACAGACAAAACAAGCCCCAACAAAGGAGGGGTCAGTCTGGTTTTCGGTCCTTTCGAGGCTCAGGCAGGTCCCAATTCTCCTCGTCCAAAAGGACTCAAAAGGATCAGAGAGGTTCAGATTCTTGGCGGACGCAGTCACGCCCAAAAAAGACAGCAGGAAGAACCGTTACCAAGACGGCTTCCTCATGACTCTCCGCCTCCTCTCTCCGCATCCTCGGTCGGTGGCAGGCTCTCCCGCTTTGGCGGCATTTGGCTGTCACAGGTCAAAGACCGTTGGGTGAGGGACATTCTGTCTCACGGGTACAGGATAGAGTTCAGCTCTCGTCCTCCAACTCGTTTCTTCAGAACTTCCCCACCGCCCGACCGAGCCGATGCTCTGCTGCAGGCGGTGGCCGCTCTAAAGGCGGAAGGAGTGGTGACTTCCATTCCTCTTCAGGAACAAGGTCACGGTTTTTACTCCAATCTGTTTGTGGTGCCAAAGAAGGACGGGTCCTTTCGGCCCGTCCTGGATCTAAAGTTGCTCAACAAACACGTAAAAACCAGGAGGTTCCGGATGGAATCTCTCCGCTCCGTCATAGCCTCAATGTCTCAAGGAGATTTCTTAGCATCAATAGACATCAAGGATGCTTATCTTCACGTGCCGATTGCGCCAGAGCATCAGCATTTTCTACGCTTCGTTCTAGAAAGCGAACACCTGCAGTTCGTAGCGTTACCTTTCGGGCTGGCAACAGCCCCTCGGGTCTTCACCAAGGTCATGGCAGCAGTAGTAGCTGTCCTGCACTCGCAGGGTCATTCCGTGATCCCGTATTTGGACGATCTACTTATAAAGGCACCCTCTCAAGAGGCATGCCAACACAGTCTGAACGTGGCACTGAAGACTCTCCAGAGTTTCGGGTGGATTATCAACTTTTCAAAGTCAAATCTAACCCCGACCCAATCACTAACATATCTTGGCATGGAGTTTCATACTCTCTCAGCGATAGTGAAGCTTCCACTGGACAAGCAGTGCGCTCTGCAGACGGGGGTGCAATCTCTCCTGCAGAACCAGTCCCACTCCTTGAGGCGCCTCATGCATTTCCTAGGGAAGATGGTGGCAGCAATGGAAGCAGTCCCTTTCGCGCAGTTTCATCTGCGCCCTCTACAATGGGACATTCTCCGCCAATGGGACGGGAAGTCGACGTCCCTCGACAGGGATGTCTCCCTCTCTCAGGCAACCAAGGACTCTCTCCGATGGTGGCTTCTTCCCACCTCATTGTCAAAGGGAAAGTCGTTCCTACCCCCATCCTGGGCGGTGGTCACGACAGATGCGAGCCTATCAGGGTGGGGAGCAGTGTTTCTTCACCACAGGGCTCAGGGTACGTGGACTCAGAGAGAGTCCACCCTTCAGATCAATGTTCTGGAAATCAGAGCAGTCTATCTTGCTCTGCGAGCCTTCCAACAGTGGCTGGAGGGCAAGCAGATCCGGATTCAGTCGGACAATTCCACAGCGGTGGCGTACATCAACCACCAAGGGGGAACACGCAGTCGACAAGCCTTTCAAGAAGTCCGGCGGATTCTGACGTGGGTGGAAAACACAGCATCCACCATATCCGCAGTTCACATCCCAGGCGTGGAAAACTGGGAAGCAGATTTTCTCAGTCGCCAGAGCATGGACGCAGGGGAATGGTCCCTTCACCCAGACGTGTTTCAGGAGATCTGTCGCCGCTGGGGGATGCCGGACGTCGACCTGATGGCGTCACGGCACAACAACAAGGTCCCGGTTTTCATGGCACGGTCTCACGATCACCGAGCTCTGGCGGCAGACGCCTTAGTTCAGGATTGGTCGCAGTTCCGACTACCTTATGTGTTCCCACCTCTGGCATTATTGCCCAGAGTGATCCGCAAAATCAGGTCCGACTGCCGTTGCGCCATTCTCGTCGCTCCAGACTGGCCAAGGAGGTCGTGGTACCCGGATCTGTGGCATCTCACGGTAGGACAACCGTGGGCGCTACCAGGCCGTCCAGACTTGCTGTCTCAAGGGCCGTTTTTCCATCTGAATTCTGCGGCCCTGAACCTGACTGTGTGGCCATTGAGTCCTGGGTCCTAGGGACCTCAGGTTTATCTCATGATGTTGTTGCCACCATGAGACAGGCTAGGAAACCATCCTCCGCCAAGATCTACCACAGAACGTGGAAGATATTCTTATCTTGGTGCTCTGCTCAGGGAGTTTCTCCCTGGCCATTTGCATTGCCTATTTTTCTTTCCTTCCTGCAGTCTGGGTTGGAAAAAGGTTTGTCGCTTAGCTCCCTTAAAGGACAAGTTTCTGCGCTATCCGTATTCTTTCAGAAGCGCCTGGCGCGACTTCCTAAGGTACGCACGTTCCTGCAAGGGGTTTGTCATATCATTCCCCCTTACAAGCGGCCATTGGAACCCTGGGATCTGAACAAGGTTCTGATTGCTCTCCAGAAGCCACCTTTCGAGCTTATGAAGGAGATTTCCTTTTCTCGGCTTTCACAGAAAGTGGCTTTTCTGGTGGCGGTCACGTCTCTTCGGAGAGTGTCAGAGCTGGCGGCGTTATCTTGCAAATCTCCCTTCCTGGTGTTTCACCAAGACAAGGTAGTACTGCGTCCAATTCCAGAGTTTCTTCCCAAGGTGGTATCTTCCTTTCATCTCAATCAGGATATCACTTTACCATCTTTGTGTCCGCATCCAGTTCACCAATTTGAAAAGGGTTTACATCTGTTGGACCTGGTGAGAGCACTCAGGATCTACATTTCCCGCACGGCGTCTCTGCGCCGTTCGGATGCACTCTTTATCCTGGACGCATAAAGGGTCGCAAGCTTCCAAATCCACCCTTGCGCGGTGGATCAAGGAACCAATTCTTCACGCCTACCGTTCTGCTGGGCTTCCGACTCCTTCTGGACTGAAGGCCCATTCTACCAGAGCCGTGGGTGCGTCCTGGGCATTACGGCACCAGGCTACGGCTCAGCAGGTGTGCCAGGCGGCTACCTGGTCGAGTCTGCACACTTTCACCAAGCATTATCAGGTGCATACCTACGCTTCGGCGGATGCCAGCCTAGGTAGTCAAGTCCTGCAGGCGGCGGTGGCCCACCTGTAAGGAAGGGCTGCCTGACAGCCCGATCGCGAGGTATTATTTTACCCACCCAGGGATTGCTTTTGGACGTCCCAATTGTCTGGGTCTCCCAATTAGGAGCGAAAAAGAAGGGAATTTTGTTTACTTACCGTAAATTCCTTTTCTTCTAGCTCCAATTGGGAGACCCAGCACCCGCCCTGTTTTTCTGAGGGTATTTGTTTTTCGGGTGCACATGTTGTTCATGTTAATAACTTACGTTCTCCGATATTGTTTATCGGATTGAATTTGTTTTTGAAACAGTTATTGGCTTTCCTCCTTCTTGCTTTTGCACTAAAACTGAAGGACCCGTGCTCCCACGGGGGGGTGTATAGCCAGAAGGGGAGGGGCCTTACACTTTTAAGTGTAGTACTTTGTGCGGCCTCCGGAGGCAGTAGCTATACACCCCAATTGTCTGGGTCTCCCAATTGGAGCTAGAAGAAAAGGAATTTACGGTAAGTAAACAAAATTCCCTTCTTTAACCTTAAGTGTCACTTCTTTAAGTGTAGTTACTACAGTTTTCCCTATTGATATCAAAATGGATTAGGAACGCACCAAAAGTGCATGTAATTTACAGTATGTCTTCTTAATCTTAGCCTGCTTTACAGAACAAAGCTCATCAAAAAGTGTTAACATACTCTTAAACAGGTTGTCCACTACTTTAACATTGAAGGCCTATCCTTAGGGGTGCTTCACACATAGCGAGATCGCTACCGAAATCGCAGCTACGGCACGGTTTTTGTGACGCAGCAGTGACCTCATTAGCGATCTCGCTGTGTGTGACACTGAGCAGCAATCTGGCCCCTGCTGCAAGATCGCTGCTCGTTACACACAGCCCTGGTTCGTTTTCTTCAAAGGCGCTCTCCCGCTGTGACACACAGATCGCTGTGTGTGACAGCGAGAGAGCGACGAAATGAAGCGAGCAGGGAGCAGGAGCCGGCATCTGGCAGCTGCGGTATGCTGTAACCAGGGTAAACATCGGGTAACCAAGGTGGTTACCCGATATTTACCTTAGTTACCAGCCTCCGCAGCTCTCACGTTGCCTGTGCTGCCGGCTCCGGCTCTCTGCACATGTAGCTGCAGTACACATCGGGTTAATTAACCCGATGTGTACTGTAGCTAGGAGAGCAAGGAGCCAGTGCTAAGCAGTGTGCGCGGCTCCCTGCTCTCGCGGTTATGATCGCTGCGTCGGCTGCTGTATTTGACAGCTAAGCAGCGATCATAACAGCGACTTACAAGGTCGCTGTTACGTCACAGAAAATGGTGACGTAACAGCGACCTCGTTGTCGCTGTCGCTTAGTGTGAACCAGCCCATAGGATAGGTAATCAATGTCTTATCAGCTGAGGTCCCATACACCTCACCCCTGCCGATCAGACGCTCTCAGTACCAGCAGCAGGGGCCTGAAATGCTCAGCTCCAGAGCTGCTCAGTCTTCTGATAGTGGCTTGATGGTACACATCCGCCTCCTATTCAAATCAATATGAGGCGAATGTGTAGTACCCTGCCGCCGCTATCAGAACACGAACAGCTCTGGAACTGAGCGTTTCCATCCACTTGCTGCCATCGTGGGCTCTGAGAACAGCTGATCAGTGTGGGTGCTGGGTCTCTAACATTGATGACCTATCCTAAGGCGTGGCCACCAGTGTTAAAGTAGTGGACAACCTCTGTAAGTTGCGTTCCTGCAATGCAAAGCATTTACTTTAAACAATTCTCTCAAAACACTTTAAAAATGCAGCAATTCTGCCTCATTTTCAGAAAATCATGGCAAAACCGTATCAGGAACATAACATATATGAACACTGTTTTAGGCTTTTTTCCTTCTGCAGTTTGAAGAGTGTGAATAGCTCCCAGCTCATACTTTAGATCAGTGGTTCCCAAACTCCAGTCCACAGAGCCCCTAACAGTTCATGTGTTCAGGATTTCATTAGCACTGAACAGGTGATGGCATCATCAAGGTATCCTAAAAACATGATGTGTTGGGGCCATGAGGACTGGAGTTCAGGAACCACTGCTGTAGATGAATCCATAGACGACTTTTCTCTTCTGTCCACATTAGCGTTAAGAGCGTTTTCTCATCATACAGTATATTGGTAACATTGCTGAGTGCACATTGAAATTTTTCCCATTTCATATCTCTTGTTAAAAATACTCTCCATTCTCAAGAATGGATTTTATTTTTAATTCTGTTACTGCTGTTGCCTGGGTTAGTATCTTTTGAAAAAGTGTATGTAAAATGCTTCCAGGCTCTTTGCTATAGACATGCAGGCACTGCTCTAAAGCTGATCGGATCGCTGGATCCTACTAATTTATGTCCCTTTGATCCTCCATTGCTGCCGA
The DNA here is from genome assembly GCF_048569485.1 of Anomaloglossus baeobatrachus. Lineage (NCBI taxonomy): Eukaryota > Metazoa > Chordata > Amphibia > Anura > Aromobatidae > Anomaloglossus > Anomaloglossus baeobatrachus. The sequence continues at coordinate 383,771,689 of NC_134355.1, read as the reverse complement.
CACAATGCTGCCTCATACAGCAGAATTAGAAACACACAAAAGTGTAACGCCTCAGAAGCACATCACCCCTTGACAAAGAGGAAGCTGGGGGCACAGGAGCGCTGCGCTCCTGAAGATAGCAGACCAAACTATCCTTCTTCTGCTGTTTCCATGTCTAGTATTCATGCATTAGAACGGATCAAGCAAAACTCTTGCAGACACAACTTTTTTTGTCTGTTTTTTTTTAAAAACAAACTGATTGTAGGTGGAACCGTTTTTTTTTAACATTGAAGTGTGTGGAAGATGTTTACCAGTCCATTTTGCTTACTAGATTGGTTTCAGATGGAAGAAAACCAATGACTAACTGATCCGTTTTCCATAGTCATCACTGTTTTAAAACAAAAAAAAAAAGATCCAACTGAAATATTTTTTTTTTAATAGCCAAAAAGGCTGTCTGCACAACTTTTTTGACAATGAATTGATGTTGGATGCTTTCGAATGGATTATTAATGGTCTTGTGAGTATAACCCAGGTCTTTTTGCCTGCGCTATTCTATACCGCGCCATCCAATTACTAAATATGTGTCCAAATGTGTCCTTTTTTTTTATTACAAATGAGTCCTCTGTGTGATAAGAGCTTTTTCCCTTCGTATACTTTTAACAGAAGAAATAACAGTGTGAAAAGATGCAGATATGGATCAAAGTACTCCACATATTTGTAGCGGTGACATCTAGAGAAAACGTTTGGCACACAATCTAAAGTTTGCCCTAGATTTTTCAGGGTTTTTTTTTTTTTGTTTGGCACATGACCAGGGTTTTGCAAATGCAGGAAAGTTACAATGTCACCTGTTCATCCATCCAAACGTTTATCAGGAGTAATATACCTTTTAGGTACTAGACTGCAAGGATACGTATCTTACGCTGTTTTTTCTCTTTTACATTTTAAGCAGTCTGGAAAGACGGGAAAGGTAAGTGGTGGTCATGAAAGTTAAAGCATGAGGCTATTCTTTCCCTGTGAATATTTCTTTTCAGTTGTGTAAGAAGTGACCCTCTTACCTTTTTACTTTTTCTATGTGTGCTTGCTTTTATTTTTTTCAAGCATGATTTATTTATTTTGTTTTTATTTATTTATTTTTTTAATTGCAAAGGAAAGAATACCCTCCTCATGTTCAGAAGGTAGACGTTGATGATATTAGGTTGTCAGAAAGACCGGGTAAGTTTGACAATAGCTTTTGTATTTGTATACTGTAGAAAAACTAGACCAGGGGTCTCAAACTCTGCTGGGTGTATGGGCCGCACAGAGGAAAAAAAAGAATTTGAGGGGCCGCATTCTTTGCAGGACAAAGTGACATTTTTATTGGTACCATATATAATATATATTTTATTTTACAGACCTTGGGATCACTGATTTTGAACATTTTCACTTATAGCAAACGTGCACATTCTTTGTTTAAATATATATATATATATATATATATATATATATATATATATATATATATATATAAATAAATATTTTATTCCTTTCCTGTAACTAATAGTCTTACAATCAGCACTATATAGAAATTTTGACCAGCATCTTTTAGTAATGTTCCCCATCTTGTCGGAATAAGCTCATCCTTGTCCCCTTGTAGTATTGTGCCCATCCTAGTCCCCATCCCACAGTAATGTGCTCATCTTTGTCCCCAACCTAAAGTAATGTTCCCCATCTTGTAGTAATGTGCCTCATCCTTGTTCCCCATGTTATAGTAATGTGCCCAGCCTTATCCCCATCCTATAGTAATGTACCCATCCTTGTCCCCATCTTATCGTAATGTGCCCATCCTGTACTAATGTGTTCATCCTTGTCCCCATCCTATAGTAATGTCCCCAATCTATAGTAATGTGTCCATCCTTGTCCCCCATCTTATAGTAATGTTCCCCATCCTTGTCCCCTTGTAGCAATGTCCCCATCCTATAGTACTGTCCTATCCTATAGTAATGTCCCCATTCTATAGTAATGTGCCCAATCTATAGTAATGTGCCAACCTTGTCCCCATCCTATAGTAATGTAACCAGCCTTGTCCCCATCCTATAGTAATGTCCCAAGCATTATCCCTATTCTATAGTAATGTTTCCCATCCTTGTCCCCTTGTAGTAATGTCCCCATCCTGTAGTACTGTGCCCCATCCTAGACCCAATCCTATATAATGTGCTCACCTTGTTCCCATCCTATAGTAATGACCCCAGCCTTGTCCCCATTCTACAGTAATAATGGGCCCATCCTTGTAATGTCCCAATCCTATAGTAATGTCCCAATCCTATAGTAATGTCCCCAGCCTTATCCCCATCCCATAGTAATGTGTGCACTTTGTCCCCATCCTGTAGTAATGGGTGGAGGGGGCAGTGGCAGTGTAGTGGCGGCTTAAAGTGGGCAGTGGCTATAACTTACCGATCACTCCCCTCACCTTCCACAGACGCCGGAGTGAAGCTGAGGGGGCGGTCTCCAGTCCCAGATCCACAGTGATTGGACAGATCGATCACAAGAACGGTCTTTCCAATCAGAGCTGGGGGCAGGTGAAACAGAGGTCACCCAGCTCCAGCCAATGATCGGTGCTACAGCTGCACTGACCATGGCTGGATTTCAATGTTTTAGCCATTTTCAATGGTTGAAACATTACAGTGGCTGTGATTGGCTGAGCGGCGTTCGTCAGCCAATCACAGCCTCCGTAGGTCCGGGGAGGAGACACCACCCCTCCTGAGGTCCCCTCCTCCCCGAATCTAAGGTATTTGCACACCGATCGCAGCCTCCGGGGGCGCGATCTCGCCATGACGTACTGGGTATGTCATGGGTACTTAAGTACCAGGGAGCCATGACTTACCCAGTATGTCATAGGTCGCTAAGGGGTTAATGTGCCGTCCTTCACATATACACACACACACACAAACCAAAAAAACACCATTCTTCTCACCTGTCCCGCGTTCCCTCGGCTGCCTCATCTCTGCTTCGTGCGGCCCCCAGGCCCATGCCCCTGTTCACTATCGCGGCAGGTGCAGTGTCACTGTCAGTGATTTATGTCAGATGATTGTATTGCCGGCACGAGAGCGCAGTGCGTTTTAAGTCTGAGAGCACAGCGCCGGCAACACAATCATCTGACATAAATCGCTGACAGTGGCTGCGGCCCCTGCACCTGCCGCCATAGTGAACAGGGGCACGAGCCTGGGGGCCGCACGAAGCAGCCCGGGGGCCGAGTGTTTGAGACCCATGAACTAGACAGATTTTCACAAAATTTTGACACTTCCAAACTTTACTGACGAAAATTTCAGAAGTGATTTCATGCACATAGTCTCATAGTGGAAGGCCTTTTTAGTAGTTGTAAAATCAAACCTATTATTCCTGACCAAAGCACCAAGCTTTTTCTTGGGGGATGGCATATTCCTGTAGTATTGGCACATTGCAAGACATTATCTCATAGATAATATCTCTAAAATTGGCATTTAATACACACAGCATGACTTTGCATGTTCTACACTTACATATATTAAAAAGCCCCTAGACATATGTAAGGATAAGATAAGGACCGTAAGGGACGTACACCATGCCAAAAATATTATCTTCCTGCTTTACCATGATGAGGGGTGTAAAAACCTGATCAAATAGCCAACATGTGGAGTGTAACATGAAATGTGCCCCACTGCAGAAGAGCAGATGGGTAGGCAGTACACACTGGTGACAAGAAGTGGAAACCTGAGCATTACCTCTATACAATAGATGAAGTGTTAGAAAAATCTTCGAGGTGGAAAAGACCCTGGGGATAAACCACCCATCCATGGTCCATCGCCAGGGTCTTTTCCACCACTTAGCGGCACAGTGGACCGTCCGGCCCCTTGCCTCTCCTCCCCGGCTGGTCATCATGCTTATTGTGAATGCCGGTTGTATGACTAAATTGGGTGCTTTTTGACTAATTGTCACCAGTGTGTACTGCATTTTTCATGCTATAAGTCCATTTATTGGACATTTTGGTTGAACAGGTTTTTACACCCCTCATCACGGTACAGCAGTCTATTGGCTTAACCCTTTGTAGTGTGAATAGCATTTATTACAATCCAATTACTGGGCTATATTATTCAATATTGTTCCAACATCTTATTTAATCAATCAGTCAGCATTGTGGTCTATTTTAGATGTGTTATCCAACCAGCACGTATTGATGTGCTTGAGCGCATATTCTCATCTGTATACATATGTGTTTGTGGTGCATGCCCATTTATCACTGTATTACATGTCACCTAAGTGTTGAAACCAATTGATCATAGGAGTATTACGATTTGTCTTTACCTGCGCAGGTCTTTATTGTAATTCCCTGGGGATTATTATTGCATCATATTATATGCATTATTGTTGTTGTTTTTAAATGGTTTTATAACTTTGGGTGTGAATAAAGATTGTACCTTTTTATTCATTGGTTGTCCATATATATTCTAACTGATGTCATATTCAATTGGAATCCACATTTTTCCTAGTATGTAAATTAGCTGTTAATATCTATGGTCCGAACATAGATCTCCCCAAGGATGTGCCTCCAAAACTTATTTGAAAACACCACTCCAGCGGGGTTTTTTTTTTCCAGCACTGGAATGGTGCTTAAAATGTATGCCATCAACCTCATGACATATAGTCACCTTCTAGCATCTTCACCTTTTACTGACGCCGCTCCGGTCTCTCGGCATCTTGTGATTTTGACTTCTCACTGGCCGGAAGTCAGTAGTGTCGTCACAAGCTCTCAATGCATCTCTGTCCGAGAC